>NC_139217.1:299033457-299643457 GCF_055691185.1 Crinia signifera
GATCTGTGGTCCGCTCTTCAAGATGTTTGGTCATTTTTGTAAAAGGATAAAAATAAACTATCAGCAATTCTATTTTTGAGTATTCAAACTTTGCAGCATTTATTTCCACACCATGCTGTGGTATGACTCGGTAGTGGAGAGTGTATTTTTCTGCGATGCAAACAAGATGCAGTTACATAGCATACAATAGCATTTTGTATGTAGATACAGCTGCAGGCACACACAGAATATAGGCAGGAAACAAATTGTAATCAGCATAAGCTACTTGTGCATCCTATTTTATAAAAAAAAAGACATATGCAGGAAAATATACTGTGCGCTACTGATTCATAAGATGCTCATGTCTTATGCGTAGCAGGACTTGTAGCGCACAGAGGATAGATCATGCTCTCCTACCATACCGGGAGGCTCCCGAAAATCGGGTCCCCCTCCCGGCCCCCTGGGAAGGTGAGCAAGTTTCCCACATGCCCCCCAGAGCCCCACTCCCCCCAAAACCGCTGAAAGAAATGGCGAAATTTGCGGGTCCGTGAGAGGGGGCGGGACTAAAATGACATGAATTGCATTATTTAAGCCACACCCCCTACTTGCGGACCCGCGAATCATGGAGTTTGAATGGATTTTGGGTGGGGCTTTGAGACGTGAGCTTTGTCCCTACATAATTGGTTGTCCTCTCCGGGCTTCTCCCGGAGAGGCAAATTTTAAAAGACGGCAAGTATGGGGCAGATGTATTTGGAAATATCTGCAGTCTTTAGAACAGGAGGTATCCAACATGCAGCTTTCCAGCTGTTGTGGAACTACATATCTCAGCATAGGGCACGCTAAAACTGTAGCATGGCATCCTGGGATGTGTAGTTCAACAACAGCTGGAGGGATGCATGTTACTGTATATAAACCTAGAGCAGTGGTTCACAAACTCTGTCCTCAAGGACCCCTGAAAAGTGCACGTTTTCCAGGTCTCCTCACAGAGGGCCTTATTCTAGTTCACTCTTTCTAACAAAATCCTTCTTAGATGGACAAAACCATGTGCACTGCAGGGGGGCAAATGTGCAGAGAGAATTAGATTTGGGCTAGTTATTTTGTTTCTGTGCAGGGTAAATACTGGCTGCTTTATTTTTACACTGCAATATAGATCTCACTTTGAAGTAAAACCCCACCCAAATCTAATTCTCTCTGCACAAGTTACATCTGCCCCACCTGCAGTGCACATGGTTTTGTCCGTCTAAGAAGGATTTTGTCAGAGAGTGAACTAGAATAAGGCCCAGACTCACAAGTGATATAATCAACTCCACTTGTGCATCTTATGTGTGTCAGCAAATAATGAGTACTTCTGTGCACCGGCGTTGTAACCTGGAAAATGTGAACTGGGAGGTCCGACTCCTTGAGGACCAAGTTTTGGAACCTAGATCGTTACTGTTCTAGAGTAAGGATCTAAATTTCAACACAGAAGCACTTATTTAGGTACTGTTCGGACCATGTTTTTTTTTTTTTTTACTTTTCTCTATTTTTAACACTGGGTAACTATAAATAAAATTAATATTCATATAAATTGCTTCTAAACCTCAATTTATCATACCGTGATAACAATCATACATGACCGAGTTAATATTTTTAAATAATTACCACATACTTTTTTTTTTCAGTCCTTGTTTAATGAGCATGCTAAAGCTTTACAGTAGTTTAAATGAGTTAATTCTATTTACCAGTAGTAAAATAATTACATGGATGGTTTCTCTTTCTAATATTAGGACTTTGTGATTATTTTCTTGTATTCTACGATAAATTAGTCACCCACGCATGAATGTGCATTGGTAGACAGCATTAGACAGTTTACATCATTTAGGCAATTAATACTGAAATAGAAATACTGTCTTAAAATTCAAGGTACTTGTTTAGTTTCACGGCGGCAGCGCGAGGACGCTGAAGCTTTGAATATTGGCAGCTTGCCAAACTTCCTCCAGCTAAAGTATCTAAAAAGGGCACTAAAAGTTAGATTACTATTATACCGCACACACAATTAACACAAGAAACCATAACATTTAAAAACTTAAACGTTGCTTGAGCCCATAACTTAAGCTGAGTCAACAATCAATTTTTTCCCCCTTGTTTGAGAGCTTTATTTTACTTTCAAAGATTGTTTTCCAGACACTCAATTTGGATTGTCTAAGTTTTGTTCCTTCCGACCTACGTGGTGTTGTGTTAGGTATGCATTCTGTTTGTGTTTGCAAAACTCACCAAAACTTAAAATGATTGGTTGCTGCTCTACCACTAAAGATGGACTACAAATACCTAACTGAAATCCTTGTTCATAGATGTGACAAATACCCAGGTCTGGAAGCACTTCAGAAAATAGTTACTTTTTTTCATGATAGTGACATGGATAAGGAGTACACAATTGTTTATAAGTATTGGGTCCACAACGACCAATGTAAATTGGTTACAATCTCGAGTACTGTGGAACAACTTTGTGAAGTTTTGTGCTGTTGATGATGCAACAGCCCACCTGTATAGCGCAATAGCTGTAGCGCACAATACAAGAGCTGTAAAAATGTTTGAATGTAGGCTGCCATAAGGATGATTTCAACATTCATGAGGAATGGAATTTATTTGACCACATCTCATGGTATGGCATTGGAGGGACAGTTAAATGTTTAGCCACCCCACCAGTCTGCAAGCTGAGGAAACCCATCACATCTTGACACCTTTAGACCATTTATAGCTGGGCAAATGTACATTGCATACATTTTTTCTATGTGTCACAAACTTCAATATAAGACTGCAAAACCAAACTGCATAGCCATCTAGAAATAGCAGAGACTATGGCAGGAACACATACTCATCTTAGGTTTCTGCCTATTCGTAATGATTAATTACACATATATCAATTTGTTATCAGACGACCTGTAGACAGCAGGTACCAGGGTTAGTGTCACTTTGATCAGTCACAAAAAATGTAGACAAAAGTGATCTGCAACCTACAGTAAAAATATGATACATTGGGTATATCATTATGTAATGAGGAGGAACAAGATGTGCTGTTACTCTTCAAGAAACAAACCAATCAACAAATGTGTTGTCCAGGCTTTCAAGAGATAAGTTTTGTTCCTTTTATTCACATCCTCTGTGTAACGGAAAGTGCCTACTATCCAAGGAATTACTAGAAGGCAGTATATACTTTATGCTGACACTTTAAGGAAAATTGCAGTCTTTTACAACCGGTACCAAACAAGGGAAAAATAATATGATTGTTGACTTAACATCAGTTATATTGACGTTTTTAAACTTCGTGGTTTCTTGTGTTAATTGTGTATGTGGTACAACATTAATCGAATGTCAACTACATCATTTTTTTTTCTCCACTATAAAACTGTACCATGCTGATTTGTTTATTTGTGGTAGTAATGTATACCTTTACAAATCACCTAAAACAAATTGGGATATGTAATGTCGAGTTACCTAGCATTTTTATTTCTGTTTGAAAAATGTGCCACACCAATTGCAACCCTAAACACTAGCACACCTCATCAGACATCTCTGCTCTTGCTTTCATATTTATTGTAGAGGATTCTTTAAAATGTTGCTACAGTAGGAGCAAGTTTCATCTTTGCTCATTTGGTCATGGCTAGCCATGGCTATTCTATTGTTCTCAGCTGCAATACAATACGTATTGCAGCTGAGAACAATAGAATAGCCATGGCTAGCCATGGCCAAAGGAGCAAAGATGAAACTTGCTCCTACTGTACATTCTTTACAATACAGTTGAAAATATTGGGAAATCTAGTTCACCTAGTCAACTATGTCAGGTTTGTAATAATGTAAACATTTTGGAAACAATGGAAATAGTTATATCAGCATTTTGGTACTTCTGTTAACCATTCTTATGCGTGCGTTCTTACTTAGGACTGCCTTTTGATACATGTGATGGTTGTTATTTAATTCTCGTATACCCCTTTCACCAAAAACCTGGGTCCAAACTGTTATTGAACACTGTTTCAAGCCATGTCAAAGGGTTTTGAAACTACGCTTACTCTACACGCTTGACCCAGGTAATTGCAAGGTCTTCCCTCTGCCAGTGATTAAAAAGGACAACTCCAAGCATCGGTGATCTGGTTCCCATGTGTGGCTATCCTAGTCGATGCCTGGTTCTACCCTGGTAGCAACCATCTCTGGTAACACCACCTAGGTAGACCCTTTAATGCCAAGCCTTGACCTGGGTTGCTTGACCGCGCATTGGCATCGCTGCAGGGCATACACACAGAGCGTTCCGTGCTCCTTTTCTAAGCGATCTACTCAGATCGCTTAGAAAAGTGGCTGAAATCACCCCGTGTGTATGCCCCTAAGAGTTACACATGAGGAAAAAAATCACCATGATAAAATGATAAAAAGAACAGGCATGAAGACATGGTCATACTCCATGTTAACTAGAAGGATGTGTATAAGCATTCATATTTGCTGAACGAGATGCAGTTGAAATCCCGGTGGTTGGAATCCCGGTGGTCGATATCCCGACCACCGGAATCCCGGCATTTTGTCCCTCTGTGGGTGTCCATGACACCCATAGAGGGAGAACAAATTAGTGTGCCGAGCGTAGTGAGGCACCGCGCCCACTGCGTGGCGAGCGCAGCGAGCCCGCAAGGAGGGGTGATCCATGTCCCCCCCCCTTGTTGGGATTTCGGCGGTCGGGATTCCGGCATCAGGATTTTGACCGCCGGGATTCCGACCGCCGGGATTTCAAACCAATCCCTGCTGAACAGTTACAAGTTAAAGATTTTAGAATTTAATTATTAAATTATTATATTTAATATATTGTACCTGCAGGTAATGTAGGAATAACCCTTTCTACACTCTAGTAGCAGTAGTAGTAAAATTAAACCTCTCGTTTGAGACGCCAGCTAATTAACACTTTTTTCTGTCATTGGTAGCTAGTATAATTAGCACCTTTTCTTCTACTGGTGCTATTAGGTCAATTAACTATAACATTGGTACAGGTGGTATGGACTAATTAAGTTTTCATTTATACCTTGGCAGAAAGCTAAGGCATCATTCTTGAGTTACATAGAATAATACAACACTACTTAACCCTTTCATTTATACAGACATTATTAATTATTGTATTGGATCTTTGGGACTGGCAGCAGTGTCACTGCCAGTCTTTAGGTCAACTGTTGCCAGTGGGGCATAATGAGGTGTGATTGTAAAAACCATACATTTATCATATTTTTTTAAGTTAACAATAATATTACATTGTATTACTACAGCAGACCCAAACTAGGATTTTTGTAACCCTTGGCAAGGCAGTAATTTGTCTCTGCTCTGTCTTCCCCACCCCTGCATGAACTTATGGGTATTACATCCAGCACCCCGGGGCATGCAACCCCCAAGTTGCACCCTGAGTATAGACTCTGGTAAAATGCTACTATCACCTGCAATAAACTGTTACGAAAATACTCCTGCCCTTATGATGTAATCAACTTAAAGCATGTCAGAAAGCCCATTGACTCCCCCCCCCCCCCTTAATGGACATGTGAGTAAGATAAGGGAGGTTTAATTTGTCCACACACTAGTATGGATGCCGGACGGCTCCCCGACAGTCGGGATTCCGACAGTCATTCCTCCGACGTCGGAATCCCAACTGCTCCCTCGTGGGGGTTCCCCATAAATGGCGATTTCGACCCATCGGCCCGTTTAAATTGTGTCAAACGTGCCATATCATATGTGACTTACCACAATTTCCATACCAATGTGTGCCGTGCGTATCGGATTGGGTCCAGAGATCATCATCGCTGCCGCAAGGATTTGTTGTATGTGTGGCCATGACTGGAAATGCATACGCTACATCTGATGCAAAAGGCCCACCATGCGATGTATTGGATTGTATGCGACCCTAGCCGCCGGGAGCCTTGCTGCTCCTTAATGAATTATGGCATGTGAGACTGCATGCATACCTCTACATATGGGGGCCTTTACCAGGGCCGTAACTAGGGGGGGGCTGGGGGGTCACGCGCACCGGGCGCTGGAGGTGAGGGGCGCTGTGAGGTCCGGTGACAGGTGTAGACGCTGTAGCGGCATGTTACTTTGACTCCGTCCATCTCCTACTAGCGCGGCTGCAGGAAGCGCTGATGACTTCGAAAAGACTTGCCGGACGCTGATTGGCTGAATTCAGCCAATCAGCGTCCGGCAAGTCTTTTTGAAGTCATCAGCGCTTCCCGCCGCAGCGCTAGTAGGAGACGGACGAAGTCAAACTAAGATGCGGCTACACCATTCTTGCCTTACATGCTGCGGCTTCAACGGAGGAGAGGAGGCTGAGTTAGGAAGCCCGGAGAGCCACACCCAGCTGTCCGCCGCCACCCCACGTGACCAGGCCAGACAGCAGCAGAATGGGATGAGGAGGAGAAGGGCAGCAGCCGTGGCGGTGAGAGGACTGTGCGGGGAGGGGGGGGTCTCCGGCGCCAGGGACAAGGCGTCATTTGGTCCGGTCCCCCCTGTCAGCTGCTAAGCAGCGGGGAATAAATGCTGTGCGCATGCGCACAGCGTCTATTCCCGCAGCCAGGGGGCTGGGGGCATGGCTAGAGGCTCACAGAGCCTCTGGGTCATGCCCCCATAGCGGCAAAATGGGGGCGTGGCCTCGCGGGAGAGCCGCGATTATAGGCCACGCCCCCCGAAAATTTAGGCACGCCTCTGGCGCGCAGCAGCAGCACTACTGCGAAGCTTCAAAAGTTGGGAGGTATGCTTTCACAAAAGCGGAGGGGGGGGGGGGGGCACCAAATGACTGCCTTGCCCCGGGCGCCGGAAACCCTAGTTTCGGCCCTGCCTTTACTCTCCTGGAGTACAACAGCATACTCCAAAATTGTGATGGCTTTCAAAGGATTTCCAAGTGCTTGATTTCTGCATTAAAGCAAAAAAATGTATACACTTTATAAATACAATTTGTTATATAAAAGATTTATAAATGCTATAAGATATGCTAAAAAAACTAAGTACATTTAAAAAACATTAATATTAACCATTTTTTATTTAAAGATGTAGTTTTATTTTCAAATATTAGAGATATATTTAGAGAGGTCAGTAAATAATAGCAAAGAAAAGAGTCAGGAAACTAAAAAACCTATTGATAAATGGATTCAAATCCAGAAATATGCAGGAAAGGCACCTAATTAAAAGACAATAATAAACATGTAAAATATTTTGGTACTTGTGTACTAGCACGGTGCCCACGATAATTAGTCGCCCGATTTTTGATCGCATCGCATGCCATACACCCGATGGCATGCGATGCGATTTTGCCCCATATACGATGTTAAATTGTATAAGCACCCTAATGGGTGCTTACAATGTTAAATGCACCCCCATGCCACGCCCCAAGTATAAACGTGAACCCGAAGCGTGGCGAGCGCAGCGATCCCACAAGGGGCGTCGGTACGCGTCCTACGACCTTTTCATACCCCCACTATCCACATCGGCGTGGAGTTGATTTTATAAAGTGTGGCGAGCGCACGCGTATACCTGTGAAGTTCTGCGCGTCCACGCTTCGGGCTCGGTGGCTCGCTGCGCTCCAACACACTGTATAAAATCAACTCCACGCCGACGTGGATAGTGGGGGTATGAAAAGGTCGTAGGACGCGTACCGCCGCCCCTCACGGGCTCGCTGCACTCACCACGCTTTAGGTTCACGTTTATACTTGGGGGGTGGCGTGGGGGTGCATTTAACATTGTAAGCACCCATTACGGTGCTTATACAAGTTATAATCGCATCCCATCGCATTGTATGGCATATACAATGCCATACAATTTTAAAATTGTATGACATGGTGGAACATCGCGATTTATCGCATCGCATGCGATATGGTCTGCGATGCGATGGGCGCCGTGATAGTAAACAAGTACCAATATTTTAAATTAAACATATTTAGCATATGTAGGTAGAGATGAATATAAATGCACACGTCTACCCCTTCTTTCTCACTCTTGTCAGTCTGACCCTCCCTTTCAGTATGTCAGCTCTCACCAGCAGTGCTCTCTTCCCTCATGTGGTTTTTATACTCTTAAGGTGTGTACACACAGGCCGATCGGGCAGCTGTTGATATCAATTTGGCATTGGCTCATAGGGAAGGAGTGACTGCGCGGGATCATTCCAAGATAGTAGAAATAGACTGCTGCACAGTCGCTTTCTGCTTTAGATTCCGTTGTCATGGGAACAAATCGCGATCAGGTGCGGCTAAACACAGTGCAATCTGTATTATTTTGACCATATAGTCAAATTTTATAGCCCAAATCACACTGTGTGTACACAACATTTTAGTCTTTTCTTTCTATTTTACTCCAAACTCCTCTCAAGGTTGCTTACTCCTATGTCTCCACCACCCTAATGATTATTTCAGAGTTATGTTCCCTGATGCAACCATCGTTATTTACAAATATTTACTTGTACTTTGGTAATTTTCTTGTTTTTGCTCATTTGCTTATATATTATGTTAGGCACTGTGGAACCTGTGTAGCGCCATATAAATAATACAAATAATAAAGGAAAAGGTTGTAGCCGAAGGTTAAAAAAAAAGGGGGGGGGGGTTGGGGGGAGGGCTAGAACCTAAGTAATGGTAGATTTGTGCAACTGTATAGTTCTATAAATTGGGAGCATTTAAAACAAAATTCAAGCTCAGCATTACAGGTTGAGTATCCCTTATCCAAAATGCTCGGTACCAGGAGAATTTTGGATAACGGATTATTACGTATTTCGGAATATTTTAATATTTCAATGATGTATTTTGAAGTATCTTGCATTTATGCTGTATAAACACATAATATACACACAAATATATTTTATTACCACATAAAATACACACAAATATATTTTAATTGTTAAAAAAAAACAAGGTTTCAAAACGTGAAACAAAATGTGTGTACTATCTCAGCACTGAATTTGAATGCCAAGCAATCATTGTCTTGCACATATATAGTGCCAGTTACATATCATGTCCCCAGTGATGCTGTTACAAATGTCTCCAGTGACTTTTTAGCAAAAAAAAAAAAAAATTTCACTTTCTGGAATGTCCGTATTTCGGAATAATTCGGATAACGTATATTCGGATACGGGATACTCGACCTGTATTACCAAATTGAATACTCATGGAGAAGTGATAAAGTAGAAGGTGACAATGCATCAGCCAATCAGCTCATAACTGTCAAGTTACAAGCTCTGTTTTGAAAAATGAAAGTTAGGAGCAGGTTGGTTGGTAAATTATCACCTTCCACGTTATCACTTCACCAGGCTTAATACATCTGCCCCTATGTCAAAGAAGTAGTGAAGCTAACTAAAAACCATAAATGTAGTCACTACAAATATGCAAAGTTTAATAAACCTTGGTCATTTTGTAGTAGGCAAAAATCTTTAAAATATATGCAGATCCCCTCAAATAAGGGACATTTTAATTATCTGCAATGTACCTTCTGGACATTTGTAAAGGCACTCAAGGTAATCCAAGTATCTTTGCATTTTCTTGAACCTTAGAATAATGTGCAAGAAGAAGTGGTACATTTTATAAGAGAAAGCCTCCTTTTATTCTGATGTTAACGAAATGTATTTATCCAGGTGAAGATTATTGCCCTGATTTTTATTACCAGTGCCTTAATCATTTTAATCAGAAGCATGGTAGGTAATGACTGTAAATTGGCTAATCTGTTTAAATCTGTCTAGCTACTTTAAGCTAGATGACCTTTCACCTTTTCCTGGATGAGGTAAAGTTAGAAATCTCTTTGTGCTAATTTTCTTTATCATTTATACTGGTTGATGAGAATAAAGCAAGATACTTGCCATTGTTTATAAAGTAAATCGATGTAAGAGATTGCCTTGTTTGGGATGAGAATTAAAGCGCTAATATAGGTTGTTGTTCCATTGTTTCTTTATATTGAAAATATCCTTGTTGTTTGTGCTCCTTATGAAACCCTTTACTAATGTTACACATGCAGACCATTTATATAATGATCCAATAATTGAAGATTCTATGTATATGTATGTGTGTGTGTGTGTATATATATATATATATATATATATATATATATATATATATATATATATATATATATCACCTGATCTGCAATAAAGCACTTTATTTACTTCAAGACTCCGAGTGACGCCTGTTGCCTGATTTACCTATATATATATATATATATATATATATATATATATATATATATATATATATATATATATATATATATATATATATATATATATATATATATATATATATATATATATAGCAACTTGTTCTTTAGGGGCAAATGTAGGATTTCTGCAGGTGTTTTACAAATGTTTGATTGTAGAGGAAATATAGCCAGTCCATGAAGGATGCATAATTAGCATGTAGCAAGGTATAGTCTTCCCCAAACATAATGCAGTGTATGTAAACCAGCACTTCAGATATATGCAGGCACAATGGTCACTGTAGCCACTGGGCATGTGCAGCAGCTCCATTGCACCCTCCTACAGCCCCCTGTATTTGCCTGTGTACCTACTATTTCAACTCAACTTTTTGTATTTTATGTTTAAAATTCAAAATATACACATCTCCAGATTTTTTTTTATAATGTCACATATTGGACATTTCATGGACTGTCCCTTTAGTTGTTTTATATTGTACAATATACTTTATGTCTGGAAAACATGGAATTACAGTATACTGAACTATGCAGGAGATACTAAACACAAACATTTTGTTATTTCATTTAATCAGGGGCATTTCAAGAGAGAAGGAGGTCCGTGTGCAACCTCCACTGTTCAGGTGACCTTTTCTCTGTCGCTGTATACTGTAGTCTATATAGTCTGAGCCCTCTAGTGCTCAGGGCCTTATGAAGAACTGATCACATGGCTGGGAATTTGCAGGTCGGCCCGTAGTACGCATGCGTGAGGCTGTCTTGCAATAAAATCCTGCTATTTTTTTTTATCGCTGGCCGCACGCAAGTTTATTGATAGGGAGCAGGCGCTTGGCATGGTAACCAGATGTTTTCTGGTAATATCAGGGAAAATGCAGGTATGCCCAGGCTTTTTTGGGTGAAGGCTTTTGATGTCAGCTCAAACCCCGAACAGCCATTAATGCCAAGTAAGTCCTGGGCATAGACTGCACACACTGGAAGCCCAGCTAAGCAAATTGCAGGCTTGCACATGGCGAGATTTCACTCTGGCAGGGCGGCGTGTACTACAAAAATGAGCAGCTCAGCAATCCGATCTGAATTAGGTACCCAGTGCATGTGCAAATCTCCAGAAGAATAGCGTGGTGGGCATTTTTTTCCAGTGATTTCTGCAGCACTGCTATCATGGCCATGGTGCTACAGAGGGGTAAGTATTACAGAAATGGATACAGGTGCAGTGTGTGTGGTGTGGGCCCCTCTGGTTTAGAGGCCCTTTACACTGCACCCGTTATAAATACACTGCATTTCATATAGCGCAATACAAATAGAAAATATATTTCACAAGTATAGAATTTCCATTTATATTTTTAAAACCTTTTGAATAGCAATTTAATTTTCTACAATTATTTATGTGCTATTCTATCTGCAGCCATGTTGCAAAGGTGTGTACTGTAATATATCTGTAACACTGCAACAATTATTGTAACTCTGGGTATATTCTGCTGTTGCTATTGTGTGAAAACTAATGATAAAACTTTAATTCCACAGAGTAAATCAGATAATAAAAAACAAGGCCTAATAAACCAAAAGTGGTTATTATTAAATATATTATTATATATTATTAAATATATACCCCACCTACATAAATGGCTATATTGTACCTCTTATATCGGAACCTGGGATTTGCTATGCCAACCATGCATCATCTACCTGATGATGACCGTAGGTTGACAATAACCACAAATAGCATCTTAAAGACATAATTGTATATAAACTCTGGATTCTATACAGTTTTCAGCAGAACCTTTTACCATTAACATAATTTTTTAACAAATACAAAATGTTTGATGCTCAGATTCTGTAAAAGCATTGCAGTACGATTTGCACGCCCACGGGGAAACGTAGGGCAATGTGTGCGACAGCTAGGTGTAAGATTTGAGTGGTTAAAAATTGACCATGCCTAGTGCATGGTTTTCTTTCTGCCACAAAATCAGCTTCAAGGTAGTAATTTATATATTTATAGCATTTATGAAAAAGGTGTGGGTCATGGCAACCAAGGTTCACAAAATTATTACATATAATTATTTTCCATTTTTAAATAGAACTATAAAGGGACATCTTCATCTTTTTAATATTCGGTAAATGTAATTTTTCTTATTTTTGAATTAGAAATAACAATAATTTTTCTTAATAATAAATAGCTTCGATCTTTTCTTATTATGTGACTACTGATGCAGTGCCTGATTAAAAAAAAAAAAAAAAGTTATTGATTTTTGAAAAATTTATTTTGGAAATCTATTGTTTTAGGGATTTTCTTGTAGCGATTCACATACAGAATATGTGGCTTTAAAACATAAAAGCATGGTTAGAAATGTAACCTGTCGGGATGCCCATTAATGCGACTACTTTCTCAAATGTTCATACCAAATGGAATTATTATTAATATTACATTTTATTTATAAGACACAAGTGGTTGGCAGCGCCATAGATATAGCACACATTCTAACAAAACAGAGCACAAGTAACAATGCAGCACAATTCTCAGTACACAATACAGATGTAGGGAAGCAACAGAGTTTTCCTCTCACTACTTACGGCAGGTTTTCATAGGTAGGTAATGAATGATTAAAGTGAGTACAGCTGTGGTTATAGATGGTAGCTGAGTAAGAGAGAACTGTATTTAAATTGCAAGTGAAAAGGGCTGTGAGGACAAAAGGGAAGAAGGGTGTAGAGGGAATGTGTAGGGAAATGAGGCTGGAGATGTAGGAGCTGCTTAGTTAGAGAGACCCGGGTGAAGGGTGAAGAGTTTGATGAGGATTTTCTAGGGACATGGGAGCCAGTGCAGATGTTCTTGAAGGAGCTGCAGGGGAGATAAATAAGTCTACCTGAAGAGTTGAGGACAGACTGAAGAGAAGCAAGCTGGTGGGAGGTAAGGTAAGGTCAGTTGCAATAGTCAAGCTGTGAAATGAACAGTGAGTGATTTTATAAGTTTAGTCACACTCTAGATGAGAAACAACCTGATTGCGTTGCTGTAACTGATCGTATAGAGCAAGGAGTTGGGCGAGGGGGGCAAAAGAGAGGTATTAGTCAAGAGGGACACCCAAGCAGTGAAGTTGGGAAATGGGGGAGATGGTGTCAAAAGTGATGGAGATATTGGGGGGGGGGGGGGGTGGACACTCTTGATGGAGGAAAAGTGATGAGTTTTGATGAGTTTTCAAAGGAGCTTATGAGCACATCTAGGGTAGAAGAGTGCAGGTAGAAGGCATAAATTAGGAATTGACCTCCGGTTATGGTTGCAGCGCCAACCACACTGTGAAGGTGGATTAAGAGAGCTAAGCACATCTAACCATACATTTTATGCTGTATGTAATACAGTATCTGTGCTGGCTGAATATACCAGAAATCATCAGCACTGTGTATTGTTGGCACTATGTGGCTTTCTGTTTAAGGCTTCACTCTCCTTCTAAGACCACCCCCCGATTTAAAATTAGCTACTTTCACAGGAGTCTGTGTGCCGACTTAGAAGTAGAGTAAAGCCTAATGCATAGTTCGGGGGGGGGGGGCCTCATTGGACTGTGGTTGGCACTGCTACCACTGGAAAATTTGAGTAATTAGTCAATCAGGGCTGTTCTGCAGTCAAATTTACCAATCCTGGACTTTGGCCCCATCCGATAAAGTCACCTCGAGATGGCTTTAGCCCTCAGTGGCAATGGCTGCCACACTTGTGTAACCATGCATGCATAGAGCAGCCCCGGCTCCTAAAAGTATTGTGAAATGATTGTTTTTTTTATGATCCTCTTACTTTTTACTTGTTATGGGCTCCCTGTCCCTGCATGTGATGAATAATACACTTGGATGATAAATAAATTCTTATTGCCGTGACTACCAGTGATAACAAATTATAATTATTGGATTTGAAACCTGACCAGAAACACTGTCCTACTTCCATTTATAATACTACTCACAAGCCCGATCCAACGCCTCTTTGTAGGACAATGATATTTAGTTCATAAAAGAAAATGTTTGCTATATATTAATACGGTATGTGAAATAAAATATATAAATATAGAATATAGTTGGTGTTAGAGCGTATGAGACCTCAGATCCATAATTGTGGGCAAAAGGGACAATTGTAGATATCCTGTTGGTGTTGGTTTATGTTGTTTATGTATTGGAGTTTAAGGTCTGTAGAGTACTAATGATTAGACTAGTTGTATGCCTCAGTAAATCCGTTTATTTATGTTGTCTGCTGAACCTTTCATACTTTACTGTAGAATTATAATTATTGTTGAAATAATGTCAATTGTACTAATATAATACTAGTATAATAATAATAATAACACAAAATATACTTGTCTATGTGTTGAGTGATACCGTTAGTGACTCCTCTCCATACAACTCTGGCACTTTTAGATGCGGCTGAAAAACAATCTAGATGAAGTTACAGCAGCAGGAACATGCCAAGACCATGCCATCGAGACTCACAGAAACTGGATGCAGCATGGAGGTGACATGTTCATTTTGAGGAAAGGGTTGGAAGGATGTGAAGTGGGGAGTAAGTGGTTTGCTGGTTATGTTCTACCAATAAAAATGTTTCTCCAGATATTAAAATAGGCCTGATTTACATAAAAAAGTATCTCCAGTCACTACCAGGATTTGGTCTATTGTTGTGGAATATATTCCTGTTCCTTGTAGTAGTGTACATAGACAGAATCTTTCTTTTTTTTTTGGGGGGGGGGGGGGGGGGCGGGGGGGATGCAGCATCACCACACACAGAAGAGTCAATATTGTCCTAGCTAAATATGATCTTTAGTTTCAGTATCTCGTTAAATGCTTCACAGATAGTAACTATAGATTAACATGATTACTTTTATTGAATTATGTAATACTAATTAAACATTAGACAACAGTCTTTAGGGAACTGTGCTTAACTCCCTTTAATCCTGCTATTTTACCTGTTTTTGGACCACTGACTTCATAGACAGATAAAGCTCACCGGTCCCTAATACAGTATGTAATAATAACTAACTGCAAACGATGTTGAACTACAGATTAAAAATTTGCAGAGTGTTTTAGGTTTCTTAGAGATGCGTCAGAAGCATAGGTGTGCGCACATTGAGTGTTAGGGGTGCACAGGCACCCCCTAATGCTGTGCCCACCCTTATGAACACCTCTGCTGCTAACAATACCAGCAAAAGACTTTTGCTTTTTAGAACTGTATTCCATTAAAAGAAGCACCTATCAATCAATAATGTGTGTTTGCATTGTTAATTATACTAGACCATTGTCATATCACTACATACCTGCGTCATCCATATATGTTTATGACTGTATTTGCCTGTACTGTTACACAGAGTAATTAGAAGATTAAAACTGAAATAGGCAGATTCTGGTGTGGCTGAGATATATTGTAGCCAGTGCCAATCGATGATGGTAGACACGCCTAATTGGTGGTGTTAGACACGCCCAATAGATGGAGCTATGCACACCCCTTTGATGGTGCACCCCCTAATAAAATGTGCTGCGCAAGCCTATGGTCAGAAGGGCAGTGTAAAAATGCAGATGTCCGATATTTAAAGGCTAATGTGCTACATACAAATGCAGCCAACATTTCCCCTAAATGCAAATTAAAATATAAATGTATTTGCATCCTTGCATATCACAGATACTTTTTTTCTGCTTAACCTTTGAGTAGCATGTGATTTCGTCAAAGTAGGTGTGACAATTGCCAAGCAAACCTTTTTATTCATCATAATGACCTGTAATGGTTACTTTATATAGGAAATAAAATCTTTGGTACTTATGTATTATCTGGGCTCCCGTTTTTCTTATGAGACCGCGTTTCCTCGCGGGGCTCGCTGCACTCGCCATGCTTCGGGCAATGTGGCTCGCTGCGCTCGCCACACTATATAAAATCAACTCAATGCGTAGTTGGATAGTAGGGGTATGAAAAAATGGGGTGCATTTAACATGGGAGCCCAGATAATACATAAGTACCAAATCTTTCTTTTTACAGAGCATTTAAAAAAAATTATATACCAAATATGAGCCACACTGGCATCTTGAGCAGATACTTTGCACATCTCTCATAGAGATGTTGGCACTCAAAGGATTGAGACTATACTTGCCAGCTTTATTGCTGGAGCTGCCAGGTGGCACAGGAGGAGGCAGTCTGGTGGCTGCAGGAGGGGGAGTGCCATATGCGGGATACTTGCCCACAGTCCTCAGGGGTGAGATTGCCACACAATTTTGGGAGCCTTGAGGAATTCTGAGAGAGTAGGCAAGTATGAGTAATACAAAGAAAGAGACATACAGGTCAATGATAACATCAAGGAATTCGAGCAAGCATTAATCTAAAAAAAAAGAGCATAAGATGGAACGAGATGCCAATGATTATGAGAAAGGGGAGGTTCACAATTTTAATAGGGGGGGGAGACAGCAGTTTAAATATATAAGAAGTAGCTCCTATGAAAGGAGGAACTCCAGTACCGATAAACAAGACTGGAGATTGAAAAGAGAGAGGAGAGTCCAATTTGAAACCAAACAACCCTATAAAAGGGAATTTAAAAGAAGTGAAAATAGAAATCAAAATGAGGGTACCCCAATTAGAAATCGAAACTTCAGTCATAGGAATAGATTTGAGGTACTAAGGAACTATGCATCACCTCAAAATAACTATAGATATAAACGATCCGAGAGAATTCCATCAGAAACAGAAGAGGAATGGGAATATTCTCCCAGACCAAATCATTTTTTAGACAAAACCACAGGCCCAAGATCCCCAAGAAAACCATCTCAGAAACGCCAAAGAGGGCGAGACAGAGAGGAAGTAGAGGAGGAAGGAGATCAAAGGCTCATAAAAAATCGGTGTGTGAGATAAAGACATCAGGTAAAGGGGTATTTAATTTATCCTCCAGGGTTTTGACTGATAACGAAGTTAAACTTCTGGAAAAGGGACTTAATTTTGCCCCAAAATCCAAACCAAATTTGTTTAAACTTTTTGTGGATCTAAACCGGTATGTTAGGACTTTAAGCCGGAAAAGATTTTTTGCAATAAAAGCACTAAAAACCAAGAATCTAGAAGGAGATCCAATTATATTAGATGGGGAAGACAAACTGATGGTAGACATTTTAGAATCCTTGGAGGGCGAATCTGCTGATATACAAAATCTAAAGATATATGATATTGAAAGGGGAAATAAATTTAAAAATAGGTCAGAGTTTTTTCCGCTACAATATAAAGGACCGTATGTCGAATGCTTTTATAAATCAACACTGGAGCAATTTAGATCCATGTGTGACAAAAATGAAAGTAATAAAAACAAAATATGGAATGACAACTTGAGAAAAAGTGAAAGAACCGCCTTAAAATGCCTTTACAGTGATACGAAGATAACAATAAAATCAGCAGATAAAGGCGGTGGGGTGGTCGTCATGGATACTGTGGAATATGTGGAAGAGTGTTATAGACAACTCAATAATGTTGAGTTCTACAGTGTCCTGGGCGGGAACCCCACTGCCAAATATCAAGAAAAACTAAAAATCATGCTTGAACAGGCAGTAGCGGAGAGGGCGATATCGAGAGAAACATTTAATTTTTTATACACAACACACCCTGTTATCCCCACATTTTACTTTTTGCCCAAAATACACAAAACACTGCACAAACCACCTGGGCGCCCCATAGTATCTGGTGTTGGGTCCCTCACAAATAATCTTTCATTTTTTGTTGATCACTATCTACAAGACCACGTGGGGAGACTTAAATCCTATATACAAGATACTAACTATTTCCTCAATTTGGTAAATAATATAAAATGGAAAGAAGGATATATACTATTAACGTGCGATGTTGAAGCACTATACTCCAATATACCCCAAGACTATGGGGTGGAGATAATGGAAACATATCTGAGGAAAGATGAAAAATTGTCTGACCCCCTACGTGGCCTTATTACAGAAGCTATTAAATTTATTTTGAATCACAATTATTTTTTATTTAATTCACAATTTTATTTACAGACACGGGGGACTGCCATGGGGACCAGGTTTGCCCCGAGCTTCGCCAACCTATACATGGGAGCCTTTGAGGATGAACACGTGTGGGGAAGCGGGTTCGGGGAGAACCTGGTCCTTTATGGCAGGTTTATTGATGATTTATTTTTAATTTGGGATGGGGATGTAACCAATCTTAATAAATTCACGCACAGTTTAAATAACAATAAGTATGGTTTAAAATTCACTAGCACTTTTAGTTATACACATACTAGTTTTCTTGATGTCGCCCTCTCTGTGAATAATGGTAAACTGGAGACTGAGACATTTGTAAAACAAGTGGATCAAAATAGATATTTAAACTACAAAAGTGCCCATGATAGGATATGGAGGGACAATGTCCCAAAAGGACAACTGGTAAGAATAAAAAGGAATTGTTCGACTAATGAGGCATATAAAAGACAGGCGACAGGACTTATCTCTTCTTTCAAAGAACAAAATTATCCCGACAAAATTGTGCAAAAAGCTCTAGAAGAAGTCGATTCTATGGAAAGAGGAGACCTTTTAGATATGGGGAAAAGAAAAAGAAAAAAAATAGAAATAGATAGATCTACACAGTTTGTCACCCAATATAATGAATGTTCGTACGAAATAAAACAGATAATTAAAAAGAATACATCCCTTTTAATGCAAGATGAATACTTAAAAGGTACTATTGAACCCACAGGAAAAGTCATCTTTAGGAGGGGGGAAAATTTAGGAAATAAACTAGTCCATAGTCATTTTGTAGAAAAGAAAGAAAATATAAAAAAATTAGAAGGAAGTTCGGTAGCAAATTGGCTACCCAAGAAACCATGGGGTTACCATAAATGTGGGAACGATAAATGTATAACTTGTAAAGGAGCACTAAGAAAAACCACAGAATTTAAATCTTTCAACACAGGTGAAACATTCCAAATAAAGGACTTTGTGAATTGTAGAACCCCTTATGTTATATACATGATCCAATGTGGGTGCGGCCTACAGTATGTGGGCCGTACCATTAGATGTCTCAATGTGCGATTTCTGGAACATAGGCGAAATATCCTGGGGGGTATAAAAAACCACCCACTCTCAAAACACATATCAAATTGCCAAAATTCCATTCTAAAAAATATAACAGTACAAGTTATTGAACATGTCAAAGAAACAGCGAGAGGGGGAGACCGCTTTAAGAGACTTTGTAGTAGAGAGGCCTATTGGATTTTTCGCCTATGTACATTGATGCCAAATGGTCTTAATGACACAATCGAGTTGAATAATGTTTGAGAAATCTTGTATAGCTGCTGTCTTCTGCCAGTAAGGGTGGAGTGGGTGGGGGAGGGGGTTTAGGTATATTTCTTTGGGGGGAGGGGTTTATTAAATAAGGGGGGGGGGGATTGTAATGTATTATATATCGTTAAAATTGTGATCCGACCACTATATTTCATTGGTATGTGATGTCTCTTTGTGAGTATATAACATTTGATATAAGTGTCCCACTAGAACTTGATTATTTTATTCTATGAAAAGAAAATAGTAAAAAGTTAAAAGCATATGCATGAATGTGGGGACCAAATAAAAAAGGTTTTTGAGATGAGATAAAATAAGACTTGGGTATCTGCCCGGTCCACGATGTGTAATTTTTCACTATGTCTCTCTCCCCCCTCTTTTTCCTTATATATACATATCCTCATAGATTATGATCGTTCCATACTGATTTCTATTAATTTGTGATTTTATTGTATTATGATATAATTTCCATGAATTTACAGTAGAAAGTGTCAGACATATCTCGCTTTTTTTAGAATGAATATTTTTAGAATGAATGATTGTAGTTGAATGTTATAACTAATCCCCACAAACTAATTTGGATAAAGCTGCTAAAAAGGCAAATAACACCCGATGTCCGTTTTTCCTGCAAAATGGAACGCAAGATTAGCAGCATGACACGCAAAGATAACTATCTGGTATCTATGGACTAACTATATGCATGCGGAAATACACCTAAATTAGAGTTGAACTACAGATTAAGGCATTATGGGTAATGTCCGGTCTCTATGGTGAGACACAGCTGTATTACAGCAAACGGCAACTAAACCCAGCGTGAATCCAGGCGTGATACGCACGACGCGCCGGGGCTACAGCGTGTGACGCTGTTCAGCCTTCAGAACGAGGCTTGACCCGGCGACGCAACGGACGGTGGGCGGAAACGGATGTGACCGCTATAAATGAGCACACGAGTGCAACAGCAACTATCCATCTCCTGAGGAAGCCGCTGATCGCAAGAATAGGCGGAGAAACGCGTAGAGAGGTACGGGGAAACGTTCTGGCAGCACCAAGACCGGCACCAGTGTTTGTTCCTTGATAGGACCGCAGCAATCTGGATATAGTACCAGCGGTCGGGGAAAATCATTGGGGACTGGCAGCCGAACCCCCATCTGCAAGTATATACTAACCTACTAAAAACCACTAATATGTGCACATGAGTGGGGGACTGTGACTATTATTATCATCAAGTTGGATACAAAAATCTGCAAATACTAACTTGTCACAAGAACAGCATGCATGCATCTAACCCTTCTAATTTAGTATAATACAGGGGAATTGTATGTTTCATGTGTGTGAGTCTTGTCTTTGTTGCTGGCCACAACAGTATTAACACTGTATTTTAATAAAAAAAATTTATATTATTTTGCACAAGCGCTGCTCAAATCTCCTTTTTTTAGTTTGTTCTTTCAATTTGAAGGGGTCTAGGTATCCCCCTTGTAGAGCAGCTGCAGTGCATTATAATTACCAATCAGCGCTCAAAAACTGTGTTTGTTCTGGAAGTATGAGTAAGGCCAGTTGTCCATTTATTATGACCTTCATTTGTGCATAACATAAATTTGTCTTGTTTTTATAAAATGTCATTGATTATCATTCCTCTTGTATCTCTAACCTTTCAGGAACACCAAAAACAAAAATATTGATGTTGCTAGTCCACTAAATATAAATTTTCATATTAAGAGTTTTGATAGGTTAGAGACCCATACATCAGCAATTTCCCTGCTTTGACAATGACTGGGGAAATCCAAAATGTTTAAATCCTCAGTTCGCCGATTCCAAGTAAAAATTTATCAAGATCACCACCAGTCATTGATGATCATGATTTTTGACATTTTAATTGAATTGGCATCGGAAAAACAAGACTTCTAACTCAGATGTATGGCTCACGTTGTGCTCTCTCTCTCTCTCTCTGTAATAATATAAATATATATATATATATATCATTTATATATACTAGTAAACACCAAATGCTTCGAAAGCTACATGTATTTTTACTTGCTGCCAGCAGATGGCTGTGTTTCGGTGACACATGGACACTAGACATTATGAGTTTTAATATGATATATATATATATATATATATATATACTTTCTCTATTTAACAGCAGTTGACTCAGAAAAACAGTGTACTTCTACTGCATGCAACACTACCACAGTACAACACCATTGTTGTTGGTTTAAGGGTAGCTGGATGCGATTCAGGTTTCTGCATGTAAACATTTTAATGGCAGGGGTGATACAGATGAACTGATTCAGGTGTTCCTTCCTCCAATACTTAAGGGGTATTCAATCCCTGCCATGGGGGAAATATAGGCGGGCGCCTATTCAATGTTGTCTTGCCCGACAGCATTGAAGAGGCAGATCAACAAAAAGCTGTCAGGCAGTTTTGACGAGAATGGCAGTGAATTGTCACGATCACGGCCGAATCTTGTCAATCCATGGCCGTTTACGTGGATACGCCCCCTTTTTCGTCCATCGGCCAGTGGGACATTGAATCCTAGCAAAACTGGCCAGGGTCACGGCTGTAGGGACGGACCGACAGTCGTGATCTGGGATTTAATACTCCCCTTAGACTTTAAAAATGTCACTGCTGCATTAGCACTACTTTTATGATGTTAGTTGCTCAGAATTATTTATGCACCAGTATATCATGTGTGTGCTGTGACTCCTTGTTACTTAGTTAAGAAAACTTAATCTGCTGTATGTGTATTTTGCCTATTGATAACAATTTACCAAGGCAGCTGAACAATTGCCAACTTCATAGGTATATACTGACTGCAGGAGTAAGTACAAACTTTCCATTTCAATATAAAGCAATGCAATGGAAGCGTAGACTTGATAAACAGAACTCTATTACTAGAACATCTTACCTCCAGTCATGTTTTACTATAAGGAAAAAAAAACTTACTCAAATGTCTATTTACTAGCTAAATGTTCTTCAAATGCTCTATAATTATTACACTACATACTATAATAATAGCATCATTACATGTAATTTAAATTCTTAATTGTTCAATATTCTTCTGATAACTATTCATAGCAAAGGAATTTTGTATTTAAAGGAAAATGTTATTTATATTTTTTATAATTCAACTGAAAGTGAGTTTCCATGGCAATCATAAATTATGTGATTAAATGAAGTAAAAGAAAGAGTAAAATATTTTGAACATGTTGCAACTAAAATGGGAAACTTTTTTTTTTTTGCTAAATACGTATTATATTTCTTAATTTTTCCATTTTGTGTGTGTGTGTGTGTGTGTGTGTGTGTATATATATGTGTGTATATATATATATATTTATATATATATATATATATATATATATATATATATATATATATATATATATATACAGGGCTGAGGCCCTTATTCTAGTTCACTCTTTCTGACAAAATATTTCTTAGATGGACAAAACCATGTGCAAAGATGTTACTTGTGCAGAGAGAATTAGATTTGGGTGGGGTTTTACACCTGCCCCACCTGCAGTGCACATGGTTTTGTCCATCTAAGAAATATTTTGTCAGAAAGAGTGAACTAGAATAAGGGCCTCAGTTCCTACTGGAGCCTGCTGAAAAATAGCCATATATATATATATATATATATATATATATATATATATATATATAATATATATATATATATATATATATATATATATATATATATATATATATATATATAGTCTCGTAGGAAGGAACAGACAGCGGCACTCCAAGGGTTTTCAACAGCGTGTATTAAAGCAAACCAACGTTTCGGGGTATCATTCACCCCTTTGTCAAGGTTTAAGTGCAATAACAAGAAAAAAGTGACTGGTGCTTACCTTAAATAACAAAGTGTGACAGAGACAAATCACGTTGCTCGGCATTCTGGTGCTGCAGGACCCGGAAGTGTGAGCACAGGAAGTGTTCTGTGACAGGATATCCTGTGTGTGAACAGCACATTGGAGTGCAAGCTGCATGGTCTCCATGGAGACACTGGTGAGAACAATCATAGGGGGTGTGTGCATGTCTCCAGCTAGCCGCTGCGTGATTGGTCTCTGCCTAAAAGACAAAGATACACAGTAAAGTAAATGCAAATAGCAAAACGTAATAGGAGGTGAAAAAGACATTCAATGTGTTATATATACGTGTATCTAGTGCTATATATTGGTGAGAAAGACATATCATATAAAAACATGTCGAATAAAAAACATCTACACAAGGTGTGGGTAACACCTCTCTCTCCATGGGTAAATCTGGCAGTCTGTAAGGACTTGCATAATATTGGATGCCGTGCTTATGGATATCGGTGCATTTACTGTGATTAATGCACCTGGATGGCCAGTATCATGTTGCAGCATGGCAATCTGTCAGGACTGAATTTCCCCGTGTAGTACCGCCATGGACAAAAGGAGTCAACTCTTTTAGTGTCGACATCAAGTCAGTCATAATGCAAATGTCAAGCCCAATTCGACCTATGGGGTCTATACTGGGTAGTCGAAAAAATATAACTAACTGTGGGACAACTCAAGGTAAAACAGAAAGGGTAAAGTGATAGCGAGAAGTTTAAGAGGAGAGGAAGAAAAAGCACACTGGTCCTGTGGTTGTCGCAGGTATATATGTGGGGGTAATGCCCAAGTGATGTTGTATACCCTGTAGGTGTGTCTAAGTTGTCACTGTGGCGGGATGAACGGTGGCTGTGTCGACATGTGTCGATCAGAGTCAGAGATTTCACTCATCCTGTCACCTCTCTCCCAGTCATGAATGGGTAAAATAATCAATATAAGGTGGGATAAAGAAAATATAATAGAAATGGGTACAGGGACAGCAAGAACTAGCAGAGAAGAAGAAAAAGCACTCAAAACTTGGTGTCAGGTAGTACCCTAACCGGATCAGTGAGATGTGGTCCCGAAGGTGGATCAGTTGGTCCATGTCTCTAAAAAGGGGCCTCACTAGTAGTCTAGGTCATCAGGAAAAACTTAAACTTTAACGGGATAAACTGAATATAATTGGAAAGGGTAAAGGGACAGCAAGAATAGTGAAGAGGAAGAAAAAGCACACTCAATCTGGGATCAAAGGTCACAGAAATATGGCATAACTGAATTTTTCATTAAGTCCATACGGCTTGGTACAGTTCAGTTTGTGGATCCAGGTAGCTTCTCTTTTAAGGAGCAATCCATCCCTATCGCCTCGTCTCAATGACTCTGGAACGTGGTCAATAATGATGTGTTTAAGGTCCGTGAGCTTATGCTTCATCAGGGCAAAATGTTTGGCGACGGGTTGCTCGTTGTCTTTTCCACTGAGTGCCTTGCTGATGGAGGACCTGTGTAGCGCCATGCGGGTGCGTAGAGATCTTATTGTCTTACCCACGTATAACAGCTTACAGGGGCATTGGATGATGTAGACGATGTGGGTGGTAGTGCACGTTACAACGTGTCTGATGGGAAAACATGTACCATTGGAGGGATGTGTGAATTCTGTGCCCGTTAACATGTGTTGACAAGTAGTGCAGCCTATGCACTTATAGCACCCATTGGAGCGTCGTAGGAAATTGCTCTGGTTGTCCGTGACAGTTCTGGCAAAGCCTGTAATATCATTATGGACAATCCTGTCACATATGTTTTTCCCCCTGGTATGGCAGATGAGGGGAGTTTTCTCTTTCAGTCCTGGTAGATTCACATCGGTTTTGACGATGGGCCAAAGGGCACGAGATGCTCTCGGAAGGATGTAAGAGGCAGTATTGTACCTGCTCAAAATTCAATATTTCAACCCCTCTCCCAGTTCCTTGATGGCATTTTACAACCGCTCATCAGAGAGCAACCGGCCTACATAAAAGACACCACGGATTTCCTCAATGTCCTCAACCAGCACCTGACTGTACCGCCCACCACACTGCTATGCATAATGGATGTTAGCAGTCTTTACACCTGCATTCCCCATGAGGCGGGATTGGTGGCCATGGACAATTTCCTACAGTCTACAAACATGGTATCCCTAGATCGAGTTCTATTCCTGAAGCTCTTAAAACTGACACTAACCAGGAATTACTTCTTGTTCAATGGGACCTTTTTTAAACAATTGTCTGGCTGCTCGATGGGGAGCAACGTCTCCCCATCGTTTGCGAACATCTTTATGTTTGAGGAAACCCAGTCCATGTTCGTAGATAACCCTGAGGCTGAAGGCAAAGTCATCCTTATAACCCGCTACATAGATGACTTGTTCATGCTATGGAACGGCAGCGAGATGGAGTTTGAATCCCTCATACAGAACATCAATAGGAGAGACTCCCCGATAAAGTTTACATACCAGTCCTCCACCAGTACTGCCAACTATTTGGATGTCCAAATCAATTTGAGGGACGGCAACATTAGTACCAGTCTGTATGTCAAGCCTACGGACAAAAATAATGTATTAAAGGGGAACAGCTTCCATCCCACCCCCCTGAAAAAAGCCCTACCCAGATCACAAATGTTAAGGGCAGCAAGGATAGTCAGTGATGCCAGCATGCTACCCTCAGTCCTTGACAATATGATTGCTAAGTTTGAAAAAAGAGGGTACAAAAGGAACCTGTTACTCCTGCAGAAACAAGAAGTCCTCACGATCTCTAGGGACTCCTTGTTATCCAGTGTTCAAGATAATGCAAGAAAGAGTTCTAAACAAGAAAATGCACTACCATTTGTGTCCAGGTACAATACTGCCTCTTACATCCTTCCGAGAGCATCTCGTGCCCTTTGGCCCATCGTCAAAACCGATGTGAATCTACCAGGACTGAAAGAGAAAACTCCCCTCATCTGCCATACCAGGGGGAAAAACATATGTGACAGGATTGTCCATAATGATATTACAGGCTTTGCCAGAACTGTCACGGACAACCAGAGCAATTTCCTACGACGCTCCAATGGGTGCTATAAGTGCATAGGCTGCACTACTTGTCAACACATGTTAACGGGCACAGAATTCACACATCCCTCCAATGGTACATGTTTTCCCATCAGACACGTTGTAACGTGCACTACCACCCACATCGTCTACATCATCCAATGCCCCTGTAAGCTGTTATACGTGGGTAAGACAATAAGATCTCTACGCACCCGCATGGCGCTACACAGGTCCTCCATCAGCAAGGCACTCAGTGGAAAAGACAACGAGCAACCCGTCGCCAAACATTTTGCCCTGATGAAGCATAAGCTCACGGACCTTAAACACATCATTATTGACCACGTTCCAGAGTCATTGAGACGAGGCGATAGGGATGGATTGCTCCTTAAAAGAGAAGCTACCTGGATCCACAAACTGAACTGTACCAAGCCGTATGGACTTAATGAAAAATTCAGTTATGCCATATTTCTGTGACCTTTGATCCCAGATTGAGTGTGCTTTTTCTTCCTCTTCACTATTCTTGCTGTCCCTTTACCCTTTCCAATTATATTCAGTTTATCCCGTTAAAGTTTAAGTTTTTCCTGATGACCTAGACTACTAGTGAGGCCCCTTTTTAGGGACATGGACCAACTGATCCACCTTCGGGACCACATCTCACTGATCCGGTTAGGGTACTACCTGACACCAAGTTTTGAGTGCTTTTTCTTCTTCTCTGCTAGTTCTTGCTGTCCCTGTACCCATTTCTATTATATTTTCTTTATCCCACCTTATATTGATTATTTTACCCATTCATGACTGGGAGAGAGGTGACAGGATGAGTGAAATCTCTGACTCTGATCGACACATGTCGACACAGCCACCGTTCATCCCGCCACAGTGACAACTTAGACACACCTACAGGGTATACAACATCACTTGGGCATTACCCCCACATATATACCTGCGACAACCACAGGACCAGTGTGCTTTTTCTTCCTCTCCTCTTAAACTTCTCGCTATCACTTTACCCTTTCTGTTTTACCTTGAGTTGTCCCACAGTTAGTTATATTTTTTCGACTACCCAGTATAGACCCCATAGGTCGAATTGGGCTTGACATTTGCATTATGACTGACTTGATGTCGACACTAAAAGAGTTGACTCCTTTTGTCCATGGCGGTACTACACGGGGAAATTCAGTCCTGACAGATTGCCATGCTGCAACATGATACTGGCCATCCAGGTGCATTAATCACAGTAAATGCACCGATATCCATAAGCACGGCATCCAATATTATGCAAGTCCTTACAGACTGCCAGATTTACCCATGGAGAGAGAGGTGTTACCCACACCTTGTGTAGATGTTTTTTATTCGACATGTTTTTATATGATATGTCTTTCTCACCAATATATAGCACTAGATACACGTATATATAACACATTGAATGTCTTTTTCACCTCCTATTACGTTTTGCTATTTGCATTTACTTTACTGTGTATCTTTGTCTTTTAGGCAGAGACCAATCACGCAGCGGCTAGCTGGAGACATGCACACACCCCCTATGATTGTTCTCACCAGTGTCTCCATGGAGACCATGCAGCTTGCACTCCAATGTGCTGTTCACACACAGGATATCCTGTCACAGAACACTTCCTGTGCTCACACTTCCGGGTCCTGCAGCACCAGAATGCCGAGCAACGTGATTTGTCTCTGTCACACTTTGTTATTTAAGGTAAGCACCAGTCACTTTTTTCTTGTTATTGCACTTAAACCTTGACAAAGGGGTGAATGATACCCCGAAACGTTGGTTTGCTTTAAGACACGCTGTTGAAAACCCTTGGAGTGCCGCTGTCTGTTCCTTCCTACGAGACTACCTGTTTGTTCCAGAAGGCACCCAGGTACTGAATCCCAGCTGAGGGAGTGCCAGGCTCTCTCTATAATATATAATATAATATATATATTACAGTCCAAAGAGCAATTGCACACACTAACTGGATTGAATGAGACCGTGGTAGAAATTATGCAGAGGTCGATTCCTTACTGTAATCCCAATGGACACCAGGAAGACCCGCACCAGTAACAAAGATTTCCAAAGCTTTGAAGATCGATATTGCACATTTATTGGCCCAAGCTCACATCATATTCAGAGCACATAAGGCAAGTTTTAGACACCCAACAGGCAGATACATTACTCGTCTCATATATATATATATATATATATATATATATATATATATATATATATATATATATATATATATATATATATATATATATATATAAAATGAAAGTCCGGCACTCTATGGTAAATAAATGATATATCGATATATATTTATTTTATTATACATACAGAGAATAATGCAACTCATCCCAGCATCCACCACAGAGGAGAGATGCCAGCCTCCAAAATACAACAAAGGAAAGAGAAGACGTGGAGCACTTAATGTATCCAATGAAACGAACCAATGTTTAAAGTTTATTAACAACATGCATGAACAACACAATAAAAAAAAAAACTTGAATAAATGAATAGCAATAATAATGATAATATTTTTCTTGAATAAATAAATAGCAATAATAATAATAATGATGATGATAATAAAATCACCTCCCGGGGGGTATAGATCAATAAATCATATTAAATAATAGCACACTTGCTCACTGTACTAGTGGACTCAAGGTATGAGTATCCTAGAGTTCTTAATTCATTACTATTCTTTACTTCGATGAATGGAAAGTCCAGAAATAAATATACTGGTCAGCAGAAATGGTTAAAGCATCACACGGGGGTATCGGTTTTAAATAGTCAAAGTAGTGAATGGGTATTTTACCTCCAGGGATGAACAAATGTAATCAAACTTGGAGCACCGTGGATGGACCTAGTCAGGGCGATACTGTGTAATAAAACTGCAATTCCTGCACTGTGGAGGGCTCACACGGCCCAGTGGGGAGCTAACAACAGAGGGGTGAACACACACCTTGCTGTAGCTGGCTGAGGAGATGCAGCTGCTGGGTGGATTCCGGCTGTCTTTCAAAGTGGCTTGTACTCGGCATGTGTTGATGCAGCTCGGCTTTGCCGCTGGGTCTCGTCAACTCTCTATGATCGCGGGGGGCAACTGACTGGATATCCTTGTGTGGAATTTTTTTTTATTGTGTTGTGCATGCATGTTGTTAATAAACTGTTTGTCTTAAACATTGGCTCATTTCATTTGATACATTGTATCATTAGGCGTCCCATGTCTTGTCTTTCCTTTAAACCTTTAAGTGCCAACATGTTTGTGAAACATGTTCAAAATACCCTCTAAAAATGCCAGCGTCACTCACATTTGTTTTATAAATTTCAAATAAAAAATGTTGTGCAAAAAAAGATTATATTTCCTATATAAGATAAACAATACAGGTCATTACGATGAATACAAAAAATTGTGGGGGCAATTTTCACACCTGTTCTGACATATTTGCTGGCCAGTCAAATGGTTAAGACATAGAGACATATTTCCAAATGGTTAAACTAGAAAAGCACGGGCAGGTGCATTCTGATCTGTTGGGGAATTTTTTTTTATTGAAATAAAAAAAATGCATAGTTTGACTTTAAATAAAAGTCAGAAACTGCCATTTTCGGTCAAAAGACAGTTTCTAACTCTAATTGGATATGCTCCATAGATGGGATTCAATACTAGGTACACAATACAATACATTTATATGTATAATGCTCAGATGCAAAAACTGCTTCTAGATCAGCCTACTGTATATTGTTAATACTTATGTAATTATTCAGTAATGGTAATCCGTTTCTATCATCAGAGTTGAGCTATGACATGGCTCTTTATTAGAGACCCTATTTAAAGTGTGCATCATTGCTTTGAGTGGAAGAGAAAGCAAAAGGAAGACCAAATCAGAATTTGAAGAAAAAAAAAAACGTGATAAAATATAGTATGTTTGTGCTCTGAGGATCTCATAATCAGATCAATGCAATAGCACCCAAAGAAGGTTGAAATTTTTTTTTTGTTGTATTCATTTATCTTTATTTAAAAAAAAAAAAGCTCCATTGTCAAATTATTTAGAAAACATTATATTCCATGATTACATTTAAAAAAAATCTAATATTATTGTTTTCATAGATAATATTTGACACAATGAATTTGATATACAATGCCAAATTGTATATAAAAGTATATTCACACAATTATGGATTTAAAGTGCTTTTTTTATTTTTATGTCTTATGTCAAGAATTTTTATGTCTTCTGTTAAGTAAATATTTTATTCATTGGATGATGAAAACTATTTTTTGTCCTACCTGAGAATACTGAGGATTCATCTGAAATTAAATAAATGACAATTGTATATTTTATATACAAACTTTAAGTGGTTTTATCTTTTTTATCTAAGGTGATAATAGAGAACTAGATTTATATGAAAAAATATTTGTCTTCCGCTCATGTAGAGTTTGGGAGATTTACAGTCTGGACATAAACAAGAAAATATATATGCATAAAAACTTAATTTTGTGCTTATTTACTGTCATAAAGTATCTCATGATGCAACCAGCTGTTCACCACTAGCGAATTTTCAAGATTTATTTATCGAGTAACAGGTGCATTTGCGCAATAGAAACATGTTTAGACAGCGCAACCAATAAGCTAAATAACAACCAATCAAAAGTAAACAAAATACAAATGTTATAATACATAAGAAATTACATAATTAAACACATGTGGATACTGGCAGGTATAATAAAAATATAATTGGTAGTAGCTACAGCAAAAAAAAGGACCTTATATTAGTCTTATGTAGTCCATTAGCATCAGTCAATGCCAAAGGTTAGTCTTTAAAAAAAAAAAACTGAGTTGATTGCTCGCAGGAGCGGTAACCTTACCCCACTAGCATCATAGGATCAGTGAAAAATTACTGCTATTTTAATGCTGAACTTACTACTAACTATACTATCACCACTAACCTATGTTTATTAACTCATAGCTAACACTGCTGCCGGACATACTGTATCTGCTGACTACTATTGACTTTATGGCTGCTACTAAACCAAGTAACATGACAGATATGGCGTTTTAACTGTCTGCACAATTTAAAAAAGAAAAAAATACTAACATAAGAAGGTCTTCTTTTTTTGCTGTAGCTACTACAAATTCTATTTTTATGGCCGGTATCCACATGTGTTTAACTATGTCATTTATTTATGGACTTTAATACACTTGTATTTTGTTTAATTTTAATTGGTTGTTATTGGCTTATTGTGTGCAACACTTCTAGCGATGTCTAAACATGTTTCTAGTTCTTATTTGTCTTGTATTGGGAATGAGTAATCCCATTTAGACTGCAGCTGTAGTGATTGCCCTTTTAGCGCTTAGAATTAAACTTTTGTTGCACTTGCAACAAAAAATGACAGATGTGACTTTCTGATGTTTTCGTTAATCTGAGTCACATTGCGCTTTTTTTAGTATAATAATCAGTGGTTGAAGTAGAAATTTTGAAGTGGGGGTATAAAGAAAATAAAGTTTTTTTTTTATACCAGCACTCCAAGATAGGGGGCATGACCACATAAAAGGGGCATGATCATGCAACCGGGGCGTGTCCTTATCTGTAATGTACCACACAATAAACACGGGATGATGCATATTTCCCATGGAATTAGCCAAATTCACGTTATGCCACACAGTATGAGCCAAAATTCAGGGACAGAGGGTGACAGCAGGAACATATGGATAAAGAGAGAGAGAGAGTGACAGAAGAGGGAGAATGATAGCAGGGTCAGAGACGGGGATAGTGACAGAGAAACTGGGAGAGTGACAGAGATGAAAAAGGGATGGCAGGGATCGTGAGACAAGGAGATTGAGGACAGGAAGTGGGGGATGGCAGGGAGATAGAGAAGGGGAGAGTGTGGGATGACAAGGACAGGAGGAGTAAGGGACGGCAGGGAGAGGAATAAAGTAAAAGTGAGGGATGGCAGGGAGAGTGAGGCGATGGCAGAGAGAGGGGTGGCAGGGACAGAGAGTGGGACAACAGGTCCCGAGAGCAGCAGGGACGGGGGAGGGCGAGGGATGGCATGGGCAGAGAGACTGACAAGGACAGAGAGTGACAGTAGGGACAGGTAGAGAGACAGCAAGGACAGAGGGACATGGGATAGTGACAGCAGGGGCAGAGGAAGTGACAGCAAGGACAGAGGGACTGAGAGTGACCGCAGGGACAAAGAGTGATGACCATGAGAGTGACAACAGGGAAATACAGGCAGCTGGGTAAGATTACCATACCTTAGGCTGTGATTGGTGACTGCCTTACAGAGGAAGTAGCTGGGTTCGGCAGTAGCGGTGTGGAGGAGAAAGAGACTGTGGTCAGCAGCACTGTTGCAGAGGAGGCTGTGGTCACCGGCGGTGCGAATAAGGTTGTAACAACAGGCAAATACAGGCATTACCTGTTAAGATTACCTTACCTTAGGCTGTGATCGGCTTGCAGAGGAGGAGGCTGGGCTTGGCGGCTGCGGTGTGGAGGAGGAGGCTGTGGTTTGCTTCTGGGCTGGTGCAAAGGAGACAGATAGAGTGACCGCAGGATCAGGGAGAGTGACAGCAGGGACAGGTAGAGTGACAACATGGACAGAGGGACAGAGAGAGGGACAGCAGGGGCATAAGGACAGGGAGAGGGACAGCGTGAACAGGAAGAGGATACAGCCGGGACATGGAGATGAACAACAGGGACAGAGTGACAGCAGGTATGGTGAGTGCCAGCATGGACAGGGACAGCAGGGATATAGAAACAGAGTGACCCCAGGGACAGGGAGGAGAGCTGAGCCACCCAACCCCACATGGGGACCACCGCAGAGCTGGGAGGAGGATCATCTCACCTGGTGGGATCCAGCTGCGAGCTGGAGGAAGAAAGAGAGCCAGGCTATCCGGGAAGGGACCACATTGGCAGCAGGAGGGCCATTTCAGGGTCACTCAATGTGCGCCCTTCCGCCGCCCCCTGCCATGTAAATCCAGTCCGCTGCTGAGAACGGGGGGGGGAGCCAAAGCAGAAGAGGTGAGCGGGCTGTCAGCGCAGCGGTGGGGGTCTGTAAGCCACATTTAGTCCCTCGCTGCACAGACATGCCGCTCACCTACTCTGCTGAGCGTCATGTCATAAAATGCAAACCCCGCCCCCCTGACATAATGAAATTATTAAACACATGTGGATACCGGCCGGCATAATAAAAATACATTTTGTAGTAGCTACAGCAAAAGAAGAGAAAACCTTCTTATATTAGTATTATGAAGACTATTTTTTTTTTTTTTTTTACATTTTGCAGACAGTTAAAACGCTGGGTCACCCCACCCCACATGGGAACCACCGCGGCGCTGGGAGGAGGATCATCTCACCTGGTGGGATCCAGCTACGGGCAGGAGGAAGAAAGAGAGCCGGGCCACCTTGGCAGGGACCACATTGGTGGCGGAAGGGCCATTTCAGGGTTCTCAAAAATGCACTATAGCGTGTATTTGACTCCAAATTGGTTACCTGGGACTCAGTTTCTCAAACTGAAGTGGTCCCCGAGGACACACTGTGCTGCACCTGTGAGCAACCTGTGAATCAATCACTGCACTGGCTGCCAGGACCCAATCATTGTGCAGTGGCTGTCCGGCAGCCAATCACTGCAGGTTTACAGTTCGCTGCCGTTGCACGCCCTGCTTTTTGAGCAGGTATAACTCAATGTGCCCCCTTGCGCTGCCCCCTGCCATGTAAATCCAATCCGCTGCAGGGAGGGGGAGAGCCAAAGCAAAAGAGGTGAGCGGGCTGTCATCTAAGCGGTGGGGGACTGGAAGCCACATCCAGTCCCCTGCTACGCAGACATGCCGCTCACCTACTCTGCTGAGCGGCATGTCATAAAATGCCCCCCCCCCCCCGTGGCAACAAGCATAAAAGGCCCTCCCTGTGGCAAGGAGCATAAAATGCGCCCCCTGTGGCAAGCAGCATAAAATGCCCCCCATCCCCGATGGCAACAAGCATAAAAGCTAAATGTAAAATTTTTGAATCGCCCTCTTCCATGGAAACATACATTCATTTGTGGATCCATGTCTTTTCCAATTTTTGGATTGTTTCTGAAAATCACAAAAAAAAAAAAGAAAAAACATTGAATAGGTTCTTTGAAAAAAATGGATGCTATTCGCCGGTTTTCTGCAATTAAAAATGGACATTATGGGGGAAATTTACTAAAGGAAATTTGTAAAAAAAATAGTTGTATTTGTATCCAGAAATACACTTGTTTTTGACATTTACTATCCCGAAAATACGGCAATTCGTAGTCGTATTGATGTGCTATCAATACGAATATGAATTGCCGTATTTTCGTGATAGTAAATGTCGAAAATAAGTGCATTTCTGGATACAAATACACCTATTTTTTACACATTTCCTTTAGTAAATTTCCCCCTATATATCCCCCATAGTATTGGCTTATCTTCTTGTTTCTAGATAAGGTATACGTTCTCGGCCTGTGCACAGCTCTGAACACCGTTTCATTACCACAGCTGCAGCTGGCCCTTATTTTAGCTGTCTTTGTCCTCTGATCAAATGTCACATTTGTTAGCCTAAATGTGATTCATTTGAACTGGCAGCACATTTGCCATTTGATCCCACTGTAGTTTCTGATGTAATTTATTGATTGCTGCTGTGTGGTAAAGATGCTGCATTTTCATTGTAATTAAAATCCAATACTAGAAGTGATAAAATGTGAGGTCTTTAAGCTGTAGCTGTTTCCTTTTTCTCACTGGTCAATCTCCGCATTAAGTAAATACCTCTTCATTAGGGCCATTAATATCCCTCTAAGGAGTACTATGCTCAATAATATACAGGGCCAGATGAAGGATTTGGGGCCATGGGGCACTTAAAACAGGGGGCATCAACGGACTAAAATTAAGGGCCTGATTCTGGTTCACTTGCAAAAGCAAATGGACAAAACCATGTGCACTGCATGGGGGGAGAGGGGGGGCAGATGTAACATGTGCAGAGAGTTAGGCCAGTATTCAATGCTCTTGATTCACCGCTTTTTTCGGTGAACAGGGCTGATTTTCTGCGAAACTGTGAATCTTTTTCACTGAAAATTATATTCACTGTATTCAATGATCACTGTTCGACAAAAGCGAACAGTGAATGCCGGCCAATTCAATTTCATATTCACTGCAATTCGCTGGTGAATTTCAATGGGGTTTTGACTCTTAATTCGCCGAATGTGAACACCAAATCGCTGGCCAGTGGGATCCTCCCCCATCCTCCGATGGTCGCCGACCATCGAATGATGGACCAAGTGGTCTAGCAGCCACGAGTGCTCCAGACCACTCGGACAGTTATCCCTGTGAAAGCAGGGATATGGGTGGGCAGCTGACATCTGCCTATGTCAGCTGTCCGTCACCCCACACGTGTGTCATGGATGGATTTCTATACGCATGCCCAGCATTTTCATTGGAACGACCATGAAACTTGGGGCGTATGCATATGGTAATGAACCCAAACAGCCCTTCACGCCTCTCTACACCCCCTGCTCGGATGGTTCTGTATGATCATTTTCTGCACGGAATGTACGCTATGTTCGGACGTGCGAGGCGTTCGCACATGGCACCACTGGCACCAATGATGTTTAGCAGTATTATCCAGCAATATATACATTGCTGGCACAAGCCAGCAATTTATATATTACAGGCACCAATGATATATTACAGGCACCACTGGCTCCAATGATAATTTGCAGTATTAGCCAGTAATATATACATTGCTGGCACAGGCAACACTGGGCACCAATGATATTTTGCAGTATTAGCCAGTAATATATACATTGCTGGCCTGTGCCAGCAATGCATAAATTACAGGCACCACTGGGCACCAATGATTGCTTATTAGCCAGTAATATATACATAGCTTGCACAGGCCAGCAATGTATATATTACTGGCCACCATGGGTTAAATTGAGCCGGAATGGGGCATAACTGCGTTTCGTCAGTTAATTTTGGAGGTGGAACATCCACTCACCTTGCCCTGCTGTCTGTCCCTCCCTGCATCGTTAAAGGAGAAAGCCTGCAGAGCGGTGGGAAACCCGGCTGTCTCAGAGCAGGTCACACCATCCGCTGTGTGGCTATTTCGAATGACACGCCTGCTTGCAACTCGCGAGCCACCATTGCCTGATTGGCTGCGAGTCGCAGACAGATGGACCAGCTCTAAGACAGTCGGATTTCCCCATCGCTCTGCCCGGCGGTCTCCTTTACTGATGCAGGCAGGGACAGACAGCAGGGTGCATGAAAACCCTAGCAATGAGCATGTAGGTAAATGGCACTTATGTGGCATTATATGTAATGGGCATTAAGGTGTGTGGCATTTGTGTAATGGGCATTACAGTGTGTGGCATAATATGTAATCGGCATAGCCATGCCTTTTTCGCAGGCCAGCAATGTATATGTTACCTCTGCCACTGCAATGTATATTTTGTTATGGCGTAACGTATACATTGCTGTTGCAAGTGAATGGATTTCTCCCAGCTGCAAGCAAAATGTTTGCCATGCACATGGGTGGGATTTTGCTGCGCGGTGGAGTTTACCTGATTGCTGGGCTCCGAATATATGCAGCCCAGCAATCAGTTCTGAATCAGGCCCCAAGAACAGAAATGCACTGAATAAAATGGCCCCTGCTCCCACCCTTGTAATTCAAACCCCGACCATTATGTAAATCGCCTTTTATATGAAAGATTTTTAGCAAAGTCTTTAGGCTCCTGAAAATCTCTTGCTCTTTGAGGAAAATAGCTCAGTGTGTATGCACTACTTTGGCGACAGATATATCTATCAAAGATTTTGGCAAAGTCTTTTGAAATGAAAATCTTCTAGTGTGTATGGGACTTTAGACATGCAACATTTTTTTTTATTTTTGCAACTTTCAAACCTAATGAGAAGTTGTTGTAACCATTTGTCCTGCTATGAACTTTCTTTAAGTAAAAAGGCTTCCCCTGTGACCTGATGCAACAGAGAAGGCCCAATGCTGTAAATTCCATAGAACCTGGTATTGAAGCAGATTTGCAAAAACAATGCTTTATCTGCCAAACTCAAGTGACTTCTTGCATTAAGCATGTGAAAGCCTTGAGTTCAACACACTGCAGAAATAGATGGTTGAGCTATTTAACTCCCACATATGCTGTACTCATACAGTATCAACATAATTAAGCCATTAGGCTTCAAGTATTTACCTTCCTCTTTAACAGTATTTGTATCTTATATTTCTAGTAATCAGTTGAGTTACATACAGTACATTTGTACACTGCCCAAGGTGCACTTCACAGACCTTTGTATGTTGCGCATTCGTAATACCTTGGAACTTACATATCCCAAGAATTAGCTGTCTTGTTGATTTGCAGTTTTATGTAGAACTACCTTTTATACTTTGATATATTTACGTTTTCTCTACACTAAATTAAAAGCTTCTTTGTTTATTCTTAATTAGATCTTACCATAATGGATCCATATTAACATTGTTATAAGATGTTGTTGTGTAAGTTGGCCTCGGACTGCAAAATTGGTGTAAATACTATAGATGGATGAACAGTACACATTGTATAAGTTACATTTTCTTTATCCATATTTTCCCAATATTATATTTTTAGTACTTTGTGTCATCATTATTACAGCTTTTGCTTTATTGCTGGTAATTATTTACAATCACACAACTTACTTTTGTTTACCCTATTACAGCCAAATTGGCTCTTGAAGTGGAAAGGTTTTGCAACATGGGATGAGTTTAAATGGTCTAATTTATTAAAAGCAGTAGTCCTGGATGATCTAGATAGATATTTATCACAGAGCGGTCTGACGTAGCTCTATACCCGGAGCATCCATTACAATGGTTATATATTTTGTAAGAAATATTGACATGCATACTACACTCTTCAACTTTAGTCTACATTGTAAAAATAAGTCAAATGCTTGGTAAAGAATAAAATTAACTTGCATGGAAAATGTAAAAATGTATCACAATGATCCTCACGAAAACTGTATATTATTTTAATTTTATTTATAAGGCGCCACAAGTGTTTCGCAGCGCCATACAAAAAAACAATACAGGGAGACAAAACTTGGCATAACATTGAATAAATAACAAAAATAGAGTACAAATAAAGAACGCCACCATTCAATATAGATTACAGCTTAAATATAAGTAGTGCGGACTCAATCAACAAACTACTGTATAAGAGGCTTGAGGCCAATGATGGAGATGAGTATGCAGACGAAGATGGTCACTGAGTGTTTGAGTATAGGAGAGCTGTGAGTGACATGTGAAGGTACGTTGGCTTTAACAACAGGAGGGAAGAGGGCCCTGCTCTGAGGAGCTTACAATCTAGTAGGAAGGGGAGACAGACAGATTACAAGAGGTGCAAGCAAGTGGGTGGTGGATAGGTAGCAGGATGTGGCATCGGTACATTGTCTACTTCTCATGTATTACAGACATTTAGCAGGACACTTATTGCCTGATTCAGACATGAAAATGGACACATCTTCCATTTGCGAGCTGACTGCACATTGGTCTAATTTGTAAAACATTTTGTGCATAGAGTGATGCATATGCTGGCGCATGTCAGTCAGTGCTTGCATACTGCATCTTTGCAGATGCAGACCGGTGTGTTCTTTGTTGAGAGTGTCATGGGAGTTGTAAAGCAGAGAAAGTGTCTAAGTCAAAGGCACAGCTGTTTCTGATGGATCTCTTGTACCTATCTTGGGCTGCTGCAAATTGGATACTAATTATAGCGGCTGCATCTGTGGTTGCTAGAACAAAGGGTGGCATATGCTTCCACATTTATTGGGCAATAATTGTATAATAGTGTACATGTAAGAGTTTTAGCCAATAAACAGCCAGCCAATCAGCTCCTACCTGCCATGTCAGAGACTGTGTTTGAAAAACATCAGATAGGAGCTGATTGATTGGTGGTTGATCACTCTCCATTTTATCACTTTTGAAGCTTATTGCATCTGGCTCCATATCTGGTGTGCTGCTTACACTATGTTGAAGACCTATCAAGTAAGTACACACTGGGCTAAAATGGCCCAGTGTGCCAGAGCATTATTGGAGATGATTTTTTTTTTCTCAGAGTGTCTACCCATTATAAGTTTGGACAATTGTTTGCTGCATCAATAAAAGTGTCCACAGAGCATGCGAATCAGGCCCTTCGTATACAAAACTTTTAGTCTCTTGAACATCACTGTTCTATACATATAAAAAAATGTATCTGTTCAAGTTAACAGTTAGCATTTAAATTATGCATTGTTATTGTGGGTGGGATTAACCCCATCTCATGCTTAAACAGGTCCTACTTCCCAGGTGTGCTATGAGGCAATGTTGTGGACTGTGTTATCAAGCCAACTAATCCCAAAACTCCTAGAAAACCTTGTTTTTTTGTACCTTACCTTTGGAGCTTCCTGAGACAGGCTAGGATTATCATACCCTGCAACATTTGGAGGGCAGAAACCGGTACACAATCGAAAAGGGAGCGTGGTCATGGGTAAAGAGGGAGTGGCCACAGGTAAATGGGACCATGTTCCCTTTCCAAATCATTACATTTCAGAATCATTAAATTTTGCATGGTGAGATCATCTGTGGAAACTATTTTTATACATTGCCGCCATAAATTACGAGGGTGAGACAGCCCTGTGACTAGGCTGCTGCGCAGTCCAAGTGACTGCCAATAGTGAGTCCCCCACTACATTGGCGTGGTTGGCTGCGGCTCCCCTCACCAGTGCCTGGTCATCACTCACCACCACGCTGCTCGCAGGTCACTCCGGTGGCGGCGGTAGAGTCATCCTCGCAGTCCAGAAGTCTCGCAGCCACAGGTCATTTGGCGCGGCTGATATCTCTAGACTGGCGGTGGCGTCTAGATATTGGATACATGCCGGCGAGCGACCTCTGTGTGTACAGCCCTACGGGTGCGAGGCCGCAGGCTCAGCTGAGCTCATGACGCAGAGGCACCAAAAGTCGAACGGGGCTCTGTACTGACTGTGACTGGACATAATCTACACCCGCTAAAAGCCGGTACATTCAGTACAATTTATTTTAGCCGGTACTGTACCGGCTATATCGGTACAGTTGGAAGGTATGGATTATACGCCTTAATGGTGCAGAAGACTCTGCACTGTAATCTTACCTGTGTGTATTGCATGATTAATGAGCAACACCAATTATGGTACTTGTTTCCTAGCACGGCCACAACGATCATAATCGCGGTCATCGGGGGTAAAATCGGGGCCATCGCGGGCATCGCATGCGCAAAAAAATCGGGTGCGATGGGCCAGACGCGATGCCCGCGATTTCCCCATAGAGAACAATGTTAAATGCCTCAATTTACCCGCGATGACCACGATTTCCCATAGGAAACAATGTGAAATGGCTCAATTTACCCAAATTATCATAGGAACAATGGTAAATGGGCCAAAAACACCCCTGAACATTGAAATGTCCCCCCAAAAGTAGTTTACGCCACCACGTGATCAACGTGAACCCGAAGCGTGGCGAGCGTAGCGAGCCCGCGAGGGGCGGCGGTACGCGTCCTCCGACCTTTTCATACCCCTACTATCCACTAGGGCGTGGAGTGAGAATAGAATAGTGTGGCGAGCGCAGCGAGCCACCGAGCCCGAAGCGTGGCTAACGCAGCGGATACCTGTGAAGCCCGCGAAGGGACGCGTTTACCTGTGAAGGTATCCGCGTCCCCTCGCGGGGCTCGCTGCGCTCGCCACGCTTTGGGCTCGGTGGCTCGCTGCGCTCGCCACACTATTCTATTCTCACTCCACGCCCTAGTGGATAGTGGGGGTATGAAAAGGTCGGAGGATGCGTACCGCCGCCCCTCGCGGACTCGCGCTCGCCGCGCTTCGGGTTCACGTTCATCGCGGGGTGGCGTGAACTACTTTTGGGGGGACATTTCACTGGTCAGGGGTTTTTTTTTGGCTTTCTGGCCCATTTACCATTCTTCCCTATGATGATTTGGGTAAATTGACCCATTTAACATTGTTTCCTATGGGAAATCGTGGTCATCGCGGGTAAATTGAGGCATTTAACATTGTTCCCTATGGGGAAATCGCGGCCATCGCGGGTGGACCATTTAAGCATTTTTAGGCGCACACGACGCGACCGACCCGATTTTTCACTGTTTTCAATGCATTTCAATGGAAAAATCGGGGGCATCGCGTCGGTCGCAGGCCACTAAAATTACCCCCGATGGCCAAGATTTGTGGCCGTGCTAGGAAACAAGTACCCCAATTATTTGTGCTCTTTATTCTTGTTTTATTTTTCATGATGATTTAGAGAACATAGGCTTTTGTAGCCCTTTGTCAGTCTTTTTTGGCTTACCCTAATGATGTTATTGATTGATTTCTCTTACCAGAATAAATGGGCATATTCTGCTCACCCCCAAGTCTTTTATCTGTTTAGCAAATCAAGGTTTCCATCCAATTACTATTATTATTATTTTTTTATTAAGTCTTCATTTATAAAATTGTTGTTAAATACTTAAAATGCTATTGATTGACTGGTGCAAAATGTCTGAACAGTGGCCTCTTAGCTTATCATCTGACAGATAAAAATGTAATGTCGGCGTACTAGCGCACACATATACAACACAACATCCCAGAAGCATGCTGGCCTTTTACAAGCCACAGAGCAACCAGGTCAATCTAATCACTTTATCCCAAGCGCCCAAGGCTGAATAATGTTTATTGATTCAAAAGTAATTATGGTACATTTTCCAAGTACTTGCCAAGTGTCTGTTTGCTCCATTATTTTGATATTACATTTGTGTTTTTATTACAAGGCTGCTTTCATTTGATGATATATTTATTAGCTTCTTTGTGAGTATATGTTTAGAGTCAGCATGATATTCCCTTTGTCAGCAGCAGGTCCATTGGATACTTATTGGTTGCTGTGATTGTCTTTAATTATTTGAGCGGTGTGATTTCTCAGTGACAAATGGAATAATACAGTGAAACCTTATCTTTCACTGCTTTAAGATCTGTCAGAATGCTCTACATAGCAGGAAGTATTAAGAGCCTAATTCAGCATGGATAGCTAATGAGAAAATTCGCAATCCTTTGTTTATTGAACAACTGCACATGTGCAGTGTCCGCATTGTATCAGCATCATGTGCGCAATTAGCGATTAAACATCCATACGCATAGAAGTCAGTTTGAGTGACAGGAAGTCAGCGTTTGGGGGTGGAAACATGGCATATTCTGGGTGTGTTTGTGAAAACCCAGACATGCCCAGGCAGTTTTTGGGTGTGTCCCTAATATGTAGTAGTTAGTTTATTTATAAGGTGCCACAAAGTATCCGCAGCGCCGTACATAGCAAACATAAAAACAAATTACAAGGTAACGCACAAGGTGCGTTGATAAAATACAGAAAAAATAGGGGTATAGCTGGCAGAACTAAAATCCGTATCAATTCTGAAGAAAGTGTTGAAATTGTCGAGGAGACTGAAAATGAAGTAGAGGAGGGGAAGAACAGGGCAGGAGCACTGGTGAGGTAAAGAGGTAGGGTGAATACGTGAGGAAGGAGGACCCTACTCATAAGAGTTAACAGACTAAAAGGAGGTGGGCGGATGAACGAAAAACAATAGGATAAGTAGGAATGGATGGAGGGGTAGGGTAGGCAGGATAGGAGAAGCAAAAGAGGTTAGGAGGAGGAGGGATAGGCTAGTGGGAAGAAGTGGGTTTTGAGGGAGCGCTTGAAGGAGGTAAGGGAATCAGAAAGCCTGATGGGTGGCGGGAGGTTGTTCCAGTGCAGGGGGGCAGCGCGAGAGAAGTCTTGGACACGGGAGTGGGAGGAGTTGATTAGGTGAGAGGTCAGCCGGTGGTCGGTGGCGGAGTGAAGCGGATGGGAGGGAGTGTGGATAGAGATCAGTGAAGAGAGGTAAGGAGCGGTGGAGGAGGCGGAGGTAGAGCGGCGAGAGAGCAAGATGAGCAGTAGTCAAGGCGGGAGGTGACAAGAGAGTGAATGAGAATTTTGGTCGCGTCAGCGATGACCATTTTCAGCCTGGATCTTTAGCATATTAGTAGAAGTCCTAGACTTACTCAGATAGAAAAAATAGTTTGATGGTTTTGTGAATGGATAGTGTTGTATTTGCAACGGACGGTTATTCTCTATGTCCGGGGCAGCGACTATTGACTGCAGACAACTGTTTTTTCCTCAACTAGCGAGCCATGCTAAATTAGGCCCCAAGAGTGGAAAAGAACTGTGCTCATCTGTCTCCCTTCCCCTTCTCTTTATCAGGATGTTTAAGTCAGCAGACTCTGGTATGCGCAGGGCTCTAGGAAACTGGTGTGGCGGTCAATTTCCAAGAGATTTTTCTGCTGCACTTGTGCAAAACGCTTGTAGAATGGGCAACACACCATTGTCCAAGTGATGCAGGTTGAGTATCCGTTATCCAAAATGCTCGGGACCAGAAACATTTTGGATAGCGGATTATTACGTATTTCAGAATAGTTTTATATTTCAATGATGTATCGAGATATCTTGCATTAATGTTATATACACATCAAACACATAAAATACACACAAATATATTTTATTTGTTTATAAAATAAGGTTTCAAAACATGAAACAAATTTTGTGTACAATCTCAGGTACTGAATTTGAATGCCAAGCAATCATTTTATTGCACATATTTAGTGCCCGTTACATATTATGTCCCCAGTAGTGCTGTTATAGATGTCCCCAGAAGTGCTGTTATAGATGTCCCCAGAAGTGCTTTTAGCAAGACTTGCTGGAATGTATGGTTTCGGAATAATTTATATAACGGATATTTGGATAATGCATGCTCAACCTTTATATGCAATGCTCCCACTATTAACGCAAAGTCTATGGAAAAGTAAGTATTGCGTGTAGTGTGTTCCCCACTGGACCCAGGGGCCCTTGTGCACCAAACACCCTGCACCCATTATAAATATGCCACTGACCTATAGATTGAACAAACACATATATAAATAAATAACAACTTTCAAATTTAACTCAGTTGGTAGTGTGAATGATTTGGAAAAACAGTAGATATGAAAATCTACTTTGTACCATTAAAAAAGAATGTGAATTATCGGTACAGTAGTTGATAAAAACTCTAAAATTGCTGTGACTGTTTCATGTGAACTCCCACACATTGAATGAATACGTGTACTTTTTAAATAAATGGAAAATAACTGCACCTCTTATACCTTTTTTACACCAGAACTGCCGGGTCGCACCTGGGTTTCTGGACAACAGTGTCCCCCGGCATTATGTCGGGCAGATGGTGCCGGCAAAGGTGGGCCCTGAGCCAGCACTTGGAGATGACATCATCTCCAAGCACTGGAAAACCCACCAGCTGGGACCCTTGCGATACCAAGGGGCAAGCCCAGCACCAGGGAAAGCTGCTGCACTGCACCCAGCTAAATTCTGTGAGGTGAATGGATACCGCACACAGGCATACATTTACCTTCTCCCAGCCTCGGCTGCTGTCTGCATAGTACCGCAGACAGTAGCAGAGGCTGTACACGGCCCCTGCTCAACCTCCGGACTGACCGCAGAATGCTGCAAAGCAAGAATGCTTTATAAATTAGAAGTGTTTATAGTTTATTTGTATCAATTAACAATATGCAAAGTAAATGAACAGAAAACCAGTGGCGTAACTATAAATTTTGCTCCCCCCTGCCAAAACGTTTGTGGCGCCCCCCTCCAGGTCCCTCTCCAGCATGTTTTCCCAGCATGTGACGTGATGACACATAACAGAGAAGCTGAAGCAGGAGAGAGGAAGAGAGACCAGCATACACTGCTGCTTCCCATGGCTCTGACGCATCCCAGGCCGCCCTAGCACAGCCATCCGCCTGCCCATCCTGTACACAGTAGCCCATAGCCGGCTCTGTGTACACCTTCAGTGCTCAGTCAGTGGGCAGCGGCAGGCAGCAGCATGTCAGTGGGTCAAGCGGGTGCCAGCGCCCACACAGACTCTGCTGCTGCTCGCTCCCCCAAGCGGCTGCTGGGGCTGCCTTACAGTAGTTACGCCACTGCAGAAAACAAAGATAAATCAAATCTAAATTGTATCAATATTTGGTTTCACCACCCTTAATCTTCCAAACTACATCAGTTCTTCTAGGTACACTTGCACAAAGTCAGGAATTTTGTAGGATTGTAGCCAGGTTTACGGATAACCAACCATTCGTGGTCAGCATGGGTTCAATTCCCATATAGTACAGATCTGTACTATATAGACCAAATTGAATTTGTTTGCCTTGTCATGCCATTCGATCAGGATCAAATGGCATGACAAGGCAAACACATTAGTACAGTTGAAACGGCTGTTGTGCCGTGTTTGTATACTTTTCCATGTCTTGAATAAAATCACGTTGGACTTATCCAGTGAGTGCCGGGTCTTCCAGCTTTCATGATCTATCTATCTATCTATCTATCTATCTATATATATATATATATATATATATATATATATATATATATATATATATATATATATATATACAGTATATACACAGAGACTTTTTGTTTGCCTATTCGGGGTAGGTATTCATCCTAAGACCTTGGCAGTTGAGAACATAACAAATTTGATGTGCATTGAAAATCAGGTTATTGTGAAGAATGGCATTCATTCCACTGAAAAGTTATGAATGGCCTTGAAGCATGTCATGCTAGGTACTTTTAAAGCATGTTTTATATAATGTCCTGATGAAATAGATAATGGAGTGTTACATTTATCAGCAAACAAAGCATCAGAAAGTACAGAGCTTATCCGCGCTATAATTTAACTTTCAGCCTTTCTGAAAATAATAACTTTTTAGAATCCCGAAATAGGAAATCAAGCTAAGGTCTGATCTGCTCACACGAGTAGGGAAATCATAAATATGTTGTATAAGAAATGTACAGTAAATCAGAGACAGAACAAATGAATAAGATTAGAAATAATTTTTGGGAATTTAGCACATATGCTTTTACAGCCTGACATAAGTCATTTATTCCTATCTTATCATTTTTAAGGTAATTCAGGTAAAACCTTTAATTAACAGAGTCTTAACAAAGTACATTGCTTTGCTATTCTTTTTTTACTCATAATACAATCTACTCTTTCAAAATATGTGGGAGACTCCCAACTTCAGGGCTTCTCTCCCAGAACACCAGGAGAGTAGCAAAGCTTCCCCTATTGCACCCACATTCCTGGACAAATGGAAGTTGGCTTTTGTATGGTCTCTTTTTGTGCTTGACATTTTAGGATAAAAGACCCATTGGTCTATTTACTTGGAAATTCTTGTAGTTGCTCATACAGTAATTGCTATCTTTAAACTTGCACTGCATGTTAGCTGTCATTTTATATTCACCTCTAAGTGTACGCACCCCTGCAGAGAGGTCCGTGCTAGAAAATTGCTTCTGTGGTTTTTTTTTTTCCAAAGCATTAAAAGAAAATGTGAATTGAGACATGCTAGCTTTTTGTGGATGCATCCAGTGCCTTGTGCTTACAAAAAAGGCACACCATAAACATGTGTTTGCTTAATAACTTGTGATAGTACCGTAGTTTGAATACTAGTAATCAAAAATAGCATGAGTTAGGTAAATGGTGCAAACTGTTGTCCTCACTTAACATTTAAATATTCCATCTCCCACTGGATTATTATATAGACAGTGTCTAGAAAGACATTCAATAATTAACCCAACTCAAAAGGTTGACATGCAATAAGATGACAAGGTCAAAAGGTTGACATGGGATAGGTCGACTGGGTCAAAATGTCAACAAGGAAAATGTAACCACATAAAAGGTCTACATAAGTACCCTTATATGTAGCTTGCTTCACATGCTATGCTTATATTCTCCCTCTATGCTGGCTGACATGGATGGTTAAGAAATAACAGGCCATTAAAAAAAAATCATGAAAAACTCCTGTCGACCTTGTCATTTGTTTATCTTCTTCATGTGGATATTTTGACCATGTCGACATTGTTCATGGTGACTTTTTGACCCTGTCATCCTGTTGAATGTCAGCCTTTTTTGGGGTAGATCTACTGACTATATAGACACTGTAGATCTATAATCCTGATGCTGGCGCCGTGAAACTACACAAGTGCCCTTTGTTTTTACTCTACTGTAACTGTACTCTACTCTACTGTAACTGTACTCTACTTTGTTTTTTCACATTTTGATAAGTTGTTAAATAAGTTTATTTTTTTTTAAATAATATAAGATAGAAAGTTAAATACTGGAAATTGGTTAAATATTTTTTTGCTACAGTATAAGATTTCCACTTTAACCACTTGTGGTAATTACAAAATGCTGAGGATGAGTGACACCCAGCACATATGGGTGGTATGAAATAAACTTACCAGAGTGCCACTGTTAATGACTGGGGGCTTGATTCAGGGCCATGCGCAAATCTCTGAAAATCGCTACTTGAAGCTTTATTTTAGATCTGGGCACATGAGCACTTAAACTGCAGTCTCACCATGACCACAGTTTAAGAAGCTGCAGCCACTGTGTATTGAAGCTCTTGCACTTCAGCGATGTGCCTGAAAATTTTCTGGGCATGTCATGGGGCGAGATGCAGCTTGAGGTTGGCATTGCTCTGGGCTGGGCCCTCCCACATGTTAACCCCAGGAGTTGTAGATTAGCAAATTCTCTCTAAACTACAACCCACTCTGAATCAGGCCCTGCGTCAAGAGATGGCACTATAATCGCTACTTGAAGCTTTATTTTAGATCTGGGCACATGAGCACTTAAACTGCAGTCTCACCATGACCACAGTTTAAGAAGCTGCAGCCACTGTGTATTGAAGCTCTTGCACTTCAGCGATGTGCCTGAAAATTTTCTGGGCATGTCATGGGGCGAGATGCAGCTTGAGGTTGGCATTGCTCTGGGCTGGGCCCTCCCACATGTTAACCCCAGGAGTTGTAGATTAGCAAATTCTCTCTAAACTACAACCCACTCTGAATCAGGCCCTGCGTCAAGAGATGGCACTATAATAACTGTGCTCCACTGCACCCTCGTTTGATCACCAGGTAGCAACGCTCATCACATGAAGGTATCCAGAAATGACAGGAGGTCCTAATGCTCATACCTCCCCCCAGCCTGCATCAAATAAAAACCTCACCTCAACTGATACAGTATTTTTTTGTTACTTTCGTATTAGTAGGGCGCCCACTAAGCTATTTTCTTAGTGGGCTATTCTGCTTAGTTAAATCACATCGCACGCGGTTTCCGTGCCGTGCGATGCGATCTCACTAGTTACTTTATTCACTGCACCCTGGCCGTGGATCGCATGCGATCGCATAGCATTGCACGCAAAATCGCATGCGATTGCATTGCACGCAAATCTCATGCGATCGCATGCAATTTAGCACAACACCCCCAGTATACATTTAGAACACCCCCAATATCCACGTCACCCCGAAGCTTGGCGAGCGGCCATGGTTACGCATCCTTTCTACCTTTTCATACCCCACTATCCATGTCGGCGTGGAGTTGATTTTATAAAGTGTGGCGAGCGCACGCGAATTACTTTACATGTATTCCGCGGGGCTCGTTGCGCTCGGCACACTTTGTAAAATCAACTCCACGCCGAAGTGGATAATGGGGGTATGAAAAGGTCGGGAGGTTGCGTAACCATGTCCCCTAGTGGGGCATGCTGCACTCGCCACGATTCGGGGTGACGTGGATAGTGGGGGTGTGCACGCTTCAGGGGTGACATGGATAGTGGGGTTGTGCATGGGTGCTTTTAAAATGAAGTACCATCACATCTCATCGCATGGGTGCTTATACAATGAAAAATCGCATTGCATCGCACCTCAAATGGCATGCGATGCGATCCGCGGGCAGGGGTGCACTAAAAATTAACTAAGGAAAATCGCATTGCAAAATTGCATGCAATGCGATTTTGCTACGGTGCCGTACGTATGTCAATTGGTCGCCCTGCAAATACACAAGTACCGTTGTTTTTCCTCTCATCTCTAGTTTGTAAAGTGTACAGTATGTGTTTTTTGGCTATCATATTTTTCCTATACATTAAACAAAAAAACAAAAAAAAAGCTTTTATATTTTTAAATGCAGGTTTTATTATAAAATGAAGTGTGTAGAATCCTCTTTATTTATGATGTGTTGGAAAGGTAAATTAATGCAGAAGCAGCCATAAAGTACTTCTATGTGCATTAACAACTTAACTGGGTAATATTTTTTCCAAACTACGCTCATAAATTGAGTTTTTTTTACTTTCATTTTGAGATTACTTTAACATATCCAGTACGCTTTTAATTAAAAAAAGAGAAAACTTTTTTAAATAAACAACAATGATCAATGATTGGACTTTTGCAACTCTATATTTTTCCGATGGCTACTCCTCTCTGTAGTCACGAGAAATGTTAGGGGTCCTTTTTTACGTTTGCCCAGCGGTTGAAAATAATAATAATAATAATAATAATAATAATAATAATAAATACAGTAGGCTTAGCTCAGGAGTAAGAAATGCATCCGCTTCAAGGGGTTTTTATAGCTTCTACACAGCCTGGTCAATGACCTTCTGATATTATGCGCAAACCTTGAAATTCTATACAATGTTCCTCAGTATCATATGGCGTTTAGAGTAATGATTAATATTTTTTAATTTTTTAAAATTTATTTTATAAATGTTATATATAAAATGGGTGTAAAAGAGAGCTCGTATATTGTATAAAATCAATGTTTTGAGTAGGCTCCTGTAACAGGTGCCCACTCAAAAATGTACATATTGTGATGTTTACACTCATTGTAGCCCCCTCATTCAATTGTATGTTTTAATTAATCAAATGGGTATTTAGGATTTTGGTTTAAAAGCTTAAAATTCACCAGGAGATTTTAACTTCCCCACTTAGGGGCTAATTCAGCATAGATCACAAATGTGAGAATTGGCAGTGGACTGTGAAAAAGTAAGCCACTGCCCAGACAGAAAGAGAAAATACTCCTTGCTATATTTTGAGAAAATTGTGAATAGATCGCTTATTGTCATCCATGTGCAAAACCGTACACAATTCCCAAACCATCAAAGAGTTTTTGCCATCTGTGCAACTATGAGTAGGTCTGAGGCTTCCACTAATCTGTGACTAATGCCTGGTACACACCAGGACGAATAGGGCCCGATCCCCTCAATCTAGATCCAATTCCGACCAATTGGATGTAGATTGTGTGTTGATTTGGCCCTTTTCTGTCCTGGTGTGGACCGATACCGATCCGATGCGCGGTCCCGCGGGTCGGTCGTTATTCAGATCCTACCTGCTGCAGGTAGGATCTGAATAATGACCATACTGCCGGGTGCGGGTCGCCATTGGATTGGACCCGCTCACGGTGCCCCCCCGCATCATCGTGAGCGGGTCTGAAGAAACACTGACGACCCGCTCACAATGTGCATCGTGAGCGGGTCGTCGTGGTGTGTACCCTACATAAGACAGAAAGTAAGTGGTTAGCGCTGACATCACAGACCCTACTCAAAAATCGCCTGTGCATGCCTGAATTTTTTCTGACAGACAATATGGCAGGTCACCACCCCAAAACGCCGGCTTACTGTCAATCCTACTGTGAGGGATTACATTTACGATCCATATGCATTTTCTGTTGCTAAATATCCTCACGCATCCCCAATTGTTCAATAATCTCTTGAATTGCAAATTCTCTATTTTGTGATCCATGCTGAATTGAAATGATAGAATAGCATACACTAACAGAATAAAGTCTGTAACACAGTAAGATGTTAATAAAATATTGTATAGTCTGAAAGCTAATAAATAATTATTTGCCAGGTTTATAAATACTAGAGCAATAGTTGTGGGCAACAGGCCCTCCTGGGGCCGAATGCGTGCCTTCTAAGCTTTCACTTGCTGTACCCTGCACCTTCCTGCCTTGTAAACAGATTTGATTGTTTCAAATTGTATAACTTGTTTATCTGGTATGCTGATATTTTATTACAGAAAGGTGCCTCTTTCATTCAATAGATATATATTTATTTATTTAACTTACTGTACTAGTGAAATTAAGAGTAATATCCTGCACGTCATCATTGCTTGACTAGATCTTGACTACATGTAGTCAAGACCTAGGGGGTCATTCCGGTTCAAATGCTCCCCCGCGTGTTCTCACGGGGGACAGATGTTTTTTGACTGCGTATATTATGCACACATGCAGGGTCTCTGTGGGAAAGGACTCAGCAATTTGCGTATTCATCTAGCTGTTCGCATGGAGTGATGCAGCCCAGGGGCCATGCAGTGGAGGGGACGGGTGTCGCCCATGAGAACGCCCAGCGTTTCATGGGCGTCCCCATGAAAACACTGGGCGTTACCTTGGGTTTGCAGGTGTGCCGAAGTGTGCCGGGGGGCAGGCGACTGATGTCACATGACGTCAGCCGCCCTTTCTTTGGCCGGAATCCTGCAAATGTACAGATAGAGCCTTCTTCAACTAGCCTTCTCTGGTATCTATTGTTCTCAGCTGCAATACAATACAATACATAGAACAATACAGTAGGGGATTAGCAGATCTTTAAATCCAACCGTTCTGGCTCACTTAATCCTATTAAAGGGCTAGATGAGGATGGCTCTATCTGTAAGTCAGTCTCCACTGACTTATATTTACAGCAACCATCGAATGATTTTTCCATCTGCGGACACATGCAGGGGGATGTGTCTTCGTGACACATCCCCTCGCATGGTTACTAAGGGATATGACTGCAGGGGGCGGAGATTCACCGAGTGTCATTACAAGGACTAGGTAAGATGCGAGTTTCACAGCTTACCGAGTCAACCAAAATCACCCTCCTAGTCAGAGCACCCATGTTCTAACCAGAGAACACTGAATAGCACAGATTGCCCATACACACATCACTACGTGTGTATGGGCGATCTAGCCGCTGGGAAGCACAAGGGTGATTTCCCTAGCCTGCATTCCTCAGCATGCAGGCTAGCAGAAATCACCCCGTATGTATGAGGCTTTAGAACACTTAATTTTATTTTGACTGTTTTTCTTAGAATACATATTGTACTGAAGAGTGCATACAAAAAGTTACATGCCAATACAAGAATCCTGAATACACAGTGCAGTAGTCCACATTTGAAGCTATCTTCACTGCCTTCTTCCACAGCACACTTTTGTCTTCAATTTGCTTTGAGTCAAAGGGTATATGTAATAAGCTGTGGAGGTTCTTGCCATTTTATTAAATGCAAAACTGGTAAATGCAAGTATTTGGCTAAGGTAGATTGGGAGTGAGAATGTTTTGAATGTGAAAGTATTGTCTTGCATTGACTGTAATGTTTTGTTTTGTTTTACTGTACTTCTATCCAAAGAGCAAGGAGAATAAAACCGTTCCATTGACATGCCAACCTTTGTGTATGTTGACCTTTTCTCAGTGTCAACCTAGACCATTATGACAATTATTATGTGTTGGCCTATTGCCTGTCAACCAATATTGGTCGATCTAGCGACTGGACACCATTTATGAGACCAAGTACAAAGCAAAAAACGTAAAGAAACTCATGTCAACCTTTTCATGTGTTGCCCATTGCTGTGTTTACCCTCTCGGTGCCAACCTATTGATTCGTCGACCTAGATACCATTGTTAAATAGAGATTTGCAGGTTCTGATTTACTCTGATTTCAAAGCAGGATCTTTATGGCTATCCCAAATCACATGACAGTTGTTGACAGTTGATAGCCAATAAGATCCTGCTTTGAAATCCGAGTAAATCAGAGCCTGCACATCTCTACTGTTAAATATACTGTACAGATATTGTTTATAAAGGGAAAAAACAAATTTGGATTGAAGGACATAGTATTTTGGTTTTCTATATTTCTATTATAATTTTAGAAATACAAATATTCCAAATATGAAGCAAAATATAATATGCCATATAGCTCTAAATTATACCTAACAAGATAGATAATTGCTGCAGCATTTTAACACAAATTAGAGATAAAATCTAAAGCTGCAGCTAGCCTGTAAACCTGTCATCTAAAGTGTTTTACAGTTACAGCCGTCTCAAGCTGTTTGACAGTGGAAAGTGCAAGTGGAAAAAAGGCTTTTATAGAAGCCATTACGTTTAAAAGGTTTCCACCATATACTAAAATTACCATTATTTACTTCAACTAACTATGCACCACTTTCTCTATTTATTTGGATTCATCTTTTTATTTTTCTCTCTCGCTTCCTTTTCTGTGGTAATCTGATCCACTTCTGTTTGTTTAGAGACGTAATTAAGAAGACCTATAAAGCAATAATAGGCAACATCATTTTACGGAGTTGTATCACAAGTCACGTGTTAAAAGAACAATGTCCTTATGGATCTAAAACCTATGCTTCGGAAATCTATTTATCTATGATTGATATTACAATGTTCATTAACCCCTTGCAGCCCTTTTGTTGACACTACATTACGGATACATTCTCATATAGATTTACATACTTTTTCACATTTTTAACCATCTCTGTCCCTCACAGTTCTCTTTAGAAATGCTTGGTTATCCTTTCCACTTGTTGTTAATTGGAAGTGTAGCTTAGGCTGGGCACATACTGGGCGATATATCGTCAGTGATATCGTTCGCTATATCACATATATATCCTCCAATGTGTACAGTCAATATCGTTAACAACCCCCCTGTCATCTATACATGCAGCTCAATATGACAATATCATCAGCAACTGCATGCACTGAGCAGGAAGTGGGTGATTTCACTGAACATTATCATGAAGATATCGGTCAGTGTATATGGTCTATGTCGTTCTCTTGCGGCATAGTTAACTATGTCGGCGGGTACAGGAATCAACTTGTGTATAACCATCATTGAATGTTTAATCCAGCAATCAGCAAGAATATATTCTAGGGTTGGCTATCTGACCTTTTAATTAAAGTCAAAATGATGATTTAGATCCGTGTGCACTGCATTCGATAATCAGTCACTGTACCAATTTGCACAGCTGCAATCAGGTCTTAATTATCCCTATAGCTAGTAAACTGCACTGCTGCAGAGACTGATGTGCGTGTCCTAATAGTCTGTGTAACATGCTGCACAACTTGTGATGCTGTATAAATGAATATTTTATGGGAAGCCATCTGATTTAGTACCTTTAGAAGATATAAGCAGTGACAACCCTTACCTCACCCCCCCCCCCCCACCCCTCTCGTCGCCGGCGCTGGGTTCCTGCAGCCCATATGTAAAAACCGCCACTGGATATAAGTAATAACAGATGTAAATAGAATTTCTGCAATTGCGTCTCATTGACTATAACTCAGTTCACATATAATTAGTGTGTTGCAGTTATAGATTTGAAATGTGATCGCTCCAGTCTGTAAGTATTCCTTTACTAGTAAGCCCACTGGAAGCAAATGCTTAGAAAGCTAGTCTGCTACCTGTGTTTGGGCATGTGTGAGAGAGATGTAGTTTCACTCGCTGGCAACAGATGGCGGTGTTTCGGAGACACAGAAACATACACTAGACTTACATATAGATGATTGATGAAATCACGCTATATATTGCCATGAATAGCTCCCTAAATCAGAATTGCATACTAACTGTTTGGTTATATATATATATATATATATATATATATATATATATATATATATATATATATATATATATAGGACTTTATTCTGGTTGACTCTGGTTGCAAATCAAGAGGGGGTGCGGCTAGCTGCTTGTTCGCCATCCTGCAGTCTAGCAGTGTGCAGTGTGTGGCGTGGGGCGGCAGCAAAGGGACGCCATGGGAATGACCAGCGTTTCGTGAGCGTTACCATGAAAATGCTGGGCATTATGTTTTGCATATATATCCATTCGCAGTCTTGCGTGCGGGGACAAAACCATCCGATGGTTGCCGACCATTGACTGATTTTGCATGCGCTCGCAGACCTGTATGGGAAGCACTGGGCAGCTGACATCTGCTGACGGCAGCTGTCCGCCCCCCCCCCCCCCCTGCATGTGCGTCACGAACGCATTAGCATGTGAATACCCAGCTTTTTTATGGTAACGCTCACGAAACGCTGGTCATTCCCATGGACGCGTCCCTTTGCCGCCGCCACACACTGCACACTGCTAGACTGCAGGATGGCAAACAAGCAGCTCACCGCACCCCCTCGCACCAAGTGGCTGCACATGTGCATAAATGTAAATGCACATGTGCATTCTCTCGCCATTGCTCCCCTGCACGAACATGCAGAGGAGCGTGAGGACCAGAATAAGGTCTATGGTGTATGGATAGATAGAGATAAAGATAATTTACGTAACAGAAGAAGTGCCCTCTCTTACAAGTAATGTTTTTTGTAATACAATTTATAAGATAAATGCATCATTTTAACTAATGGAATATGTCACAGTCGCCTCCACTTGCCGTTAATGGGTAAACATACATTTATCCTTTGCCTCTGTCTCACACATTTCTTACACATATGAAAGATAAGCTATATTTCTGTTTGAATTTGCTACCAGTGTTTCATCTCCATCTATCTTTGAATTATGGAACATATGGCATATTTCTGTTGCCTTATTTTAAATTTAGAGTAATGCTCTGCTTGGCATTTGCCAAAATTCTGTCACACTCCAAAATAACTTGGAAACCAGAGGGGGAAGTGCAAAATATTTAAATGAATATATTTGAGTTGGTGTCAAATGAATACTAATGTCCTAATTACATGCATGACTTCTATGCAGCAAATGGGTGTTGGTTCCTGCAAAAATGTATCAAGTATCAATTAAGGTGTGAAATACAGGCTTTTTTGTTTGTTTTTATGCAGAAACCAAATCAGCCAAAACTATTGGTCAGTTTCTATTGCAGTTTTAAGGTGCCCATACACGCACCGATCCCGGCGGTGCGATATGTGCTTTGAGGTGCACGCTCCCGCAGCACTTTGGCCCTTATTCTGATCTGTGCGGCCGGAGCCGCATACGTTGCTCCGGCCGCACAAACCAATCCCCGCCTACAAGACGGATCGCCACGGCCGTCCGTACGCGGACGGCTGGCGATCCGCATGAAAATGGTGGGGCGTACGCCTCCACCATGGTGGGAGCTGCCCCCTGCATTCGATGGTCGACGACCATCGAAGGCAGGGCCGCACGCTCCACCAGCTCACGCAAGCTTAGACCACACGGACAATCGTCCGTGTGAAAGCTTGTATGGGGGCGGAGAGCTGACATCCTGCGATGTCAGCTTTCCGCCCCCATCACTGGCGTCATAGCCTCATTACCATGCATACGCCCCGCGTTTGCATGGGAACGCCCATGAAACGCGGGGCGTATGCATAGGGAAATGAGGGTATTAAGCCCCTCACGCCCCTATACGCCCCCTTTGCGGCGTATGAAATTTTTGTGCGGCGAATTCCCCTGCACATGCGCAGAATGACCTCTGCGCATGTGCAGAGCGAAAACATCGGCGGTACGGCCGCACGCGGGCCGTACCGCACAGACCAGAATAAGGGCCTTTATCGCACAGTACAAAAAGTATGTGCAGCACAAACTTTTTGTACTGTGCGATGAGATGCCCGTGGGAGTGCGCATCGCATGGTGTTATCGCACCGTGTATGGGCACCTTAATGCCACCAGTGATCTTATTGCCATCCACCCAACTCTCCAAAATGAATCTCGTAGTTTTAGCAAAAGTGCAAAGGTATCAAATAAACTGTGGTTTTGCAAACATTAAAATAAATAGAATAACTGTGCAATAAAATAAAAAAGTGTAATAACATATATAAGAAAATATGGGTTTTACTTTACAACTGATCAGTCCTTTTCATTTAAAATGAAATAAGATGTTCTTAGCTACTGTATTTCTTAGATATAAACACGCGCAAGGAATAACTGTGCTCTGCATGCATTTTTGTGAACAGCAGAGAGCTCCTGGAGTGATTCTTTTGTGTTCCCCATGTTCTGTACCAGCATCTATTATTAATTCTAAAAATAACGTGAAAGATATCTGTTTTCTTTGTTTGTTAGGTTTTTAATTTATTCCCATATTGTTTATTTGTTACTTTTCTCAAGAGAAAACCTGTAGACAGATACAGTGGTAGATTCAGATGCGGGGACACCAAGGCATGTGCCCCCCAAAAAAATGTTAGTTTATTTTATTATAATAATGGATAAAGAAGGGGAGGGATACCAGTTTCGCTTGTTGCGGCCAGTTCCCCCCCACCACCAACAAGTAGCGCTGGGGAACATTTGGCAGGGAGAGGAAGCATATGCCTGGCTGCTGAAGCAAGCAGTCAATTCTCCCCCCTCCCTACACACAGCAGTTGGTGGACTTTTAGTGAAGTCACTGGACTGTCCCGCTACACTCTCTGCACAGAGGGGCGGCAGGAAAACCGGGGCTCGAGCTGCTGCTGTAGATGTGCTTGTAGAGAAGAAAGCTGAGATAGGTCACACATGATACGACAGAGCAGGGGCAGAAAGGGTGCAAGGGTGCTGAGAAGGGGGAGGGTCTACCAATTACCCCTCCTCCCTATTCTGGTTAGCTGTAGCACAGTGACCTGTATCACCAGCACAAGCTTCTGTGTTCAGAGCTGTGGTATGTATATGGAGACTGCTACCTCATTGATCCCCTCCCTCCTCCTAAACTATACCTGGCTAAGGGGTACACTGGTGTTATCTACTGCCTCACCAGTCAAATACTATGTCCTTGTAAGCCAATACAGGTGTAGCTACACTCATCATATGTTTTGGGCATACTGTATACATAACGCCCTGATGCAGCATTCACTGGGCTGTGACTAGTTGCATATGCACGCGTGTGTTTAATTTGTGAGCACACTAGTCGCACCATCCATTCTGCAGTGCATGAATATCGCAAGATGGATGAGCATGACTACATCTGTAGCTAACTGTTACCCCTGACTATTCTCATTAAACTCCGCCTTTATATCTCCTACTATCTCTCAGTCACCCCCTGCCTCTCCTTTTACCTCTACTCCCACTGTCTCTCCATGTCACCAACTGCATTACTCTCTACCACTCCCCAGCATCACTATCTACCCATTAACTTCTCTTTCCTATCACCCTAACCCATCACTCATTTCCTGGTTCCAACCACTGCCTTCCCATTAACAATTCCATAGGATCACCCTTTGCCTCGCACCCTCCTGCCATCCATTTCCTACTTTTCTCCCACTATCTCTCCCCATCATCCACTGGCTCACCCTGTTCCCTGGGTCTCTAATCTAGCTATCACTCATTCTCTCCTGTCACCCTCTCTCTTTTATCCACCTCCTCCCCTTGTCACTCATTCCAAACCAATGCCTCTTTGTCACCCACTACCACTCTGTCTCCAACTTCCTCTCCTTGTCACACACTGCTCCACCCTTTGCTACACCCTTGAGTCTTTTTCTTCCCATTGCCCCCCCCCCCCTCCTCCTCTCTTTTCCCCCTCTGCCTCATCTTCTCCCCATCCTATTAATACAGCATTCTCTGAGGCCACACCCATTGTTTAGGCCTCTTCCTTGTTGCAAGACCACACCTAATTTAAATAACCAGCCCCATCCCCTGGCTTCCCCTGCCAGTGTGCCCCCTCTATCATTTTGTTCTGGATCTGTCCCTGGACAGATAAAAGTAAGAAGTATTATCACTGTTGTCTGTAACTTTTGTCCATTTCTAACCCATAGAAGTTTTTATATTGACTTGTGTTTATAAAGGGTGAACCAGGTTTATTACTTTGATTATATCTTAAAGCGCTCTCATTTAGTTGTCATGTAGTATGCAAGGTTTTTCGGCAACCTAGGCAAAATTTCATCTTACTGCTCCCACCTCAACCCACATACTTATAACAACTTTCCAGAAATTTAGATTAAACTGTGGAGCTGTTGTCTTAGACGTTCATCACATGCCTTTTGCATTAAATTCATTAGGGATGCCTATCTGAGTCATCCTTAATATTGTAATTGTCAGGTTTGCCCCCCAGATTCTATAGTTCCTAGGCAGCTGCCTAGTGGCAGCGTCATGACTAGCTCAGTGAAATTTTTTTTATATCCATTGTCAATATCACATGCTGTTTCAGCTGGTCTAGTATATCCCAAATGCCTCTTGTAAACAAGGTGCCCTGAATGAATTTGAAACAAATGTTTTGGAACAATCCGATGAACATCAAGAAATGTAATCTACAGTGAGTATCAAGATCCTGGGGCCAGCAAGTGAAGAGACCCTTGAACACAAACAGTAATGTCTAAATGTAATAAATACTGGCACAATGGACTTACAATGAAAATACATCTTATCTTAAATGAGATTGTAGAATCAAATAGAATTCAATTTATTGGGGCAGATGTAATAGGGTGAGAGTTTAAGAAAGTGAGAGATTTTGGTAGAAATTTCCAATTTTTTTAAAGCGGAAATCATTTTCACTGCAAAACTGCGTTGATTTTCCCATGTATCGGATTGCCACTTAAAAAAAAAAGTGAAAATTCTATCACTTTCTGAAACGCTCACCCTATTACATTTGGCCCATTGTGTCAAAACAAGAATTTCTAATTAGGATCTACCAATAGAGTGCCTCAATGTTCGTGTGGTAGCCATAACAGTCATATCAGAAAAGCAGGGAGTGTCCAAAGGTCCAGGTTGTATACAAATTGCTTATGTATGTATATATATATATATATATATATATGTATATATCCAGAGGTAGGGATCACACTCTCCTCCAACCACAGTCGACTGCCGGGGTGTCATCTCAGGAGATCCTGGACAAGTCCAGTCCACCAATATAGCCACCAAGAATGAGGACACTAAATGGTCTTCTTAAGCACAAAAAGTTCTTTTTTATTTAATCCATCTCACCAAAATAAAGTGCAAAGTGCATGACAGTCTGCCACCAGACCTTTTTCAAGGCCCCCACTATCTCCTCCTAAAGTGCACTTTAGGAGGAGATAGTGGGGGCCTTGAAAAAGGTCTGGTGGCAGACCGAAACGTTGGCCCTTGGCCCACTGTCATGCACTTTGCACTTTATTTTGGTGAGATGGATTAAATAAAAAAGAACTTTTTGTGCTTAAGAAGACCGGTGAGTGTCCTCATTCTTGGTGGCTATATATATATATATATATATATATATATATATATATATATATATATATATATATATATATATATATATATATATATATATATATATATATATATATAGACAGCTTGATCAGGCAACAGCAAACGTTTCTCATCTTATTTTGGTGAAACACCTTTAATAGTAGTGTTTGGGTTTCTGTGAAATATGTTACAGTCCAAGATATGGCAAATGTTTTAGAATGCCTGTGAGTTTCCTATCCTTATGATTAAATCATGTTAAATAACCCACATTTTAGTCTAGTGCCTAATTTTTTTCTGCTATTTACTCATATAAATGGATTCTATGTGACTTTGCTTGTTGAAGCACATCAGGACGCTGTAAGAGAATAGCATTTATTGTGTTCCAGCAGGAAAGCAATTTACTTTCACTAAATTTTTCTGGCTTAATGCCATAAACTACTTTATATCTTCAGCATTGGGAGGAATTAGAAACTACAATTTGTTTCCCACTCATGTCTTCAATTTTACAATACTTAGTTTTAAATATTTTCATTTACTTGGGGTCCCTTGAGATCATTATGGTGAGACCCACAGCTACAATAAGGGCTTTTGTAGACCTGAGCGTTGGAAACAAAAGCATAGCGTCTTATACTGTACAGTAGTTTGTCCTTAGGTTTAACTGAGTATGCATTGTCAAAGACTCCCTGTAGTATATCTGTATATTGTAAAGAGTGTTAATCCTGTACACACTGAACATTTTTTTTAAATTACTTAAAAATTTTAGAAAGTGTATAGGTTTTACTTATTCACATATTTTGCAGCCAATCGCATTACAGCGCAGTTGTGTATTACCTACAATACATACCTCCCAATTTCTTGTAGGCGTGAAGGACACATGTAAAATTATGAGGTGTGGCCTCTTGACTAGGGGGTGTGGCCTCACAGAAATTCTATATCGACGGGTCAATTCCCATTATTTCATGCACAGCGCTCCGGGAGCTACTGGACGTGCCCCCAGTCTCTCTCTCCATATAATATATGTCATTCACATACGCACAGCATCTATTTACCACTGCCTTGCTAACCAGAGCTGCAAGTGAGAGGGGGCCTCCTAACACCATCACCCCATCATGGGACACTGCCCTCGTGGGTGAGATTTGACTGGACAGTGTGCGAAAAATGAGACTATACAGCCAGAATAGAGTTATTTTGGAAGTATGCATATAAATTACTACTACTACTAAATTTCTTATCCATGCACTCATTATATCCCGCATTGATTATTGCAAGTCTCCTAACTGGTCTTCCCAAGAACAGACTCTCGCCAGTGCAATCCATTCTAAATGCTGCTGCTAGGCTGATTTTCCTAGCAAGACGCTCATCGTCTGCTGATCCGTTCTGCCAATCCCTCCATAGGTTACCTGTGTTTTACCATATTCAATATAAAACCCTTCTGCTAGCATATAAAGCTATTAATCATACTACACCAGATAATATCTCTTTACTTATCTTAAAATATCTCCCATCTGGACCACTCCGCTCTGCACTAGATCTGCGTCTCTCTTCTGCATAGATCACCAGCTCCCATTCACTATTACAGGACTTTCATCCGGCTGCTCCCACCCTATGGAATGCCCTTCCACGCACAATAAGACTCTCCACTAGCCTCCAAACCTTCAAGCGTTCCCTGAAAACTCACCTCTTCAGGCAAGCCTATCATATTTAAGTTCCATATGCATAACCCTCTGAGGCACTTATGTATTATATAGCTTCCCTTCTGGACCTACAAGCTATGCTGTTACTGGTGACTGTTCTTGTGTTTCCCTCCTATATCCCTATAGATTGTAAGCTTGCTGCAGGGCCCACCTACCTCCAAGTCTGTCTGTTGTTGCACAGTTTGTTTTATCTCTGTTTAAAATTGTAAAGCGCAACAGAATCTGCTGCGCTATATACAAATCTGTAAATAAATATAAAGTAATATGGACCCTCCAATGTTTTATCAAGGGTACCAGGACATAGCACAAGCAGAGAAAGATATGTACAATAGCACTCAATGTTGTGATTTAAACAACAATTTTGAACTATCCAGCAACGTTTCAGACAGCTAAATACCCTTTGTCAAGATATTCTACTACCTGAAACATTGCTGTATATTTTCCTTATTCCATTTCTTGTCTTTTTCCATTTACATTTCACACACACACACACACACACCAGAGGAACACCTGCATAAGCACCTCTTTGAAATAAGCTGCACAAACAAGGAATATTTAGTTGCGTCTGATTTATACACATTCCCTGACACACCAAGCACAGCAAATGATTCCTAAACAGGCCTTCTCTTGTCAACCTAATGTCAGCTAGAAGGAGGGGGTGATTCTGTCAGAGTAATGAAGGCCAGGACTAACCGCTGATTCATCCTGAATATCATGAGCTCATATTCTGACCTAATCCATGCTGCAAAGTCTCATAGAGTTTTCTGATTGATTATCTGACTGTCAAGTAACTGGGATTTAACACGTGACTGCAATAGTTATTTTTTTCATGCCTTTTTTTAGTTTGTGTTGTTAGTATGTTGTTACTGGAAGGCATGGACGTGCGGTGAGGTAAATGGCTCAAGAGTCCCTGGCAAGTACCAGAGCCAGATATGCACACAATATATGAGCCATGGGGTACATACCAGCATTATACACATGAGCAGCAGTGTGTATTGCTGGAGATTCGCTGAGTTTTGATAAGAGATGTGGAGAAAAGGTAGCCAGGTGAGGCACTGCCTCACCTGCCATAGACTTTTTACTCCATCGTTTTGACTATAAAAATGACTAGAATAATAAAAAAAAATTATACATTATTTGTATTTTTGACATACTTTATCAATTCAAAGCGCCGGCATATGCGCTAGTATGACAGGAAAGGCTGTGCCTCACCCCACCGCACGCCACTGCTGGAAGGTATGTCAGTCACAAATAAGTTTCTCATTCAGTATTTCCTACTCAATCCAGTATAAGGTTGGCTGCTCCGGTTTTCACCACTTATTCCAATCTAGCAATAACTAGTGTTAAATAAATGAATTGATATTAACATGATATTGTTTTTAGCATCGATTTTATTCAGCACAGATAATTCTTACTGAATAGTAAGTGGGAAAATAGGAACATAAAATAGTATGCATGGTTAATTATGTCACATTAGGAGGTATTCCTTTTTTTTATATAGAGATTACTTTTTAGGCGTATTTTTTTTTTTTTTTAATTATGTGAATCTAACTAATAGATGAATAATTAAAAACTAATTCTTCCTAGTTTAATCATGTTCCCAAATTAAGACCCATAAATTTCAGATTTTGTATTTTTTTCTTTTGTTTGTTTGTTTGTTTTTACCACATTTCAAATGTATGGTCTCAGAAACCTTTGAGTTGATACACAAATATGTTCTGATGAGGAAGATGGAAAACAAAACAAAACAGTGCATCAATTACATAACACTCCTCATCGTACGTGTCATAGTACTCGTCATCTTCTTTCAATACACAACACTCTCTCTCTTACTGTGGTTTATGTAAGATATGTATGTATGTATGGTATGTGTGTGTGTGTGTATGTATGTAATATATAAAGACCTTTATCAAGACACGTCCACGCCCAATGTTTTTTGCCACTATTGGGACTTCGTCATATATGCCAGTTGTATAACCTCCGTTACATGCACATGCACATGGACAGTATGACTGGTGAATCAATGAGAGTACATACACTTGTGTTTATCAGTAATACCAAGGGCAGCTACATGTGCAGAAGCCTAGGGTACCTGGAACCTTTTAATCAGGCCCTATCTAGTGCAGTCAGCCTGCTATTGCCAAGCTTGAACTTTTTTTTTTTCTTCACCCCATACAGGCATTGTACTGTGGTTCTAGAATTTATACTCTATTGTGACAAATGTTCTGAGCTTGTCAGGATTAAAGTTGGTTAATGGCACAAGTCAAGGTTGACCACTCTAACCTTTAATCTGTTCATTGAATATCTCTGACAACCAGAATGTAATATAACCTAAATTCAAAGGTGTTTAACTAAGCGCACATTGGTACAACATTGTAAGCCTTCCAAACATTGCACAATTAGCATTCCAGCTAGCCAACTAAACGGCTAGTTACAATGATTATCTAGCAGTGTAATGATAATTGCTGCTACTAACTACTTTGGTTGGTTTTGCAAAATGTATGATTTGGCCAACCTCCACATTGAAGTCATGCAAGTCATTTTATATTGAGACTAAAGATCCTCCCTGTTAGGACAGTGGTGGGTCTTATTCTACATGAGGTGAAGGTAATGATGGAAATGGAAAAGGAGAAGCTGGATGCCATCTGCTGGTCTCGCTTGTGGGGCCAGTTGAAACCTCCTTAGTAGGTGGCAAATAGTAGAACCTGGAACATACTGGGACTCCGTTCTTTTTTCTTTTCACACAAGATCCTTCACTTAAAAATAAATGTAGGTGGAGAAAGTGGTTGGGGGAGTAAATGTAGAGATGAAAGACATCTTGTGGGTAAGGGTAATGAATGTGTTTTGTATTAAAGGTGATTGGTATAGTGGTGAAGATGGAGGGGATGTTTGATAGGTATGAATGAAGGTGGAAGGATGGGAGGATAAGGTAAAAATGATGGTAAGTATAAAGTGGAGTGGAAGGAGGGATGTATGGGGAGTATGAGAGCGTATGATTCAGAGGGAATGTTCTGGGGGAAAAAATGGAGAAACTCCGGATCAGGAGAAATTGTAGAATAGGATGGTTTATTTTTTTATAAGATTGTTAGGTGGTGAAGGTAAAGGTGGAAAATGTTTTTTTTTTTTTTTTTTAAAGGGACGTGGGGTGGGGGGATTGTGGGAAGGTATGGGGATATGGAACAAATTGATGTTTTTAAATATATGAAAAATTATATTTTAAAATGTATATGAAATGGTATATATTTTTGTATAAACGGTTGTAATCTTCAACAAAGAAGCATTGTCATGCAAATCTATGGGAAAGTGAACAACTTTATCTTCACTAAATATTTTGGTACTTATGTATTATCTGAGCTCCCATGTTAAATGCACCCCATTTTTTCATACCCCTACTATCCAACTACACATGGAGTTGATCTTATATAGTGTGGCGAGCGCAGCGAGCCACCGTGCCCGAAGCGTGGCAAGCGCAGCGAGCCCCGCGAGGGTACGCGGTCTCATAAGAAAAACGGGAGCCCAGATATTACATAAGTACCAATATTTTTAATACCATAGAAGTAGGCAGACTACGTTAAGATTTTTTTGACCATGTTTTAACCTGCACCAGTGCTTTTTCACTACCTTATTATACATTAAACAGCACTAGGCTTTGTGAGTCTAAAATGGAGGAACCATAATGGGGAGACATGCAAAACGAGCAACCAATCCCATGTCATTTGGGCTTACAAAAATTCTGATTCTTCTGATACACATTGCTGTTAGGTATGGATTAATAAGTAGTTAAAATAGATTTAAAAAACATTTTGTAATTGGTATACTGGTTCTAAAATTGGCAAGTAGCCAAGGTCTGCCTGGGCATGCTGGCAATTGGAAAACCACAAATGGGACCTTGTCTTTGTATGAATGCAAATAAAGTCAGGAATCAAATTGTTGGAGATGAAAACACCTTAATAAGAAGCAAATACCCATCTCCCATGCAAAGTTGTTTTGATCTTCTCACTATCCAACCATAGAAACTACCAGAAATTAACTTTTTGTTTTTGTTTCTTGAGACCTAAATACATTCATATACATTTTAGAAGTGTTTGTAAAGACATAGTTGTCACTGGCTGCTAAATCCTCACAAGCTAAATACGTTTAATTTCCTAAATTGCATATATTGGGATCTAGCCATATTGTTGACCGTTCCAAGTTGCTACCACAATGTTTATAACCGAATGTCTGCATGGTTCAACATGTGGACATGCTCACAGTGTTGATGTCTATGATATCTCCATGTCAAATATCAACCTTCTCAAAATGCATATGGTTACAGGGAGGTTTGGGTTTAGACTACAGAACTAAAGAGATGTTTTAGAGGCTAGGGACATGCATAAAATACCAAAACTGCCACCTGGAAGTGGCACTGGATGCTGGAGTCAGTCTGATGCATGTCATCATAACTGTTTACTATTGAATCTGTGTTTATTATAAATCTAGAACTGTGGTCTTCAACCTTTTTTGGGGCATGAGCTACTCGAGACAACATAAACCGCCTGAAGAGCTACTAAAGTAAATTTTTTTTAAAAAAATCTGCATAAGAACCGAATGTCCTTTACACATTATGCCACCACTGTAATGCCCGACACATCATGCCACATACAGCAGTGCCCCAGACACAATATGCCACATGCTGCAATGTCCAATATGCCACAAACATACCTCCCAACACTGGAGTTAGAGAATGGACGTCTGCGCGTACCAAAGGCATGTGCTCGAAATTAGGGGGCATGACCTACTACCATGGTACTCCTGCGAGGCCACGTCCCCCATTTTTTCCGCTATGGGGGCATGGGGGACATATATCTCAGGAGTCTGGTGTAATCAAATCAATACTTCATTGTGTTGAAAAAATTCTCTATGGACCATAGAGACAATTTTCAACACAATACAGTATTGATCAGATTACGGCATGTTGAGGCCGGATGACTATGTCACCCCATCACCTCTCCGTACTCCCATCACCCTTGCACATCTCCATCCACCCTGCACCCCTTCAGCCCCCGTCCCCTTTGCACCTCTCTTTCCCCCCTGCACTTCTCCATCCCCTTTGCAGCCCTCCATCACCTCTCCATCCCCTAGTAACCCTTGCATGTCTTTTTCCCCCCATTACTCCTTCACCTCTCTGTACCTCCTACACCTTTTTGTCTCCCATGCACCTCTCTGTCCCCCCTGTACCTTTCCGTCGTCCCCCTCACCAACCTTGTACCTTTCCTTATCAAAATTCTAAAAACGAAAAAAAAAATTCTTCTCAAACGTATTTAATTTTTATGGTACTACACACATACATATACACACACATAGAATACATACATATATACATGCATAAATGCACACACATATATAGAACACAGACATACACATGGCACAAACAATGTATTGCACACACTAATGCTGTGCACACACTTGTACAATCTGCATGAGATCCAGATGAGATTACAATTTAGACTATCTGCATACAATTTAGACTATATAGTGCAGATCTGCACTATATAGTCTATGCAGCCAAGACTTTCTGGCTGAGATATGGGAGCGCGCATCTTGAACGCATCTGGATCGCTTGGGATAAAACCCATACAATTTGCATGAGATCCAGATGAGATTTTGACTATATAGTCAAAATCTCATCTGGATCTCATGCAGATTGTAAAAGTGTGTACACAGCATTACACTGACAGAGGCAGGATGCCCAGCAGCTGTCATTGATGCCTGTCTACTGGTCTTGGCATTGGCTGTTTTAACCTTTTAAGGCTCTCATCTCTTGCTGCAGGGGGAGTGGAGTGTCCTGGCAGCATAGCCTGTAGGGGGAGCAGAGTAACTGTGGGGAAGCGTAGTGTCCGGGGAGCAGAGATGACTGGACAGGTGGCAGAGCGGGGTGATAGATGCTAGAGGTAATATTTCACCTCTAGTATCTGCGAGGTGCAGCGCTACCCGGAAGTGCTGGGAGCGCCTAGCTCTGTGCACCCTGTCAGGCACTAGAGGTGAAATATTACCTCTAGCGTCTGTCTCAGAGGAAGGCGGCAGCGGAAGCCGATGGAGGGACGGGCAGGCGGGCGCAGAGTGGTTAAGCCACCCGGATCGCTACTGCGAGCTACCAGTAGCTCGCGAGTGACGGGTTGGCGACCATTGATCTAGAACAATAATTGACTAACATCTTTGTAATTTAGTGATATCTGATAGCAATTATGACATGTTTAAATTCCCAAACCAGCAAAATGCCACTGCCGAGCCGCCGTGATACTGGGACGCGCGTGCGTGTGAGATGCTTGCGTGTCCCAGTCCCTATCGCCAGCTCTCACCAGTGAAAGGAATCTGGCGGGTGCCGGGCAAAGATGAAGCATGCTACATCTGTGTGTGTGTGTATATATATATATATATATATATATATATATATATATATATATTTATTAGGGATGTGCACTGGCCACTTTTCGCGTTTTGGATTCTGATTACCTTCAGGTTTTGGGTACTAATGGGTTTTGCCAAAACACCCCCTAAACGTTTTGGGTTCTGATTAAAAAAAAAAAGCATAAAAACTGCTAAAATCACACAACTTTTGTGTTTTTTTGCTCCTACGCTATTATTAACCTCAATAACATTCATTTCCACTCATTTCCAGTCTATTCTGAACATGTCACAATATTGTTTTTAGGGCAAAAGGTTGCACCGTGGTAGCTGGATAACTATGCTGAGCCACACAAGTGTGCGGCACAAACACGTGGCTCATCTAGGAGTGGCACTGCAGCGGCAAACAGGATGGCAGTTTGAAAAACTAAGCCCCAAAAAGACCCCTATCTGGCTTGATCGTGTTTACCACCAGCCGAGGAGCAGTGGGCGATTCGGCAGGCCATGGCAGAATGGCACACAGTCATGTATGTGTTATCTGTGCTTAAGGTTCAGTGCCTCCATTAACAAAACTGCAGAATGGCTTCCCAGAGACACCTGTAACACCCTATCTAAGGCAGGAGATGCACCAGCAGAGAGATATTATACAGTATATACAGCAGTATAATTATGCACCAGCAGAGAGATATTATATATACGGCAGTATAATAATTATGCACCAGCAGAGAGATGATATTTTTATATGGCAGTATAATAATTATGCACCAGCAGAGAGATATTATTTTTATACGGCAGTATTATTATGCACCAGCAGAGAGATATTATATATGCGGCAGTATATGCACCAGCATAGAGATATTATTTTTATACGGCAGTATAATTATGCACCACCAGAGATATATTACATATACGGCAGTATAATTAATTATACACCATCAGAGAGAGATTATTTTTATACGGCATTATAATAATTATGCAACAGCAAAGAGATTTTTTTTTTTATACACAGTATAATAATTATGCACCGCAAAGAAATATTATATATATGGCAGTATAATTATGCACCAGCAGAGAGAGATTATATGTATACGGCAGTATAATTATGCACCAGCAGAGAAATATTATTTTTATACGGCAGTATAATTATTTATTCACCAGCAGAGAGATATTGGGTGACATTCTATGGGATGCGGTAAAATCCGCATGTTTTTTATCGCACCTATTCGCACTTTTGAAAATCGCAAGATTGGGCCGTTTTTCGCATATTTAATGAGATGCGAAAAACGGGCCAAATAGTGCGAATAGGTGCGATTTGATGCAATTTCTTTAGTCCTGAAAATGTGCGATTTTCAGGTCTGAAAATCGCACATTTGCAGGAAATCGCAATTTCAAATAAAAAAGAAAAACTGCGCGGGTTCCCCCGCCAGAGCATAACCAGCCCCGGGCTCATTGAGCCGGTGCTGGTGACATAAAATCACGGTCCCCGACAAATAGGGGTCCCCTTGATTTAATGAAACCAGCACCAGGCTCAAGGTCCGGCGCTGGTTCCCAAAATACGGGGGACAAAATGACTAGGGGTCCCCTGCATTTCAAGAACCAGCACCAGACCCAACCAGCCAGCAGGGTAATGCCACAGCCGGGGGACACTTATTGTATAAGGTCCCGCGGCCAAAGCATTATCCCCCTGGCTGGTCAGCATGGGCAGGGGTCCTGGGGAAGTGGGGACCCCCCCAAAGAACGGGTCCCCCCCTCCAGGACTTACCAGCCCATGCTGACCAGCCAGGGGCTCCAGGGCAGAAGAGTCCGGTTCCGGGGCCTTGGTCCTGGTTTCGGGGCTGGTCCGGGGCTCCAGGGCAGAAGAGTACGGTTCCGGGGCCTTGGTCCTGGTTCCGGGGCTGGTCCGGGGTCCGGGGCTCCTGGGCTGAAGATTCCGGGGTCCTGGATCCGTAGTAATCCTAAGGGGTACCTGAGGAAGGAAATCCTACTCACCTGGTCCCCGGCGACGACCCCGGCATCTTCAGCTCCAGACGCGCTGCTCCCCAGATCCAGGGACCGACCCACCGGCTCAAGGTAGGTAAGTATCAGTATGTGTGGGCTGTGGATGTATTAAACATTTATTTTTCTGGGTGTCAGTGTGTGTTTTATTTAACAATTTCTTGTACTGTGGAACTACAAGTGCCAGCGGGCCCTTTAATGCCCCGCATGCTGGGACTAGTGGTTCTCCAAGTCCCAGCATGCGGGGTAGGCTTGCTGGGACTCATAGTTCTACAGTATAAGACAATAGTTTTTATACTTTTTTTACACTTTTCATCAGCCCGATGCCCACCGCCCAGGGGCATCGGGGACAGCCCCGGACTTTCAGCATGGGCTGGTAAGTCCTGGAGGGGGGAGACCCCTTCTTTGGGGGGTCCCCACTTCCCCAGGACCCCTGCCCATGCTGACCAGCCAGGGGGATAATGCTTTGGCCGCGGGACCTTATATAATAAGTGTCCCCCGGCTGTGGCATTACCCTGCTGGCTGGTTGGGTCTGGTGCTGGTTCTTGAAATGCGGGGGACCCCTAGTCATTTTGTCCCCCGTATTTTGGGAACCAGCGCTGGACCTTGAGCCTGGTGCTGGTTTCATTAAATCAAGGGGACCCCTATTTGTCGGGGACCGTGATTTTATGTCACAGCACCAGCTCAATGAGCCCGGGGCTGGTTATGCTCTGGCGGGGGAACCCACGCAGTTTTTTTTTTTTTTTTTTTAACTGTTTAACCCTTTTTTTCCACCAGAACCATGCACAGATCTCAATGATCTGAGTAGGGTTCTAGCTAATTCGCCCATCAGAACCTGGTCTGATTTTTGGGCGAATTTTAGACACATTTATACAAATCGCATACCATTAAATATGCGATTTGTATACTTTTAAATGTGAAAACATCTGGATGCGATGTGCTGCGGAAAACATCCATCGCATTTCCAGAATGTCAAATTTGTTGGCCAAAATCGCACTTTTTTCACAGCTCATTAAATATGCGAAAATGGAAAAACATGCGATTTCGGCCGTTTTTGCGAAAAAAATCGCAAAAAAAACGCATCCCATAGAATGTCACCCATTATCTTTATAGGACAGTATAATTAATATGCACCAGCAGAGAGATATTATCTTTATAGGACAGTATAATTAATATGCACCAGCAGAGAGATATTATTTCATTTATACAGCAGTAGATGCACCAGTACTCGGTTATTAATATTTATTTATATGTCAGACTCAGTACAGTAGATGCACCAACAGAGAATATGTTTAATAGTTATATAAGGCTGTAAATACACCAGCATGGAGGTATTATACAGTAGATGCACAAGTATACTGGTATAGAAGTGGTTAATAAGTTTAACAACAGTGCACACTGCACAGTCATATACACATGTCTATTACTGATTGAAGTGGCCAGGTACTGGCTGGGTTGGCAGCCACTGGCAGTGCAGAGCACACACCACCAGAGAGCATAGCAGACAGTGGCACTAGTAGGCACTGGCAGTCGCCCCAGCAGCAAAAAAAAACACAGCTCCCTAACTTACCTAACCTAACAAAGCTCCGCACACAGACTATCCATACTCACTCTAACAAGCTCAAATGACGAGTGACAAATGGTGCCAGATGCTCGCTATTTATATAGCGGCCCGGGTCTCGCGAGAATCCGGCACCGGGCTATGACGTTTTGCCCGTGCGCCTGGATCCGAGTCAGGCAGGAAGCTCTGAGCGCAGATTGATGACGTTCCTGTGGGCTCGGATCTGTGAAATCCGAGCCCGCAAATCTCTAATATTTGTATACTGTATATCAATTTACATACGATGTGATTTAGTACTCCACGTCCACTCGCAGGGCTCGCCGCGTCCCCTCGCAGGGCTCGCCATAACCCCCCTATGGAGGGATTACAATCAATATCTCCAATACCTGTTGAGGTTCCTCCATTTTTGGCAGCAGTCACAGCATCAATAATTATCTATGGGGTTGCAAACTTGCCAGATCTACCAAGCTCCAGAATGCAAAGCATTGTAGTTCTTGGCCCTGATAGAATAATGCCATTTCTAGATGGCATTACGCCATAGTTGCCTACCCTCCTGCATTCTGCAGGAGACTCCCTGAAATAGCAGCAATCTTCCTCTCTCCCTCATTAGTCTAGCAATCTCCCTCGTTTCACCTAGCCCACATTACACTGTTAAATTTTTGGGGAAAAAATAAATGAGAGATAGATACATTTACATTGAATCATCAGCACCATTTCCCAGCACTTTAGCAAGTATAGTAGCTTTTACTAACTGCTTTGGGGATCATCTACATTTGGAGATAAGTCATTTTAAAAGATTCCTCTCAGATGTAGCAGTACACACCCACGCTTTTAGGTGCCACTTTCACAATCTCTCCATATATGGAACTAGACACGCCCTCTGGCTGGAGCATATCACGCCCCCTCAATGGGGCGCTGTGCAAAATTCTACTACCAACTATAATCTCCCTATCATTACTAAATGCAATTACTGCCAAGTCAATTAATTGAAGTTTAGTTAAATATTGCACCCCAAAAAAAGAACAGTCGCTGTTAACAACGCTGATATTTTTAGCAGATATTTTGAGGCACTCTCACAGTAACATTGGCACTCAAAGGGTTAAATGAGTTAAGACAAATCTTAAACATGCTGCTCAAAAACAAGCCTCTCTTTTTACCTTCAAAAGGAAATATTGCAGAAAAAATACTATTTGAATCCTGAAAAACTTTCAGTTGCAAAGAAAATGCTGAAAAATTTTAGCAATAGGAATTCCGTGGTTAAATAAAAAAAAATGTTTTACTGAAAATACACCACTCTTTTATACAATGACACACATACCTGCCATTTAGAGAGAATGCTTGGAAGACTAATTTGATAGGTAACTTTATATCTCTGTGTGAGTTCAACATCGTTCTGTAGAAGAACTGGCTGCTGCTGATAGGAAACATTTGATACGGTTGTAACAAATGAATCCTTTTCATCCTAACAAGCACAGATCTGCAGACAATAATGCAAGTAGTGCAGTTAGTGTTCCTACAAAGGAACAAATCTGACAGGTGTTCCAATGAGGATATTCTCCACTATACTATTTAGGAATATATCCTCATTGATACACCTGTCAGTGGTATACTGTATCTTTGAATGAACATAATATCCTTTTATTGTCAGCACATCGGTGTTTGTGTGACTGAAAACTGTAATAAAGTGAACCCGCAGCTCGGGTGTTCCTAGTGACTAAGGGCCAGATGTATCAAGCTTCAAAAAGTGATAAACTGGAGAGTGATAAACAACCAGCCAATCAGCTCCTACCTGTCATCTTTCAAACCCAGCCTACAACATGACAGGTAGAAGCTGATTGGCTGGCTGTTTTTCACTCTCCATTTTATCACTTTTTGAAGCTTGATACATCTCGCCATAACAGTGCTGGTATGCTATACTCGGTATTGATATAAACACCCTTCTGAGATTACTTGACCTTTTTCGAACCCTAGCAATTTATATCCCAAAATATAATTCTATCAACAGTGTAGTAAATTAATATGGGACAGTAGGTAACCTAGAATTTGAATAAAAAATGTAACAAATATCACTCATGCAGCCAAGCTTTTTATTGTGAGGCAATGTAAGAGACAGGAGGCTGAATGGGAAAACTATTGTAAACTGTGTATGTTTACTTCAGTCTGCTCAACAGTGGAGCTTGGAGGCTTTGGTATTAATATAATAACCCCCCTCTCCCTGGCGCCTCATAAACCATACCAGTAACACCTGGGTTTTCTCTGTTACCCTCCTCACTGTCTTCCTTGAATGTAATAGTCAGTGTTACCTTTCATTTAATATATTTAAATAAAACATGAACTATGTGAAATAAGATATTCCTGGCACAATGTACCCTTTACTTAAAAGTACTTTAGTCTTTAGGAAACTTACCAGCCTGCTCTCACTTCACCAATGAGGGGTGCTGGCATAGCACGGGGTGCCCCATGCCCGTCACAGGCCTGTACACACTTATGGCTTGTCAAGTTTTCCAACATCACACAATAGGGAAATTAAATGATATATGAGTTGTGAGTGCTCGCTATATGTCTAAAGTACTATTTGTACTTAGCTTAATATAAATCAATATGAATTTATTATCTATTTATTATTAAAATGGTTAAAATACATTCAAGATGCAAATGAAAAGGAAAAAAAATCAATAAATCTCAGATTGTGAAAATTAAAGTGACTGGACTTTTGACTTGAGTGGATTCATACTGTGTGTTTTCAAATAAAAACACAATAATTGCATTTATAAAACACACAATTCATTCAATGCTCCACAGGGAAAGACCTTCAAAGATTTTCTAGCCTGCCAGTATGAGTGGCTTACTCTTGATGATGTCAGCATAGCATGTCAGTGACCTTCACACCACGCAGCCATTTTGTTGTTACTGCAATGTCTGTGGCATAGCTGGAAATACAATAAGTTGAAAACATTAGGTGCATTGATAAAAAAAAGACACAAATAGCAGAAGAAACATGAATAAAATTGTGTTTTCTACAAATGTCTACAGCCACAAAAGAAGTTATATAGCTTGTATGAAGCTAGACCATTAATACACCTGTACTGCTAATTCAGGGGCAGCTGTATTAAGCATTGAAAAGTGATAAAGTGGAAGGTGATAATGCACCAGCCAATCAGCTGTATTTGGGAAATGACAGTTAGGAGTTGATTGGCTGGTGCGTTATCACCTTCTACTTTATCACCGCTTTTTATCACTTTACCAGGCTTAATACATCTGCCCGTCAGTTCTCTTTAAAATAAAATAAGAGGATATATGGATTTAAAGAGGCATGCAGCGGCTTGTGTCTGCATTTATCTTGTCTTAATAATTAGCACATATTACTGCCTATAATTACTATATAATATCTAAAATATCATATATGTGTCACCCTTTAGCCCTTTCTGCTTCCTTCTAACCACCCCCTCACCGTCATGTGCAGCTGTTGAAGGTGTGCAAGGTTCCAGTTAGCTACCACTTTGTTATATAGAGCAGTGGTGAATTGGATATACTGTATATCCCAAATGCCTGGCTCCCAGGTCAATGCAAAGTAAGATGCCCATTCCTCCACACAAACCTGGTCATGCTCCTCTAAAGTATCAGGTACTAAAAATCTCCATGACAGCCCTAGTACTAGCTAATTATGAAGGCAACAAAGTATATGACTTGCGCTTACAATACAGCTTATTTTGTGACATTTTGCTGACAGCTAATGTACTAAAGAATGTTGTGGTAATGGACTGTAGCAAAATTTTTCAGCAAAGTTGGGATGACAATTTGGACATTACTAGAACAAAATAATGAATCTTCTTACAAGTTATATGGTTGCATACATGGATCTAGTAGGTGTTCAATACACTGGCTAAGCCCCTTAGCATGTGATGTAATAACACCACAAGCAGGCTTGGTACCAAAAATTGTCTTTGGCGCTAGAGACTAGAGGGGTGTAACTTGCCACCCTGCAGCCACCACAAGCAGGCTGCAGGGAAACTGCAGTGGTGCTAACATGGATTGACGCAGGGTCTGGTGAGTATTACAAGGAACACAGGTGTATTCTTTATAGTCTACGGGATGCAGTTCCAGGTACAGTTATTCATCAGCTCAACTCTTTTTGCACTCATGCATCAATTTTGACTGTATCTTGCAAGAGCTGCTTGCATGAGACTGAAGCAGGGAAAGGGCCCTGTTTGCAAGCTTAAAGTCTATAGGAATGTAGATGTTTGATACACTTAAGGGGAAATTCAAATAGGCACAATGTTTACCCTGCATATCATTGAATGCTCTGCTTGTACGAATGCTGTACTGGTTAGCATTACTGCCTCAAAGCACTGAGGTCATGGGTTTAAATTACCACCATGGCCCTAACTGTGCAACGTTTGTATATTCTCCCCGTACTTGCGTGGGTTTCCTCCGGGTACTGCGGTTTCCTCCCACAATCCAAAAATATACTGGTAGGTTAATTGGCTCCCAACAAAATGAACCCTAGAATGTCTGTGTGTGCGTGTGTATAGGGAATTGTAAGCTCCACTGGGGCAGGGACTGATATAAGAAACTGTTAATAAATAAATAATAAATTCAGTTGGCTGCAGGAACCCTGCAAGCTAAGCCACAGGTTTTAAAAAATCTGCATTGAAATAAATGGAAACCCCTGAGTCATTACCACTGACTCATTGGGCCAGATGTATCAATCTTCGCAAAGTGATAAAATGGAGAGTGATAAACAGCAAGCCAATCAGCATCTACCTGTCATGCTACAGGAGGAATTTGAAAAATGACAGGTAAGAGCTGTTTATCACTCTCCATTTTTTTACTTTGTAAAGCTTGACAGGGGCAAACACAGGATTTTAAGAAGGGGGTTTCCAGAGAGGTGCGGAGCAAAGCACGGAGATGGACACTTAGGTGACCCAGTATATGCCGGGTCAGTTAAAGTATTATAGATAGACCAAATGTATATAAATAATAATACATACAAATTAGATATCCAATAGAGACCATCCAGAGGTAGATGAAATACAAGGACCAGCACACCACCATTTTTTGAATACAAAGTGCCATGAATACTTATCGGAGTTTCAGAGGGAGCTGTATGTACATAGAAACCAGCCTGTCCCTTCCATGACCCTAGCTACCCGTCTGTCTGACTTAGAATAACGCTAAATCAGACAGAACCTGAAATATCTGATTGGGAAGAGCAATTAACAGGCTTGGAGGATGGGGACCACTGCTTTGAAGTCAGATATCTCTGGTTCCCCAGGGCCGATTTTTACAATTCTTGTACCCATGGAAAGAGGGGGCCCTCAGTTTCCAGTCTGGGTACTCAGATACCCCCCTGCTTGCACCACTGTTTGATACATCTGGCCCAGAGTCACATCTGTGGTTTCTTGGAACCCACTGCAGTGGGCATGGCTTGTATACAATGTCCCACCTTCTTTATAACTATAGATTATTTATTTTGGGTAGCAAGATATCTACTAAAATATTTAGCTCTTGACTTATATAATAAAATTGCAGTTTCTAATATTCTACTTTTTTTTTTTCATTCCTAAACTTTCCAAACATTTAAATTCCTTTTAACATATTCTGTCTTCATGACAGTATGACATATTCTAAAGGCAGAATTTTTTAAATTCTCTGCATGTTCTTAATTGTGCCAATACATTAACAGAAAAGAACAAAGATCAGAAACGTTGTAGTTGTTCTGCTCTTCAAAGTCAAAAGTAAAAAATATACACACTTAAAAAGCAATAAAAATTAAATTAGTGATACAAATATACAGCAAGAGAAAACCATAACAAGTGTCTGTCCAGAATAATGAAATATATATATATATATATATATATATATATATATATATATATATATATATATATATAGCTCACTATCAGGAGTACCTGCATGTCACTATCTAACAGATGCTGTCCCGTATTGGGTTGGCTATCTGGTCTTCATTGGGTTGCGAACCCTAACCTGAGGTGGACTATAGACCATCTGGTCATCCTGCTCTTTTGAAATACAGGCTAATTCCTGTTATTATCCGGCATTAAGGATTCATTAAGGATTCATATATCTATCACCTGGATACCAGTGTGGACTCATTATCCAGCTAAAATTCACCTTCATGTGAAGGTCGTGATACCATACCACAATAGAGATTACAACACCTCGGAAATACCATCCGTTTTAAGGACATATGTTTCAGCACATTTGTTGATTTCCAACTTCTGTGCATTAAAACCCCTGATGAAGTCTTTTTCCAGACGAAACGCGTTGGGTTATTGAAGCTACATCCTAAAGATGAAATCCTGATGTGAACTATGGAATTTTAATAAAAGTTTTTTAACTGTATTTTGTTATTTCATTTGCACCATAAATCATAGTGGTGACTACATTTCTAGGTGGTTGAGAACCTCTAGCGCTCTCTACTCTTTCTTTCTCTCTGTGTTTTCCCTATCTCCCACTAACAGGGGGGATTTGTAGAGCAGCTGCTGTATTATACTGGGCGCTCTTGGGGTCACCCTGTGTTTTTTGTATATGTATGTATATATATATGTATATATGTGTATATATATGTATATATGTGTATGTATGTATATATATATATGGTTCTTGTGTAGTTTTACAGCGCCAGCTTCCGGGTTGGGTACGCTCGCCAAACTATCTAAAATAAAGTAACTTCACTCCATGCCAACGTGGATAGTTCATAACCCCACTATCCACGTTGGCATGGAGTTGATTATAGATAGCGTGGCGAGCGTAGCGAGCCACCAAGCCTGCAGCGTGGGAGAGCGAAGCGAGCCCCGCAAGGGGACTCAGACGCACGGCGCCATGCTGGCGCCGTGAAACTACACAAGTACTATATATATATATATATATATATATATATATATATATATATATATATAATAGGAGAAGACTGCGTCACTCGGGACTGGTTCAATAACAAACAACTCATAGCCAGAAATGGTTAAGTTGACGTTTCAGCCCTCAGGCTTTTATCAAAACAGCTTACGTTATTGCACAATTTTATATATATATATATATATACACAAAGCGGTGGGGACCGGCACTTGGATCAACAGAGCATAGGGGGGTGCCTTCCACAATGGAGGTATATAGAAACGAATTTTCCAAATAAATGGGAAATAAGAGGCGGCACTCTCAGTCCAGTGTAGCAAAATAGTGTATTCACAGCATGTTTAAAAATAGTGCAAAAACGCAGCCTGTGTCAACAGTTTCGGAGACATTCTCTCCTTCCTCAGGACAGCTGGTGCCAAACTTAACAACAGTGCAGTGCAGTTGAGTTTCGGAGACATTCTCTCCTTCCTCAGGACAGCTGGTGCCAAACTTAACAACAGTGCAGTGCAGTTTTCTGCACTGCACTGTTGTTAAGTTTGGCACCAGCTGTCCTGAGGAAGGAGAGAATGTCTCCGAAACTGTTGACACAGGCTGCGTTTTTGCACTATTTTTAAACATGCTGTGAATACACTATTTTGCTACACTGGACTGAGAGTGCCGCCTCTTATTTCCCATTTATTTGGAAAATTCGTTTATATATATATATATATATATATATGTATATATATATATATATATATATATAAATAATATATCTCTATCTCCAATATTCCAATTCGTGCTACCACAGTATTTTAAATAGTACAAAAACTATATAAAATCTATAGTACAGAAAATATATATTTATCTTAGAGCAGCCCACTAAATTCCCTGAAGGCTGGGAACAAAAACCTGAAACCTATACAAGAAAATAAATAAGTAAATATATATACATTGGCAGATAGATAGATAGATAGATAGAATACTTTAGAGTCTTGCAATTGGTGAAAAAAAATTGAAACTTTAATGTCTACATGTTTCGGGGAATTTACCCCTTCTTCAGAACAACCAGAACGTGAACACACAGTGCAATAAATACCCCAACAGGATTTACCCCACCCGCCGGCATGCCCGCGTTTCCAGGGCCACCTCCCCGAATGTCCGTGCATTCACCAGAAATGTACCCGCCATCTCTCATCCGCCTTCCGGGATCTCTGTACACATTCAGTCTGTTACTATGGAATCCCGTGTGCCCCTGCAAAATACAAACAATGACAAAAAAATTATCACATAACATTTTAATTTTTTTGTTATTGCACTGTGTGTTCACATTCTGGTTGTCCTGAAGAAGGTGTAAATTCCCTGATGCATGTAGACATTAAAGTTTCACATTTTTTTCACCAATTGCAAGACTCAGAGTGCCGCTGCTTTTCTACAGGATTGTTTATGCCAAGCTGTCAGCTTGTGCAGAAGGCAACTGAGCAATTTACCCCACGAGGAGGGTCCGAGTGCCAGGTTTACTGAATTTGTCTATATATATATATATATATATTATTTATATTCCAGTTAATAAATATGTCATACACACTTTATTATTATGAACCAATAGTTGTAACGGAAAGCCTGATAACATTACAAGACAGCCAGGAAACTTTTAACAAACCATCTGTAAAGTAATCTCTAATATCCACTGTATAAAACCATGTATAAAAGAAAACGGTCTTTTGCACTTATATTGACGCCACCTATGTGGTGGAACAAAATCTCATGGGATGTAAGAATGTAAGCTCTCACGAGCAGGGACCTCTTACCTCATGTGCTTATCCTTCCTTACTTCAGTAGTCTTCGACTGCACCAAAACACGCTGTTTGCTGCCACCTGGATACTTATGTTGCAGTAATCGGCTGATGTTCCTATAATCATTTACCCTGTACTTTTCCTGTATTGTCTTCAACTGTAAGTCACTGTTTTCCTGTTTGATTATGTGTACTCTGTAATTGGACGCTGCAGAACCCTTTTGGCGCCATATACATAACGTATAATAATAATGTAATGCAACTGGGACAGAATAACAGGAAAAACTATTAATAGTCAGAGAAAAAGATAGTCTGACGTTTGCACAGCATATCTTATATGGTTACATAGTTACATAGTAGTTAAGGCTGAAAAAAGACTTGCGTCCATCTAGTTCAACCTAGGTTTTTATAATAGATTATCCATTGCTTTATAGTATATATAAATATATATAAATATATGATATTTTAAGACAGATTATGCTTCTTATTTGTACCCATGGATGTTATTAACCAGTAAGTGTTTGTCCAACCTTATTTTGAATGTATTTATTGAGTCAGCCGACACCACCTCTCCAGGAAGAGAGTTCCAGAGTTTGACTGCTCTGACAGTAAAGAATTTTTTTCTACTAGCTGAACAAAATCTTTTTTCTTCTAGTCTATATTCATGCCCTCGCGTCCTAGATTCCTGTCTAGTAAAAAAAAGGGTGTTTGACAGCTCCTTATATTGGCCCCTAATATATTTGTACATGTTGAGCGTATCCCCCCTGAAACGTCTCTTCTCTAATGCAAATTGTTTAATCTCTCCTATAAGCTTTGTTGCTCGTCTTTGGATTTTTTCTAATTTCTATGATGTCCTTTTTATAGTGTGGGGCCCAGAATTGTACTCCGTATTCGAGGTGAGGTCTCACCAGTGATTTATACAGAGGCATAATTACTTTTGAGTCCCTAGTTTCCATGCCCCTTTTAATGCATGCTAAAATTGTGTTGGCCTTTTTTGATGCTACATTACATTGGGCACTACACCACAGTTTGCTGTCTATTTGGACTCCTAGGTCTTTTTCGAGTAATGAATTACCCAATTCCTCTCCACTAAGGTTATAACTAGAAAACTGGTTGTGTCTCCCTAGGTGCATAACCTTACGTTTATCTACATTGAACCTCATCTTCCACTTATTAGCCCACTCCTCTAGAATCGCAAGATCTTTTTGAAGCGTGGTGACATCTCCTGATGATTTGATAACTTTGCTTAGTTTTGTATCATCCGCAAAGATGGATACATTGCTGAGTAACCCCATCCCTATATCGTTAATAAAAATGTTAAATAAAATGGGCCCTAAAACCGAACCCTGAGGCACTCCACTTAGTACTGGTATCGTATCTGATACGGCACTGTTTACAACCACTCTTTGTTTTCTATTACACAGTCAATTCCCTACCCATCTGCAGATATTTTCTCCCAATCCCAGGTCCTCCATTTTATTTATCAACCTCTTGTGTGGGACAGTATCAAAGGCCTTAGCAAAATCTAGGAAAATCACATCTACAGCGTTTCCATTATCAAGGTTTTTGCTAACCTCCTCATAGAACCCTAGTAGATTAGTTTGGCATGAACGATTTTTCACGAATCTATGCTGGTTAGTACTTAGTAGACGATGATGGTCTAAATATTCCTGTATACCATCCCTTAAAAATCCTTCAAATAGTTTACCCACAATTGATGGTAAACTAACGGGTCTATAGTAAGCAAGATCCTCCTTTTTTCCTTTTTTGAATATTGGCACTACCTCTGCTACTCTCCTTTATTTTGGTACTTTACCTGACGATAGTGAATTGCTAAAGATATAATGTAACAAGTTCATCTCTTAATTCTATTAGTACCCTTGGATGAATCCCATCTGGCCCCGGTGATTTATTTGTTTTGATTTTGCTGAGCCTTAGTGTTATTTCCTTGGGCGTGAATTCAATAATAAGATCTGGTATATTTGTCCCGTTTGTGGTAGATGTTCGTTCCACTGTCTGCTCTCCCTTGGTAAATACTGATGAGAAGAACTAATTTAACAATTTTGCTTTTCCCTTATCCTCTGTAACACTTATTCCATTGATATCAGTTAATGGGCCTATGTTTTCCTTGATTATACGCTTAGTATTTATGTATTTAAAAAAACTTTTTGGGGTTGGTTTTGCTTTCAGTGGCTATACGCTCTTCATATAGTTTTTAAGTTGCTTTGATTACCCCTTTACAAGCTTTGTTTGATTCTTTGTATTTGGCGAACGCTTCCTCATTTAAGTTATTTTTATAGAATTTAAATGCTCTTGTTTTGTTGTTGATAGCTGACCTTACTTTTTTGTCCGGCCATGGTGGCTTTTTTTTTTATTGAATTGACCCTTATTTACTTTAGGAATGTATTTAATTGTTAATGAATCAAGCACCTTCTTTAGATTTCCTCTGCATTTTTTCCCTCCATGACCGTTTCCCACACAATTCCTTTTAGGGCTTCCCTGAATAGTTCAAAGTTCGCTTTTCTGAAGTTTAGTATTTTTACCACTCCTTTATGATGTAGTTTACTTAAGTTTGAAGGATGCATGCTCATTAAGTGGACACATGCTGAGCTGTTGCAATAAAACACTTATTTTTATAAACTAGGTGCATAAGTGGATGCATGTACTTTGTTTAGCTGTTTGCACCTGTTTTGTAACCAATTCAACATTGGCAAGAGTGCATCATGCTACTGGTATTCTTATACCTAATCAAGGGCATTGGATAGGAAATTCGAATTAGAGAATTAAAAACCAATAATACTTTTACAGGATAAATCCAACATTCTCTAAAATGGGAGAAATGCCTGATTTCTTTTTGATCCTTGAAGTCTGTCCTAACTTTCTGGCTATTTCTAACATTCCAGGAGTTCAAGCAGTCAAATCTTGTAATCTGAAATTACATGGCACTCTTAAAGCTCAACAAAACAGTCCCACTTTTGCTCATTACAATATTTGGCTTTGCTTTTAGCAGTTGTTCCTGTGGTGCTCTCTGTTCCATCAGTTGCACAGCAGAAATGTATGTGATTGCCATATTGGCAATTTTTAAAATAACCCCTGTTTCGTTCACTTTTGTATTTGCATTATTTTTCTAGAAATTCTATTTGTAGGTAATGCATTTCTTAATAATCTGGTATTAAAAAATATAAACTTACTTTAGGCTGGTCCACATAGTTAGAGAGACCTCAAAAATACTGATAATACCACATAATAGAGGTCATAGATAACTAATTGAACCAGTGAACTAATTGAACCAAGCTGTGGTTTGGGGGATCCAGCGGTCTTGGGGCGCATTGAAAAATACCTGCTGTCCTGCTGGAGCAGTCTCACCTCGCACATACACATGTACAATTACACAGTTTGCTGTCACTCAGTAGTAGTGGGTGGTGGTGGCAGTGTACTGCAGCTGCGTACCACAGTTGACAGCACATCTCATATTCCTTGCAGTCCTCCCTCCCCAGTCTCCCCGCCTCTTCTGCGCCTGGGGGTGGCCGGTGTCATTACCCATACACACTTCCGGTAGTATCCCCAGTTGGTCCTTGGAAGCTGAGGCTGGTAATGGAAGGCTACAGTATGTCAGCAGATGGGATGTCCTCCCTGTTACGCCGCATGGGCGCACGTCCCTCCTGGGGAGCTGCAGCACTACACATTGCGGTGCACAGTGGCCCAGGTAACCAGTCTGCACCATTTTCATGTTTTACTAAAGAATTGGGGAAGGGCGGGCGTCAACATTTTTTTGGCAGGGGGGGGGGCTAAATTTATAGTTACGCTACTGAATATCCTGCAAAAACACTGCTATTAAGTGTGGAAAAAAATTGGGGATTGCATAATTTTTTACCCCCAAGCTTCTGTTAATCTAGTCTCTCTGAGGGGCAGCAGCCCTCAAAAATGAAGGAACAGTGTACTTGGCAACAATAAAGATGTTTTTCGGGGTACCAATCTAAGGGGCTAATTCAGCATTGGTTACTAATTTTGAGAATTCACAGTGGGCTGTGAGGAGAAAGCCACCGCCCAGAGAGAAAGAGAGAACGTACCTTGCTAAATTGCAAATGAATCGCTAATCGCCATCCACTTGCAAATCTATACGCAATTCACGAATCATCAAAAGGACCAATGCTGGCGGCTGCCAATCGTAGCATATGTGGACAAATAGAAGCAAATCCTGTCCCTCACCACATAACTGACCCTGAGGATGACCTAGAACCACAATTTACTTAATTTTATATTTGTTTCTAAATTTCTCAATAAGAAATGGTATTCTTAGGGGTTCCTTGAAACAAGGTTGATGCACTAGGGTGCCGTGATTCAAAAAAGTTTGGAAACCACTGGACTAATTACTTATAAATAAATCACTTATATATAATAATGAAATCATTGCTACAGATTCATATACCTGTGGTGGCAACCTTTTCCCCAAATACTACCTGCATTTAGTGGTGCTCTAGATTCATGAGGGTCATTCCATGTGACTCACATTACATTTCATGTTATTTTTTTAGGTGTTTAATCCACCACACAAAAATTAAGCCAAATTAAAATTTTATACATGTGACCATAAGGTATGGCATAATTAATGCTTAGAAGCATTAAAAAACTCTTTATGTAGTTAAAAAAAAAATCTACAGTATGTGACTCATGTTGCCACAGACTGGACATATGAACTGAGGGGACTTTTATACCTGCTCACCTAATTATTTAACAATATGATTGATCAATTTTGACACGTGACTCATTTAACATACAAATGGGACTCGTGTTATATTTCTGTCCCCATTCAAAGGCCTCTGATCGAAATTACTCAAACCTGCAAAATTCACATGAATTAATCAGTATAGGCCTGTTTATCTTCCTGATTCGCTGTGAAGATGTATAACCTATTTCCTCTGGAGATGATGGCCATTTCCTGTTGCTGCCAGCTTGCTCCATCGTGCCTACTTAATATTCACCGTCTCTGATATCCTTAATCTCACCAGGATAACTCTTTCCGCCATAGTCACCAATGTTGAAGTCACTACGATCTATTAGCAGCATAAATATACAGAAATGTTCGTGGTTATGTGACATTTCATTTTCATGTATTGAGTAATCAGTAAATGACCCATTAGCTTAACCTATGGCAAGATTAATCAAGCAATGGATCTCCTGAGAGTTATTTTCAGTCATGTGAATGAATACCTACAGAATAATCCATTTATTTTAATGCAAAGAGTGTAAGGTAACAATTTGTATGGAAATTAAAAGATTACCCATTATTTTGGCATTTAAAGTATGTATACAAAATATCCGCTTGTTTCTCAGTACAAATAGCAGTGATGGGGGAAACAATTTAAGGTTGGAATGGATTTTTAGGGCTATTTATGATTGGCGACATGCCAGGACACAGGTCTCCCCTAGCGAAGCTGAAAACATAAAGTGATATAGTAGTTTACATTATCAGCAATTAAGTAGGTATATCCTATTAAGATAATTATTCTCTAGTAGGTCTTGCTTGAAAACCAACATTTGATGCTCAGTCTAATTTGTGGGGCATTATCTGTTGTGACAAAAGCTGAGCTTCCAACACTGTCAATCCTGGTTGCCCATAGACTAACACCATGAAAATGGTGTTCGTGGCGTCAGCCAAGCTCCGGAATGCTTTGTATTCTGGAGCTTGGTCAATCTGGCAGCAAATCAGCTCCCATACACCCCTGTGCTGTTGTCCCTCCCTTTTACCACTTGTAGATACTTGTTATGCCTTATTTATGCTATAATTAATATCCCTTATAATCCTTTTTGCATCGAGAGGATACCGAATATGCTACATATATATATATATATATGTGTGTGTGTGTGTGTGTATTCCAGCGTAACTCTGGAATGCCTTGAGCAATTTACACTAAGCTTGGTACACATATGACTTACAATCTGGAAAAAAATACTGTGGTGGTAAGACACCCCTAGCACCTCTGTGACGGTCCCGGAGGCCCAAAAAGTGGTCCAACCACTACACAGAATGTGTCAGGGATTTAAGATATGGCAAAATTGCATAACATAAAGGTGGTGCAGGACATGGGGTCTAAGAAAAAAAAACTGTGGCCCGATCCAGGAGCCCACCACAGACACATGTATGCTGGTCACACCATGTGCATGGTGAGCCATTAAGCATAAAACAAAAGAAGGATAAAGTTCAAGTAATGCTAATTGCACAACCTAACTCTAGCAATGATGGGTACCTCAAGTAGTACTATAATAAATAAACCACATAGTTATTTGTTTCCATTCTAAATTGCAGATACATAACTGTGCTCACTACTAGAGCCTTTTCTGGTGTACACAAGTAGACAGACAACTGGACGCTAATCATGCTGGAACACTGAGAAAGCTTTCTGATATGTATAGTTCGCACCTAACCCAATAAATTAAGTGATGCTGACTCTGACAGGTTCTGGCTATTCCATAGATCAGAAAAGATATATCTGCAGGGTTTTAGTTGGGTTAGATCTATGAATTCCAGTCTAAATGGCAGCATTCATGTATCATGAGTGCCATGCTACTTGCTTTACCTAAGTAACAGTGTATACCCTGGTGTGATACAAGGAGGAATGGTGAGTGCTGGAGACAGACTAGAACTTGTTAACTGCCATCCAAGCTCTCTGGAGACTAGCCCGCGACTGCATTAGTAACAGAGGTGGCAACAGACACAGCAGTATTCCTATAGTTGTCTTATATAGGCTCCCCTCTGTAATTCTGTCTATGAGCAAGCCCACACTTATCCTACATAAGGATCTTAAACCACTCTGTTAAAATTGGAGATTCGGTGGAGATGCCTAATCTCCATACTTGCCTACCCTCCCGGAATGGCCTGGGAGGGTCCCGCAAATCGGGTCCCCCTCCTGGCCCCCCAGGAATTTGGGCAAGTCTCCCGCATTGTAGCAACAGCCCCTGCTTCCCCGCGGTAAAAATGTCAGAATTTCGCGGGTCTGCGAGGAGGGGGCGGGGCTAAAATGACACGATTCGTGTCATTTTGCGTCATTTTAACCCCTCCCCCCATCCACTGACCCGATAATTAATGCTGCTGCCGGTCGTGGGGCTTGGTGACATCAGCCTCGCCCTGCCTCCAAAACTAAGCCTTGTCCAGCCCTGCTTTCACTCCTCGGCATGTATGCTAATCTCCCACAGCTGCGCAAAGTTGCATATGCCGTCTTGCTTGTGCACGTTTATTTATTTTTTTTCCATTTAGCAAATGTTCTGATTACTTTAGCAATAGCTTAAATTGTACATTCAATAAAAATAAATGTTGTGATAAAATCCTTGATGTTTGTGCTATCAGTCCCACGAACTGGAGAAGAAAAAACAATCTCCTACTCAAAGACTTGATTAGTTGTTAGTCAATTTCACTTCAGCTTACTTGATACGAAGAGGCAGGGAAAAAAAGAATTCCCCCGTGCACTTGAAAAAGAATTACAGCCTTTTATTTGTTATTATTTAAAGGCGTGAATTATTTTCCATTATAAGGTGATAATCAAACATATGTTTTGGAACAAAACTTTGCAAACCACGGCATTAAGAAGTCTGTATGAATTGAGGAGAAAGCGCTTGATCTGAAATGAAATGTGTATCTCTTTTTATTTTAAGCAAGCACATGTGTTTAGTTGTGTTTGATAAAATAATTGATTATGTCAGACAATTACACCAATTTGTCTAGCATGTAAATTACAGAAGTCAGCAAGAATCCTGCTGCGAGTTTAAGTGTATTAAATAATCTTCAGAATATTTAACAAAGGCATGCACAAAACCTACAAGAATGTGTGTTTGTTCTAATCACAGTTTGCTGCTCTAAGATTTGTTTGTCATGTTAAAAAATGCTAATTATTTCTCATTGAGCAGCTGGGATTTTGCCGTTCTCTTTTTCCTTCTTTTAGGGGTTAATTAGCCTTCTTTTAAACTCTGGCCTATTTAGCTGTAGATCTTGCATGATTCAACCAGGCCTGGTGTACAAAAGCGGAACCATTAACAGGCGGGTGTGTCCAACTGCTTAATTAGCCAGAATAAAAAGGTCTTTTGTCATACAAGCATCTGTTGTTCGTGACACACCTGACAGTCACATTAGGCAAGAATGACTAGATTAAAAATTTTACTCATATTTCCTACAATAAACGTGCCACTCATTTACATACGAGCGGCATCAAAAACCGTCTGTAAAGGTAACTATCTTATCAGACTGGATTAGTGTATGTACTAAACAAATACGGAATGGGATAAGGATGTACAACAGAAACACTCGCAGCAGTTGTGGCAATGCCAGCAGCTGAACACTGCATGACCATTTTCATGTAGAAACAAAAACTTTTTATTTTCTTTCTAAATGTAGTTTTGCTGGTTCATGATTGCCATTCTTTAAAACTGGGAATTTGACCAGAAAGTATTCTGAATACGTTGAAACATACCCATTAGATCTGAATGATTTGCTTTAGAAAGCTGGCAAAAGATTTGTACTTCCTGAATTTGCTTTAGCATTTTAATTGAACCTTGGTGATGCCTGACACTGGAATTGATTTCTTTTAAAGTATGTCCAGGAGAATATTTAACTACACTGGATGAACGTTTTCCTCAAAAGACTAATCAAGAGCTAAATTGATTCAATGTCTCCATTGTTTAAAGTATGTGTCTTCTACAAACTTAAATGTAGATACGTGAGACACACCACCCCTCTTAACTCAGCATGTCGGCTGAGCAGGGCATCGGGAAGTGGAGCTGCCCAGGTTTTCGGGCCAAACTGGCCCATCAGACCATCCAACCTCTTGGCATTTGCCAAAACTGGACTGGATGACCAGTCCAGTTCTGCTTATAGGTCTTATTATTAAGAAACTACTGCACAATTGCCTATATTCTGTCAGCCAGCTCAGCACGATGGAGGATTTGGGGGGGGGCTTGGTGCAGCATACTAGGGGCATTTCAGAGGAGGGTGATGCTGGATAGGGGCGGATCGGGGGGGTGTCTGCAAAATAGTGTCCTGCCTTCCCCTCCCTGGCTTCAGAAGGGTTGATCTTGAGGGATTTTAAGATTTTTTGACAAAAGTCTGTCCGTAATATAAGTGAATGAGTGTTGAGATGTTTTTGGATATTTGCAGTACTCCTATATTACAGTTCATTGTTGATTGTAAATAAACAAAAGAAAATATTTTAAGCTTAAGTTTTCTTATATTTGTAGAGACTACCATGCAGACGTCGGAGACCGTGTCGGACACGGGTTCGACAGTGACATTACAGACATCTGTGGCAGGTCAAGCAGCAGTACCAACCCAAGTTGTGCAGCAGGTACCTGTGCAGCAGCAGGTAAGTTGCCATTGATACTGTAAAGTGTATGTCCATTTCCATTAGTATTAGTAATATTCCTAGAGCATTGCTTCCAAAACTTTCTTGAATTTATGCACACTGCAGTCACAGTAGGTGAAAATGTTCCTATTGCGATAATAAGCAAAAATTGCTAAATCAAGAAATTGTGTTTACCTAGGCTCAGTTATTTGGTGTTGGACACTTTAGAACTTCTGCTTGTCCACGTACCAGCACTGATTTTGCTACTCACATTGGCAAGAAAAGTAGTTATTTCTAGATATTTATACAGTCGAGTGAGAAAGACTCAGTATAGGGTGATATCTTCCCTGACTGCCTATGGATGCTAATTGCACATATCAGTAATTCCCTGACCATTATCACTGAAGCTGCCCATGTACTAGCAGCTGTGCCATGTCAATAGATGTCATTTTTCCTATGGATAATCTTTTGTGTGACAGTTTTACCTTAGGGGCTGGCTCACACTTGCCAATTTGACACAGACACCACATGAGAAATGTTAAAATTGATGCATTTATCAAAGGTTCTCAGTTTAAGACTGGGTGCATCTACATGAAAGTAAATGTGCAGGTTATCTCATTATATTTTATTTTCAGTTATGATCACTTGGAAAACCATATTTAATATGCACATTAAAATGAATGCTCAAGCATTACAACATAAGGTTGTGTACCAACTTTATCTAGTAATGACTTTGGGGATATCAACTGTGCTTTCCTGAGGACATAGTGGATATCCCAGAAGTCATGGACCTGATTCTGCGTTACATGCAATGCCAATGCTGGAATGCAACAGGTGTCCTCCTAATAGATCTTTCATTTTGGCAATTAACCCCTTAAGTGAGGCTAAGCGATTTTATTTGCTACTGTGAATGGGAGAAAACCCCATAATATTCATACAGCGCATGCATTACATGGTGTACACACAGAGGCGCAACTATGATTTAGACGCACATTATCAGAAATGTGTTGCATATGTGCTGGGCATTACTGAGAATGCTGCTAAAGGGGTTGCCTACTACATATAAGCATAATCACTCACATTCAATAACATAGTTATATGAAACCTCTGCACCTGCTAAGGGCTGCTGCAGTTTTCATGGTGTGACTGATGGTGTTGCCTGTCTTAGTAAGAGGGAATATGGTCTCCCTCCTACATTACTAAATACTTCACCACCGCATTTGCCTAATCTGCAGAGTACTCATCTTGTATGTTATCTGCAAACTCGCCACATCTATCTCTTTCATGCGTGGTGTGGGAAAAGAATTTCGACCCACACAGTTGGGAGGAACATGGTGGAAAAGAAGCTGGTGGACATGGAGGTTGAAATGGAAGCCCCTGCTCTGACTATTTAATTTTAATTCATAACCTAAAATGAAATCTATGATTTACAGTTCTGAACGTCCATTATTCTTATAAGGCTGCAGCCTATGGTGCAGGTTTTAGGTGCTTTATTGTGGCACAGCAATTGATACATGGGAATTGATGTATGGGATACATGCCCCATCTCCCTGCTGTACTCATTGGGTCACCTACTTACGATGTGTCCTGCAGTATGCAGGGGAGCTGGGTGGAGTGAACAGGGCTTGAGTTTGAATAATTCCATTGCACAGGACTCTTGGCGTGCACCATCGCTGTTCCACAGCACCTGCATGTGGCTTGTATTTTGCATGGCATGGCACTCTGCAGCCAATAGCACTGCTGTAGAGCCACCTGAAGCATCCAATGGATGGTCTGGGCAGGCACACTGCAGCCCTTAAGCCCCCCATACACGGTCCGTTCATTGGATTCGTTCTGTGCTTAAACAGCACACATCATATCGGATCGCATGCCTTGTGCATGCACTGCAATCCGATACGATGTTTACCTAGTACAAAAACAGCACATACTTTTTGTACCGTCCTATGTGATGCACGGGAGCGTCCTCTAATTCTTAGAACCAATGGCCCCACCCCTTAGGCATGACATCAAGATAGTTTAGACTACTCCATATTGGAGATATACATTATGGCAACTTGACTGTGTAAGGTAATATAAATATAGGCTTAGTAGGGTATTGCTGGAGGATTTATTTGCCATTTGTAAAAAGATGTGCCTATAGATATGTAACTCATGAATGGCATTCTGGTTTTGCATAAATTATGTTCCATGCTGACAAATAGACAAAGAATACAGCTTATTGTTCAGAAATCCAATAGTGTGACATTTTCTTATGTCTGAAAACAGAATGATATATGTGTGAACTATACCATTGCTTTCATTGCATTGATCAATTCTACACCTAGTTATTTGCAGCAATATGGTACTTTATCTGATCTTATTGACAGTTTCTGGTTTTGCTGTAGAATGGAAGTATTAATAACAAAATGAACAAGGTGTTATACATTGTTTTTTCTACTTTTAAAGGACTAATAACATTAAAATCCAACGTGTCTTTCAGCTACTGATAATCGTCATATATTATGTGTACACTTCTGAATAAATGTGACTTTAACAATGTTTAGATCTTTATTTCATTGGAACAATCAAACTGATCCAACATTACATTTCTGTGTCAGAGTATGTGAGACTTTCTAGCCCAACCATAGACCACGAAGGACTCCTACAGTATATTCCACCTTTAAAAAATATATTCAAACAAAATTCAGGACTCTCACACTGACAGGTAATATTTTATTTAAAAAAAACACACCCCAACACAACCCTTGTTTTACACATGTATTACTTATAAAATTAATGTCCCTATAGGATCCTGATTTTTTTGGGTGAAATAATAATAAAAACAGGGATGAGTTGTTTGATTAGCTTGCGCTAGATTTAGTTTTTTAAACATTTCTATACAGCAAAGCCTGCACAGATAATATTGATCAGTACTGTGCTTTAAATTCAGTGCAGATTGACGGTGGATTGTCTGCGAATTTGCAGTGGAATAGGGGCTTGAAATCAGACAGGTATCAACAGCAGATGAAAAATTACACTCAAAATCAATGCAAGACTGCAATCCACTGTCAACATTGGTTGGTTTAAAATCAATGGAAAAACCAGCATTTTAGTAAACTAATAAAGCCTATTGAATTACACTGCAGTTAACTCTTTGTATGGGTACCCCTGGTATCTCAGTCTTCAAACCGCTGGTATCTCTTTTCCACTGTCATCAAACTTCTCTGCCTACCCCCCATTTAACTCCCATCTTCATACTCTGTTCTGTGACTTGCAAACAGCTTTACTTCCAAATTGACTCCATACATCAGGACATTCCATTCCACATTTTCAATCTCTCCCTTTCATCAGGCACTGTCTCCTCTGCCTTCAAGCGTGCCCTTGTCTACCGCATTCTTAAAAAAACCTTGGTCCTAACACTCTGTCCAGCTGCCGACTTATCTCACTCCTTCCTTTGGCCTCCAAACTCCTTTAGCATATGGTCTACAATTACCATACTGCTTTCTTTCATTCCATTTGCTGCTTGAACCATTTCAGTTTTTCAGTTTTTTTGCATTGACCTCTCTGCAGCTTTTGACACTGTGGACCACCCTTTCGTCCTGAAGATACTTTACTCCACTGGTTTAAGTGGTACTGCCCTCTGCTGGCTGTCCCCCTACCTATCTGATCAGTCCTTCTCTGTTGCCTCTAATTATTCCACCTCCCCTATACTTCCTACAACAGTATGTGCCTCCAAGGTTATGTTATGGAACCTTTAGTTTTCTCTCTATATGTCCTTTTTCGGTTAGCTCATTAATTCTTTTAACTAGCAATATCATCTGATGATACTAAGATCTACCCTTCCATCCCTGACCTCTACCCCTCTCTCCTACATCGTATCTCTGTCTCTGCTTTCTCTTCTTGGATGTTCCATTGCTATCTTAAACTTAACACGTCTAAGACTAAGCTAATCATCCATTAACCCTCCCTCCTGCAAAACTTCACCTCAGACAATTTAATTATCTATTGTTGGCACAACTATGTCCTCTGGCACGCATGTACACTGTATAGGAGTTATCCCTGATTCCTCCCTCTTCTTCATATAATACATTCCATACGTTCTGACGTTTCCATCTCAAAAGTATTTCCAGGTTGAGACCCTTTCTCACCCTGGATGCTACTAAGACCCTCGCCCATTCACTAGGTATCTCCTGATGGTCCTAATGTAAACTCCCCCTCTTTAACCACACTGACAAATACTTCTCTGCACTCTCTCCCAATGATCTTCCTCTTCAGACATACTGCATCCACTTCCCCTCTCTAATAAAATTTACACTGGCTTCCGTTAACATTTTAAATTCAAATTAAGCTTTGCACACTCACTTACAAAGCCCTTCCTCATTCCCCTCCCATGTACAGTACATATCTGACCTTATCTCCTTTTACACTTCCACCCACCTTCACCGCTGACCAAATGCATGCCAACTAATTACTTTCTCCCGTACCTGCATTCAAGGTTTTGACCATGGTGCTCCCTACATTCTGGAATTCTCTTGCTATCTCTTTCAGACTCTCCACATCTCTATAAAACCCAGTCAGCTCTCATTATAACTCATTTTTCCTTGCTTACTTCTACCCCAACTTTGGGAAGAAATATCAGAGGGTTACAAAACTGCCCCGAATTTGGGGATCTCAAAAATACTAACTGAGACTGCAGTGGTCATGCACAGAAATTGTTTTCTAGATTATGAATGTACAACTTACACAAATGGGCATATTCTGAGTTGGGAGTAAAGCAAAAAAGAGCAAGAAACATTCTCGGCAATGGGACGCACGATCGAGTGAGCTGCTTGCGTGTCCCTGTTTGGCGGCCTGCCCACCGCCAGCACTCGCTAGCTAGGGGGATCTGGCAAGCGCTCAGCAATGCTGAGGGCAGCTCCACCTGTAACTGTATTATAATACACATAAATGATCTTTGTTGAATAGACAAAGTTTGGGGAATAGTTTGCTGTTGACTCAACATATCTTTTGTACAGCAGTGGGTACCTGCAGTGATAGCTGTGACCCAGTGATAAAAAGCGAGAAGACCTGTCTGTAACTACATGCCTCCAACTCCTTACCCTCACATTATCATTTGGTCACTCTCAATGGACCTTCTCACGATGTGAGTAGACTCACTTGATGTAGTCGTCATACACTGTTGTTACAGTTCTTACTTCATGAATTCCCGATTGCCTTTTTGTGACCATCCCTCACCCAGCTTATTACTCACCTATTCTCCACCTCTGCCTCCCAAGGGTATTCAGATGATAGGTTGACAATGTCTAGGTTGACATGCATAAGTTCGACTTTGACAAAAGGTCAACATGGCAATGGTTGACACATGAAAAGGTTGGCATGAGTTTTTCACTCCTTTTTACTTTTTTATACCTTACCATCCATGTCGACACAGATTGTTAATTGTAAAGTGTGCCACACACTCTCAATTCTGATTGACAGTCACTTCCAACAGTCACTACTCACTCTTGTCAGTCACACCTCAACCTTGGAATACCAAATGTACCTGATACCTGCAAATATGTTCATGTACCACCAAGTGCCATTTTAAATGCTCTTAACCTGCAATGCTGTCTTTTCCTTCTCTAAACTTATTATTACAAGGCTATTATCGCCTCCCAGTCCTCCAATCTCTATTGTCTCTATTTCCCTTTAAACTTCCTCCTTTTTCTGTTTCTTCCCCCTCACCCTCAAAGGATAGGTGGGCATTTCCAAAATATCCTATTAGTTTAACTTGTGTTTTTGTCTCCTAAATGTATTTTAATAAACATTAATTTGGTTGGTGGCAGTTGTTGCTCTAAGTCTAATACTAAGGGGAAAATTCAGACCCCATTGCTGGGCTTGCGAATTTACAGCCCGATTGATTAACAAACAAATGAGTTCTCCCTGCATTGAAAGCAAGTGAAGGCTTTTTATTGCTGTCCATACACAGTGATTGACAGGCGGACAGCATTTGGGAGAGCCACCCAGCCATTTCCTTGGAGTGTCAAGGAAATATTTAGGCGGACCCAGGCATTTCCAGGGAGGCCCTGTTCAGCTAATTTAATCGCAGTCACCAAGTAAGTCCCAGCCTACTCAGACACTGCTCACGCAGGAGCAATCATTAGATGGTGTGTGACTTTGACTAAATGTGCAAAAATTCGCAAGGCTACGATGCCATCCGCAGCATTGCACATGGGCGATATTTCACTCTCACGGGCCGGCGGCTAGATGAGTGCTGGGAAGATAAGCAGCCCAGCAATCAGGTCTGAATGACCCCCTAAGGGCAGAATGTCGGCATCACCATTCATTACCGACTTTTCTTTTTATCAAACTCCTATATTAAATAATGTCAGATTTTGACCTTGGCATGACACTGCACTGCAAAAGGCTCACATTTACCCTAGAGTAGTAGACGTCTGTATGCCAACAAAATACCATTCTTCTCATTTGACTTGACAAAAGCCTAATTCCTGAAAATATAATTCCTTTCAGCATGCATTTCATTATTTATCTCAGATCATTTTCTCTACAGGAATTCCTGTCATATTTGTTGTATAGTTTTACATTATGTGCATAATTACTATTAATTTTGACGCCTACACTGAAGAACCCAAGCAAGCATTATTTTTGTTGCTTTTTTTCTAATGTTTGAAAAGTGCCAGGGCTACTTCTTCTTCACTGCAGGAGTAATTATGTAGCATAACTTACTAGCGAACAATGATACATTAAAAATGAGTCAAACAATATAATTAGCACGCTGAAATGTGAAAAATCTTGTACTGTGCCAGTGCAGGCCACAATAAAATAATACTATAAAATCCAGAAAAAGGTGTCAGCATACATCACCGTCATGGGGGAATCATTTACAGCTCTATTTCGACAAATATGTATAATATATAACATAATGTTATAAAATCTCAGTATTTGAAAGGGACTCAATATCAACAAGATAAAATCTATCTCGTGTGAATTTTTTCCTAACTGACGTATTACCAAGAACCTCTTTGAGATGTGCATTTGAGTCACTGTTGATGTAATTTTCCACTTTCAGTTACTTTTTTTATATCATCATATTATTTGTATTACTGTGTACACAGTACAACAAAGGTTTTAAAATCCCATCATGGCAGCATTGGTAAATTCTGTGCTGATGAGCAGGTAGGGCTGAGGAGGTAAAGCAGGCCAGGTGGCTAGGGTTCTTACCTGTAGGTAGGGAGAAAACTCAGGAAGTGAGGTTGAGTGTGAGAAGACCAGGAAGCACCATTCCTGTAGGAGATTGGACTGATACTTTGTCAGAGAGGACATTGCCCGTGATTTACCGGCATGGAGCATGCAAGGCTGAGAAACTCTTTGTGTTGCAGACTACCTGCCCATATAGAGATTACCAAGAAGTAAGATAGTGCCCTACCTGGAGACTAGGATGTTGATCACATTCTGTTGATCACATTCTGTTAATTCATGCTAAATGCTGCAAGTAAAGTTTAATTTTCATTTATTTGCAAGAAAAGCTGTGTTTGGATCCTGGTGAAACCTAGACACTGCACCAATACACCCATCTACTGAATTGAGGTGGGCACAAAGTGGTGTGTACTGCCCAGCTTCCCAATTTAGAGTTCACCCCACCTTACACCTATAATAAAGGCTATTATATAGCAGTGGTTCCCAAACTCATCAGTTGGTGATACTGAAATAAGTGCTCCCCCTATGTATATCAAGGCACACTTATAGTGTAGGAGAAAAGATTAGATAAAGCAATATATAACAATACTTCCTTTTTAGAGATATGTTTCTCCTTCTAATCCGATATGGATGGGGGTGTGATCTTCTTAGATGATGGATCTTGCTCTCAGGATGTTATTTGAAATATAGAAAAAATTAGGAGGGACAATGTGTATATCTAAGTTTATACACATATATACAGCCTTTTTAGTGGCACTGCAGTGGTTGGAGTACTGTGCTCTTCATTTTAGAAATCAATTTAAAACACACTTGCCTTCTCTCCCATATCAGGCAGGAGGCTCCCAAAAACCAGGTACTGCTCCCAGCCAACTGGAAGTACAGGCAAGTCTTCCAGGGCTGGTGGAGCCCCTATGAGGCTTCTTCCTTCCCCCCTCCTGCAGCCGTTCTTGAAACTGGATGGTCCAGTAATCTGGCACTGAATAGTAGATGGCATGATCATATATCCAGGCTCCTGCACCACCCTGGCGGCTCTTTCCCACATGGGGCAGCCAGAAAGTCAGCAAGTGTGATTTAGAATGCCAATTTTCTCGTCTCCCAATAATTGGAACCCATTAAAGGCCATACCAAAAGATCTAGCTTTCAGACCTACTTACTATTTGATTAAAGTACAAAATGTGAATTCATAGTGAGAGCCGCATTTTATGGATCAGTTATCTCTTTCCCACAATTAACAATGATCATGAAGAAAAGAAATGTTCACAAGATTGGCATGGTTCCTGAAACATGTTAGAACTTGCTCTGACGTGCCTCATCATGTATATTGTCCAACTCTTTCTAATCCAGCCCTGTTCAAACAAGTCATTGAGAGTGTGACGTTCCAAGCACATATGATAGGAGATATTTGAATACGTTTATTGTCTTGTACATTCATAAAAGTACAGTTAAACCGAAAATGCTGGTTTACAGAGAAACTACTGTAGAAGCTACTGTAAATATAACTGACATATTACCAAGAACCTCTTTGACATGTGCATTTGAGTCACGGTTGCTGTAATTTTCCACTTTCAGTTACTTTTCCTACATCATAATATTATTTGTATTAGTGTGTACACAATACAACAAACATTTTAGAATCCCATTATGGCAGTATCAGTAAATACTGTGCTGATGAGCAGGTAGGGCTGAGGCAGTAAAGCAGACCAGGTGGCTAGGGTTCTTACCTGTAGGAGGCAGGGAGAAAACTCAAGAACTGAGGTTGAGTGTGAGAAGACCAGGAGGTACTTTTCCCATACCACAATTGCCAGTAAGATCTCAAAAATTGCGGGCCTCCCTGCTGTTTCGGAAGATTAGGTAATTATGTTTGCCTTTTTAGTTGCGCTACAGTGGTTGGAGTACTGTCCTTCTCTCCCAGATCAGCCAAGAGGCTCCCAAAAATTAGTTACTGCTCCCAGCCAGCTGGCTGGAGACCCTATAAGGCTCCTTCCTTCCCCCCTCCTGCAGCCGTTCTTGAAACTGGATGGTCCAGTAATCTGGCAATGAATAGTAGATGGCATGATCATATCTCCAGGCTCCTGCACCGCCCTGGTTGCCCCTTCCCACATGGGGCAGCCAGAAAGTCAGCAAGTGTGATTTAGAATGCCAATTATGTCTTCTCCCAATAATTGGAACCCATTAAAGGCCATACCAAAAGATTTAGCTTTCTGACCTACTTACTGTTTGATTAAAGTATATGTATTTTGCCTTCAGTGACTAATATATACTGCAGTGGTTCTCAAACTCGGTCCTCCGGACCCAATACAGTCACGTTTTCCAGGTCCGCTGGTATACTTACATTCTTAAATAGCGTTTGAAAGTGCATTATAACGCATTACAATTTACATGGATTTAAGTACATTTTGGGGGGGGGGGGGGGAATAGCAAATGTACAGTTCTCCAAAATACAGTGTAGTCCAAATCAGCCCATTTGATTGTTTTTAACATTTTATATGCCAACACTCTCTACTTATTGGCTTTTCCACTTTATCTCTCTCCATGGAGGAAATTCAAGTCAATGCGCTATTGAATAACACTGGGAATTAGTGTCCTGAGTTATTCAATTAGCACTTTTCAATATCAAGTTTAATTGAATTCCCCCCATGTTAATAAAATATTAGGGTCAACGGTCAGATCGGTAAATATTCCAACAAAAATGCCTTAATTAATGAAACACAATTTCCATGTCCTATATTTTGTTATTGTTGGCTTCCCTGCCTTATAATGTGACTGTACATTAATACTAGACTTTTGGGTTGCCATAAATTGGTTTTATCGCTGAAAATATCTAATTTGGAATGATTGCGAGATTTCATGCTCTTTGTGGATTACCATTATTGTTCAGAATGAATTGCTGTTTGCTAGATTGGAAAGCATGGGGGTGAGGCTTTACTTTTTTTTTTTATAAAAGGAGAGCCGTAGACCATCTTCATATAATGAAGTCTCTCACAAAACTGTCTTGCTAGACTATTAATTATCGATCATGAAAATTACAGCTCACTCAACGCAGCCATATGTACTGTCAAATCCTTTTATTGTTCAGCACAAAATAAGATGAGTTTGTGGCTCTGTCGTGTTTATACGCCGCACGGTGGATTGGATGGCAAGCATTCAATGCAATCAGTGCATCAGACAGCATTCCAGGAATATCGGCAAGTGTTTCTTTCTTTCTTCTTTTGTATGCTCGCTGAAACCTTACATTATCTGTCACACATGATACACACTCATGTAATGATGTGTGTTTCTTTCCACCATGCTAAAATCCCAGTACTGGGAGCTCTTCATCATTTGTTACAAAGAATAAAATTGTCTTTATGCATTAAACATGATGTATTTCTCGTCTCAGAATTGAGTTAGGTCACGCTTGCTGCAGATTTACAAAATTCCCTTCATTTAACTCCTGTCTGAGTGTAATTCCCCTGTATTTACATTCATTGTATTTCTTATCAGCCTCTAAGTATTGTAGTCCACCCACATTAACTTTCATACAGATGCTACTAGCATTTCTTTAAGTGCATCAAAACAGAGGCATGGAATAAGAACTATAGGAAACTGGGTTATGCTAGGTACACACTGGGCAATATATATCGTTAACACTGTGGTCAATATTGAAATCATTAACGAACTATCGTACAAATAGTTAATCTTTTCCTCACCTCAGGTAACCCTTGGTCCTTTCTCTCCCCCCTCGTGGCACTACCCCACCCCTTCAGCACCCATTGTGCTTCCCTCTCCTAATCTCCCATCTATTCAGTTGAAAATGTAACCTATAAAGTTCATTACCCTCCCTAAGTCAGCGTGTGAGCTACAATATGAGTGGATCCGGTCTCTCATCTCATGTTACAGTTACGGTTTAGGTGCGTACTTATGATTTTGACACATTTAGGGTGCAATTCTATTAGCATTTATGTTAAAAATGGCCAGATATCATGATTAATGCCCAATGGTCATTATCCTGGTATCGAATTAGCGCCTGCTTCTATCGGCTGAAAATGGATCCACTATTGGGTGAAAATGCTTTAGTTTAGAGATGTATCCAATCCTATTTGCTATAGCGGGTTGCTGTGGCTGTTTGTTGGGGAATATGCTTTCAAAATTATAATACCTGATAATAATAACTGGTATCAGGGCTAAATAACACCGGCATCACAGTTAATAGGATAGCCCATGGGTAAATCTATTTGCAGCGGTGAAGCACTACTGCTAATATGATACCCTCTCTGTGGGGAGTCCCTCAAAGCTGACATTTTCAAGGAAGTATGATTAAATTGCAAATACAAAACTATATAGTATTACAAGGGCTCTGCGCTATCCCTGTTTTCTATCACAATAGCAAAGGAGTTGTGTGCATAATGTGTGTAATTTGATTGGCGAGGGGTCCTCTTTAGCTTATACATCACAGGGATGGGCTCTTATTAGAGTGTCTGGACCTGGATGTGATTTTTAATACAGCAAGGCAGAAACTAATTTATCAATACACAAACATAGGGGGTGCACCATTGGAGGGGCATGTCTATCACCACCTCCAGGGCGTGTCTATCAACACCTATTGGTCTTCAATTAATTAATCATTTCCCCCACATACACATACCAGAAACAGGGACAGTCCGCGCCGAAGCACATTATACCAAACACCATAATGCCAAACATCGTAATGCTCATTACATATTATGCCACACGCCATAATGCCCATTAAAAGTTACAGAATACCACACATCATAATGCCCATTACACATTATACAACATACCGTAATGCCTGTTACATATTGTTACATATTATGCCACATAAGTGCCACTTACCTACATGGTTATTGTCAGGGGTTGGATGGTCATTGTCAGAGGTTTTTTACTCAATGCCATGTTTCTTGCCTGGGGTTTCATTCTTGTTGCTATGTGCCATGGGGGAAGTTACATGCTCATTGATAGGGGGAGTTGCATGCTCATTTCCAGGGGGGAGTTACATGGTCATTGCCAAGGGTACTTACATGTTTGTTGCCCAGGGGGGAGTTACATGCTTGTTGCCAAGGGGACTTACAGTACATGCTCATTGCCAGTTGTGAGTTACATGCTTGTTGCCAAGGGGACCTCCATGTTCGTTGTCCTAGGGGGTTCCTTCAGGGGCGTATCTAGAAGTTGAAGTGTTGGCCCCATAGCAAAATTTCTGAAAGAACACCCCTTCTATATAGCAGGGAGATACAGGGTGACACAGACATGGGAAGTGTGCGAGTAAAAGGTGCCTAAAAAATACTGGGGTAGTGTCACTCACACACCTGTAGGGGTGTACCATGTGTTATACACAGGATGGGGGTAGAGGGTGCCACAGAAATTGGGGTAGGGGTACAGGGGGTACACCCTGGGGATTAGGGGGGTAGCTGGGCGAGGATGGGGGCATGGTGTCTCACACACACATGGATAGGGGGTTGAGCAGGGTCACACACATAGAAGAGAGGGGTATTTGGGTACAAGAGGGGATCAGACACCAGGGAAATTGGGGTAGATAGGGTAACAGACACAGAGGAAGGGGAAAACGGGGGACAAGGTGTCAAACACAGGTGAAGGGGGTACAGGGGAGTCCAACATGAGGGATAAGGTGGGGTAGAGGGGGTAACACAGAGATAATACTGGACAAAGGGTCACATACAAAGGAAGGGGGTCACACACACAGGGTTCGGTGGGTACAGCAATCCTTGGGCACTCACCAATCTGTGGGGGAGCTGCAGGGTGTCAGGGAGGCTTGAGGGTTCAGGGACAGATCAACCTGCTCCCCGAGAGGCTCCGACTCTGTACCACTGAGTGAGGTGTCACTTCCCCCATGTTAAACCGTGATCCACCCAGGTAGCGCTGGGCATGCTGCGCTCCTCTGACAGACACTAGAGGTCATGTCGACCTCTGGTGTATGTCTCCTCCAAGGTGGTCAGCCATGTTTGGAGTGGCCCCTGCAGACAGACCAACAAAGACTGCAGCGCCGGCTCCCTGCCGCTGCCAGCGCTGCAGTCTGGGGAGGAGGGAGCTGGGGATCAATAGGGGGTGCTGTTCATTAGGGCGTGCCTGGGCAACCCTGTGCCCACACGCCTATATACACGAATATCAATGATAACAGATTATATTTATTCTGGCCAAAAAAAAATTTATATATTGTTGTAATTTATTTTAATACACTATTACCTGCATTCACTTGACTATAGTATCCTTTATGCTGTTTTTAACAAAAATATATGCATATGTACAGTCTTTGTAATGACAGACAGCTAGGGCGGTATTCAAATGTTTAATCTCACCTGTTCTCCCATCTAAAGTGACGGGAGATTGCAGGGCAATATTCAAAGGACAGTTTGTATTGCTCATATCGTGCATACTGTATGGTCGTAATGCAAAAAGGCCTGTTTCATTGCTGGGTGACTGCGCATTTCAACTCACCATCCTAGGGATACTCGCCTAAATGGAGCTCCATTGGGCACCCTTTAGTGGCTGTTGGTGCAAAATCATTTGAATATGGGCCATAGTGTGTCATCAGGTAAGGGGTGTGGCAGGAAAGTCTAGCTGCCTGTGAGGGGGCAACATTGAGCGATTTAGGGCAGTCCAATTAAATGATATATAAGTGTAACAAATTATTTGTGAGTAATCTAGCACGGAATCTAGCACGTGGCTATGTATACAACCTACTGGATTTCTGCACGACTGTGTCTAACCGCTCAGTAATGGGGGACAATTAACTGAAGCTTCTAAAAATGAAGAGAGTTGATGTTGCCGATAGCAGCCAATAAGATTCTGTCTACCATCATGCAGTAGACAAATATCACCTCTATAGTCTATAGAATTGTTATATACGATATATACACACAAACACTCAAACATAGTCCCATGAATTTTGTCTGGGTGTCTGACTAAAAAAGTTACTTGCAAAAATCTTTCTTGTGTTTTAGAATTTAGGGGTGAAATTTAACAGGATGAGAGATTCAGAAGGTGAGAGATTTGGTAAGAAATCTCCAGTTTTTGTAAAGCGGCAATCATTTACACTGCAAAACCAGTTTGATTTTGAAGTGTAAATGATTGCTGACTTTAAAAAAAACTAGATTTCTTACCAAATATCTCACTTTCTGAATCTCTCATCCTATAACATTTCACTCTAGATTTTTAAGCTATAACTTTACAAAGAAAGTATGCTAATTTGTACTCCAGTTTCCAGCATATAGGTTACCATAGACTTTTGCCATTTTAGGTGCAGCAGGTACAGACCGTTCAACAAGTGCAGCATGTTTACCCAGCACAGGTACAATATGTTGAAGGAAGTGATGCTGTCTACACAAATGGAGCAATGTGAGTTTTTAATCTATATCTATATATGGTGTATTTTGGGCTACTGGTGTTGGATTTATGTTGGGTGTTGTTAATAACCTTTGTTTTGCAGCCCAAACCTCAACTCTATTTACAATGACATAGGGAGGAGGGAGAATTTACAGGTATTTGCAGTTTCATCTCTAGAACAGAAATACTAAATTACATGTTTAAAACCTAAAGAGAGAGAAGATTAGTAGAGGGAGTGGATGTAGGGATTGAGTGAAGTCAAGGATGACCCCCCAGGCAGCTAACCGATAGGGATGCCAATCACAGAGCATTTTTTCAATCCCGGGATACGGGATTGAAAAATGCACAATCCGAGGATTCCCAGGATCCCGGGATTGACCTCCCTAATAAAAAAAACCCGTCCCCCTCCCCCAAAGGATTTCTAAACCTACCCCCCCCCTGCCAATCCTCCCCAACCCCCCCCCCCCCCCGACCTGCCCTGCCCTGTCACATCACTTACTGCGGCAGTGGTGACCGGCGGGAGGGCGGGCGGCTGTCTGGGTTTGGGACAGTGTGCTGTGCTGACAGACATAGCAGCGGTCAGGCTGCACAGCGTGACGAGATGTCAGGGGTCACGCTGCGCAGCCTGGCTGGGCGCCGCCCTGCCTGCCAGTACAGCGCACTGTCCCGACTCCGGACCAACGGCACCGGGGGTAAGAAGCAGTCAGCCGGGCAGCGTCTGAGCCATATTCTAAGGTGCTCAGCGCTGCCCGGCTTTAAACAAAATGTTAATTTTGGCATGGGGGTACTAATCCCGGAATCCCAGGATTGGAAGCTTCAATCCCGGGATTCAAATACGGATGATTTTAGGCCAAAATCCCTGCCGATCCCGGGATTGGCCTCCCTACTAACAGAGGAGAGCATAGTGTTATCCATTCAGATGTAGGGAAGTTTGGAGAATCAAAGCACTGAGGTCATGGGTATGATTCCCACATGACCCTTTCTGTGTGGAGTATTCTTGCATGGGTTTTCTTGCATGGGTTTCCTCTGGCTACTCTGGTTTCTTCTCACAATACAAAAAATATACTGGTAGGTTAATTGGCTCCTAACAAAAAATTGTACAAAAGTGTACATGTGTTTAGTTAACAAGTAACATATACTTTTATAAAAATAAAATATAACAATAAAATAAAATATCAAGGCTAAAAATGATCACCTGATAATAAATGACTGGAGTGTGTCACTCCAAACAAGCTTCAGTATTTATGTTTTCAAAGTTGACAACTACTGTATGTACTCTTTGGCTTATTCCCATTTATATTATGTACAGGACATACATTATACCATGTTTGTGGTTATAGTTATCATCTTAAAAAAGTAAAGCTTCAGTTCAAATTAGTTATTAAGCCATTGTAATGTTCAAGTAAGGTGCTATGAAAAATGTAAATTGCATCATAGCTAGCTGAGATTTAAGTTTTATATTTAATTACATTTTTATTTAGCTTTTAGAGCTGGTGTACTCCATTCTATTTCTTTGCAGCTTGTATATGTATGAAGAAAACAGGGCTTTGTTAAATCTGTCTTTCGGCTGACAGATGTTCAGTTAATTTAGTAATGAAGAAGGAGCTGGTCGGATACATAACGCACCTGAATCATCTACAGCTGCCTTACATACTGCTCATTAGATGTTTACACATAGCTGCCATGAAGATAAGGGTCAAGTTTTTAGCAATTATAAGCTGTAGTTTCAAGTTCTAGAGAAGAGAGGCATAACAACATAGAGGTAATGATGGGCTTCTTATACTGTACTAAATGAAGATGTGTCACTGGCTCGGGGCTCACATTGCTTCTCTGTCACACTGCAGAGCTCCTCTCATTACTGTGCTTGAGGTCATGAAAATTAACATGGGATGTCATTTGTAATGTAATAATGAAATGGACAGGAGCTAAGTTACGGTTTGCAATTATCATTCACAAGAGGAGTTAATTATGGTTCAGATACTTACATTTTCTCTCATTTACAGGATAAAATAAAGCTTTATTTTGTATTTCACTTCATCAGCTTTATTGGAATGAGCGATGTAACCTTGGTGAATAGATGAGATTACACATCTAGGTATTCTGTGCTTTATACATGCCAAGCCCAGCACGGCGCCCAATTTTTTCATCTTATGGCATCTTATGCCATCGCATCGCATTGCATTCCATATAGCCGCATGCGATACGATTTTTATTGTATAAGCACCCTAATGGGTGCTTTCAATGTTAAAAGCAGCCCCAATACGATTTTTTATTGTATAAGCACCCTAATGGGTGCTTACAATGTTAAATGCACACCCACGCCACCCCCACTATCAACGCGAACCCGAAGCGTAAGGACACATCTGGGTGGTTGTACAATAAAAAATCGTATACCATCGCATTGTATTCCATTGTATGGCATACAATGCCATACAATTTTTTATTGTACAACATCACGCAGCATCGCATCGCATACCATATTTAGTCTTATGGTATACAATGCGATGGGTGCCGTGCTAGGAAACAAGTACCAGCACATGCTATATATACTGTATTCTGACAAAATCATCAGTGTACATTGAAAAATTGTTGACATACTGTATACTAATCATTGTCTTGACAAGTATTCATATACATCAGCCATGTGAAACCTGTGACACCACAGTTGTTGTGTAACTACAGGTACAGATGGAGCTCCCCTCTTTGTTGCGGCTCCCTGAAGCGGAGGCAGACAGGGAAAGCGCTGTGTTGACGGGGACGTGCATACGTGTGAGACGCTCACGTGCCCCCCGCTTGATCGAGCGCCTCTCCGCCACCTCTCACCAGCGCAGGGAGTCTGCGCACCAACAAGCACCAGCATACTCTGTTAGATAGCTAATAGCTAGCATGTTATGCCAGGAGAGGATTGGGAACTAAAAGTGGCCTTGCTAAATTGTGTATCTGTGGCCTGACCTGGGAAACATCAATTGTATAACATGAGGTGTAGCCGTGGCAGCATCATTGGATGGCAGAGATGTTGTACTACAGAGATGGAGTACTGTAGTGGTTCTCAAACTTTTTGAATCACAACGCCCTAGAGTATCAGCATTTTTTTCAGGCCCCCCCCCCCCTAAGATAAGTGTTTTTAATGACACATTTGCATGAAATATAAAATTAAAAAAATTCCTGTCACTTTGAATGTAACTAAATTTATTTGGTCCTGGTCCACCAACCCCCGACACCCCAGGATGCCTAGTCACACATTTTGTGGAACCACTGGACAGGATGCATGGGGACAATGCAGTGTAATGTACACCATGGTTTGTCTGTAAATGTGGGGGTAGGGCAAAATGTCAACAAACACAACAGGCCTCACAGACACTCCGGATCCCCGGGGATCTTCTCTGTGAACCCTATGGCCAATTTGCCCTCTGCTGAGACCTAAGGATTCGCAAAACACCTTGAGAGCCTGAAATAAGGGTCATTAAACAGCAAAAACGTTTTGCAGCAATTTGAAAGGACCATCAAATTACTAATCTGTGTTTTCGGTTACAAGCTTTCTTTTGTGTGGTTCCCTGACTCTCGCCTTATGCTTTCGCCACATGATGACGTAACCCTTGTCACACACAATCTGCCCTCATTCCCATTGTAAAGCTGCACTGTATAAGAAACTGTAAATAAATACATAAATAAATTAAGATAGGCCTAGACACTGAAAAGGTCACCTTGTACCACCAGCATAAGATAATAATCTCACTCTGTAAACCTTCTGATGACCTGATGACAGGATGTTCTATTCAAAAATACTTGGATGCACATGGACTTGCAGCAAATAAAGTTTTAACATAACAAGTGCACTGTTAATATTCAAACTCTTCTTATAATTGTTATTATACATAATAATTAATTCCAATTATTAATATACAGCATATTCTTGTATCGTTCCATTTTGATTACAGTAAATAAAAGTCAGTTATGGAAAAGTTTTAATGTGATTAACAGCAGAACATGTTACTATGCTGTGTTTTAAAACATTTACCAGTGCAAAAATTCCTTACTAAATCCAATGAAGTGATGCAATTTTGTAATTTGTGTCTTCTTTATTCTTTCTTTCTTGAAGTCGGACAACAACATACCCTTACACAGAAACTCAGATGTACAGCCAAAATACTGGGGGTAGTTACTTTGACACGCAGGGTGGATCTGCACAGGTGACAACTGTTGTTTCATCTCACAATATGGTGGGCACTGGAGCAATTCAGATGGGGGTCTCTGGAGGACAAATCATTAGCAGCACTGGTGGAACCTACCTGATTGGCAACTCCATGGAAAACTCAGGCCACTCAGTCAGTCACACAACCCGTGCCTCTCCAGCAACAGTAAGTGCTTTCTGAAATTAATTTACAAAGATAAATTTTTGAGCAGACCGTTGACCTTCTCCTTAGCAACTGCTAGTGTCACAGTAGTCTGTAGCTTGTGTGCATTGCCTTCAGGTAACTAACAAGCACACATCATTCTTCCTTGGTAATTGTCATCAAGTGCCTGTCACCGTGGAGCTGTTGATTAAACCATGTTTCACTAAATTGAAATAAATTCTTCAGAAAATGCTACAAATAGATATTTATCTGTGCAAGCGTCTTTGCTCCAATTTACCATTCTTCTTATTTTCAGGTTTAATACACTTTTATTTTATCTATGTGATTGATATATATTCTTATTGTATATAACAATTATATGGAAATGTCCAAATTTCTATGCAAGGGAGGCAAATTGATGATTATGAGGCCAGCAGAAGCACAACAAACTATATATCTTTAAAAAATATTTTATTTAGAAAAGTATGATGATTATGGACCTTACTGTATAGAGACAACGATAGAGTAGACGAGGAACAGCTACCATTTCATGAAGACCTACTGTCAGAGGTGTAACTCTCTGAGGCAATGGAGTCATCTGTCGCTGGGCTCCTGCTCCCAAGGGGGCACCTCTCTTCCCCTCTGAGTTTAAATCAGTTAATTGAAAGTCATTGATATTGCTTCTGTGGCTGACTCCCCCTCCTAACATAATTTTTTAAAGTGTCACACCCTGTAAAAGAACCCTTGACCTGTGTTACTGGTGACAGGTCATGATTGAGCTATTTTGGGGGCACCAATATTTATCTTGCCTCCGGGCAACTGGGACGATCTTATGCCACTGCCTACTGTACATATCTACTCTCCTGAAATGTCCTTGAGGATCACATATTTAGTGGAGTTCTTTCAGAGTTAACTTGGCTAAACACAATGGCTACAAAGCACCTTGGAAAAACTGTTGCAATGCAGATTAAAATGTGCAGATAGATTTAGATATGAGAGAGGTGTTTCCAAACTGCTATCCAAATTGCAGTGTAAAAATAAAGCTGCCTAGGAATTATGGGCTACATGTAGAAATGAGAAGCATTCAATATCCTAACAGTCAGAATACCAACAGCGGAATCCCAACAAATCTTGATGGAAAATGCAGAACTGTAGTTATGGTTACAGTTCTATGGGGAGTGTTAGGTTACGGGTGGGGACTGTTAGGGTAAACTGGCAGAGGAGAAGATAAGGGTTAGACTGTGGGAGGAGACGGTTAAGTTGGCCATACACTAGTGCAGTGGTCAGGGAACTCGTCCTCATTACCCCACACAGTGCATGTTTTGCTGGTAACCCAGCAGGTGCACAGGTGTACTAATTACTAACAGACACTTTTTATAAGGTCCGCAGGTGGAGTTAATTATTTCACTTGTGATTCTGTGAGGAGACCTGTAAAACATGCACTGCGTGGGGGTAATGAGGACCGAGTTCCCTGACCACTTCACTAGTGCAATTTGGCCACCTTTCATCCATTTTTGATAGATCGAGTCAAAATATTGGATGAAAAGTGGCCAAATCGCATGTCTTTGAAATCCAATCTGATGCAATTTCCCATGCGCATCGGGTCATAGTCAGAGATCGGACCTTTCTGCACAAAGGATAAATCGGAATCACAGTCATCAGGTGCACATCGCGGGTGCTTTTTAGCAGCTTTGATTTATCACATCCGATTTCCCTTGAACTCCACCTGCAGCTCCCGTGTGCACCTTGGCCCTTATTCTGGTTCACTTGCAAAGACAAATTCCTTCTCAAATGGACAAAACCATGTGCACTGCAGGGGGCAGATGTAAAATGTGCAGAGAGAATTAGATTTGAGCGAATTATTTTGTTTCTGTGCAGGGTACATACTGGCTGCTTTATTTTTGCACTGCAATATAGATCTCACTTTGAAGTAAAACCCCACCCAAATCTAATTCTTTCTGCACAAGTTACATCTGCCCCACCTGCAGTGCTCATGGCTTTGTCCATTTGAGAAGGAATTTGCCTTTGCGAGTGAACCAGAATAAGGACCCATGTATAAAGGAGTCATATCCTCTATGTACACATATATAGATAAATTCACCTTACCACCTGTCACACACATACAGGCACAAGTGGAACCCTTACTTCTGTGTGCACCCCAAGCCAACTCCTCCTGGTACAAGATCTCCCACCAATAGAGTGATCAGAGTGATCTCCTATCTCCTTCTCCCCTGCCAGTCATTGTGTGGTAGATGAGCAGCACTGACACCCCTCTACCACCCCCTCCCTGGGTTGCTGCTCACCATGTGTCCTGGACCGGCACATGGGGAGCAGCTGGTCCCCTCCCCTTGATGATGACTCAATTTCTGGGTCCCCTGGCTACTCAGTAGGTTCCAGGTCTCCGGTGCCTCTGCTGCTTCCAATGCGCAGCTCAGATCAGTGATCACAGGTCAGGCTGCTGAATAAACTATTAAGTACAGGATGCCGCTGCTGCACTACTCAGGTACACTGCTCCCAGTCCGGGCACAGGCAGTAACACGTTTCTTGCCACAGCCCTAGGGCAGGGGCTGCACTAGGACAAAAGGAGGCTCTTGATAAAGTACTGTTTGGGAGTCCTTTCAATACTGCGATGTATTGCATGTAAAAATAGCACATCAAGTAATAAATCGCATGGAAGGTCTCCCGGGGAGCTGCCGGAGCTGTTCAAGGGATATCAGTTGCGACTTGAGCTTCAGACAAGTCACAGTAATGTATGTGGGCCTTAAAGGTTTAGACTTGCAATATCCACTGGGGTATATTAGAATTATGACTGTGAGGATTCCACTGTCAGGATTCTTTCTGTCTGAATCCTGACCATTGGTATTTCTATTTTTAGTAGAGTTGCCTGCGTAACTTAGTTACTGATGTTTTTTCTTTTCCCTTACCTTGAATATAAACATGCTGTAACATGATAAACAATATTCTACTCATTTTTTCATTATATATTAAAAGGATTCATTGCAGATTGTGCTAGATACACTTTGTGTTTGGAACAGAAAAAAAAACACTCAAAGTACAGAAATGAAGAAAAATATATAAAAAGGAAAACTTGATAATGCTACTAAACATAGTAAATTATTATCAAATGAAACCACGGCATTATAGCCAAAAGTCAACTAAATCTGTAATCCATGATTTATGTAAATACGCATTTATTATGCTATTTAATAAACAGTACTAAATGATACACATACAGGTTGAGTATCCCGTATCCAAAATGCTCGGGACCAGGAGAATTTTGGATAACGGATTATTCCGTATTTCGGAATATTTTAATATTTCAATGATGTATTTTGAAGTATCTTGCATTTATGCTGTATAAACACATAAAATACACACAAACATATTTTAATTGTTCAAAAAACAAGGTTTCAAAACGTGAAACAAAATGTGTGTACTATCTCAGCACTGAATTTGAATGCCAAGCAATCATTGTCTTGCACATATATAGTGCCAGTTACATATCATGTCCCCAGTGATGCTGTTACATATGTCCCCAGTGAGTTTTTAGCAAAAAAAAATTTTTTTTTTCACTTTCTGGAATGTCCGTATTTCGGAATAATTCGGATAACGGATATTCGGATACGGGATACTCGACCTGTATTTACACTCAAATATCAATTAAGAATTAGCAGTTTAGCCAGCAATAAAGTTAACAAACCGTACGCTGAACACAAGACATCCCTAAATACTGAATAATAACTATGCTTACAGTACACTGTAAATTAGACTTCCTGTGCAGTATAAATGGCAAATAATATAAAATCCAAATTCTATCCAAAAAACTTACAACTTATTTCCATAAATAATTAAACCTACGTATTTGACAGGTCAAAATATTCCTCCTGGTAAACTTAAATACACTGTAGCATTTATAAAAGTTTGCATCATCTCAAGCCAAATGGTATACAAAGAGCATTAAGGTCCATACACACTGGGTGATTATGCCCAGCGTGTATGGACAGCGATGATCGCTATCATCATTTGGGGGAAAGCAGCTCAGTGCATACACACTAAACCACTTTCCCCCTGCTCAGTGCCGCCAGCGGGGGGAAGGACAGCTTTGAATAGCGCAGCGCTATGCAAAGCCGTCCTCAAAGCCGCTCAACTGCTGGTAATACCAGCAGTTAAGCGACTTTCCCGGTGATGATGTGGGAGCATGCAGTAGCGCTCCTCGCCGGGCCATACACACTGGGCAGCTTTGAGCTGAAAGCCACTCAAACTTGCTGTCTTGTGGGGCTTTCAGCTCAAAGTTGCCCAATGTGTATTGGCCTTTTAAGTGAAAAATTAGATCATGTATATGTAGATGTCTGTCAATCTCTCTCTCTTTCTCTCTCTCCCTCACTCTCTCTCTGTTAGTTAAAGAGAAATACAATGGCAGTCAATAAGCAGGTAGAATCATGGATTAGCGATTAATTAGATTTAGATGACATTTTGCTGCAGTACTGTGGTTTTATTTTGTTTGACAAATTTTTTTAGCTTGATCGTTAACAACTTTCTCTTCTATTCGGGGCTGTCAAGTGCCCCAGGCTTCCACTGCAGTTCTATCCTTGTGAGGCGCTTGGACGGAGTGGTGTCTTAATTTCTTGGGAGTATGACAATGTGCATTTCTAGTCTAGCTCAGTGACACACTCCCCACTTATTACCAACATGAAGAGAAAAAAAATGGCAGCTTCATAGGTTAGAAGCTGCCATTCCATGTTAGCAGCTGGTGCTCAGTGGCCTTGGTGGTCTAGTTTCTCATAGTGGAGAAACCAATCACGCTTGAAGCATGTGAGCAGCGCTAATAAAAATAGTACCACATCCACACCTTTCCCCATTCCCCAACCCGCCTGAGGCGTGATAGCAAACACACATCTATGCTGTAATATTGTGTAATGTAACATCTATGTGTAATATTTTATGAGATTACTAGTAAAATTTGTTATTATATACATATGTGGTACTATTTTTATTAGCGCTGCTCACATGCTTCAAGCGTGATTGGTTTCTCCTCTTTGTATTGGCGGGGACTGACTACCCCCCCCCTCTTGAACAGCTGCTTCTCCAGAGATTCAACTCCTGTCATAGCACCTGAATGTATTCTTTATCAAATATTTGTCTTTTAGTTTCTCTTAGTGTTAAAGTGCATACACACTGGGCATTTTTGCCCAGTGTGTATGCACTGCACTGTGATGATGGGGAAAATCGCTGGACTGAAAACTGCTCAGTGCTTGGATGAGCGATTTTCATGCATCCAAGTGATTTTCCCAGCGGTAGACTGTTTTCCATAGATAATACCAGCAAATGAGTGGTGGTGGCCGGCAGTGATGTGGGAGCGTGTATCAGTGCTCACCGCACATCGCCAAGCCATACACACTGGGCGGCTTTTGAGCTGAAATCCGCTCAAATGGCAAAACTGAGTCAAAATTGCCCAGTGTGTATGGTCCTTAAGAACCAGTCCTCCATAAATAAAAGAGTTAAATAGATATGAAATCATGTATTATATTGCATTTGAGTCTGTGTTTTTACTAAACTAGGTATAATTGTATAAATTGCACTACAAAATTATTAATTTGACCATGAATTGATATAGAGACGTCATTTTGTTCTTGATCACTTTTTCATACAGTATATCACTTTTAATACTGAATCAGAATAGGAATTCGTTCCTTTTGAATTTGAGACATATTTAATTTGAACATTTTCTTCATACTTTTAAATAACAGTATATAGAAATACCCAAATGATCTAGATTGCTGAAACCTATCATGCTGGGAAACTGCATTTCATTTTTCCTGTACAGCAGAAGGTTAAATAAAGGATTATTAAATGTAAAAGGTCACATTCCCAATTGATAGTGAAATGAAATGAATCATGTTGTTGGTATAATGAAAAAGAATCTTTAAAGATGAATGCATGACTGAATAAATATTCAGACTTATTACACAGGAACCTAATTACACTCAGGTTTAGCTCAAAATGTTGTATCATCTCTCTGCTAAAATTCTAATAGGTTAGGTCTGCTTCTCCCAGAGTTTTTATAAAGCTAACAGTGGCTAAAGAAATTTATTTTTGCATTCATTATTTTTTACATGTACAGCAAACAACAAAAAAACTTAAAGCCAAAATGCAATTGTAGTACAGGTTAACATGGCAAAAAAAACAGGTGTAAACATTATTCCCATAAGCAATTATTTTGCTCTCTCCTACAATGGCAAGGGTTGTGTCTAGATCCACTTTTGTTCTTTGACAAGGACATGACGTTAGGTAAGGGTGGAAGTAGTTGGGGTCCCTCACAGCGTTTTTTATTTTATGTGTAATTTACGTAGGTTATATTTTTTTATATAGCGGCTGGATTGTATGCTCGCCACACTTTGGGCACGGTGGCACACTTTGCTCTCCACATATTTATATCCTGCCTTCAGGTATATGTGGAACAGTGGCTGATGGGAAAAGTCATAACACAGAAGTGGTTTTAGGCAAGTGGCTGAAGAAATAAAGGGTGCGGCAGAATTAACTCCCACATTTCAAAGGGGGATTGAAAAAAAAATGGTACGAGGTATCACCAATAACTTTTTATTTCCCAAATGAAGATATAAAACATTTTTTTTAATTGAAGTTTTAAAAATCATATCGTCCAAATGGTGGCCTTGACGGATGATACACATTTGGAGTTGTTCTTGAAGTTTTCCATCACTCTCACTAGCATATCGGGCAAAATTCCTTTGATTTCTTCTTGAATGGCCTCCTTTAGTTGGTTTGAAAACCTCGGCCTTGAGGTACCCTCACAGAAAAAGTCACATGGACTTAAATCAAGCGAGCGCGGTAGTCACCGAACTGCCTCACTTAAGGCACACACTCGACCCGGGAACATCTCTTGCAAAATTTCATGTGGACGACATGCTGTATGGGCCGTAGCTCCATCCTGTTGGAACCAGAAGTCCTCTTGGATGTGTTTTTCCCCATACTCTTACATTTTTGGGTGCAAAAAATTCACAACTGTAACTTTTCAAATAAATGATACCCAATGACACCTATATACGACACAGCACACCAAACGGTAACTTTTGGGCTGTGAAGAGGTCATGTATGGAGTTTTCGAGGGTTTTCAGCAGCCCAGTAGCATCAATTTTGTTTGCTCACTGTGGGCGAGATGTATTAAGCCTTGAAAAGTGATAAAATCGAGAGTGATAATCCACCAACCAATCAGCACCTACCTGTCATTTTTCAAACCCAGCTTGTAACATGACAGCAAGGAGTTGATTGGCTGGTGGTCTATCACACTCCATTTTATCACTTTTTGAAGGTTGATACATCTGGCCCTGTGCCAGAAAGGTATAAATGGGCTTCATTGCTGTGCCTCCAGAATGCCTGTGTGAGACATAGCTGCGAGGATCCCATTACATAAATCCATACATTTTCCCCAGTCTGCTGGAGACCATTCCTGACCTATCAAAATCTTGTATTGGTGTAAATGAAGGTCAGTATGCAAAATTCACCTTACAGTTTTTTTCCGAAAAACGTGCTGCAGATCGTTTAATCGAAGCCCTCACTGCAGCAATATTTTTAGGTGTTCTCACATTTTTGGGACGTCCGGGTGGTTTTCTCTTCAATGCAGATCCTGTTGCCCTTTCTCTTTGAACCCACAGGAGAATTGATGCTCATTGTTTTAAGTACCCTATATAACGGAACGGTGCGTACCACTCTACCTGCTTTAGAGACCCCACAGTCATTTTTTTGAAATGTGGGAGTTATTTTTGCTGCACCATGTACTTCTGCAGCCTGTGAACAAAAAGGTTTGCTTTACTTTTACTCAGTTTACAGTAGCTGCATTTATAGCACTCCGATTTTATAGCTCTATACAAGTTTATTTGTTATGGAAAAGGCACATGCCTTTACCTATTATTTTCCTTGTACAGTATTGTTGAAGAAATAAAGAGCGCTATTTTTGTTAATTAAGCTGAATATTATTATGGGGTGCTAGGTAAATATGTATAATGAGTGGTACCTGTAAAAGAAATATGTTAAAAACAATGTTTACACCCTTTTGGGAAAATGGTGTTTTGTAATTTAAGAACAAATAGCTCCGTGCGGCACTGTCCCTATCTTGCCCTATGTACCTCAGTGCTGTATCTTCCGTGATGGTCTGCTGTGTTTTGGCTGAGAGGAGAGATGGCTTGCTGGGGAGACTGGCTGAACCACGCGTCCGTGGCAGCCGCTGCACTGTTCTTCCGTCTCTGCCGTTACCCGGAAGTAGCCGGAAGTTCTGACGGCAGGTTGCTCGGAGGTGCTGCGGGTAGTGGGGACAGCGAGCTGCTGAAGGTAGTTGTGGTTCTGTTTGACACAGGGGGACTTAAACAACTAGGCACACTATGGTGCAAAGAGAGTTATTCACAAGCCACTTACACATCAATCTATGTTGCACCTTACTATAAAAGGATGATATATTCTAATACATATATAGATTTATGCAAGAATTAAAACACTGTTTGATAGGATCTTTAACATTCTTGCATGTTTGATGATCACCGTCTTGTAAAGAAGTGATTATTACTGACAGGCTAAAAATAGTAAGAAGTATTCAGAGCAGGGCTATACTCGCAGCATTTCAGTGTCAATTCGCTAAGCATTACAAACTCTTGTCAAGCTTACAACAAATGCTCTAACACTGCCCTATTTCTTTTTCCTTTCACTCTCAATGAGTTACCTGTCTGAAAACCTATTATATTAGAACACTCTCCTCTTCTCTTCTGTGTTCCTTCTGTCAAAACACAAGTAGAGTAAGCTGTGGCGACATAGTGGCATAGAGCATCATCAGGCAATGTTTCCCAGACACCGCTCAGCCCTTTCAGCACTTCCCACTTATACTACTAAAATTCAGCTCAGAAATTCTAAGTACTTCACTTGTCAGTTGTGTAGATGTAAATCACAGTGGATATGTTGGGTACAAAAAGAGATATAAATCAGCTTGTCTTAATGTTTCATTTTCCATGAAGCACAACATATCACCTTCACAGTCTCCTAACTCCTTACTAATCTAGTCTTGAGAACATGAATACTTCCTCATTAAGATAATGATGGTTGGTGGTTTTGATGAATGCGTTTTTCGTTTGTTTTATTTATTTCAGATAGCATGTACAATTTTACATGACGTACACTATTAAAAGTGTCCGAGAAGAAAATATTAGCTGCTGGGAGGGTGAACATTTCAATTGCAGGCTTCTCAACATGAAACGTTTTATTCAGGGCCGTAACTAGGGTGACATGACATGTGCCACAGCACAGGACATTACAATGCAGGGGGCGCTGTTCTGTAGCACCTGTCCATTTTCTGTTGTGAGACTGTTTGTTTTAACCTGCTCAATTGCAACTCCCTCCACTTTAATCTCCAGCGTCACCTGGCCACCCACATCTCCCTCTCACATCCCAAAGCCCACTTATTCATACACACCTTTATTTAATGCACACATTTCAGTGTATGACTGCAATGCGGAAGACCATTATTTTAATCCTGTGTATGGAAGTATGTTGAAATGTTTACTTTAAATAAAGACGGATGGGACTGAAGGTTCTAGCTATGACTAGTAAGAAATATGTAATTAGTAATTAAATGACTCAACGGTTTAAATGTCAGTGCATAAATGATGGATTCATAGAATTGGTGTCTAAATTTATTTTCTCTGGAGAGTGTTCTATAAATGTATACACATATGTTCAATGGGGAATTCCATTTGCAAGTTGCCAGTTGTGCTGATCGGTGGCATCAGCACTTGCAAATAGTTATATGATCTCAGTAGAAAAATAAGTATTTTTATCTAATCCTGAAATTTGGCAAATTTTTCTGTGATAGATGGATGAAGTATTGATTCCGTAGTTGGGTCAACGTGAACATCTAGTTGATAGCTGATAAAGTTTGTTTAACCATACAAAGTTAAGTAACAATAATTACTCATAAACAGAAAGCTCTTTCTGATTGACCTAAGTGTCTGATAGATTTCAAAGCAAAGCCTATGTTATATTTGCACGTTACTACACACCGCTCAGTGATTCCCTATCTGTTTTATGTAATTTTTTTCTGGTTATTGGTGTTATTCCTTTGTTATTGAGGGCTCTTCCTTTCTTTGGTGGCGGGTGCTAGGGTAATGAAATGCACGTTATCTTTCTTTTATTCTCTTTGCATTTTTTGTACTGCCACTTTTAAGAGTATTCCTGATAATCTTACAACATTCTGTCAATGATGCTTTTGCTTTTTAATGCTATCTTGTCTTGAGCCTGTTTTCAATGACCTCTATCACCAGATTGAAATGGCGATTGAGACACTGCAAAAGTCTGACGGCCTTTCAAGTCACAGAAGCTCACTTCTCAACAGCCATGTAAGTCTTTCTGTAATATTACCTCTTCTCTGCATGTCTTTGCAAGCTTTTTGGAGTTCTTTGTGATCTTGTTTGCTTTTTTTCCTCTCGAAAGCACAAGTTCCTTTGTAGTTTTACTTTTTAAAATATAAATTTCCCTTCCTGGGTTAATATATACATTGTCAGCCATGCTGTTTGTTTACATCATGTCTATTGGTCTTCTTACAGTAAAGGTGCATAAACACGGATAGACTTGGGAATCAATTTAATATCATTAACAAATTTGTCAGAACTCCTGGACAAAAGATTTAGTGTCAAATACGATTTGAACGATTGTACAAACAACTACACATGAACAATCGCTCTTTAACGATTATTGTTTATTACAAAAATATACAAAATTGATACCAAATCGTTTTACCAAGTCAGTCATCATGCATACACATGAAACAATTTGAACACATTGCAAAAGATTGGTCTATGATCTTTCTGCATGCATTAAAGATCATAGACTATTACCGAGCCACGAGTACGCACATTTGCATCAATATTGTTCATACACATGGAATGATTTGTCATTCAAATCGATCAAGAACGCCCACATTGTATGCCAAATCTATTTGTGTGTGCGCACCTACACATTTGCATGTAGCGATTGATAGTGAAAAATGATCATTTGTCTTGAATAATAACTTTATGCAACCATTTTACTAAATTTGTGTATGGAACTTGTGCTTTTATGGACACTTCAAAAATCACTGGAAAATATTGTTTATTTTATTTTATTGACATCCTGTTTTTGTTCTATAATACCATAGGTGAAATATAAATACATATTTCTAAATCTACTTTTCCCAAATATCTCCGTATGTATGATACCACAGAGTTTATGATATGATCAGGATGTTGATTTGCTTGCACAATAGAAACCAGTCTACTAGTTGAATCATCTGCTGGCCTCAATTACCACAGTCCTTACTTACTCTTATGACCGGCTCCTTTCACAATGCTACAGATTATTTTGAGATTGTACAAACAAAGCAGTAAAAGATTTTACACTGGATGGGCTAGTCTCATGTTTTTGACATGGTGACTTTAATTAAGTAGCACAATCTATAGGCCTCCATCTGATATCACATGAAAATATATATCAAAAAAGAAAGATTTTTTCTTTTACTCAGTCACACATGTTTACTCATAGAGAAGGCAGCTGTAGATCTTCTTTTCTTTTGCCTGTGGGTTCACTAAGAACTTTTGTACCTCATCTCTTTTGTTATCACTGGTCTCAAGTAAATGATGTTACTAGACTGCTTTTTCAGTCTTTATTGAATTGGCACACAAAATGGCTGCTTCCCACCTGGCATTAATGACATGTATACCAGTGATCGTGAGCTTAGAACGACACAGGATACTTGAATGCTTGCACTGAGAATGATCTTTGCATGATCTTAAGGGGCCTACACAAGTAGTGAGAACACTGGCCATTAAGTAGATTTATCCAGCATGCTGGATATTAATTGCCAGGCAATAGCGGCCCCTACACACGGAGCGATGTAGGGGCATTTTCTAAGTGATCTTGTGAGATGCTCTGAAATCACCCCATGTGTAGGTCCCATTAGAGTGAGTCCCATCAGAGTGAGTCCAATGTGTTATGTTGCTCATTCCTCTTTTGTTAAATAAAACATAGGTCATATTTTTGAATGAATGATAAATACTCTGCACGGAAACATGCAGTTATAGACTAATAAGGATTCTAGGAATGGTTCTTTTTTTGGGCTTTACATTACATTATATAATTTTTCTGTTATAACAATGGGTGTTTTTGAAATATGTTGTGCTAAATGTTTACCCTAAAGCCAGTCCTTACCTCTTAGCCATAAGATCAATGTCCAATTTGGATACAAAGAGGGGATTTGGCTTATATTTGGGCACTGCAGTAGCTTTACGGCTGATATCGTTCAGTGTGTCACCACACTGGTATATCCACGCATTCGCTGAATTTATTTATTGAGATTTTATAAGTGTTGCAAGATTTTCATGCATTATTCAGAACTGCAAAATTTGATAAAGGCTTGTTGCAGTGCCCACAAGCACCTCCTGAGGTACAAACAGAAATTGTCGGTAAGTACAGTAGTGCTTTTTGCTCTTACCATGACCTTCACAAGCACGTTAACACATTGCTCAGAGCACTACTGCATCCTATGGGTTAATGCGCAATAGCCGTGGGATTATTTAATATGATTTAGGAAATGGGCTCTATGGGTAACTTTGCTAAGGCTTTATCAATTAAAGTCACAGATGTTGCTAGACCTTACATTTTTAACAATATTTTTTCTTTAATACACTTTTAATGCTTATTGGTTTCTTTAGTAAGTTTGCTGTTTTTTAAAAGATTGTATTTGTATATGCTTGGATGTATTAGATTGGCACTTACAAAATAATTTAAAAAAAGTTTATGCAGCATTGGGTTTTTACTAGAGGTTATGGTTGTTCTACATGGTTTTAGTATGAGATGTATTCCATTGTGGAGTGTATCACCTTGTTAGCTGTCAGGCTTGGACAATTCGTGACAGATACTCTTGTAAGTTTTCGGCACTATAAGGAACCACAAATTTATATGGCTCAAACGTTATGCTGTTTTCCCGGTGGCATTTCTTCCTATCGTAGTCAGTCATAGGAAAATTCTAGCCTCGGGAAACCAAGACAAACAATACAATTCCCACAAACATAGCAACTAGATACATAGAGTTACATAGGTAAATAGAAATATATAGATAGGTATCTAATTTTTTAATTCATATATTTATGGATGTGTGATAAAACATTAATATTACTCATAACTCACAAGTCATGATCAGCTTATTTCATTGAGATAATAATCATCAGATAATGATGTATTTCCAATCCTCATACATTACCTTGAAAATCTGGACACTATAGAAAGTACAAATAATATAACGAATAATATTTCTTTTAAAATGGAGCCTTTAATTCTCTCACTTAATAATAAGTAATCTGCTTCATTTACTATAGTTTCAATACAGTTAAACTATGAAAATTTGATGAAAGAACAACAGGAAATTAAAACAGTGTCCTTGGCCTGTCAATGTGATTTTGATTATGGATTAAACAAATATATTTGTACCCAAAAGGAATGGCTGCTATCGTTTTATTTTGTTTTGGACTTTTTGCTAACACTTTCAAATGTAATCTAACTTGCTATATTCTGTGTATCAACTGTATGAGCTTGGGCAATTTGTTTTGTATGTCTATTGAATATCCTAGCATTCTTCTTGTGAATTAACAATATGCAGTCTTTAGGGCAACAGTGTCTAGGTCAACAACGGTCCGCTATTGGATCGATACATGCATTTTGTTGGTCAAAAGGTTGATGTGGTCAAATGGTCGACCTAAGTTTTTCATGATTTAAAAAAATTAAATAAATGATTTGTTCATACTTTACCATACCATTGGGCATTGAGGGAGAATATAATAGTGTGCTGAGCGCACCAAGGCATTGTACACTTATAAGGTGTCCATGTTGACCTGTCGACATAGACACAACATTTTAGAAAAACTCATGTAGACCTTTTGCTCATGGCGACCTAATGCATGTCGACATTTTTCATCTGTTGACCCTTCTGACTGTCGACCAATAATCATTGACCTTTTGACTGTCGACCTAATGACCAATTCCCGAATCAACATAGTATATAATAATTTGCTTGTGTAATATGTAGAGTGAGTAGTGGATTATTTCTGACTGTACTTCTGTTTATATATGCAAAATAAATTAATTTCACTCCCTTTTGCATCCTATTATATAAAAAATTGTCCTATGATGCTTAGCAATCAAAGTAATAGAGAATAAGTATCCCTTAAATAGTCCAATAACAGCTGATCATAGAAACAGTTTCAATGGGGCAGATGTATTAACCAGCGTTAAGTGCAAAAATGCACTTAACGCTGGTTAACTGGGGGGGATTACGTCTGACCCTAATGTATCACTAGTGCACCTAACGTGCGCTAGTGACAGCCCGCCGAGTTACGCTCGGCGGGGCTGTCCCTGCAATCCACCCCAGGGATTAACGGCCGGGGCGATGTATTAACAGCCTTCAAGGCGTTAAATCGCCCCGGCCGCTTCGCCAGCTCAGGGCTAGCGTTGTCCTATCCCCCACTATGGGGACAACGCTAGCCCTGCGTCTGGCTTGGGCTGCGCTGGAGATCTCGCGGTTTTTGCGAGATCTCGCGCATGCCCAGTGCGGCCGGCCGGGGGACAGGAGATAGCGCATCAGTATTAACTGATGCGCTATCTACAGAAAGGGACATCGCCGAAGGGGGGAGTTAACGCTCCCCCGCTTCGGCAGACAAGATGTTAATACATCTTGTCGATGTCCCTTCCTGCTTCGCCTCGCTATTGAGGCGAAGCAGGAAGTATCATAGCGGCGCGATAAGCGCTGCTATGATACATCTGCCCCAATAACACTAATACTACAACACAATTTAATTCTGACTACAATGAAATCACCAATGATTTTATGGTGAGAGACTTTGGTAGATAGATTTCAAAATACCTTATTTTGATTAGAAACTTCCGTGGATACTGAGATTAGTATTTATTAGAAATAATTATTTTTCAAAAACCTATTTATTTTCTTCTAAACTAGGTATATAGTACATAAACATATAAGACATTGCCTAGTTTATACTTTATTATGTATTTTAGTTTTGCCTAATAAAAGAGCTTTCCAGCTGGGAATTTTAATAAGAACACTATCTTTCACAAATGTACTCATTAATGCAGGCTAATTAGGAATAGAGCATAATCCATGCAGTAAATACCCTCTTTGTAAATAGGGATTTTTTTTTTTTTTACCAGAACTGCATTTAGGGGTAGTCAAGGCACTGTTCACCTTTGTGAACAAATGTCTACTTTAATTAACAGGGGTTATATGCAAAGGTCAAAAATATAATTGTCTTTAATCTCAATATCAGTTTTGCCTTGTACAATACACATAATAATAAATAAGTGTGCAAATCATTGCTGAGGGTTAATAGTTCAAATGACTGACTTTTTTATCATATGCTTACACAACAAAAAACATGCTGAACATGGATGGCAATATAATATATCATTGTAATATGCATTAAAAAATTTATACTGTATGACAGAGGTAACAAAAAATATTTCTATATGTACAGTATAATCGTTTTTAGTATTGATAAAAACATTTTGTAATGTGGATTATAATTAATATTTCATAAAATATTATTACATTTTGTGCCAATCTCCAAATTTCTTTGCGAACCAATCTGTTGGGGGTTTATAAATTTGGCAGTTGCCTACAAGCTGGTAGGGGCTGAGCATATGTAAGCAAGAAAGTTAGTCTACTCATTGTAGAGTTGGTTTTACTGAAGATAGCAAGATACAGGTTAATGAAGGCAAACAGCAGTCGATAAGATAAGGTACAGTATAATTTACTCCTGGGCTTATTACTGTACAGCCATAAACCATTGTGACACTCCAATAACACAGTGCTGTAAGTGACAGGCTTACTCATATGCAGACCCTTTTATAAAACCAAGTAAACAGCATGAACCAGCCGCCTAATCAATTTGAACTTCAAGTTTGGTAACTTAGAAATTATATGTTATTGTGGTTGATGAGTCATGTACAATAACATTTAGTTAAGAGAAGAGACAGCTTATAGCATCTAACCATTTAACTACATGTAGTTTTTAAAGGACCATTAAAAAATTATTGCACATTGGGATTTGTCCAGAAAGGTGGTCTCTAACACTGTTATGTACTTTGCTAATTACTATTGGCTACAGTGTTTCCCCCATTCATTCTTAATAAAGTATAGAATGACTTCCATTATGTGCTAGTACTGTATGAGTGTACAGTTATATCTGTTTACGCTCTGGATTTGCTTTTTTTTTTTTCATTATTTTAACATTTTCTTTGCAATGAGACTATACAGTTGGTCCAGAGGGGGCTTGTTGGCACTTGCTGTTCTTTGTTGTTCCATGCTGGGGAAGGCTAACTGGAAGCCGTTGTCCCACTGTAAAAGAACAATATCATTTTTTTCTTACACTATTAAACCTGCAGCAACTATCAGGAGTACAAGCAAAATCCCTGGCTTTCAACCAGGGGGTGAGGGTTCCTTAGACAGAAAAAAAACTTTTTTAGGGGTCCCCACTTTCTAAGTAATTCCAGCCCTAATTGTGATGACATTACTCTGCATCCTCCTGACTAGTTCAGCCCAGTGCTAGTTATTAGAAAATAGGGTCCACATTCTAGTTTTCCCACCAATTTCCCAATACCATTCCAGCCTGAGTGGTCCAGGACTGGTTAATCTTTTTTGGGAGGGGTCCTCACACTTTTTCTTTTTAATTTACCATTTATTCACTGTTTTAGATCAGATAGCCTGCTTAGATTGGGATACGGTGATTTGGTCTACAGCATGTTGATTGACAAGCATTGGTTCGAGACCATTATGTCTACATGGGGATAGGTCGACATGGGTCAAATTCAACATGGGTCTATGTCAACATGTGTTTATGTCGACGGGTCATTAGGTCGACAGTGTCTAGGTTGACAGTCAAAAGGTCAACATGGGATTTTTCTCTGTTTTTTGAGCCGACATGTGCCGACAGGCGGTATTTCATGCCCTACCATCCACTAGGGCGTGGTGGGAGAATAAAATAATGTGCCGAGCCCAGCGAGGCACCATGCCCAAGCATCACGAGCGAAGCGGTACACTTCAAACTGTGTCGAACTTTGGGACAAAATTTTGACTGTCCACCTTTTGACTGTTGACCTAGACACTGTCGACCTAATGCTTGTGTCGACCTAATGACCTGTCAACCTAGACCCAGCTTGACCTAGACCCATGTTGACCTTGTCCCATGTCGACCTTTCCCCATGTCGACCTAGTGGTGTCGACCTAATGCTTGTTGAACAACATGCTGTAGATCAAATGATCCCTACCCCTCAGATCTGCAGGTTCTATCTGTTTTAACAGTAAAATCCTTAGTAAAACTGACATTTCTATTGCTGTCCATGAAAAAGATACAATGGCCCTTATTCTGGTCGGTGCGGATATATCCGCGTGCGTTCGGGCCACCGATGTTTTGTGTCTGCGCATGTGCAGAGGCGTCTCTGCGCATGTGCGAGCGGGGCGTACGGCCAAATCCTGCATGATATGTGAACACTCCGAACAGGGGGTGGAGAGGGGCGTGAAGGGCTATTTGTGCTCATTACCATATGCATACGCCCCGCGTTTCATGGGCGTTCCCATGCAAACGCTGGGCGTACGTATGGTAATGCGGCCGTGACGCACGTGTAGGGGGAGGACATATGACATCGCCGGATGTCAGCTGCCCGCCCAGATCCCTGCTTTTGCACGGAAAAATGTCCGTGTGGTCTGAGGTTGCGGGAGCTGGTGGAGCACTCGGTCCTGCATTCGATGGTCTCCGACCATCGAATGATGGGGGAGGTTCCCTTAGATGGAGGAGGCGTATTCCGTGTAAAATACACGTGCGGTCCGTTCGGCCAGCTTCTTACCGCATACGGACGGAGTTGGCGATCCGTATGGAAGGCGGGGTTTCGCACGCACGGTCCTGGCCGCATAATCGGATCCGGCCGCACCGACCAGAATAAGGCCTAATGTTTGGTCTGATGGTATAATCCCCCCTCTTGTCATCTAAAGACAGATTTTTCAGATTTTCCATTCAATATATCTTCAATTTTCAGATTCAATGTTGTCTTGCAGAAATACACCAAATCGACCTTCTGTAAATGTTGTCCTTATTGTCTAGAATTAGGCCGACTCAATTGGCAGTAGCGATAAACATGTATGTACACATACATAAGCACACACAGCATTTCCCTTGGATCATTTCTCCAACATACAGTAACTATAGCATGTACAGTATGCATTTGTCAATAACAGTATTTTCTGTTTATGCAGAATATTTAACAGAAAAAATGATGAGTGAGTATTTTTTAATAGAAATCTTGGGATAATTCTTTAGCATGACATAGTGAATAATAAATCCCCTATGTTTAAAGCAAAGCAAGCTTATGTGTAAACTACGTCTCCTTGGCTCAGTCGAAGCTGAGCAGCCACAAGTTCCTTGCGATTGCTGAAAAGTCTATTTCATAAAGATGTACAGTATAAAGCAACATGGTCTTATCAGTGTTGTTGTTTAGGAGATGCTGTGTTTGCTACCATTTACTGTACATTACGCCAGTAACCCTCTTTTACAACAAGTAGAATATCAATGGAACATACTCTATACATGCTCTTCACAAAAGAAAGGCTCTTTGGCCATATTAATGGCAAGCCTCACCTGCATTGTGTTTTTGTGCAAAACAACATGAAATCTAAATGCAGAAGCCAAGACTCTTTGATGTTGATGTTCTATTCTTGTGTACTCGAGTTCTGTACACCTGGGACCAGAGCCCTTCTGTAGCTGAAGGAAACCTCCGAGTGACTAATATATTTTGTGTATTTATAATTGGTTTTCTCATTCAGCAGACCCTGTCAATGCTCCATTATTTTTGTTTAGCTCTTGTTTTTTCCCCTTATTTGAATTTAATTATGCTTCGTTCCTTCTTTTACATTTATATTTGTTATATTTTATATTTCTTCTGAATATGTTCTACAGGTTGTGGTCATTATTATTAATATTATCCTTTTTTCTTTTTTTTTTATATACTGTATATGGCACCTCATTGGGAACTGCATCACCTTACAAAGTACAGAAACAATATGAACAAAACAATAAAAAATAATCTACAGTGCAAAACACTGCAGAACATTGACATGGTTTATAAAACTTGCTGCTACTGTAGACATAATACGCAAATGAGCAGTGGGGCGTCCAAATAGAAATGTTTTGTGCCGTTGTCGGCAGTGGGAGGAGATGATGTTCTACACGCAGGAAGAAAAAGCACATGTGCGCTTCACATGAGAATTTCATCATCTAAAGCATGGTCTATACATTAAATCATTGCAGACAATATGTCTCTAACCCATTAATTTAGCATCATAGCACCAAGTATAAAACTTACCTTGCATGAAGGTGCTGCAAATAAGATATTAGATAAATAGATATTTTGTTCTGCATTGTATTAAAATTTGCTCTGCGAGTGCATATTTTGTCATTTTATTAAAAAACTAAAATCACCACCCCATCATCCGGGAACAGGGTGTCCCAAGACTTTTTCCATTTGGAAGGACCATTTCATATGGACATAATATATCGAAAATCCAATATGCAAATTCCTTGTTCTTCTGATTTGCGATCATTCGCCCACAGCCTCTTCTGACTCTCTCTCTCTCCTTGGAAGTTTGGGTCAGTGTAAATACAGATTACCTCTACATAAGAAAAATGTATAGGTACTTGTGTATTTTGGCGGCGCCCGTCGTGGGCATCGTGTGCCTTAACTTTAAGGCACAGGACGCGACGCGATGGACCCGATTTCTCCATAGGCTTCAATGTTAAAATATTTTTAACATTGAACCCGATGGAGAAATCGGGTCCATCGCGTCGCGTCCTGTGCCTTAAAGTTAAGGCACACGACGCGACCGACGCGACCGACACGATTTCTCCATAGGCTTCAATGTTAAAATATTTTTAACATTGAAATACTGTCGGTCGCGTCGGACTTGTGCCATTATAATGGCACAAGATCAAATGTAGTTGTTAAAATCCATCTAACATAGAAAACAATGGGAAATGGGCCAATATGGCCCATTTCTCATTGTATATGGCCCCGTCATGTCCAAATATAAATGCCCCCCATTGTCAGCGGCACCCCAGTATTGACGCCAACCCGAAGCGTGGCGAGCGTAGCGAGCCCGCGAGGGGCGGCGGTACGCGTCCTACGACCTTTTCATACCCCTACTATCCACGTCGGCGTGGAGTTGAGAATAGAATAGTGTGGCGAGCGCAGCGAGCCACCGAGCCCGAAGCGTGGCGAGCGCAGCGAGCCCCGCGAGGGGACGCGGATACCTTCACAGGTATCCGCGTCCCCACGCGGGCTTCACAGGTGTCCGTGGCCACGCGGACACCTGTGAAGTCCGCGAAGGGACGCGTTTACCTGTGAAGGTATCCGCGTCCCCTCGCGGGGCTCGCTGCGCTCGCCACGCTTCGGGCTCGGTGGCTCGCTGCGCTCGCCACACTATTCTATTCTCAACTCCACGCCGACGTGGATAGTAGGGGTATGAAAAGGTCGGAGGACGCGTACCGCCGCCCCTCGCGGGCTCGCTACGCTCGCCACGCTTCGGGTTGACGTCAATACTGGGGTGCCGCTCACAATGGGGGGGCAGTTATATTTGGACATGACGGGGACATATACAATGAAAAATGGGCCATATTGGCCCATTTCCCATTTTATTCCATGTAAAATGGACTTTATCAAGTCCATCTTATCTTGTGCCATTATAATGGCACAAGACCGACGCGACCGACACGATTTCAATGTTAAAATATTTTAACATTGAAGCCTATGGAAAAATCGGGTCCATCGCGTCGGTCGCGTCGTGTGCCATGTTAATGCACACGACGCAACGCGATGGACCCGATTTTTCACACACGATGGACGCGATCCTCATCGTGGGCGCCGCCAAAATACACAAGTACCAATGTATATTTTGTGGGGTCGGAGTACATCACATGATCTGTGGGAGTAAAGTTCAAATAATTGGAAATCATTAATATATATTTAATATTTTGAAGCAATTATATTGCTTACAATCCTAAAATCAGAACTCTTGTTTACCTGTAAAACTAATATAAAAAGCCACCATCATTACATATTTTCTATATAATACACAGTAACACTAATGAATGCAGATTATTTTTTTATATTGCTATAAATTGTTCTTATGATTGTTATGTATTAGTGTGCATTGATCCAACAAGTCTTATGGCCTTATAGTGTTATATTTTTCAAGGCATTTACATGATAAAAAAAAAAAAAGGAACACAATACAATATTAAAAGGATGAGATCACCTTGGTGTTATCATGGTCCCCCTGTGATTTCTAGTTTATACTAATGGGTGTACTATGCAATATACCATTAGGTCCATATATATTTAGACACCACAATGTAAGAAACCACAATGATTTTGAAATTAAACAATGGGAATGCAATGGTGTGCAGACTTTCAACTTTGATTCAAAGGGTTCAACAAAAATATTGTATGAAGCGGTTAAGAACTGAAATGTTATACACATCCCCCTCTGCTTAGGTCCTTAAATGTAATTGGATACATTAACGTAATCAGAAATAGAATGTGAATATGGCTGGCTTTTCACATGTTTAGGCAAAGTCTAATCTGCCCCAATATTTCAACTGTACAATTCATGCTGTAGCTGAACAGAATCCCAGTGGTCATTGACTGCTGAAAGATAGGTACACACCTAAATGATGGTGCAACAGCGTAATGATATATCGCATTGCCTTATTCACTACTCACTGGAGTATTATGATGATACGATATATCATTACATGCTTTATGCAACAATACTGTGTCGTCTATGGAGTTATCCCATTGGACATGCAATAGGATGATGCAACAACTTTAAAAGTATGCATTTGATGCTCATATTGCCTGCACCACTTAGATTGTACGCTTGTTTGGGCAGGGTCACCTTTACCTTCTACTTCATATCAGTTTATGTAATTTGTTTGTGTCTTATCATGATCTCTCAATCTACACCGCTGTGTAATATGTTATCTCTTTATAAATAGGATACATTATTATAATTATTTTTAGTAATCATTGCTTTTAGTTCTGATTTAATTTCTTAGCGTTCAGTAAATAGAAAGAAAACTGGAACCCACACTAACCGCCATAAAACAAATGCAAACACAACCAGCTCTCTGGTGCATATAATTATAAAACTAATGCCCACTAGGGGAAAGAGGAAATTGGAAGCACTTCCTGATAACTAGAGCAAAGAGATTAAATTGCCGATCTCCAGCTGTTTTGAAAAGAAAGCAATTGCACTTTCTAGTATCATTTTAATTCAAAATCTGTACTTGTAATAGCAATGTGAGATCAATTGTTTTTTTTGTAATTTTATTGCTCATTTTAGTAATTTATTATTTGAAGTCTTTAAGTAGCCACTTTGTACAATATTTAGAACATACTTTTACATTTTTGGTTTGCATTGTTTACACATTTTAAAAGCAACTAACAGATGCATGATTGGAGCATGTGATTTTTTTTTGTGCATAGTGCAAATAAGTAAAGAAAAAAATTTTTTTTTTTTTGTGGCATAGTGCAAATAAGTAAAGTGTAAGCAGCTTTAACTATACATAATATAGAAAACAATCTTGTTGCCATTACTGAGGAGTGTGGATATTTTTATTAAGTCAACATTTCATGCCAAACACAGGGCACTTTTTCGAAACCGTGTTGTGCCATATTGTTCATTGCGGTTTGATTTATTAGAAGTATACTTGTGTTTTTATAATGTTAAGCAGAGTTTTAAATTGTGAGTATATTTATTTTTGTTCTAGCTCCAGTGGCTGTTGGATAACTATGAGACCGCTGAAGGAGTGAGTCTTCCCAGAAGTACTCTTTACAATCATTACCTTAGACACTGTCAAGAGCACAAGCTAGATCCAGTCAATGCTGCATCCTTTGGAAAACTTATCCGCTCCATATTCATGGGACTCCGAACAAGAAGGCTGGGGACTAGGTTAGTATTGGAGCCAGCTAATACTGTTCCTGAGAAATGATGGACTGGGTATAGATCCTACTGAATCTTTTGTCTCTTGTGTAAATTTACGCCTCAGAGCAGCTTCTGTGATTCGCTGCTTTGTCAAAAGACGCAGCATCAGATCCCTCTGCATGAACATCATACATCCGAGTTACAATCAGGTTATTCAGGATGATTGGGAAGTTCACATTGCCGAAGTCAGTTAAGCTCCGCCCAAGACCGCAGAGACTGGCTTCAGCACTCCTAGAAAACAGACATGTTTTCTGCAATGCTGCCTGTCAATAAAGCTGCAGCATTTGAAGAGCTGTCAGCGGCATCACAGACCTGCACATGATCAGTTTGCTTCTGTATGTAAACCATTTTGTTTGGATACATCGTTGAATTATGCGCTAAATTTGTCACCTATATTATATGAACAAGTTCCTGACCACCTCCTTATTCTTGGACGTTTTAGAAAAATGATCTTGTAAGATATTTATTGTGTTTGGTGAACTGGAGAACAGTGTTTTGGAATACAACTGTATTAAGCAAATTTTGGAAATTGGTACATTTCAGTGGTGAAAGATCAAGTACCGCAGGGCATTATTTAAAGTATTAATTACTAATTTTATTCCTTATCTTTAGCATCGTTTATGCTTTTTCCGTAACTAAGAGGATTTTATATAAACCAATTCAAAATGCTTCTAACATATAACTTCTGAAACTAGTAATCTTCTCTTTATGGAACATAAGAAGTTTAAATACAAATCCAAACCACCTGTCTTTAATAACATCCAGTCAGTCCTGCTACTTTTTATTTCAAATAAGATCTACTCACTCTCCTTTATGTTGTGAAATAAATACAATCCCTGTGTCGGGCAATTATAATTAACTTGCTTATTTGTCAAGCTTTCATGCTGACAGTATTTATTAGTAGATTATAAGAATTGTTCCTAATAATTCTCTGTATAAATAGAATTATACAGAATACATTATTGTGCAGTTTAAAGTCACAGTTTACAATTCTTTGCAATTTTTGGAAAGTATGGAAATGGCATATAGCAGTGGTTCCCAAACTGTGTGCCGTGGCTCCCTGGGGTGCCTCAGGACACATGCAGGGGTGCCCTGGGTTGGTGGTTCAGGACCAAATCAAATTATTAATGGTAATTATTAATGAGCAAAACTAGTGTCGGTGGCTGCCAATCATAGAATGTGTACAAACAGAAGCAAATCCTGCCCTTTACCACATAACTGCCTCTAAGAATCGCATATAAACCCAATCTAATTAATTTTTTTTTTCCTATGGGTGCCGTGAAAAAATTCTGATACTCTAGGGTGCCATGTTTCAAAAAAGATTGGGAACCCCTTGTATATAGGGAAGCCAATCCCGGGGCATTTTTTCAATCCCGGGATTCGGGATTGAAAAATGCCCAATCTCGGGATTCCCGGGATCCCGGGATTGGCATCCCTAGTGTCACAGCTGGGATGACAGCACAGCTAAAACAGCTTGAAAAGGCGGAAAGAGACCTGACAGCACCTTCCCCCCCTTCCCCTCTCCTTCACTACCTCTGCTTCCTTTAATGTCTCCTCCGTGTGGGGGTGTAGCTATGAGATAATTAGGATACTCATGACCCAGGCTGGACCCATGACCCAGGCTGGCCACAGCAATGAGCGGCACCGGGCAGAAGTCCAGAACATATCATTGAAGCCCTGGCCGCCCACTATTTACTTACATTTTGCAGAGTGGGCGGCCGGGCTGGTGCAGGGTGCTGTAGGGAGCCAGGTTGGGAGGGTCGCTGGTCGGGCGCCGGGAGCCTGGAAGGCTGGGCGGATGGGCAGGCTGTGCACTGCGCAGCGTGACCTCGTCACGCTGCGTGCAGCGCTACCTTTCCGGGTACGGGAGAAGCCGGGCAGCGTCTGAGCGAGTGCTCAGACGCTGCCCGGAATTAGACTGCGCATGCGCAGTCTAATCCCGAAATCCCGGGATTGGAAACTCCAATCCCGGGATTGAAATCCCGGCGTTTTGGGGGCCAAATCCCGGGATCCCGCCGATCCCGATTCCGGGATTGGCCACCCTACTTGTATATAGTATAGAAGTTTGCATGTTTAAATGTGCAACTTACCGTGTAATAATATAGATTTACCATAGTTATCTTGCTTTAAAGATTTATATTCAATACTACTCTTTTTTTCAAAGGGGTAACTCCAAATACCATTATTATGGGATTCGTGTCAAGCCAGATTCCCCTCTTAATCGGTTACAAGAGGACATGCAATATATGGCTATGAGACAGCAACCCATGCAGCAGAAACAGAGGTAAGTAGCATCAGTGTTGTATCTGTTGTGTAAGCCAGAGGTGCAGCAGTCATTTGCTTTATGCATTGTTTTTAGACAGTGTATTACTTTTTTGCAGGTTGGTGGTTAACCACCCTTATAACCATTTCGATGAATAAAGACTTCTTTTAGTAGGGCATCTAACTTTTCTCCTAATAACATTTTAACGAGAATATGCAAAACTTATAAGACCTGATTCTGGTTAGTATGTAAACCCGAAGGTTTACGTGTTAACCTAATGGTGGGAAAACCAAATGTGCAGGACCCGAGTCCTGAAAAAATCGGATGCAATACCCCCTTAGCTGCAGCCCCCCTGCAGTGCACATGGTTTTGTCCATCTAAGAAGGATTTTGTCAGAAATAGTGAACTAGAATAAGGCCCATAGGGGCAGATGTATTAAGCCTTAACAAGTGATAAATGCAAGGGTGATAAGGAGAGATAAACATCCAGCCAATCAGCTCCTTACTGACTTTTTTCAAACACAGGCTGTAACATGGCAGTTAGCAGGTGATTGGCTAGGCGTTTATCTCTCCTTATCACCCTTGCATTTATCTCTTGTTAAAGCTTAATACATCTGCCCCATAGTGTGGGAACTTCTGGGAAGGTAACACCTTACTTGTTGATAAAGCTGCATTGAATTTTTACCCTCAAGGATCGTATAGAAAAATGTGAATGTTCAGGTAAAGGAATGACCAATAGGTAGTAAAATATATGTCCTCATCTCTGTATTACCCAATCATTTAATGAAAGCAAGTGTCTTTGGCCACTCGTGAAAACACATTGATCGGCGGCTAATTAATCGGTCCAGGTTTTTTTTTTTCGATACTTAGGCGAAAAAATCAGGGTGAATCCCCATTTTGCCCGAAAAACTGAGAAAAGTGCAGATTTTTCAACTTTGTGAAAAATTTTACTAATTGAATTCCTTTCTATACATTCAGGCATGTGCACTCAAAGACATGTTAGGTTTCAATAAAGCTTTATAAATGTCTGCAATTCAGTAGGTTTACCTCTTCATGTGCAAGAAATAAACATTGCGAAGACCCAAAAAGCAGCATAATATACCTGTATGCACATGTAACACAAGAAACCACCTATGCTCTTTAGAGATCAATTTGCAATTATCCAATCAAAAGCAACAAGGTTGTATTGGCAGCTGTTCTCATCGGGTTGTTTTATACCTGTCTTGTTTATCTACAAATCATACATCTTGGACAGTCATATGTATTTCCCTGTGTCAGTCTGTGGGGAGTATTCAATTAGGTGCCAAATTTTTCAGCAGTTGAACAATTATCACTTTTCAACTTTTTGAAGGTCCAATTTGCATTTGAACCTATTCATTTAAAGTGAAGATTTTGCATCTGTCGATAAATCCAGCATGGTTGAAAAGCCTGAAGTTTTGACATAAACACGTGGATCGGGGTGTTTGACAACTATTGTTTCGCCAGTGCAGTTTCGGCTTTTAAAAAAAGAGAAAAGTGCAGATATGACTAAAAACCATCTGACAAGGCTGCAGTTTATTAGGAAAGTCTATTTTTTTCCGGCTAGCTTATAATAGCAGACTGAGATGAATACCTCCCTGTATCTGTTAGCAATTATGCAAACAACTTATTAGTATACTATGTGGATGATCATCCATAATTTCCTTACCCTGTCCTGCTTCTCCGTGCACAAGTGTAATACCCCTTTCAGATATACATGGAAATCCCTGTTTTTTTTTCACATGAACGCGCATCAACCTGGGACTAGCGTATGTCTGAAAGGGTCTTCTCGGGATTTCACTCCAGGATTCTAATCACCTGCAATCGACCCGGGTCACTAAAATCCTGGGATCGAACTCTGGATAGAAATCCCGGTAGTATGTCTGAAACGGGTATTAGATTCATTCTCGTTTCCATATGCAAGCATGCTTTTTCTGTTCAGAACAATTATTACATATTTGATACTTGCAAACTAGCATACGTTTAACTTGGATTCAGCCCTAGTGTGTATAAGGGAGGACGCAGACCCCAAAATTGGAGCACTAGCATTTTGCTCTGTGCTGCCCACAGGCAGTATTATTTATTTTTACCATTAGGTGAAGGAACCTTTTAAGATTTGGAACACAGAACAGCACTTAATAGATTTGTATTTTAAAGGCTCAGAAATTATTTTGTGCTTCCAGTCTTGGCTTTCAAATGCTCTTACTGGAAGTTCTTAATTAGAGTTTGCTGACTGCTCAGACGCCTTTCCATGTCAAAGCAGTGGGTGGACATTCATGCACATGTGGGCTGAGTTCTCCATAATTTAAGTATAGGAGATTCACTATGTAGCCCCAGGGTCTATTGTAAAAATATTGTTCGGAAATGCTGTACTAAGGTTAGTTTTGTTAAATCATCTCAAATATTATTAATATAAAACATACAGAAAAGTAGAATTTTTTTTTTACCTCTAAGCATTTTTGATGCTCCATATATCCCAGGCATCTCTGTCTCTTCCTTCTACGCAGCATGATAATGTCATTATCTATAAATTACGTTTCATTAAATACAGACCTTTATTAACCCTTTGAGTGCCAACGTTGTTGTTAGCGATCCTCAAAATTTCCAGTGAAAATGCCAGCATCGCCCACAGTGACTGTTCTTTTACTATAAATAAATACAAATACAGCCAAGTTAATTGATTGAAGTTTAGTTAAATATTGCACCCAAAACAAGAACAGTCGCTGTAAGCGAGGCCGGCATCTTTAGCAAATATTTTGCACATCTTGCACAGTAATGTTGGCTCTCAAAGGGTTAATATGCATAAAAAACTCAAAGCTATGGGCACATAGATGAAGTGACTGGCATTCCATCTCAGAGACCCGTGTGTATTTGGGGGTTTTTCTTTTGCCCTCTGGTTTTACATGGGACCCCTTACAAAATGTTTCTATGGCTCCACAAATATTGTGTTACATTTTTGTTACACACCAGTAACAGTGGAAATCTTGATTCTTTCCAAAATGTTGGCGATGAATAGTGCTGACCTGTGAGTGATCAGCATGTTGTGCACCCTTACCTAGCACTACATTTGCATAATCAAGCTGCATTCACCTCAGTGAACGCTTAGCACACAGCATGATACACATTGCTGCTGTCCCTTTGGGACGTTCCAAGAATGCCATCCAGTTGCACCCATTTATTAACATTGCTTCATTTCATACCTCACCTCTGTACAACCAGATGACCATGTATGAGAAATAGACAACAGTCATTTGTGGTACATGTTTTTTTATTCTTAATAGTTTGTTTATAACCAAATTATTTGGGTAGCAACTGGACCACTGAACGGATTGCTGGGGGTAAATTTAAAAGGATGAGAGATTCAGAAAGTGAGAGATTTGGTAAGAAAACACCATTTTTTTAAAGCGGCAATCATTTTCACTTCAAAATCAAACCGGTTTTGCAGTGTAAATGATTGCCACTTTAAAAAAAATGGAGATTTCTTACCAAATCTCTCACTTTCTGAATCTCTAATCCTATTAAATTTCACCCTTGATGTTTAACATCCTGAGCTGTTCTGTCTTAAGTGCTGAAATGTTTGTTTTGCGAGCAATAAAGACTCCTATCACTTCTCATAGTCTTATTACAAGTGTCTAAAAATTTTAGCAAAGATTTTAAGCAATCATATCATGTATTTATTACCTTTACTGTATGTGGCTTTTAATTACATTTTTAGTGAGAAAGTAAGGGTTTGCAATAGGATTAGGATGTGCAATTCAGAAAGTGATGAAGATTTGAAATGAAAGTAAATGCCTAACGCTGATTTAATATTTCCAATCAACTGGGCACAGTTGAGGTCAAAAAATGCATTTACATAGAAAGTAGTTCTTGCGGTAATTCAAAAGTTCCACTTCAAACTGCAAATAAAATAAACACAATAGGTGGACGACATAACACATATTCTTGCCTTTGAAAAGGAACAGCTTCCCTATGCATGGTAATTCACCAGACACTTTCAAGGTATTTTTGCATAGTCCTAACTCTGAGCCTGATTCACAGATGCACAAATGTCCTGGTTCCGGTTGTTCTTACTTCACCATCCATATTGGCATACAGGGAGAATATAATTCTAAGTCCGAAGCATGGCAAGCCATGTGAGGGTACACGAATTGGAGTTCAGTGTCGACAAAAGAGGGAAAAGTGAAAAACTCATGTTGACTTTTCCATGGGTAAATTTTTTTTCATGTCAACATTTTGACGCTGTCATCATTTTGACCCTGTCGACCTTTTGACCTTGTAGAGAAAGAGAAAGTACTCTCTTTTTGTTGGGGGCAAGATTTGTCAAAAATTGTTAGTTAATTAGATTAATTTAAGATATAACTTTTCTTATTTCACTTTTAAAATAAAGGTATAGACATACAACACGTAACATGGAAGACTGAAGTGTACTGACTCCTCTTGACCTTGCCAGTGTATTAATTACTGGAAATTAACAGGGGTCTTTTGTGGAGTGGCATACTGTATATGTGCCGTACACTATAAATAAGATAGGTTATACCGTAGACACTTATTGGTCTGGTAGTGTGGCTCGTAAAAGATAAGCCTAAATTATAAGTATACTTCCCTATCAAGGTATAGCACTAATGTGAGCTAGCGACATATATCTGAACAGTTAATCTGTTTTAATGAAAAAGGAATGATTCCTATATCTTAATGCAGTCAGAAAATATAGCAAAATGTGAGCTTGCTGTGTGTAGTAATATGTATCTACAGCAGTCACATTATCAATTTAGAGCCCATGTACAGTAACAATTTATATACTGTAGTTACATATGTAAAACATATGTGGGTTATAATTTCTAGGGCAACAATTGTTTATTAGGACATCCTGATCCCCAAAAAAGAATCAGTGAGCGGCCTGTTCATGGAGTGTTATATAGTGTCAGGTGGAAGCATCTGCTGTCTCGCACAAGGGGATCAGTTTCCCTGTTGACGCGTAGTCAGTGCAGTGTGAAAGACTGGTTCCCCACTGGGAGATGAGAGTACTTCTGGAAAAGGGTAGGGTTGTTGTGAAATAGTAGCAGATTGACTTCTTACAGTTTGGCGGGGGGTTTGCTGCTTTTTGCTTTGTGCCGATGCATTGATAGCAAATGAGCGGCACCCGTCGCCTGTCTGCATGAAAACAGGAGGGTTGTAGCAAGTATATCTGTGTTAGAGCTGTGCACTCGTAGCTGGGAAATAGTGGGTGCAAGGTAGTGGTTACTGCTGCTTACATTGAACAGAGAGCCTGGTAGCCAGCGGTGTCGTTTTTCCAAGGGTAGTCCCGGATTGCAAATAGCTGTTGGTGCGTCTAGTCTATATAGTGTGGTGAGGGGACGCGGATTACTTCACATGTATACCGCGTCCCCTCGCAGGGCTCGCTGCGCTTGCCACGCTTCGGGCTCGGTGGCTCCCTGCGCTCGCCACACTATATAAAATCAACTCCACGCCGACGTGGATAGTGGAGGTATGAAAAGGTCGGAGGACACGTACCGCCGCCCCTCGCGGGCTCGCCACGATTCGGGTTGGCTTTGATAGTGGGGGTGGCGTTGACAATGGGGGTGCATTTAACATAGTAATCACCCATCAGGGTGCCTGTACAACATTGTAATGGCATGCGATGCGACGCAATATTAAAATTGTACAGTTCTGCTCTTAGGACCCAAAAATCGAGTCTCATCGCATCCCATCGCATACCTTAATTAGTGGTATGCGATGGCATACGATGGGTGCCGTGCTAGGAAACAAGTACCAAAAAAAAACCTTTATTAAATATGTTGTTGTACACTATTTCTTGACTGGTATATCTATGGATAGTTTTATGTGAATTAAAAACCATCACCCAATTCCCATAAATTCCAAAAATGAGTTGCAGTACAGTTAATGATTTCCTTTTTAGCCTCCGTATATATGTGTTTTGATGAAGGCTAAATATCACTTCATATTACCTTTCCTTCTTTCTATAGCAGGTACAAACCTATGCAGAAAGTGGATGGAGTGGGAGATGGATTTGCAGGGAGTGGACCACAGACAGGTGCATCTGTTGAGCAAACTGTAATTGCCCAAAGTCAACACCACCAACAGTTTTTAGGTAAGTATTTAGACCGCAATTAACTTTGTTCCTAAGAACGCTCTTATCTGCAGAAAGTCAGTGGGCCTGACTCTTAAGGCGCCCAAACACTAGAAGATCTGCGATCTCAAGATGTGCACATAAATTAGCCTTGAAATCTTTTGTCCTGGACAAAAAATCTTTACCAAAGTTTTTCTTAAGATCGAATGTGCGTTCCTATGAATCTTTTGCTAAATCTTCTGATCTTTCATGCAGCATGTAAGATCAGAATATTTAGCAAAAGATCAGCGGGAGTGTGCATCCGACCGATATCGGACAATTTTCAACCAATTATCTGTAAAAATCTACCGATTTTTCGGCCGAATGGTCAGAAATGAGCCAATTGGCAAAAAAATTGTTCTAGTGTGTGGGCACCTTTTAGAGGTTGTATAGAAAAAAAACACACAATGAAGTATACATATTGCTGCTTGACAAGAGATAAAGCAACAATCAATTACCTCCTACTGTAGCTGTCACTTTAAAAGCTGGGCTTTAAAATTGACTGGGGCTAAATGGAAATTAGCTTTGATAAATCTCCCCCAATGTCTTAAATGTAGGTTTAAATAAAAAATAGACATATACATTTGCGGTTATGTTTTACTAATGTAAGTTTACAGTTATAAAAATACATATTCATTTTTGTATTTTGTTTCCACTGAAAGCTGCCATATTATTTAATGTCTGCTGAAAACTACATTGTACAGATTGAATTACATTTCTATATTTATCAAATTAATTAATAAAAATAAATTCTTTTTACATAGAGAATTAGCCCAAATTGTCCTTTTAATGCCAACTCCAGTCATAATAAATAAATAAAAATATTTATTTTTATAAATATGATTACTCCTAAAATCTGCTATTATTTATATCCTGGATTAAACTGAAATTCCAAAAAACCATTTTTATTATTTATAGATAAATAAAAGTATCATGTAAAGATAATTTCACAGCAATAACGACAATGACACTGGTTTGGACAGATATGCATCTATTGAATGGGTATGGGTCATAGGGTCGACAATAGGAAGGTGGATATGCATTGTGTCGGCCACTGAAGGTCAACATGCATCAGTGTCGTCACACCTGAAGGTCGACATGGGGTTAGGTTGACAAGGTCATTAGGTCAACACATTTGTTAGGTCTGCATAGGCTATGTTGACAGCCAAAAGGTCGACATGGGTTTTTTCACTTTTTTTATCCCGTTTGTCGACACATTCGACATGGACACTTAAAAAGTGCACCGCTCGGCACACTATTTTATTATCCTGCCATGCCCTAGTGGATTGCAGCGCATAAAATACCACCTGTTGGCACATGTCGGCTCAAAAAAAGTGAAAAAGTCCATGTCAACCTTTTAACTGTAGCCCATTTGTCAACCTAATGTTCCTGTCGACTTAACCTCATATCGACCTTCAGGTGTGTCGACCTTGATGCATGCCGACCTTCAGTGGTCGACCCAATGTATGTCGACTTTCCTGTTGTCGACCTAACGACCGTATACCATATTGAATAGTGTGCAGCCTATTAAATGTACGTTATAGCAAATCCTGTATATGTTATTTAATTGTCATTTTTTATTATTATTGGTGAGTTCTGTGATTTACTAGGAAAACATTTGAATAGTAAGGTATAAATCACAGCAGTCTCCCTCAGTGGGTGGCAGGTGGGTTAGTTGAGAGACCCCCTGTCACTCGCTGCTCTGTTTAGCCCCTGTAGTGACCTAAGCCAAGGGCATGGCTCACTATCGCAGCATTCCGTTGAGGTTAGGTCCTGTCCTATCAGGAGCGCGTGGCCCATGACAAGCTTTCACTTTTGTATAATAGCGTTTCTAATAAATACTTAACAAAATGATAAACCATTATTAAGCCCATATTATGTTATGTTAACTTACAAAGCAAGACACTGTTCATAATTATAATATGTGCATTAATAAGTGATAACAACATTAGTACAGGTCAACATTTTATACTGAAATAGTAACATTAAAGTATTGATTACATAAAAGGATAGGCACACCAAAATTGTAATGCATCCCCCAGACATAAAGCCACATAAAGACCTAAACCTACAGTGCATATACAGTAGTTAGGTTGCAGACCAGTGTAACATATAAATGTGTCCTCCATTGTTGTTGCTGCAGTCACATCACACTACTGCTGTAGGTGCGCCAAGTCCCAAGTGTGTTTACTAACACTGAGCGTCTTTTATGTGTGTTATCCTTCAAATATGTGTCTTATTCGCATTGCTAAGACACACAAGCAGACTACAGTATGTCAATCATTGCAGGTAGTGACAATGTCTTCACCTAAAGGAATATACAGCTTCATATGCTTTACTGGCCATACATGACAATCGCCATCTGTTTCTATCACAAGAAGTCATATACATTACGTGACAGCAAAATAGAGCCCATTTAAACTTTTAAATTAAGTAAAGATAAATTAAATGCAATATTTTAAATGTATTGCTCCTTTCAGTATATGACTGCTTCCTTCATCATACTTCTCGAGGAACCTAACTAGCATCTGTAAATCTCATGTCAGCAAATGTCCCAAGCTATGCTGTGTTTCTTTTGTTCAGCCCAGCTGTTACCTTCTCTTTATTATGTGGGCTTTGCTATGTGTCTCCCATTTTAGAAGCACCGACTACTGAGTGAATGTTTCCTTTAGCACATTTATCTTCATTTGGCCTCTGACTCCAGTCCTTTTTGAGTTTGGCTTTGCTTACCACCTGCAGGGTCATTCTTTGGTCTCCTTTCCTCTTCCTTACTGCAAGCACTTGTTTAGTTCTCCATCCTTTCTGAGTCCTAGGTTCACAGCCTCAGAGATGTACATTTGTTCTGTCCTGCAGGGAGCCGGAACAATGGGGAGAGGGAAGCCTAATGTTTACATTTTGTTGTAGATGTGAGCACTGCTGACACACATACTACCATACAGTATTTCCCATCCGCTTCCAGAGAGTTTATATGATCTGCTTGGGGATAACCACTGTAGCCACAATAATCTGGAACTCATTTTAAAAACGAGTACTTACAGACCTGGGATGTTCCCGTTTACTTTAATTGAGTTATTTATTTTTTAAATATCCAAATATGGGTAGATCAGATAAAGAGAAAGGTGCACACAGCATGACCGGCACATCACTTAAGCCCCATGCACATTCGCCGGGGACCCGGGTGTGCTGACATCGGCAAAGGCATATACACTTGCCAGAGATTGGGGGAGCAGCGGCCATGCTGCAGCTGCAGGTTAACGTTGAACTCCCTTGTCAGTACAGCACATGTAGGACAAGGGAGGTGGCCTTTAATGATGTGCGGGAGCGCGCATCGATTATGATAATCAGTGTACACACTAGGCGACATAGTAAAATATATCGTTCAGAAGGGACATAAACTGATCTCTCACAGCGTATTAGCTCTGAAATCTGAACTTTGCCCCCAGGCAGGAGACATTTCCACGATCTTTCCCATGCGAAGCAGCAGGGGAAATATGCATCCGTCAGTCGCGACAGGGAATACACTGCCTGCTGCAGCTGACCTGACACTTTCCAAGCATCAAAATGGAAGGGATGACCCAGCATGTCTGACTAATCAATATTACCGGATCAGTCACCCACATACACACTGCAATTATCTGCCCAAACTGCTGATGCGCGGCCGATCGGCCAAATAGTTGTAGCATTTATTCCCAGCATTAGGCGTGGAACTATTATCATGCAAGGTTTCAATAGTAGTTTTTTCCTTTAGAACTATAATGTACAATATGCCCTTATTTTTTGTCTTGGTTTTTGTATTACACAGCTGAAAACACAACATGGAAGTATTAGTAACGCACAATTATGCTTTCACTTTCAACAAGAAATCAGCAATTATTAGTACAAATTAGGCAATTTAAAAATAAACCAATCTGATTTGTTGCTGTTGGTTTTAATACTTTTGTATTCTGTTTTAGTAAATAGCCCTGCAAAAAAAAAACAACATTTCTATTACCTTCTTACGTGTATGGGTCATAGGGTCGACAGTCAATAAGTTGACCACTATTGGTCGACAGGTTCAAAATGTTTACACAGTCAATAGGTCAACATAGAAAATGTTGACATGAAAAAGGTTTACATGAGGTTTTTTTGTGTCCAAGTGGACATAGGTTGACATGGATACCGTATAAGTGTACCGCGTCCTGTGCATGAATAACTCATGTCAAACTTTTTCATGTCGACCTTTTGACTGTCAACATAAGGAATGTTGACTTTTTTCATGTGTCGACCAGTAGTGTTTGAACTTTTAACTGTCTACTATTACCTTTGAAATCCCAACCTCATGCTCCTTCTTACATTTGTTTGCCTTTGTTATTCAACAACTATCATGCTTAATATTTGCTGTATTTTGGCATATACAAATATTCTGGTTGTGGTTCTCATTTTAACTTGGTAAAATGCAGATCAGCTTAACATACTTATAGAATACTTCATTGGAACACATATCTCATCCCAGAGTTTGTTTTAAAATATTATCTATTTTTTATAGCAATATTAATAAAAGAGTAAAAATACAATTTTGCCAGCCTCTGCTCATTAAGTAATGTGACCTTTCAGAATGTCTGTCTTGCTCTGCTTCTTAAATATTTTCCTAATGAAGCTGTAATTGGCACCATCCACAATATCTTTCTTCCATTATGTTGTTATGGCAACAGATGCGTCTAGAGCACTTCCAGAGTTTGCAGAAGTTGAAATATCTCCTCTGCCAGATGGTACAACCTTTGAAGATATCAAGTCACTGCAGAGTCTTTATCGGGAGCACTGTGAGGTAAGACACCTATGTCTTTGTGAGAATTAGTACTCCCACACTACTCTCTAGTTGTTCTGTTATCTCAGCTGTGTTCTTGATAATTCCTGATAAGTCGCTCTATACTGGATAGGTATACTAGAGAATCGAGAGAATGTAGCTGAATGGCTAAATACATTTTCCCATTGTAGTGCAATGCCAAACATAAAGATTGTCACCATAGAAAATCTGCTAATATGTCCATGTCGGTTACAATTACATGACTAGAGTATGCTTATTTAATACAGTTCACGTGAATTGGGTTCCTTATTGTGTCACACAGAACTCGCTAATAAAATACTGTAGTATAGCTGCCAACTGCTGGAATTTTGGCCTTTTCATGAACATGTACAGAATGAAATCTTCCATTGACTCCCTAAATTATACTTTGGCTCCCAAATCTTATATATACTGAATTGGATTGTGATATGCATTCATAATGCAATGCTTTTAGGAAATTTTTATATTACATACTCTTTGAATAAAATTTGTATCAATTATATATTAGGAAATTAGCACCCTCTGAATCCCACCTTCTTTTCATACATATATATACAGGTGTATATATATATATATATATATATATATAAATATATATATATATATATATATATATATATGTCTAGTGTCCGTGTGTAACTGAAACACTGCTATCTGCTGGCAGCAAGTGAAACTACATCTCTTTCACACATACAGAAACACAGAGGCAATAACACATACAGAAACAGGGAGGCAATCACAAGGTAGAAGACTAGCTTTCGAAGCTTTTGCTTTAAGCAGGCTTAGCTAGTGTATGTGGTAACATATATATTTTATCAAGTGCTTTGCAGTCTATTTTTGAAAATTATTATTTTGTTATCATTTGAGTTTGAAAGTCTGACAATGTGTGTTGTAAATGGGAGAAACAAAATTTCAGAACATGGATTTTCACTTTGAAATGTAGGAAAGTATGGCATAGAGATCACAACTAATAAGATGGTGTCACAGTCACTTAATATAGAGCAATAGAGCTTTAATACTACATGCAGAATGGAAGGGACAATGGGGCACATGTATTAAGCCTGGTAAAGTGATAAAGTGGAAGGCAATAACACAAAAGCCAATCAATTTCTAACTGTCTGATTGACTAATGGGTTATCATTTTCCACTTTATCATCTCATTATCACCACTTTATCACTTTACCAGGTTTAATATATCTACCCAGAAGTTAAAGTGAGGGGGAACGGGGTGGAACTTAGTTTCACCATCTCCTAATGGTGAGGTGGAACATTTTAACCTCCACATTGGCCCTGCACAATCTTTCTCACAGAAAAGCATTCCAGTTTGCAGGGGGATGCCAAAAACCCTACCACCTGTCCTGTCTCTGCCTAATGGGGGGTGGGAAGGAGGTATACTTAGGTGGCATAGAGAAATGAGTTCCCCCACCTCTGCATGAAAACTGAAATATCCAGTTCCACTATTAAAGGTGTAATGGGCAGTTTTTTTTTTTTTTCTCCATAACAAACCAGTATTAATCTAGCAGAGTAGTTGGAATAGCTCAGTACAAAGACTAGACAGATATGGATCCCATATACTCTATTTTTCTGTGTTGTGAATGGGTCACCCTGGGTCTTAAATTCTGGGTCGCCATCCCTGCTCTTGACCAGGGTCCGTGAGCCTGGATTTAAGACCTGTGTCCATCCTTTCACACCACAGAAAAACCCAGGTTTTTCAGCAAATTCCTGGGTTGAATAGATTAAACCTGGTAATTTGCTGATGCTGTGAATTCGGGTCAGGCTGCACCCGACAAAATTACCCTGCACTAAAAATGCTGGGAAATTGGCAGGTGGTAGGTATGAAAGGGGTATTAGAAACAAGGATGTTATTCAAACCAGAATGTGCAGGGTATTTTTATGGCATGCTGTTCGCAAGTTGGCAGATAGGTAACTGGCTGTTTTCTGGGAGTGTCAGGGAAACTGCAGGCATGCCCAATTGTTTTCAGGGAAGGTATGTGACATCCGCTCCGGCCCCGATCAGCCTGTTTCCATTGTACTGGCTGAGTAATGCTTGCCATACATCAGACCAACTTTCTTCCAACCATTCAACTAGTTGGTTGAATGGAATAAAAATCTGGCACTGGATGGGAGCTAGTGTAATTTGTATTTCAGTCAGTTGCTAACAAAGTCGGAAAATGGAGAATCACTGTCATTGAGACAAGATCCTGTAGTTGAATCTGTTTGATCTAAACAATTTAACTGAATGCTTTTGTCCATTTTCCTGAGTTTATGAGCAAAATGCTTATTGTGATTTTCTCCTATACAGTGCCAGATTTACAGTCCAACCAACCAACTAGTTGGGGGTTTGGATGGAAGTTGGTCTAGATCAGGCATTCCCAACCACGGTCCTCAAGGCACACCAACAGTGCAGGTTTTAGTGATATCCATGCTTGAGCACAGGTGACTTAATTAGTACCTGAGTGATTCTGATTAAACCATCTGTGCTGAAACCTGGATATCACTAAAACCTGTACTGTTGGTGTACCCTGAGGACCATGGTTGGGAATGCCTGGTCTAGTGTATGGGCAGCATTAGTCCTGGGTTACGCACAGACTGTACACACTGGAAAAAGCATTTGAAGGTGAGAAAGTTGCGAATGGATTTGCAGCTAATCACTGATCTGTGATATTTCGCAAGCCTTCCGCAGCTTTACACAGGGCGGGATTACACTCAGACGTGATGGTGTTTATCTGATCTCAGGGCTCTACAAATTAGCAAAGAAGTCAGGTCTGCATAACCCCCCATGTTTACAGGAAGGACACTGCCTGATTCCAGATTGTTGCTAGGCCTATATTTAAGAGGTAACAAAATATGTGTCTGAACAGGACTGCTTGCCTAAATAGTTAAATAGTGCCTAGGTCAGCAGCTACTGCACTGGTTAAGTAGTGCTTAATTTTTCTTAGCCCTGAATGCTAGCCTCCATAAATCACTGACATGTTCTGTTGGTGCCTTCTTCTTCTGCAGTGTAGTCTGGTCTGCGCTGATTATGTTTGGACATATGGGTACAACAGGTGCACATAAGATGAGTGACTAGAGAGAATGCAATAGCAAATCTCTCACACGTATTTCCATTCTTCTGTAAAAAGCCCCAGCATTAGCGTATTATGGTGTCATCTTTATTGGTTTGCATTCTTACTGTTCTCAAGTTCCTGACAATTTCCAGCCCATTGCACTTAGCACAAAACACCTGCATGTGAGAGATACTGAATTACATAGGTATATGACAGACACAAATCATCTCAATATGAGCAGTGCAGATTGTGTGGTGTGCTTAGTTTATGTTCCAAACTCAGGATTACAGTGAGGGGATCTCATAAAGAAGGCCTTTGTGATTAGGAGCACTCATATGGTACACGGCATTGGAAAAGTAAAGCAGAGTTCACACTTGGGCGACTGGGATTTGTTCTGACCTCTGAAATTAGCCCCATCAGCGGGGATTTGCCGGTACACACTGGCACAATGTTAATTAAAGACAGACCAAACACTGTACCATCCTTCATTAACATGCATTAGGACACTAGCGATATCAGGTTCGGTGTGCATATCAAACCGGATATTGTTGCATGCAATCGTGGGAACACGCATATGACCAGTACACACTGAGCGATGTAGGTGATATATCGGTCCAATGCACCCGATTGGGCAGCATATTGCTTACTATGTACGTAGCTTAAGAGGTTTGGTGTATTTTTTGTTCCAAAATACTAAGAACTAACCACAGACCAAAATTCAATAAAAAAATGATTATGTTTGTGGCATCATTGCTTAGTGCCAGCTTAACAGGTGTGCAAAACATTCATTGGGTCAAGAAGGAATCAGACCGTGCAGCTGAGGCCGAATAAGCATTCTACTAGAGTGCTGAGCCTATTTTGCATGTAATCACTCTGCATGTGCCCAGGAAATGGATGCACACATGCAGATGTGTGTGACACTGCGTGTGTACAGGCCAGATTGATGGGAAGGCATTCTACCTAGGCCAAGTGAAGTGAAGACCTACACTAGTCATGTAATTGTGGACATATTATGACCAGCAATCAAACAAAACTACAATACTGTATTTCTAAAAATGCCATATTATTTGCAGGTGATTGTAAGCCCACGCAAATAATGATGGTTACCACACTGGTGAACCTCTTGTGATTGACTGTTTGCAGATGCCATACTGACTTTTATAGGGTGCTTTCTTCTTTGCTTATCCTATGCCACACATGAGACAGAAAGTTATTTCTACTCTAGTATTTTATTTGTGCCTAAGTGTATAAGTGCATGTTAATGTGACATATGCCATTTTTTCTGTAGCATTAATTTATTAATGTTTGATTTTGGGTTTTCAGTGATTATGCATTCGATTTCACTATAAAATCAAAGGCCCTCCTTCTAGACGGTTCGCTATGTCGCGAGTTCGCAACAGCGACCAATGTTTCCTACCTGCGCATGCGCATAATCCCTTATGCACATGTACAGGTTTTCACTGCGTGCACCCTTCAAGACTTTCATTGTCTCCGTGTTGCTCGCAGCGGGGTGGGCGTGTAGGAGGCGGACAGGGGGTGTAACCATGGAAACGCTTGTTGCATCCAAGAAAACGCTGGGCGGTCCCATGTGAACAAGGGCGGCTACCTTCTGTGGGTTCACTGATGTTACCGGATGTCAGTGCCCTCCCTGTTCATGGAGCACTAAGGCACTAGGGAGTGACTTAGATTAGTGACTGCTTCAGAAATCATTAGATGGTTGGCGACCATCTAATGATTTTGGGCACCCACGTAAGGCTGTGGATGAAGGTATATGCAAATCAGCCATTTGCAGTGCTGTGGGGAAAATCTGCGAATTGCGGGGGAGACGGGCATTTGGCCAAATGATGGACAGATGGACAGCGCTACAAGGCTTGCAAAGCAGCGAACGAATACTGCTTTGCTATCCAACCAGAATAAGGACCAAAGCACATTCAAAACCAAATATCAACAAAACATCAGTACTTTTACATAAACAAATAGAGGATTCCCTGATTTGCTAACATTTGATTTGAAAGTTCAAAACAAATGGAACACAAAAGCAACCATATAAATCCCCCAAAATAATACACAAATAGCAGACAAGCAATTTTGACTTGGAAGCAACATTCTATTCCTAAACCTTCATTATGATGCCTAGAAAAGTATTGATGACGGACACTATGGCGATGTTTTTGCATTTGAGAGATTATTGGTAAATTGTGTGTGCATATACGTCACACTGCGCTTGCACCAAAGTCTATTAGTGATGCCGCTGGCAGTACTTACTTTTACACAGAGTGGGTGACAGGCATTGTTTGTGGGTGTTGTGGGAGTGGTGGTAATGTCAGGTCATGTCATGGATGTTTTTGGGGCTGGTTACTGCCTGTGTCTGTGGATCTATACTCAAGCAGCTTGCAGTGTCTCTGTTCAGGCTGCCATGCTGCGTGGCTGTTGGTTTAATTAATCTGGCGATTATTGAAGGATATGCGTGTGCGCAGGGAATGTGTACACAGTTGCTGTGCCTGTCTGTTTGCTCTGCTGGGCCACTCTGTACTTTTCTGGGCTGCTGGATTTTTAAAATATTTTCGCACTAAGCATGTACAATGGTACTGTTGGTGCAATCACCATAACAACTGTCATAAAATCACGCCTGATATTTATAATACTGTAAAGGCTCTACAGTATGTGAGTGGTCCAAATTACATTATTCAAACCAGGTTTAGAGGAATTGCAGCGGGTTCTTACATGTGAGATGCTTTGTCCAGTACAATTACATACTATAATAAAGTGCTTCATTTGATTTTTATGTTTGATTTAGTAATAGATAGCCTAATCTAAACACAAAACATCTAGTCAAAAATGACACACATCAAATTCACTTCTGAATTCGTATCCAAAATTGAATATTAGCAAAAGAACAATTTAGATAGAGAAATAGAATGTCATTTGCATTCCATTTCCATTTCATTCAATTAAATGGACCTTAAATTTGAATTAAAAAATGGATCATTAGTAAATATACAATGAAGTCTCTATCATCCCCCATGTGAAAAACAGAAAAACAACAGTCAGTTTATTTAAAAAAAGAAACTAAAATGGAAAATTAACATTTGAAAAACATCAGTGGAATATATTTGCACTCTTAACCTTTTCAGTCCAATTTTTTTTTTTTGCAATTCAAACAGTCTGGTTTAAAGGTTTAAATTAATTGTACATTTTTTTTTTACATTATTCAAAAATGGTCTACATTGAATGTTAAACGATGTTAATGTTCTATATTTTAAAGTGGCTCACCATTGGATCTGCTGCTAGCACTAGGGCTGCTGAGCCTGACTAGACATTGGGCTTTAAAGGGTTAAGGCCCATACACAATGTGTGACTTTGCGATGAAAGCAGCTCCGTTTCATCGTTTAAACTGCTTTCAGCTCCAAAGCCATCCAGTATGTATGGGCAGGCAATGAGCGATGATGCGCGCTCCCGCATCATCACCAATGGCCGCTGTCCATCTGCTTGTTTTACCAGCAGACTGAACAGCTTTCCATAGCATCCTGCTATGGAAAGCTGTTCACATCCGTGAAAATCGATGGGCCCATCCCGCAATGTGAACACTTCTCAGCATAGATGGCGTGACTTGTGTGCCGGCAGTGACTAGTTGCAGCACGTACTGTATGTGTACAGCTGTTAGAAATGTATCGAATTGTCAGTGACTGTGATTTAATGTTTTATTTTGGTTCTCTACGTTACAGTCCGGTATATTTATAATGTACTTAGCTAATATCCCATTTCAGTTTTAACAAGACACACATACAAATGTGATTTATTAGCATTTGAACAATATACCATATATACTCGAGTATAAGCCTACTTTTTCAGACCATTTTTTATGCTGAAAAAGCCCCCCTCGGCTTATACTCGAGTGAGGGTCCCACTTGAGTCAATATACGTTTTCCCAGGTTTTTGTTGTAAAATTAGGTGCCTCGGCTTATATTTGGGTTGACTTATACTCGAGTATATACGGGTATTACTTAAAATACAAAACCAGCTTTTGGACGACATGAGGATACAGTGTACTGAAGCACTATTCTGTTAAATACCCATTTGTCCTCTTTGTTACACAGGCAATACTGGATGTTGTTGTAAACCTGCAATTTAGCCTGATTGAGAAGTTATGGCAGACCTTCTGGCGTTTCTCACCATCCTCTACAGCGGATGGCACTACCATTACAGAATCTGGGTAAGGGCCTCTTAACTCCAAGACAGCACAATCTGTTCTCAGTATGCAATTTTATCATAACGTTGCATTTTTCTTAAGTAAGGAACATATAGAAATATTTTCCCATGTCAGCATGTCCCTAAACAGCATTGATTCCATGACATGTAGGCAACGTCCTTTAATATGACTGTATATATTTAGTGACTCTGTATCATATGTTTATTGGTGCTGTAGGATTAACATATGCACATAAGCTGCAGGAGTGTGGGAACACAAAACTGTGTATTTCAGCTATATCCTTCTAGCTACATATGTGATGGCTGCATGTTAGACCAGCAGTGTGTAATCCCTCCCACATCTCCTCACAAATATAAACCAGCTAATAATGTGAAGGCTGGGGGAAATTACATGGTAGTGCTGAGGCGTGTTCTCCCACTAAGCATAGGGCTGTATAGAAGATCACTTCAGCTGCTGGGTACACTGAGCTCAACATCTCTTAGTTAGTAAGCTCATTTGAACAAGGCCATATTTACCTTATCCTTAAAGTTTTCGTATGGCATTTGTTTGTGTCACAATTAGCTCAAATTGCAGTGTGATATTTTAGTACTTTATAAACCAGAATAGTAATATAATAATAATAATATTGATGTTGAAGTTTATCGTGCTGTATTTCTCTATATACATTAAGATACAGATGTGTGCTTATACACCAAGCCTCAGTACGCATCAATTGATGTAACTAGTAGGGTAACTAGACATTCCAATACTGGTGCCCCCATGCCAACAATGGGCCCCCTCCCCCGCCCCAATACCTGTTCATTGTCAGGGGATACCCCCAAGCTGCTGCAGGATCTGGGTAGGCTATTGCTATGCACTGGATGTAGTATCTTTTCCTGACACAACTGCTTCATGAAACTGCACTGATTAATTTGATATGTGACACTTGTATATTTGTGTGAATGAATCTGTATAAGAAGCACAACAGAACTGTGCATGAAAAAACACACAACACTTAATATACAGACTCAGACTCGCACAGATTAGTGTCACACTTCTAAGAAATCAGTGCAGTCTCAAGAAGTGATTTTTTCACATCGCATTGCGCTTTCTGTATGGTGCACAATAGGGTTTGCTCAGTAAAAGCCAATTCACACAGGACCTTTTGCACAGCAAGGGGGGATATTTGGTGCAGCTGCAGCTTTAGTGTATGAGGACATATCTGCAACAACTTATCATGATAGTTCCCACAATCGACTGGCCTGTTTTCTTAGGTGGCAGTAGTTATGGTGCCCATTTATAAAATAGAAATGCCCAAATCCATTCCCATTATAGCAGAAATGCTTTGCTGTCATTTATTTGTGTCACTGCGTTTTGGAATTCTGTATGCAACGAGCAGTACCCAGGAAATTGCAGCCCCCCCCCCCCCCCCCCCTTAAGTCTAAAGGCAGGAGCCGCCACTGGATACACCCATCACTATAATGAGAATAGGAGTAAGTTATTGTCTTGTAAGACCTTTTTTTATAGCTATTGCACAAAGTACAATATGTTGAATTGTCTGCAGCGTACCACAGCTGTTCTGTAATGGAGTTCATTTTACTTTTCATTATAATTCACCAAATTACACACCTTTGTTTCTCTTCTAAGTGTAGCTATTGTGAGTTTCCTGCTTCTGTTTTTAAATCATTTTTTTGGATCAAAATAGTCTTGGAATGAATCAACGTAATAGTGTCAATTGTGTCTCATTCTTTCCTGTATTACTTAATTTACGGCAAAATATCTAATTCTTGTCTGATCTGTTTTCTTCCTATGTTTGGTGGCAGCAACCTGAGTGAGATGGAAAGCAGACTGCCAAAATCAACGCTGATTTTGCTCTGCAAAAATGAATCTATATTGAAATGGATGTGCAACTGTGACCATGTGATGTACCAAGCTTTGGTGGAGATCCTCATTCCTGATGTCCTAAGACCAATTCCTAGTAAGTGTTATGTCAAATTTTTAACACACAGTGGGGTAGATTTACTAAAGCTTCTAAAAATAAAAAGTACTGGGGTTAGTTACCCTTAGCAACCCTTCTGATTATGTGAATCATGTTTTAGAATGCAATAGAGAAATGATGGAGGACTGTATATGGTATACACCGCACTAAGGTCCTGGGTTTGATTCACACAATGGCCCTAACTGTATGGAGTTTGTATATTTTCCCCTTATTTGCATGGGTTTGATTAGGTATTCTGGTTTCCTCCCACAGTACAAAAATAAACAGGTGGGTTAATTAGCTACCAACAAAATGAACCCTGGTGTGAATGCATGCGTGACATGTGATATAGAGTATAGATTGTAAGCGTCCCTGGGCATGGATTCATATTAAGGCCAAATATTCTCTGTAACGCCTGTGGAATATGTGTGAGCTATATAAAAAAATGTATAATAATAATAAATAAAGGATAGCTAGAAAATTATTATTATTATCATCATCATATTGCTATGGGGTTCACCTTTCATTTTTAGAAGTTTAGGTAAATCTACCCGATATGGTATGTTCTAGACCTTCTAAGATCTATTAAAAGGGCCGTAACTATGAGTGTGTGAGCAATGTCGACACACATAGCACCAGGCTTTGTCCAGTGTTATGAACCCATCATATGCTAGGTCAATAACTGTTGGATCCTTCCCAGGAGGAGGAGGTGAGGAATGGACAGCTGTTCTTAAGTAGGATGCTGGGGCCTAGGTGTCGGAGGAGTTAGTTGTCGGACGCCACATACCTTATCCTCCGGCAGGAATGAACTGGAGTAGGGGCTAGGAGAAATGCGGCAGGAGCTTCTCCTCGGGGAGAAAATTATCATATTAAAATCTAATTAAGGGTTTAGACCCTGTTGAAAAATGGGAAAATGACACATTCAGTAAGACTAGATAAGTATATTTGATGATCATGTAGCATAGTCTGAATGGCATGTAAGGGCCTTGTGAGGAGGTTTAAGTAGCATATGAGCAGGGCCGGCTCTACCATTAGGCAGCTTCCTAGGGCGCCGGGATCTGGGGGGGCACCACCAAGTCTCAAAATCAAAAAATCAAGGCTATGAGGATCCTTGTTGAACTTAATGCAGGTGGTGACTGTGGAACTTCTAAGACTTCACCTCCATACTTTCCCTTGAGACATATTTCGCTACATTGCTGCCCCCTCCTCCTTGCACTCTGTTTGGGTGGCAAAGGAGAGGGTGCAGAGGGCCTCCGGGGGGCTGGGAGGACCACATGATTTTTTTTTTTGGTGGGGAGGGTTGGGAGTAGGTTGAAGTTTTGCCTAGGGTCAGGGGCGTAACTATAGCACCGCAGACCCCGCCACCGCGGGGGGGGGGGGGGCGCTGTGCATGTGGGGGCGCCGGGGGCTGCGGTGCTATAGTTACCCCCCCCCCCCCAATCCCCCGCAGACTTACGTATCTTGCTGGTCCCGGCGGCTCCGTTCTTCTGATGAGGACCACAACAAAATGGCCGCCCCCATATAGCAAACAGTTCTCTGAAACTGTCTGCTGTACGGGGGTGGCCATTTTGTGGTGATCCTCAGCAGATGAACGGACGGAGCCGCCGGGACCAGCGCGATAGGTAAGACTGCGGGGAAGGGGGTTAGCATAGGCAGCGGGGCGACAGGGCGGCCGGGGGGGGTGCTCGACGGGGCGGCGGCGGGGGGTGGGTATGGGCGCCCCCCCCCTAACGGCGGGGGGGCGCCCAAAACGTAGCTACGCCACTGCCTAGGGTGCTGAGAAGCCTTACACCGGCCCTGCATATGAGGGACATGTGTGGAGATCTAAATAGCCTGGAGGTGGGGGTGTACTTGTTAGCATTTTGCACCATTTTAGGCTGCAGTGGAACAAATTTCAGGTCTGAGTGGCATGTGGTGCAATTTCAGAGCAAGAGAGGGCCATAGGGGTTTAGGATTAGGGTGTGGAATTTTTGGATGCTAAAGTTGTTTCTGAACTGCTATTGTTATTCTTGAAATGAAGGCTAATGTGCATCCTTTTTGGAGGTTGGGAGGCACACATATTTCAATGACGCCCCTTTTTAGTATTGGCCAGCTATTAGTCATCCGCTTGTAACCACGCACACTATCTCATGTGTCCCTACAACTTACTTGCTGACTGAATTAAGCTGGTTCCTGCAAGAGGGTGGCCAGATGGGAATGTGCAGTGGGGGTGGCATCTCCAATGCACCATAGTGACTTTTTCCCACTGGGGGTTGGCCCACAATAAAACAGTGAATGCGAATCATGTCATCAAGCTGCCCCGGATTACCAATTTCTCTCAAAAATTGGTAGCAGGTTATAGTATTCAGGGGGAATGTACGTTCCAGGACAGAAGTTATGCCTCTATATTCAAGCTCCACCATGATTAACCTGTCATGATTTAATCGGTACTTATGTATTATCTGGGCGCCCGATTTTTTGATTGTATGCCTTAACTTAAGGCATACAATCAGATGCGATGCGATATCGCATCGCATCGCATACGACCATATCGCATGCAATGCGATGACCCGATTTTTCCATAGGATTCAATGTTAAAATGGACTGAGTCCATTTTAACATGGAATTCAATGGGAAAAAGGGGTCCTTTTCATACCCCTACTATCCAAGTGGGAATGGAGTTGGATATAAACCTGTAGCGAGCCACCAAGCCCGAAGCGTGGCGAGCGAACGGTATTCTGTGTCCCCTCGCGGGGCTCGCTACGCTCGCCACGCTTCGGGCTCGGTGGCTCGCTACGCTCACCACAGGTTTATATCCAACTCCATGCCCACTTGGATAGTAGGGGTATGAAAAGGACCCCTTTTCCCATTGAATTCCATGTTAAAATGGACTCAGTCCATTTTAACATTGAATCCTATGGAAAAATCGGGTCCATCGCATCCGATTTGGTCGCATGCGATGCGATGCGATGTGCCCGATCCGACCCGATTTCTAAATCGGGCACCCAGATACTACATAAGTACCATTTAATCATTTGAGTGCCAAGTCAATTTGTCAAAATTGGTTTAAAAATTGCCAAGCACACCTTTTTTTTCATCATAATGACCTGTAATGTTTACCTTATATAGGAAATATAATCTTTTTTGCACAACATTTTTATTTGAATTTATATAAGAAATGTGAGCGACATTGGCATTTTTAGCAGTGTTGTGCACATCTCTCATAGCAGTGGTTGAACCCCTGTAGACAGCTGCCGCCAGGCATCAGCCTTAAAGGGGGCACTGAATCCATTGCCCCTGATGTTCCGCTCAGTTGTAGAGATGCTGCCTGGCATCTCATTTGTAGAGGTGACAACAGCAGTAGCAAATGAGAGCCAGCCAACACAGTGACGAGGAGCCGGGAGTTGGGCGGGAGGCAGTCAGCAGCCAGTGCGAGTGTCACTCAGGGACAGATACAGAGAGAAAGAAAAGTATAGATCTGTCCCTGGCGCAGCATACAAGCTCCCGGCATCCTGGAGCGGCCAGGCCCAGCCCCATGCGGCGAGTGTCAGTGGCCGTGTGTCAGCCCCGCCTCTTGTCACCGGCAGCCATTGAGGGGCCCCAGGGGGGAGCATCCCCACCGCGCCTTCCCCCGACAGGCGGCGAAAATGTGCAAATATCCCTGCCACCTGCCCCCTCCACTCTCTCCCTCATCTGCGACCGCCCACAGGAAAGGGCCAGGCTGCAGCTGCTGCTGAGGCTGCCCCCAATTAGCTGGGCCCGCAGCCCAAATCTAAGCCTGCAAGCAGTGAGTATGACTGATTGAGGCCCTGGAGGCTGTACTCAGAAACATGAACCACCACCAGGAGAAGCCCGAGGAGCAGCAGCTTTGGGAGCCCAAGGACATGGACATGTAAGGTGCCAGGCAGACTCTTTTTGTGTGCACGGCCCAGAAGGGATCAGCAGGGCCCTGTGCTTGTCACGCAGCATTGGTGCAGCCCCCTACCTCCCACTGTAGCTCTAAATGCCTACATCTGGGCTGTAGCAGCCAGGGGCGGATTGGGAATTAAAACCAGCCCGGGAAAAATCTTGAAGCAGCCCTAAGAGGGGGGGGGGGAGTGTTGTTGCGCGCCGGAGGCGCGCCCGAATTTTTAGGGGGTGTGGCCTATCAATATGGGGGTGTGGCCTATTAAAACAAGGCCACGCCCAATTTTTGCCGCTGTGAGGGGGGGGGGGGGGTGACAGGGGGTCTCCCAACACAGTAGAGTGGCAGGGTGGAAGAGGATGCAGGGAGGGAGGGGGGGATGGAGGGTGCCGTAGAATGCTGGGAGGGGAGATGCAGAGTGGCTGAGAACGAAGGGAGTGAGGACTTACACAGGGTGGCACAGGACGCAGAGTGTGAGGGGGCATGGTGGCACAGGATGCAGGGTAGGAGGGGGGATGCAGAGTGGCAGGGGATGCAGGGAGGGGAGTCACAAAGTGGTGGAGGAGACAGTGATGCCCATTATAGATATGCCATACACCGTGATGCCCATTATACATATGCCACACATCCTGATGCCATTATACATATGCCGCACACCGTGATGCCCATTATACATATGCCGCACACCCTGATGCCCATTATAGATATGCCGCACACCCTGATGCCATTATACATATGCCGCACACCCTGATGCCATTATACATATGCCGCACACCCTGATGCCCATTATACATATGCCGCACACCGTGATGCCCATTATACATATGCCGCACACCGTGATGCCCATTATACATATGCCTCACACCGTGATGCCCATTATACATATGCCTCACACCGTGATGCCCATTATACATATGCCGCACACCCTGATGCCATTATACATATGCCGCACACCGTGATGCCCATTATACATATGCCACACACCGTGATGCCATTATACATATGCCTCACACCGTGATGCCCATTACACATATGCCACACACCGTGATGCCCATTACACATATGCCTCACACCGTGATGCCCAATATACATATGCCGCACACCCTGATGCCATTATACATATGCCGCACACCGTGATGCCCATTATACTTGTGCCGCACACCGTGATGCCCATTATACATATGCCACACACCGTGATACTCCATTATACATATGCCGCACACCGTGATGCTCCATTATACATATGCCGCACACCGTGATGCTCCATTATACATATGCCGCACACCGTGATGCCATTATACATATGTCACACACCGTGATGCCCATTATACATATGCCGCACACCGTGATGCCCATTATACATATGCCGCACACCGTGATGCTCCATTATACATATGCCCCACACCGTGATGCTCCATTATACATATGTCACACACCGTGATGCCCATTATACATATGCCGCACACACGTGATGCCCATTATACATATGCCTCACACCGTGATGTCCATTATACATATGCCACACACCGTGATACTCCATTATACATATGCCACACGCCGTGATGCCCATTATACATATGCCACACACCCTGATGCCCATTATACATATGCCCACACCGTGATGCTCCATTATACATATGCCCCACACCGTGATGTCCATTATACATATGCCCCACACAGAGATGTCCATTATACATATGCCACACACCGTGATACTCCATTATACATATGCCACACGCCGTGATGCCCATTATACATATGCCGCACGCTGTGATGCCCATTATACATATGCCACACCGTGATGCTCCATTATACATATGCCACACGCCGTGATGCCCATTATACATATGCCGCACACCCTGATGCCCATTATACATATGCCGCACACCCTGATGCCCATTATACATATGCCCACACCGTGATGTCCATTATACATATGCCCCACACCGTGATGTCCATTATACATATGCCACACACCGTGATGCCCATTATACATATGCCACACGCCGTGATGCCCATTATACATATGCCACACGCCGTGATGCCCATTATACATATGCCGCACACCCTAATGCCCATTATACATATGCCCACACCGTGATGTCCATTATACATATGCCCCACACCGTGATGTCCATTATACATATGCCTCACAGTATGAACCTCTCTCTCACACTTTAGTTACCTTAAAATCAAGCTGGCTGGCACTTCATCTACTTCTTCCTTTCATTAGATGTGTGCTCCCGTGTAGCTCCGCCCCCTTCCACTCGTGTAGCCCCGCCCCTCAACTCCGTGTTGCTCCGCCCCCTTTCCAGTCCCTGCTGTCATGACTGATGACACATGAAAGTGGGTTGGAAGCCAGGGAGAGAGCTCTGTGCTGCCGGCGCTGCTGCCTCTAATGTAGTGTGACAGTGTACTGGCAGCCGGCAGCTACAGAGTCTGAGGACAGAAGCGGCCGGGGATGTACAGCAGGGAGAGAGCCTCCCTGCGCAACCATCCTCACAGTGAGTGCTTGCCACACACAGAACCGCGGGAGCAGCTGCGTGCGGTCGCACATGCGCACCAGCACTCCCGCGGCCATTTTTATTTCTGTAATAGCCGAGGCTGCCCGCAGCCATATTTGTTTGGGGCACAGTGCTGCGGCCACGGCCGCCCGTTAACCGCAGAGATTGCGGTCTGCGGCCCCGCCAATGGGGTGAGCGGCCTTTTAGTGACTATTAGGGGCCGGCCCACCGGGAAATGGCCCGGTTTCCCGGTGGTCCAATCCGCCCCTGGTAGCAGCACCAGGCTGGTGCCTATCACTCTATTTTATCTCTCTCTGTCTGAACCCCCTCTTACCTTATCTCTCTCTCTGCCTGACCCCACTCTTATCCATCTCTTTGCCTGACCTCCTCTCTCACCCCATCTTTCTTTGTACCTGACCCCTCTTACCCTCCTTTCACCCCTATCTCTCTATCCCTGACACCCTTTATATTCCTGACAATTTGTAACTCTATCCCTGATACTATTTTGCTCTCCCCTCTCATTTCCTCAATTTGCCTGATGTCCCTCTCTCCCTGACATTCATTCTTTCTCTCTGACATGCTTGTTTCTCTCTTTCTCTATCACTCTTTTTCTTCCCCTATCTCTCATTCTCCCTCTCTCTCTCTCTCTCTATCTATCTTTGGGGGGGGGCACCAACTTTTATCTTGCCTCCGGGCAAAATAGACTTACGCCACTGTCTCACAGAGTTGTACACACTCAAAGAGTTACGTTGGGTACACACCTATACAATAATCTGCACTAGTCCCTGATGCTGGCTAAATGGGCTGATCAGCATTAGTTAACAAACCACTTAAAACACTCCTGCGGCAGTCAAGATCGAAATTATTATTTTATTCTATTATGTTATTCTAGTTCACTCTTTCTGACAAAATCCTTCTTAGATGGACAAAACCATGTGCACTGCAGGTGGGGCAGATGTTACTTGGGCAGAGAGAATTAGATTTGGGTGGGGTTTTAATTCAAAGAGAGATCTATATTGCAGTGTAAAAATAAAGCAGCCAGTATTTACCCTGCACAGAAACAAAATAACTAACCCAAATTTAACTCTTTCTGCACATTTTACATCTAAAGCAGCCAGTATTTACCCTGCACAGAAACAAAATAACTCACCCAAATTTAACTCTTTCTGCACATTTTGCATCTGCCCCCCTGCAGTGCACATGGTGTTGTCCATCTAAGAAGGATTTTGTCAGAAAGAGTGAACTAGAATTAGGCCATTTGTATCTTATATACAGTTTTTTATTTGGAAGCCATATCTCCCAATCACACAAAAGCCCCCACAGTTATCTCTAACACCGTATGTACAGGGATTGCAGAGGATCATGCTAGGGGGTCACTGCTCGGATGCCCGGGGAGAAGAAACCCAAGCAGCCGAGTCTTGGTGTATACCCTGCTTTCCTCATGATCATTTTTCTTAGACATGGTTGCAGATAAGTTTGATACTGTACTTTTAAAACCTTTGCATCTATTCATTAGGTCTGTTTTGAATTTCAAGGCAATTAAATTAAAGAAATCTGCTTGGAAAACAATTTTGTCATAAGGTAGTACTCCCCTCAATTATTTAATCAACAGCATTGAATGGTTTCACTGCGCATATGGAATGTAATGCTGTAAGTGACTGGCGTGGTGAATTAATAGATTCTTGCTGACATTTGCACAGAATATAACAAGAGCAACGTCTAGCAACTGAATTAGCTGCCAACATCATTCCTGTGACTGCTTCTTATTACTTCACAGCACAGCCTGTTCATGAATCCTGCATATTAGTTTTGTGAAGGCATACAATAGCTTTTTTTCAGTCACTCCTATTTATTTAAATATTAATAGGCGTCTCGGCCCAGAAATAATCCAGCCATGGTAGATCAGTACTAGTACAATGAATCCTGCCTCTGAACCATTGTTAATCTGTGTTTTCTGAGCTGTTGCACAGGTATAAAATAACACGTTGAAGGCCTGACTGAGCTGGCGCTGTTGCTTGTTCTGGCTCACTAGCCAGTACTCCTACGTAATGCTTGGTCAGCATGGTCTAATTACGCACTTTGTGTAGCTGAAAAAAATTTTTTTCTTCATATGAAAAATTGTACACCATCCATGTCAAAGGCACGTAATCTTACTAATGGGGATTACAGATAATCTTTTTTTTTCCTCCTTCCATGAATGTACTATTTGTGCATAGAGCTTAATGCTTACGATATTTTGCCCTTCCAGTCATTATTGAGCTGCAGCATGTGTGTCTGTGTTCTGCCTATGAGCCCAAGCAGCAGGAATTTGAAAGTCAATGTGATTTTCTGAAGAGCAGTAATCCCAAAGAACCTTGTGGCAAACAAAGCTGCTTTCAATTGATGTGGATGTCTGTGTTGCGCAAGACTTATTACATGCCATAAAGAACAGAACAATTTGCCGCCTACGGCTTTGCGCTACATGAATAAACTTATGACCTTCGCTTGCAGCCACAAAAAGAAAAATGGTGACAATTTATTGTTCACCATATTAATCTGTTACACCCATTGGATTCAACGTATTTTTTTGTATAGCGCAATGCCTGTAAATACTGGAGTAAATCTCTCTGCAGGTATTACAGTACATAAGGCAACACATGCAATTCATTATTATGAAACAGAGCTGATTCTTTGTTAATACCCACTGTCAGACCATCTGCAGCTTAATTGTCTCTATTTACACATACTAGAAATTCTTAGGGCTGGTATGAACTTACACCCTCAGAGGAGGATATTTATAGGCAAAGTGCAACCTAAACGTCTGATTGGCTGCTTTGCAATTTTGAAAATTTGGTAGTGCATACCAATCTGCAAATCAAATGTTGTACTGTGTGCCTTATACGGTGTGCCCACTCCTCAGGGCCGGATTAAGCATGGGGCAACAGGGGCGGTCGTCCCAGGGCCCCTATACATCAGGGGCCCCCACATCAGCACTGCTGCGGTGGTGGTGGGTGGCAGGCAGGGCGTTGGGCAGTGCGTGACGGGCAGGGGGTTCTTGCGGCATTTGGGCACTACAGTCAGCAGCGGGGTCCCTGTGGCAGATGGGAAGTCAGCAGAAGTTTTGCTACTAGTTCCCATCCGCCGCAGGGACACCGCCGCTGACTGCCCATCCACTGCAGGGACCTTGCCGCTGACTGCACATCCGCCGAAGAGACCCCATCACTGACTGCAGTGCCCAGCTGCAGCAGGAACCCTCTGCCCAACCCGCTGCCTGCCACCCACCCGCCACCGCAGCCCGGATTCCTGCTGCCCAGGTACCACCTGCCCTCCATGGGGGGGCATCGCAATTTTGTTGTTCAGGGCCCCCACAGACCTTAATCTGGCCCTGCCACTCCTCCTCCTATCATGTAGATGTTTTGTTAATAACATTCTTTTCTGTTCTCTTTTCTCCACCCTTCCCCAATATTTGTCATTTTCCTTCTCTTTCTATATGCTCCCTTCATCCCCCACCTCTCATTGCAGTTGTCCATCTCCTGCAAATTAGCATGAAGCCTTGTGTAATTGTACCTAGAGTACACCCAAAGCCATATTTATTCCTCATGGGGCCCTAGGCAAGATACAGGCTTGCTTTGCTCACCGTGCTACAGACCATGTGCTCCACTACTGCTGTGTAGTCCATATGGATGGTGAAGTAAATAAATCCCCCCAAACTCATGTGGAACTTTTCATGTGTTGAGGATAGCCATGTTGAACTTTTGGTTGTGCCAAACTTTTGACCATGTTAACCATACCATAGGATACACTTAAAGGCTGTGAAGGATCTGGGAAATGTGTACTAAATACTTGAATTACCTGTACATTTTATTGTCAGCAAATGCATTTCCATTTAGTGGCTGCAAGCTCCGTTTATATAGAAACAAGATAAGTGGCTCTGCTTATTATTAAGCAGCAATCACAAGATTCTTTACTGCCACTTATCACAGAGAGAGAAAATCAGTTATCACAATATTGGGCAGCTCAGTCAGACTTTGCCAGCAGTCTAGATGTGTATGTGCAAACGTAGCAGATGATTGGGGAATGAAAAATCGCACTTGTAAATGAGACTTGTCTTGCTTTCAGAAACAGCATTTTTTGTTTAGAGGTGCACTTGCCGCCAGTATCCGGGAGGTAGACAACCCTGCTTTTAGCTCTGCTGACCACACTAAATAAAAATATTTAAAATATATTAAAATGTACTGTAAGTTCATTTTTATAGTTTACAGGGAAGTACAGTATTTTCACAGTGTACTGTGGGAAGGAAGGCTGGCACTTATATATAGTACATGGTCAACTGTGGCTCCCAGCTGTTGTTAAAATACACATGTCTTAGCATTCCCTAATAGCAAAACTGTGGCAAGGCATGTTGGGACTTGTAGTTTCACAACAGCTGGAGAGCTACAGGTTGGCCATTTGAGAAATAAAAATGTCTCATTTGCCTATTTTAGCGGTGAAAGAAACCAAAAAATAATAATCATTGCTTTTTCCAGCAACCTAAATTTAGCTTAGAGAAAAAAGTATGAACAGTGGTGTATAACTAGAGCTCTTTAGTCAGGAACTTCTGTAATCATCCTGACAAGGTTTGAAACACCTGCAAGTTTTATGCAAAAAGTGTTTACAGCATTTTTCCTTTTTTCATCCGTCTCCATTAAGGTGCCTTGACCCAAGCCGTACGTAATTTTGCAAAAAGCCTTGAAGGTTGGCTCTCTAGTGCCATGAGTAATATTCCACAGAGAATGGTACAAACCAAGGTGGGTATACCAATTACCAATGCTTCTGGATTATCTATCTATCTATCGATCCTTCTATCTATTTATATGTATTTTTTTAATAGGTTGCTGCTGTAAGTGCCTTTGCTCAAACTCTGCGAAGATACACATCTCTCAATCATTTGGCTCAGGCAGCGCGTGCTGTGCTCCAAAACACATCTCAGATCAACCAGATGCTCAATGACCTCAACCGTGTGGACTTTGCCAATGTCCAGGTAAAACAAGCAGAATGTAGGCAATAGCAACAAGCCCCTGTTACCATTATATTGGTGATACCATTTTTGTCCTTGTGTATTTGCAGTTAGAGTTAAAATACTATTGAATGTATTGTATGTAATAGTGTTCACCCATTTGTAAAAAAAAAAAAGAATGCTCATTATAAAGTCTTTAAGTACATATGAGCGCTTGTCTTATAAACCAGATGAAGGCTGTGCATGTTTAACGTTTAGTTCAGAGAGGTAGAAGTTTGTTTCAATTCATCTTCTACTTTTGAAAGCTTTTTATACTTTGCCTCTAAGATTTCAGATACTAGTATGAACCAACCAAGATAGGAAGGGATACGGTCGCTTGGTCGACCTAAAGATGGTTGACAGTCATTAGGTGGACATACTGCAAGGTCGATAGGTCATTAGGTCGACAGAAGCATTAGGTCAACATGGTCTAGGACTCTAGGTCAACAGTCAAAAGGTCGACATGGGGTTTTTCACTGTTGACCTAGACCATGTCGACCTAATGCTTGTGTAATCTAATGCTTGTTGTGACCTGTCGACCTTGTCCCATGTTGACCTAGACCCATGTCGACCTAGACTCCTGTGGACCTTGCAGTATGTCGACCTAGTGGTGTTGACCTAATGACTGTCAACCATCTTTAGGTTGACCCAATAGGAGGCAGTCTAGTGAACATAAATGTCTAGTTACAGCTCATGATAGGATTGCTTTTACTGTGGTATGCAGCACAGCCAATGGATATATCTGCAAATATAAAGGTACATCGTGCTATGTGTATGGGCGGTCTGCCAACCACATGTACAATTGCTGCAGTGGCCGCTGGTGACAGGCATCACATTTTGCAGCCTGATGTAACCCTCTCGCAGTCAAGATGCAATGAGTTTGCTAAATTCTTTGCAGATAAAGTATCTATCATCCGGGCTGGAATCCCCACAATGACACCAAAGGAGTTCCAACAGACCAAGCCTACCAGTTTAAGACACTTGCCTTCATGGGACATCTTTGACCAAGTGGATGTACAATACATTGCTGGAATTTCCAGACTGTTGCGTCCCTCCTCCTGTGATCTGGACCCTGCCCCATCCAAGCTTCTTTTAGGGTGTATGGAAATAATCGGCCCTGCATTTGCAAAAATAGTTCAATGCTCTTTGCAGACAGGAGTTTTTCCCGAACCACTAAAGGAAGCAATAGTCAGACCACTTCTTAAAAAATCTAATTTAGACCCTGACTGCATGACCAACTACAGGCCAGTATCAAATCTTCCTTTTCTAGGAAAGGTTATTGAGAAAGTGGTTGCAACTCAACTAGAGACCCACCTGTTAACCCATGACATTTATGATCCATTCCAGTCAGGATTCAGGAGAAGACATAGCACAGAATCAGCTCTGGTATGTGTGCTCAATGATCTTCTAAATGCAAGGGATAGAGGAGACTGTTCAATCCTAATCCTTCTGGACCTCTCTGCAGCATTTGACACCATTGACCATGGGATTCTAATTGAGCGCCTGAAAAATTTCTGTGGCCTGGGTGGCACAGTCCTTAGCTGGTTCAAATCATTTCTCGCTGGCAGGTCACAGAGAGTTGCATCGGGAGTATACTCTTCACCACCAGTGCCGTTGTCTTGTGGTGTCCCACAGGGCTCTATACTATCTCCCATGCTTTTTGCAGTATACATGCTCCCACTGGGTGACATAAACAGACGTCACGGCCTGGTCTACCACTGCTATGCAGATGATACCCAACTGTACCTGTCCTTTGCTCCAGGCACCAATAACACAATAACAACCTTAAATGGCTGCCTAGCTGAGCTCCAGGAGTGGATGAGTGCCAGTTGGCTGAGACTGAACCCAGATAAAACAGAAGTCCTGATGATAAATCACAGGACAAGACGGCAGCATAGCCAACTGACAGGTCTTAAGCTGGGGGGCACAGCACTAAAAAACTCTGATCATGTGCGGAATCTTGGTGTTGTCCTGGATAATGGCCTGACACTTAAACATCAGGTGTCAGCCACAATCAAATCCTCATTCTTTCATCTGAGAAACATAGCCAGAATCAAGCATTTAATTCCCCCAGAAGACCTTCCTAAAGTCATACATGCATTTATATCATCACGACTAGACTACTGCAATGCTCTCTACCTGGGTCTTCCAGCAAAAGAATTGCACCGCTTGCAGCTGGTACAAAATGCAGCCGCCAGACTATTAACTAACCAGCCCCGCTCCTGCCACATAACTCCCATTCTCTACGCCCTTCACTGGCTACCTGTAAAATGGCGAATCGTTTTCAAGATTGGCTTACTCACTTTCAAGGCCCTACATGACCAGGGCCCAAGGTACCTGCAACAGCTGCTGATCCCTTACTGTCCTACTCGATTACTACGATCCACTGAAGAAGGACTACTAACAGTACCCAGAATCTCCCTGAATTCATCTGGGGGTCGAGCTTTCAACTTTGCTGCTCCAACTCTGTGGAACTCTCTTCCTCGCACAGTGCGAGAAGCGCCCACTATAGAATCCTTTAAAAATAGACTAAAGACATACTTATTTACTCAAGCATTTCACTGACATCTACTGTTAAGCTTGTTTTGTATTTCGAGCTGTAAAGACAATGTGTGAAGCACTTTGAGTCCTATTGGGAGAAAAGTGCTATATAAATATCATTATTATTATTATTATTATTTTGGTGAGTATATGTTAATGCCTTCCCAGTCGTGATATCGGGCCACAATTGGTAAATATATGCACCAATCTTAAGAAAGGTCATCGGATCAGCCAGATGGCCATCCTAGTGTGTACCCACCATTACTCTCAGTCATGTGGAGGGGAGCTCGCATAACTCACTTGATAACTCTGCTATACTTTTAGGACTGTTGGAATGTGACATGGAATGTAATTGTTTAATGGTTTGTGATAGGAGCAGGCTTCCTGGGTGTGCCAATGTGATGACAACATGGTGCAAAGACTAGAAACCGACTTCAAAATGACTCTTCAGCAGCAAAGCACTTTGGAGCAGTGGGCTGCCTGGCTGGATAATGTGGTGACACAAGCACTGAAACCGTATGAAGGAAGACCCAGCTTTCCTAAGGCAGCACGACAGTTTCTGCTTAAATGGTCATTTTACAGGTATTACTGGCATGCAATCAAACACCTCTTATGCCAACATTGCTTCTTCATACATGGATCATATACACATAACATCATCAAGTGCTTTATAGTGATAGCTATAACTCAGGTAATCCCTTCAGTTAATGGAAATATTGATTTCACAAGCTGTACCTAAGTATAGGTAAATGCCCAGCGGGCTGGCAGTTGCAGTTATTCTCAATCAATAAACAGCAAATAACTGCGCAGATCGAAGTATAGTAACAGAAAATAACAAAAGACTGATTCAGTCCGATTCTGTCTCCATCAGCTTAATATGTATAATTTATTATATAGTGTGTTAGGCAGTAACTAATGTGGGGTGCCTGGCCCATCCCATAGTGTGTAGGGCAGTGATTGGAGTGCCTGGCCCATCCCACAGTGTGTAGGGCAGTGATTTGGAGTGCCTGGCCTTGTCCAGTGCAGTGACTGGAGAAATCAGAGACGCCTGCATGGTCAGAATAGTGTGTATGTGTGTATATATATATATATATATATATATATATATATATATACATACATACACACATATATATATATATTCTCTCTCTCTGTATATATCTGTATACCTTGTATGTATGTATAGATAGATAGATAGATAGCTATAGATACATTCATTTCAAAAAAGGCATTGCATCATGTTTATTTGTTTTTATCTACCATCTGCTATGAACATGTATCAGAAAAGAGTTATTTTGTGGACGGTTTTAGTTATTATTATTATTTTTTTTTACCTTGTAAATCTTCATTAAATACTAAAACAAATAAATCAGACGTGATCAAAAAGTGATGGTCCATGATTAAAATGGGTTCTCCCACTCCCTTGCTTGCAGTGAAAATAATTGACATGCAAAGCATCGCTCCCACATTAGAAAACCCTTGAGAAAACAAACTATTTGTTTGTGAAGTTGGAACCCAATAAATGGTAATTTACCACTGCTAATAGATTTGCGGGGGGGGGGGGGGGGGCTATCCAATTAGCATCGAAGCAGCATGCTCCAAATGAAGCATAACCCACAGCAGCTTTCCCCATCTGAAGCATAATCCACAAAAAGCCAACCCTCAGGGCTGCGAGAACACATGGAATCGCGACCCTATCCCACATTACACGATTGCTGGTCCTTTTTTGGCTGATAAGAGCCCCTCTAATTGGATACAGTGAAAATGACTATCGGTCATAAATCGTGATATCAAGCTATTACAGGGGTCCTCAAATTATTTTGCTCTGGGACCCCATCAGACAATAAAAATAATGACAGGACCCGAGCAAGTTACTGCAGAAGGTCATCACATCACATGTGTAGTCAGCAGACAGCACATACATGGCAGCATTGTGGAGGCACAAAATGATGGGAGGAGCCTAAAATAACAGAAAATTCAACAGATTTTTCAGTCTCCTTGAATCACTGACTGAGATTAGAAAACTCATCAGTCTGATGGTCAGCAACATGGAGTCGAACCCCATGCTGAGTAGGTCGGGACCCAATTTGGTGTCAGGACCCACAGTTTGAGAACCGCTGAGCTATTAGATCAGCTGAAACTGGGTTATATATATTTAATTGTATATATTTAATTGAATACTGCCATATGTATCCATATGTTTGTGTTTTTAGTCAGTCTGGAATAAATAAGAAACCTTGACCTTTAATAATGCAGCTACAGGAGAGGATAAAGTAAAGCATTGTGACAGTCTGCTTTTCTCCGTACTGCTGCTTCTCAGGGATTTACAATAATAAAAGTGGAATTTTTGTACCTCATATAAAAACACATAGCCCATTCACTGCAGATATATATGTTTCTTTGTTCTAGAGCCAGAACTTATTCCAGAACGTATACAATGGTCCCATATACAGATGTGTCATCATATAACTAGCCCCAATATGACATGTGACTCTAGATACAGGGGGGTGAGATTTAATAGTATGAGAGATTCAGAAAGTGAGAGATTTGGGAAGAAATCTCCAGTTTTTTTTAAAGCGGCAATCGTTTACACGGCAAAATCAAACGGGTTTTGCAGTGTAAATGATTGCCGCTTTAAAAAAACTGGAGATTTCTTCCCAAATCTCTCACTTTCTGAATCTCTCATCTTATTAAATCTCACCCCAAGAGTCAGCTGACAGGCCCCATCCAACTCTCCTAGCACTGGGTGCAGGGGCGTAACTAGGACTTGGTGGGCCCCATAGCAAAATTTTGAAGGGGCCCCCCTTCTACAGGGAGTGGAGGTACACCTGTATAGTGCGGGTATAGGGTGACACATGCACAGGTTGATTGGGGGTACAAGGCATCACAAAACATAGGGATAGGAGGGTACATGGTGTCACACACACACGGGTAGGGGGTGTACAGTGTCACATACAGTGAGGAGGGGGTTATAGGGTGTCACACACACACAGGGGAAGGGGGTGTACAGTGTAACATACAGTGAGGAGGATGTTATAGGGTGTAACACACACATGGATAGGGGGTGTACAGTGTCACACAAGGTGGCGACAGGGGGGAAGCACAGGGTGTCACACAAAAGGAAAGGGGTTACACAGCTGGGAGGTGGTTTCTGGGTGTCACACACCCACACACACAAAAGAGGTAGCAGTTGTACACCTATAGTCATTTGGCAGACCACCCTGCTTACAGTAGTAGGGGCAGTCAGCTATTACTTGTGGGGAAAGTACACACACAGGAAGCCCCTCTATCCTAACTCAGATAAAATCAAGGTGCTAAAGTATGTCCAGATTATAAACATTTTAAAATCCTATTAGTGTCAGTGACATGAAAACACTGGTTGCTTCACTTGGATTGAGAGAGATTAATTGAGTGAAGGTGTAGAGAGAAGGAAGAACTAGGAAGGGAGTTGAGAGAAAGTTACCTTATAACAGCAAGTCAGCCAGAGAGGTCTCTGATGGGGGCGGGGCCTTCCCGGCATTAAGCCCCGCCCCCTAAATGTCCGTGAATTGCGTCTCAGACAGAAGCCCGAAGCGAGGCCTGCCACCTGACAGTGACAGGCTAGTGAAAACTTTGTGGGGGGGTCGGGGTAGGGTGCCGCCGCTACATCCTCCGAGGCTGCTGCTTACAGTAGCCGGGAGGTGCTGGCTCTGCTCCGGCAGGGAGGACCAAGTCTTAAGCTTTGAGGGCAGACTAACGTGTGTGCAGGGGGAGCTGCGGGCCCTGGAAACAGCTCGGGCCCCATAGCAGCTGCACCCCCTGCACCCACGGTAGTTACGCCACTGACTGGGTGTTTTTTTGTATCTATTTAACCAAAAATTCATCTTAATCACACTCTGAGACTGTGCTGATTGATTTGATATGTGGCACATTTATATCTGTGTGCGAGTGAGTATATGAAGTACAACTGAACTTGGCATGGGAAAAAGCTGCAGCCACTACATCGTAGCAATTCTTGTACAGATTTAGTGACTCATTCTCACACAATATGCAAATATCCCATATCAAATGAATCAGCACAGTCTACTTGTATGCCCTAATCACATTGTTGCAACTACGATGCAATTTTCAGTAAAAAAACGCAAAACAAATTCTAGAAAAATCTCGTCTAACCTGGCATAACAAGTTTGGCTGTTTGGCACGGCTACAACAACAATGTGCTAGGACATATGTAGAAGGAAACATTTCTGCTGCTAAAAAATAACAGTAATATCTGCCACAGTGTCCAATCTGAAAGCTTATTATTAGAGAAAACTCATCCCATATGTAAGCGTCCTTGGTGTGTACCTTTCACGGTACTTCCTCCAACAGTATATTATATGCAGAGACTCTCTGTAGCCTTCCCCTTTTATGATTGTGATCTGCTGATGTAGATGAAGTTTGTAGAACCACATTACTTATAGGGCGAGATGTATCAAACGGAAAATGCGGTAAAACCCCGGTTTTACCGCATTTTCCAATGTATCAAAAATGATACCGCATTAAAGGGTATCGCCACCTTTGGGTGTAAAGTTTTTGCTTACAATTTCTTTTCGGGGATAATAAGATATTGCCGATAGTATCTCTACTGTAATAGAGAGATGGGCCCAAGTGACTGCATGGTTTTCTGGTGATCCTTTCCCTTATCCTAAGTGGAAATCTGCTAACAAAGTTTTGGAAAACTTAGTTGAAGTGGTTTTAACACTAACTGTATAATATCCTGCTCCTGTACAGTTACACATTGGTCTGTGTGCTGCGCGGTATAGTCAAGAAAGTACAAGGATCTCACATTATACTGACAATGTTTTCTACTGCTAACCATGTAAGCTTGCGGTGCACCCTACTGCAGCAACTAACAGTCCAGGATTGTTCTTTTTGGTGCTTTACACTAGTACAAAATGGAATCTAAAATTTGTAGAATGTATTAAACTGCAATCATTTTATCTGTTTAATTTGCTTTAGTATCAACGTTACGTTGTAAATTTATTGGACGAATATATAATTATATGTGAAAACCAATTTATCTTAACTGTAACCATTTTGTTTAGTGATGGAAAGCAAATTTGCTTTACTGTATATAATAAAAAAAAAGGCATGTCTTTAAGAGTTTGCATGTTAGTGGGAATACTGAAAAAATGCATGTGGAATGCTAACGTTCAAATCTATGGATCTTTGTTTCTTAAACAGTTCCATGGTTATTCGCGACTTAACCTTGCGCAGTGCTGCTAGCTTTGGCTCTTTCCATCTGATTCGCCTTCTCTACGATGAATACATGTTTTATTTAGTTGAACACAGGGTTGCCCAGGCAACTGGAGAATCTCCAATAGCAGTCATGGGAGAGGTAAGTTAGTTAACAAATGATTTCATTGGATGGCTTCTGTTTTTGAGCAGTCCTGTAGTATTTCTGTATATAGTCCTTATTACTTATAGATAAAAGCCATCAAAAAAAGATTATATTCTAGCAGTGAAATATCTTTTTGAAGTTTATTTCAGTTTTATACTTTGTATGCATCCCCGCACTAGTACTCAATTTTAAAATGACTCATTCTGAGACAGGCGAATTAAGCAATGAAGAAGTGAGCCAGTGGATTTGCCCTTCAACAACCAATCAGCTGCTACGTATAATTTTATAGAATGCACTTGATAAATGCTACCTTAAACCTGACTGGGCAACCTCTCCACTAGTCCACTGTTTTTACTGCTTCATGTTGTTTAGTACAGCCATTAAATCCACCTCACAGGTAAAATGTAATAGGGTGAGAGAATCAGAAAGTGAAACCAGTTTGATTTTGCAGTGTAAATGATTGCCGCTTTAAAAAAAACTAAATTTCCTACTAAATATTTCAACTTCTGATTCTCTCACCCTATTTCATTTCCACCATAGGGGTGTATTCAATACTTTCTGCGAGCTGTCACAGCTCGCAGGGTCAGTAATCAACTGACCCCTTTGTTAGGTTTTTGGAGCGAGGGGGAAACGACGTATGCGCCCGCTAAAACAGCGAGGCTTGCAGCTAAATGCAGTGGGCTCCCTGCATTAGCCACGAGTTTCACTGTTTGGGGGAATCCTCGCTCTCCTCTGACAGAGTGGATTGTCCCGGAACGTTGAATAGGGTGATTGGCCAGTGCAGGGGTTAAACAGTGAGGATGGCTTGTTTTCGGCGATCCCTGCTGTTTAACCCCCTCACCGGCCACATTGAATACACCCCATAGTGTCCTTCTAGATGTCAGTTAAAGTAGAACACTTATGGAAATCTATTACCACTCATTCTGTTTATTTGGGAGCATCAAGGGTCACAAATGGATGTGGATCATTAGGTCAACAGTGTATAGGTCGACCAGTATTTGTCAACAGGTAGAAGGTCCACACCTGAAAAACATCAGCATGCTTTAGCCTGGTCAAAAGGTCGACACAAGCAAAAGGTCGACATGGTAAAAGGTCAGCATGAGTTTTAAGGATTTTTGTGTGTCTGTCAACATGGACACCATTTAGTGTACCTTATGCCTTCGCCTGGTGCGCTGCGCATTATTATATTCTCCCTCTATGCTTACTGGAATAGTAAAGTATGAACAAGTCAGTAAAAAAAAAAAAAGTCATGACCCTTTTCATGTCGACCTGTAGACCATGTCAACCTAATGCATGCCGACCTTTTTCATGTGTCGACCTACTGCCTGTCGTTGACTTATCGACTGTCAACCCAGACACTGTCAACCTAATGAATCTCATACCTCAGACAGCTTAAAAGAATGTAAACATAATTATAAACATTTCACATGTTTTAGACTATATATATATATATATATATATATATATATATTTAAAAAAAAAATATATATATATATATATATATCCAAGGGGTGCAGCCCCGAAACGTTGCCTGTATGCACCAATAAACCTACTTTGGGTTTTTTTCACTATCACCTGAGTGCCGTCCGTCTCTGCTTCACTCTCCAATAAAACACTTGCACAATAATTTAATGCAACGTTTCGATGTCTTTATTTTCACATCGTCATCAGGCAAATATATATATAAACTGCATTCAGCGGCACTCTCCAATAAAACACTTGCACAATAATTTAATGCAACGTTTCGATGTCTTTATTTTCACATCGTCATCAGGCAATGATGCCTGATGATGATGTGAAAATAAAGACATCGAAACATTGCATTAAATTATTGTGCAAGTGTTTTATTGGAGAGTGCCGCTGAATGCAGTTTATATACACTAGACTCCACTGCGATCTCTAGTGCAGAAGGCACCTCGTTTTCTAAGACAACTGGAAGTGCTGTCTATCAAGATTATTTATATATATATATATATATATAATGAGCAAGAAGCGGCACTCGGAGGCTTGTAAACGGTAAAGCAGGTGGGATTAACTTTAATCCATGCACAGATAAAGGTGACGTTTCGGGGCACGGCGGCCCTGTCTTCAGACAAAGTAATGCACTACTTTGTCTGAAGACGGGGCCTCCGTGCCCAGAAATGTCACCTTTATCTGCGCATGGATTAAAGTTAATCCCACCTGCTTTACCGTTTACAAGCCTCCGAGTGCCGCTTCTTGCTCATTGATATACCAGGAGGTTGCTACACCTCCACTGTGAGGGCACCAGAGACAGTCAAGGCAGCATTCACCCCAGTCCTGAGTGCCGGGCACACATCCCTGCTTATATATATATATATATATATATATATATATATACACACACACACACACATGAGGGTGGATTAATAAGTACATTTGTTAAGAATGAAGATGAACATTTTTCACCATTTTTCACCATTTTTTTTTCAATATAATCTCCTTTCACGGCAATACACTTTTCCCACATTATTATTATTATTACGTAAATTGTAAACACACACACACATATACTGTGTGTGTGTGTGTGTGTGTGTTTATATACAGTATATATATATATATATATCTGTGTGCGTGTTTACAATTTACATAATAAGAATTGAAAATAATATGGCCTAATTCTAAGTCAAATATATTTTGATTCATTTTAGTAAATTATAAAATGTGTTTTTTTTTGGTAAATCATAAGTATGAGTTATACTTTGAACAGTTTGCATTGACAGCACATGCATTTATTTATTTATTTATTGTAGTTTGGTGACTTAAATGATGCATCTCCTGGAAATATGGAAAAAGGTAATTATCCCTCAACCGTAATTTCTTACATGTACCAACATGATTACTTTGTATTTTGCATGCTCTTCTGTGCATGACATCCACTCCTAATTACTGAGCCATACTGCTGTTATTTATTACCCCTGTAGTTCTGTCATTATGTAATGCCATTTATTATTAGATTTACTTTCTTAGAATATTGGAAAACATTTCTCTAGCTAAATTATTAACCATGAATTACAAATCCTAATACTGTCATTTGCTGAGGTATGTGGTAATTGTGGATTCTCTGTATTGACTTTTGTTTACTTTTCAATACTACAAAGCTACCCAAAAATGTGAAGAGCTCAAGCTTCCTCTGTGCCTGCTTCCAGTTATGCACCTCCTCTGCTAATGACTCGCTGTCCCCTTTTTTAAACCAAAAGGGTTTACTTTATGAACAGTGAATGTGCAAGAGGTTGCAAAAGCCATTTTCTTAATCACCTGTCTGTATTTCTGTAAGCCCTGTCGACCTTTAGTGGTCAACCTGATGTAAGTCAACCTTCATAGTGTTGACCTAGTGACTATATATATATATATATATATATATATATAGCACACTTTAGGCAAAGTGGCACTCACGTCACTGGCAAAAGGACAACACGTAGTCATACGTCTTCAATCAACGTTTCGGTATTTTATTGATACCGTCTTCAGGATATGACATACAGTATAAAACACTCACCTTAAATAACATAACTACCCAGTGATCACACACACGTCGGCAGCCGCGCGCCCACTCAGCGTCCAACACAGGGGCGGGGGAGACGCACGGGACGTCAGGACGCACGCAGGCGTAACCTGGCAACCAGCCATCATGACGTACGGCGCGAGGGGACGCCAGCCGGTAACCCCTAGCAACCGTTAGTCATTACACATGTACAATAAACTAAGACACGGAAGAGCAAATATATACAAATGGAAAAAGGCGCAATATCAAAAATACATAAAGAAATGTATCAGAGAAACAGTATAATATCATACATAGTAAGCAATAATAAATGCAATGTAGCAAAAAGAAAACCCCTTAGGCAAAATTTATCAATGAGAATATCAATCTGTAGGTTGGAGACACCGGGATCACTATTGATCTGACAGATGCGAACCATCTGCGAATACGGTAAGCCAAGTTTAAGTTTATCAGGATGGCAGCTCGTCCTATGAAGGAAAGTATTCCTGTCTGTTATCTTGGTGAATACTGATGTGGAGATGACACCATCCTTACATGATACCAATACATCCAGATAACTAATCTGGCATTGGTTCATGGTCGCAGTCAATTTAACAGTACTATCAGATGCATTATGACGTTCTATCAAATCCAGAAAGGTTTGTTGAGGGCCAGTCCAGATTAGAAATAAATCATCGATAAAACGAGAATAAAATAAAACAAATGCACTAATACTGGAATCAGAAAAGAAAATGTCATGCTCTATACCAAATATAAAACAGTTGGCATAGCTGGGGGCCACAGAACTGCCCATGGCACACCAAGACACCTGTAAATAAAAAGACCCATCAAATAAAAAATAATTTTTTGTAAGAACAAACAACAGTAATTGCAATAAAAAATCAATAAAGACAGGTTTAAATTCAGAGTTGGATGCCAAGATCCTCCGCACAGCCTGAATGCCCAAGGTGTGGGGTCTGTCGGATCAATAGTGATCCCAGTGTCTCCAGCCTACAGATTGATATTCTCATTGATAAATTTTGCCTAAGGGGTTATGACAGGTCCATACTGTTAAAAAACAAGATGAAAACTCTGTCTTTACCAAGAAGTGATTTATTAAGACAGCGCCATAAAAAATCTTTGAGCAACAGGATACCGTTTGTATCTAAATTTAATACCCAATCTGAGCAGATTACCAAAATTAATAAAAAGTCATGGCCTTTGGTCCAATCGGACAATACGTTGGGTCTGCAAGATCATTCTATTATGCCCGGTTTCCAGAGGAACAGGAACCTTAGAGATTTACTAGTAAAATCAGATGTGGCAGGGATGGGCAAAGAGCCTTCTAAATCTTTTTTGAAGAAAAAATTGGGTTGCACGAGATGCCAATGTACCACTTGCAAATTTCTCATTAGTGGTAATGAGTTCTGTCACCCACATACGGGTAAAGTCTATCGTATCAAGTACCCACTGGATTGTAATTCTATCAGATCGTGTGCCCATGCGGCTTGTCCTACATTGACACAATGTAGGTTCAAGGACCGTATGGCAGCACACAGATCTGCTATCAAGGCTGCGATCATGAGTGGTGTCAGCGAACAGCCTGTCACTAGACACTTTGCTCAGTTCAAACATCCTCTGTCTAGCTTGAAATATAGAATGATAGACTGGGTGGCACCTTTGAGGCGAGGTGGTGACCGCAATCTAGCCTTGCTTAAATGCGAGAATTTATGGATTCATCATCTTAATACTATTAGCCCAAAAGGGCTCGATGAGTATTTATCTTTGTCATGTTTTTTATGAAAATAATATCGATTGATTCATTATATACTGATTTATAACATGACCAGAGATTGCTTGATATTGCTCCTAGAAGTTTATGACATTATTTGAGAATCTTTTCTTTAACGTGAGAAACTATGCTATTTCTGTTTTCTTTTTGCTACATTGCATTTATTATTGCTTACTATGTATGATATTATACTGTTTCTCTGACACATTTCTTTATGTATTTTTGATATTGCGCCTTTTTCCATTTGTATATATTTGCTCTTCTGTGTCTTAGTCATTACACATATACAATAAACTAACGGTTGCTAGGGGTTACTGGCTGGCGTCCCCTCGCGCCGTACGTCATGGTGGCTGGTTGCCAGGTTACGCCTGCATGCGTCCTGACGTCCCGTGCGTCTCCCCTGCCCCCGTGTTGGACGGCGAGTGTGGCGTGCGGCTGCCGGCGTGTGTGTGATCACTGGGTAGTTATGTTATTTAAGGTGAGTGTTTTATACTGTATGTCATATCCTGAAGACGGTATCAATAAAATACCGTAACATTGATTGAAGACGTATGACTATGTGTCGTCCTTTTGCCAGTGATGTGAGTGCCACTTTGCCTAAAGTGTGCTATTTGGAGCTGACCTGCGGCTTTTTGCCAGGCCAGTTTTTGGGGGCACCCGTCCAAGTATACCTGGTTCTTGGAGTGCCGGACAGCTACTGTTTATATATATATATATATATATATATATATATATATATATGATGACCTAATGACTATCTGCTGTGAGCTTTAGACCAGAAAGCATGCCTGGAATCAAACATTAATGTGATATCTATGTGTATTGTAGCCATTTTCAGCAATAGTGTTAGGACCTGCAGAAAAGTGGGGTCCCGTGAAGGGGGCTGCACGCTTAAATACATTGATCAATTCATGAACTAAATCTCAGTTAATTTAGTGAGTGCAGAGCCCCTACAATTCTGTGTGTATGAATATATATATATATATATATATATATAGATATATATAGGGAGATATTCAGCCTGGCACTCCGCTATAAGTTGCAATTGCCTCGGGTGCCTCCAGGTAGGTAGATGTAGGGAACAATCCAAGCAGGCAGTGGCACTCTGTGGACTTAGTGAAAAAGAATTTATTTGGAAGTGACCGACGTTTCGGGGACTGGATACCCCTTTGTCAAGGTGTACACCTTGACAAAGGGGTATCCAGTCCCCGAAACGTCGGTCACTTCCAAATAAATTCTTTTTCACTAAGTCCACGGAGTGCCACTGCCTGCTTGGATTGTTCCATATATATATATATATATATATATATATATATATATATATATATATAGTAGATTCTGCTAGTGCATGATAATGATGATTAATTACAGCACTTCACAGTACAAAATTCCCTAGAGGTAGGGGTGGGGCCCTGTACTCCGGTGGGCCAGTTCAACCCTGTATATGGTCACCTGAATGATGGGTGGGCAGTGGAGCTTCAAATACATAAATAACAAGGAGTACTCATACATCCGTATAAGTGTACATTTTACACATTAAATGTAATTTATATTGTGTGCCAGTTAATAGAGATACAACAAGTAGACATGCAGTATGTGTATTCCCTACTTTCTAATACTGTACAGCCCAAATTCTTTACACATAAGAAAGGTTTCATTTTTATACACAGATTTGTTGGAAGTATTGCTGTATTAAACAATGTTCATAATATCCACTGTGTTGCCAGTAATAAGGATCTCTCCTAGTGCCTACCTCATTACTTTTACATAGCCATTGAAACCATTGGTCTGCAGCAACCATTATTCTACAGGGCTGCCTATAGCCCTCCTAATTAGGAGCAGATTTCTCACTTAGGGGCAGATTTATTAAGCTTGGAGAAGAGATAAACTGGAGATAAAGCGGAGAAAAGGTAAAATGAGATAAAGCACCAGCCAATCAACTCCCAACTGTCTTTTTCAAACACAGCTGATTGGCTGGTGCTTTATCTCCTTTTACCTTTTCTCCACTTTATCTCCAGTTTATCTCTTCTCCAAGCTTAATAAACCTGCCCCTTAGGCCTTCTTTCTATTAATTCTAAGTAACCTGCAATCCTCAGCATACTGTAGGATATTTTACAGTTGGATTTTGATGTCTTCTCAGTGATCATGACCTGCCAATCATCAGTTAATGGCCTGGTTGCGCTGTGTGAACATGTCTTACTATTGTAGAATCTGTAATAAAATGTAAATAGGGGCCTGTTTACTTGTTTCTTTTAAGATTGTTATCATGGGAAATTTCACTTTATTGTCATGTTAGATATGTTTATTGTAAAGCTGAATGAGAAAACAGGGTCAAAGTCTCATTATTCTTAGGAAAAAATACAGTGCATCCAGAAAGTATTCACAGCGCTTCACTTTTTCCACATTTTGGGCCTTATTTTGGTTCATTCTTTCTGACAAAATCCTTCTTAGATGGGCAAAACCATGTGCACTGCAGGTGGGGCAGATGTAACATGTGCAGAGACAATTAGATTTGGGTGGGGTTTTACTTCAAAGTGAGATCTATATTGCAGTGTAAAAATAAAGCAGTCAGTATTTTCCCTGCACAGAAACAAAATTACTCACCCAAATCTAATTCTCTCTGCACATGTTACATCTGCCCCCCCTGCAGTGCACATGGTTTTGTCCATCTAAGAAGGATTTTGTCAGAAAGAATGAACCAAAATAAGGCCCCTTGTTATGTTATAGCCTTATTTTAAAATGGAATAAATGATTTTCCCCTCAAAATTCTACAAACAATAGGGCAGATGTCCAAACCAGAAGTGTTATATAGCGCCCTATATATTTAGTCAGGATATTTCCTGTCTTTCCTTTACAATATCAAATGGACCATAAACAATTTTTAAAGTAGAAAACATTTATTTAAAACATTTAAAACAGAAACCTCATAATATCATATGGAAGGTTTTTCTAGTACAGGTGTATTCTTTGGTTTATGGATCACAATAGCAGTCAATGGTTACCCAACGCGTTTCGTCTCTTTATGAGACTTCATCAGGGGTGCAAAACAGTATTGTAGTAGATCTACAAAGAGTAGAACATAATTTTAAAAAAAAATTTTTTTTTTTTTTTTTTAAATAACATAGTATAACATAGCATAGGAAAGACAAGTACAAGTATATACAATTGTACGTAATATTCGGAATCAAATTCAGAGGGAATAGGAAGAGGAGAACAGAGGGAGACATAAGGATGTAAATAATTTTGACATAAATATATTTTGACAACATCTGATTCTTTTGTCATATCTTAAAGAGACAGGTAGGGAACGAGAAAAACTCTGCACCCAAAGCTGATAATAGGTGTGAAAAAGACACCTCTATATAATTTAATAGAATATGGTGGTACTGTACCTTCTTAGGTCTCTTAATCAATAATTTTTTTGTACAACTGAGGTGGTGAATGGTCCGGTTATAGATTCAAAATAGTTTACTAAAAATAAATATAAATACAAATGTAAGAGTTTATCTATGATCCCCAATTGGTTATTAAATGATAATTGTTTAGGGTACTATACCTTAATAAATCCTTTAATACTAATAAATTAGTTGATAAGTAGTGCAAGTTCAAGCTTTTTGGCTGGAATAAATAAATAACATTTACAATCTCATGGGGCTATTCTTAATCATATTAAATTTTATTTATTTAAGGAGTGGTAATTAAATAATTACCTATAGTGGAATAGAAAAATTATGATCTTAATTCTATTCCACTATAGGTAATTATTTAATTACCACTCCTTAAATAAATAAAATTTAATATGATTAAGAATAGCCCCATGAGATTGTAAATGTTATTTATTTATTCCAGCCAAAAAGCTTGAACTTGCACTACTTATCAACTAATTTATTAGTATTAAAGGATTTATTAAGGTATAGTACCCTAAACAATTATCATTTAATAACCAATTGGGGATCATAGATAAACTCTTACATTTGTATTTATAGTTATTTTTAGTAAACTATTTTGAATCTATAACCGGACCATTCACCACCTCAGTTGTACAAAAAAATTATTGATTAAGAGACCTAAGAAGGTACAGTACCACCATATTCTATTAAATTATATAGAGGTGTCTTTTTCACACCTATTATCAGCTTTGGGTGCAGAGTTTTTCTCGTTCCCTACCTGTCTCTTTAAGATATGACAAAAGAATCAGATGTTGTCAAAATATATTTATGTCAAAATTATTTACATCCTTATGTCTCCCTCTGTTCTCCTCTTCCTATTCCCTCTGAATTTGATTCCGAATATTACGTACAATTGTATATACTTGTACTTGTCTTTCCTATGCTATGTTATACTATGTTATTTAAAAAAAAAAAAAAAAAATTTTTTTTTAAAATTATGTTCTACTCTTTGTAGATCTACTACAATACTGTTTTGCACCCCTGATGAAGTCTCATAAAGAGACGAAACGCGTTGGGTAACCATTGACTGCTATTGTGATCCATAAACCAAAGAATACACCTGTACTAGAAAAACCTTCCATATGATATTATGAGGTTTCTGTTTTAAATGTTTTAAATAAATGTTTTCTACTTTAAAAATTGTTTATGGTCCATTTGATATTGTAAAGGAAAGACAGGAAATATCCTGACTAAATATATAGGGCGCTATATAACACTTCTGGTTTGGATATTGGCTTTTCGGTCTCTCTAGTAGGAGATCAAGTGTTATCAAGCGACCAACACAGCATAGCGCAAACTCTGGAGATATTGTACATTGTAATAGGGCAGATGTATTAACCCCAGTGAAGAGATAAAGTGGATAAAAAGTGGAGATAAAGTGGAAGGAGATAACGCAAGGAGATCAATCAACTCTCAACTGTCATTTTTCAAACACAGTTGATTGGCTGGTGTGTTATCTCCTTCCACTTTTTCTCCATGTTATCTCTTCGCCAGGCTTAGGGTTTGTATACATCTGCCCCAATACCTTAAAATGAGATCATGAAAAAAGTTTTTGTTAGATTTTTGCAAATTTATTAAAAATAAAAAATACTAAGAAATCACATGTACTGTACATGGGATGCAGTTAAGATCCCGGCGGTCGGGATCCCGGCGTTCAGAATCCCGACGCCGGAATCCCGACCTCCGAAATCCCGACACTTTCTCCCTTCGGGGGTGTCCACGACACCCCTGGAGGGAGAATAAATTAGTGTGCCGAGCGTAGCGAGGCACCGGGCCCGCTGCATGGCGAGCGCAGCGAGCCCGCAAGGGGGGGCGATCCACGTCCCCCCCTTGTCGGGATTTCGGCGGTCGGGATTCCGGCGTCGGGATTCTGAACGCCGGGATCCCGACCGCCGGGATTCAATACTGAATCCCTGTACATAAGTATTCACAGCCTTTGTTTATAACTTTGTTGATGCAACTTTGGCGCAATTACGGCCTCAAGTCTTTTTAAATATGATGACACAAGCTTGGCACACTTATCTTTGAGCAGCTTCAAATATCCCTCCTTGCAGCACCTCTCGAGCTCCAGCAGGTTGGATGGGAAGCGTTGGTGCATTTTCAGATCTGTCCAGAGATGTTCAATCGGATTCAATTCTGGCTCTGGCTAGGCCATTCAAGGACATTCACAGAGTTTTCCTGAAGCTACTCCTTTGGTATCTTGACTGTGTGCTTAGTGTTATTGTCCTGCTGAAAGATAGCCCGTCACCCTAGTCTGAGGTCAAGAGCCCATTACTCATTACTCTGTACATTGTTGGATTCATCTTTCCCTCTATTGTGACTAGTCTCCCAGTTCCTACAGCTAAAAAAATATCCCCAGAGCTTGATGCTGCCACCACCATGCTTCACTGTAGCAATAGTATTGGCCTGGTTTCCTCCAGACATAACGCCTGGTATTCACATCAACAGTTCAGTCTTTGTCTCCTCAGACCAGAGAATTTTGTTTCTCATGGTCTGAGAGTCTTTCAGGTTCATTTTGGCAAACTCCAGGTGGGCTGCCATGTGCTTTTACTAAGGAGTAGCTTTTGTCGGCCACTCTGCCATACAGGCCTGATTGGTGGATTGTTGCAGAGATGGTTGTCCGTCTTGAAGGTTCTCCTCTCTCCACAGAGAATTGCTGACAGAGTTACCATCAGGTACTTGGTCACCTCCTTCACCTGGCCCTACTCACCTGATTGCAAAGTTTAGAGGTCTGGACAGCTCTTGGAAGAGTCCTGGTCATTTTGAACTTCTTCCATTTACGGATGATGTAGGCTACTGTGCTCATTGGAACTTTCAAAGCAGCATGTATTTTTCTTTACCCTTCCCCAGATTTGTGCCTTGACAAATCTCCTGTTTGTAGAGCTCTTGTCACGGAGCTCTACATACAGTTCCATGCTTGGTTTGTGCTCTGATATGGACCTTATATAGACAGATGTTTGCCTTACCAAATCATGTACAATTAACTGAATTTACCACAGGTGGACTCCAATTAATCTGTATCAAAGATGATCATTAGAAACAAGATGCAATTGAGCTAAATTTTGAGCTTCATGGCAAAGGCTGTACATGTGATTTCTTTGTTTTTCTTATTTTTAATAAATTGGGCAAAATCTCCCCAAAACTTTCATGTTGTCATCATGGGGTATTGTGTGTTCAATTTTGAGGGAAACTTTCCAGATGCACTATATATATTAATCCGATAGAACAGCAATCCACCATAAAGCATGAATTTTACCTTGCCTTGGTGCCCTTCCAGGATCCACATGAATCCAACACAATAACCACATATATGGGCGGCACTCACAGGACTTTCAAATGTCAGTAACCAGACTGGTAGCCCAATGAAATTTCAATGTTTTAGTCTCTTTTATATCGTTATAAGAACAACAGCAAAGGATGCTTTTCATCAGTACTTTTCTCCTCAAAGTCGGTCCAATTATATAGCTTATAAAAATATTGGCCTTTAATTCGCTCTACATCTCACATGCCTATTCATGCCACAGAATTCTTATGAAGCATGTGCTTACCTGCACTAACAGTTTTGTGATTTATGATTTATATCAGTTTTGTGAGAGGATAACTTCACCATCAGACCAACAGTAAATTAGCAGAAGGTCAATCAAGTAGTTACCTGTCATTTTGAAGACCTTAGTCCTTAGACCTTAGGAGATGACAGAGAGACTAGATTGTTACAACTAGAAAGTGTGAATCCATAATATAAAACACCATCTACGGGATGTAATATTGTCTGAATTTGCTGTCCGAACTCGGACAATTTTTTTAAAGCAGCAATCATTTAAAAGGCAAAACAATGTCTTGTAAATGATTGCCACTTCAAAAAATCTGATTTCATTCGGCATCCCACATAGCCGCCAAACTCAGACTGTATTACAAACCCTTGCATATCTCCTTTTGGCCTTAGTGAGGGTTTATCTCATTCCAGTTACAGTTTTTGTAATACATTTTTTGTTTTGATTTGTCTAGTCTTTATTGGCACTCTATGTTCCTAATGTGTTGTAGTAATTTACATAGAATTGTATGCTGATTTGTTTATGTCATTAACTATGAAACCTTATATTGATTAATATATCTTTTTTTTCTGTGTATGATGTTGATCTGCTTATGTGCTACAGTGATTGACATTTATTATTTACTGTATAGCCCTTTAGATAAGGTGCTTTATACTTGTGTAGGCTGTGTTGACTAAAGGCCCATACACACTTGGTGTTTTGAGCGGCTTCCAGCTCAAAATCGCCCAGTTTGAGCGGCTTTCAGCTCAAAACCGCCCAGTGTGTATGGCCTGGCGATGAGCGGTGATGCATGCTCCTGCATCATTGCCGGGAAAGGACATTGTGGACGGCTTTGCATAGTGATGTGCTATGCAAAGCCGTCTGCCCCCCGCTGACAGCGCCAGGCAGGTGGAAAGCGGCTCAGTGTGTATGCACTGAGCAGCTTTCCCCCCAGCGATGACAGCAGGCATCGGTGTCCATACACGCTGAGCATAATCGCCCAGTGTGTATGGACCTTTACAGAAACATGTGCAGCTGGCAATATGTGACTGCTTTGAAACGTTGCTGTGTTCTACCAAAGTTTTCTTTCTTGCTGTGGCAACCGCTAGCTGTATTTTTATTGGTTGTTAGTTTTTTTTTTTATATATATATATATATATATATATATATATATATATATATATATATATATATGGTTTCCAGGCATGAACTGGAAGCCATGTTTTGTATTAGCAGCATAGACTCACCTTGATGATATCATTAACTTGTCACACTATGATGACACTGCCACTCCAGTGTTGGCTCCGGTTTGAGTCCCTAATGTATTTAAACTTGTTTTTTTTATTTGCATCTTTGTGCTCCCTGAGTAGAGTAAATAAATGAGACTTAAATGTTGGAAAATTAAATTTTACTGCCCTTGTTTGGCAACAGACTTTTGATAGTCATTTGAGTAATGCCTGTATACATGGGTATATACAGTATAATACTTGATACTGTACCTTCCTAGGGGTAAATTTACTAAAGCTTTTCAAATTGAAAAGAGGTGTTGTTGCCTATAATAACCAATCAGATTCTGTCTGTCATTTTGCTATTGCATCCTAGACAATGATATACAGAATCTGATTGGTTGCTATGACAACATCACCTCTTTTCACTTTTTAGAAGCTTTAGTATTTACCCCCTAGTCTACTAAAAGACTCACTTGTTTGGAATTCATCTTGAATTTGGAGCTCCATCTACTTTGCTTAAGAAGTTGTCAGATTAATTTGTATGTAGGAACATTTCAGCGCTGTATCAAAAGGCAAAATAAAATCCTACTTGAATGTTATAAACACTTGTTCCAAAAAATGTATGTGCATTTAAGATAAAGCAATGTGTTTAATTAAATTTCCAGTAAAACCAATATGTTAATGAACTGAAAGTATATATCGTATAAGTAATGTTTAGCATTATTGCCTTCATTAGGTTATGCAGATGATAAGTAATTTATTTGTATTTCTCACACTTTCCCCTTTCTCTTTGTGCTAGTTTCATGGTTATTTGTTTGTGCAGATGAGGGCAGCGAAGTGGAGAGTGAAATGGATGAGGAAATGGATGACTCTGGAGAGCCTCCAGCCAAGAGAGAGAAGACAGAGTTGGGTCAGACATTCCAGGTGGGCTGCATGCAGCCATCACTGGAGGGCAGTGTTCAGCAGAGCCTGGTTCTGAACCAAATACACAGCGAGCACATTGTCACAAGCACTCAAACCATCCGGCAGTGCAGTGCCACTGGGAATACCTATACTGCAGTCTAGTGAATATGAAAGCTTTCAAAACAGAAATTTATAAATCTATGTATGTTGGGCTTAAAAATGCGGCAGTAGAACAGAATATGCCTAAAGGTCGACTGTTGTCAAATTTTCCTATTGTGACCTTAACTTTTTTTCAACATTGCCCCAAGCACAGTTTCATTTACTTCTCGCAGTGTACAAAGTGGGTTTTTTCGTGCTTGGTTTCAATCTTGGCTTTTGTTATTCCTTTTTTAAATTCATGTTATTCTTTGGAGTAATTGTATCACAATTGATGATTCCTCAATGTCCCACTGGAGTTATTTTAAAAATGAAATTTTGTTGTTAATTTTTTTATATTTTATTGCTGTGTTTATGGTAGTTACTTTCATTGTTGCACTTCTTTAAATGAAAACGATCACTCACACTGGAGAAAAAGGTGCGGCAGCAGACGCTTGACAAAACTATGGGGAAACCCCATACCTATGTAAGATAAGATATTTATAAGTATGAATTGTTTTGGCTGTTGTTCTGTTGTACAAAGGAGTATTCGAGCATCTTCTTTTGTGTCCTAATAGTCAACATGACCTGCAGGAAACAATGCAGGAAGCTAAAGTTGTAATACAAGTGAAAAGTATGCTTTTGTCTAACAGTAAACAACTTCCGTTAATTGTATCCATCTATTTTAGAATGATATTTGTAAACTGTGGGGATCACTTAGCGACAATGCGTTTTTACTTGTGTTCGGAATCGCTCCAAAACTTCTACTCCATTTTACAGGACCTGGAAGCGCACGAGCAGCTCCTCCGTTGGGATACTACTGATTGTGCATGAGTACCATTGCACAAATCAGATATGCTTCCCAGCATATCTGACAGGAGATGGTATATACTATAACAAAAGGACACATGATGACCTAATCTTTAACCTCTTCACCCCTGAAAGGCTTGCTAATGACTTGCGAAAGTGTGAGGTCATCACATAAAAAAGGCCTTTGATCAAGATGGTAGTGGGAGGAAAATTCTCTGATGGGAACCAAACTCTGCAGTGTCAAGATTCAAATAAAAACTCAGGGAAGATGGGGTTAAAGAAACAAATGTGCTGAATAGATAAGAACCAATGTCAGAGGCTTGTGTTCCTTCTATTCCGGAAACACTCTATTTCATAACAGTAGTTCATTCTGCTGCTATTACACTGTATATATATATAGATTCATATATATACATAAATATGTGAAGAATATAATTTATAGAATGCAAGGAATGTAGCAACCTGCATAGTATTTTAAGATTGGGAACTGATAACCAAGTTCTTAGATCAGCTGTTCTGGATACCGATGTTAAAATATTTATATTTTTGAGACTACCATTCAATCTAGCTTTCTTTCTCAGGTGCAGCTGTAACTGTACTACCAAGCTCTCCCGCAGTCCTCAATGGCTCAGCCAGCCATGTCTCCAGCTCACAGGCTTTTAGATGGCGCTGTGCTTAGTGCTTTTATAGAAGACTGGAAGTGTAAAACACTATTATTAAGATTCTATACATCTATTTTTATATCGTCCCCAGAGCTGATGGGATATATGAATCCTATTCCTTGCGGTTGGAACAGTCACTGTTAGGTGAAATGCAGTATCTCCAGCAACGTTACTGATGTGATCGGCTTTAAAATGTATATTTCTTTTACTGTATTCATTAACACTAATTGTACCGAAATACTACTTTTCCTGAATTTTGGTTAGGATGCCAAAGAATAAAAATCCGTAGTCGGTAAATATTCTATTGCAAAGGCTTAGACCATAACCACATTAATGTCACAGTAATCTAAGACACGTCCCTTGCCTAACTTTAAACTAGTACAAAGGAGACCTATGTAAGACAGAGGCGGGCTATGAGTGTATGTAGGGGATCCTGACTGTATCACCTTTTGTCTACTCTGTTTCCGAGCCTCCAGACAACAATCTTTCTCCCAATGGGCATGATGTACTAAGTCTTGAAAAGTGATAAAGTTAAGAGTAATAAACGAATATCCAATCAGCTTCTGTCATTTCCGCACCCATGGCAGTTAGGAGCTGATTTGCTGGTACTTTATATCTCTCCACTTTTTACCACTCCAAGGCTTTGTACAAAACCCCCTATACCACCACCACCCCTCAGGTGAGAGTAGGTAAGGGAACATGACAAAAATAATGGATATATAGGCAAACAGAAGGAAAGCTAACAATGAACATTTTTTCAATAATTTTTCACACCACAAAACGACAAACAGAGAAATTGGTCAGTGTGCCTTTAAAGGAAGCTTTTTTGAATGTAGCTCTTCTATATTTTAGCCACAGAATCAGAACCTGCTGTAATAATGTGAGTAGGATAAAGTGTGTGAAAAGACTACAGTGTGTGTGATACATTAGGCAGTGTACCTGGCACACCTCATTGGAACTTCTCCCCATTCGCGTAGGGTTTAAACAGGTGGCTAGACACACCATTGCCATTTAAGAATGTACATCAGGGATCACAGTACCTCGCCTATTTAATGGTGCCTTAAACAGAACTGAAGCTAAGGTGTAGTTGTCTTTATTTTCTTTCTTGTTAATTAGTTTTCAGCAAGGTGTGCCTGTCGTTTTTAATGCCCACAAAAAGTGGGGAAAATTCCTAATTTTGTAAGACATTAGTAACCGCTTTTTGCTCTTCTAGATTGAAAATTTACAGATTCTCCTCTGTGCCCCCCTCCCCCATTTTGTAACTAAATGTATTTTGCTTTTGTGCAAGTAGCATTTTCTTGGGATTGTGGGAATTGTCTCCGTGAGCAGCTGCATGTGCTTATTTCTGTGGAAAGCAAAACATGTCAGCGAGCGGATTCATTCTTGCCAAAAGGGTCAGCATAGATGCAATTATGTTCAGCCCTTGAGGGACAGCAGGGTGTGCAATCACATAAAAACCCTGTATATCATGTCCATTATGCACTGAGGGCAGTTTAATGCGTGGTTTGCCCATGCCCTGAACAATGCAAAAATAAATGTAATTAGAAAATATGAATTAATATCAATTAAAGTAAAACAGCCATTATGGAATATACAGTTCTAAGTTACACTATAAAAGAAAAAACATAAAACCATAAAATTCACACTAGAACAATATGGGGAATTAAAAGATATTTTGAGGTTTTTGTTTTGTTTTCCAGTTAAATTTGCAAAAAAAAAATGTATATATTCTTCTGGTTTTTTTGTGTGATTTAGATGATGAGTTTGGTTCTCCTCACAAAGTTCACCTATTGTAACATGAAATAAGCACAATTCCTGCTTTTTGTAAACAACAAACCCAAAGGAAAGTGTGACAATTAATCGAGCAATGTACTGCAAGCATGTGCAGGCTCCAATGTAGCATTTTCTACAGATACAGATGTATCAGATATAGAATGAACTCTCCAGCTTCATAAATTAAGAATACTTTTATTTCACAGACCAAGCATATACTTTTTTCTAACTATGATAGACGTCTGAAGACTACTGATCATTACTTTCAGTGATATGTAGTTGTCTTCTTTATGTACCTCATTTTCTAGGTCAACTAGGGTATTGTCATTTCATGAATGACATAAGAACATTCCCCTTATCTTTCAGTTTCCCGTCTTCATTTTATTCAAAAAATGTCCTCTGCTGTGTTGCTGGTAAATATGCCTTGTATATAGCAGGGAACTAGGGTATCACCATGCTTGGGAACAAAAGCATTGAGGTCCCAGGTGTTGGCTACCCTTTAAACTATAATAATCTAGAACTTGACATTTATGGGTCAAACTAAATCTATACTATATGAGTATTTTGGGCCAGGTGACCTGACTGTTATAGGTCACTCACATTTTCTGACTAGGAAACCGTTGAGCACTAACTGGATATACGGTATATACGCTGATGTACACTCACTCAGCGTAGCTTCTTCTGTCAGATCGCTGCATTCTAAAACTCATGGGCTGGGAATTCACTTGGCGCTACAAAAATATTGACAATAGTAAATGGGAGAACCTAATCCTTTATTTCTTTGACTCTATCTCTAGTGTTTAGAATGAAAGGAGTGGAACAAATGTTTTTTAAACATAATTTACCAAGATTTTATAAAATTCACCAAGAAATTATTTTTTGCAGGCAAGTAATGAAGTAGTACAGTAGAAGTAGTACGCTGGTATGACTAAAATGGTTTTGGTGCTGACAGCTCATTTATGGAAACAATTTTTATTTTATTTTATTCCATACACTGTTGTTTTTATATTGTTTACACAGGGAGTGAATTGTTGAGCCTGTACTTCCTAGTGCCTATTTGTTACATATGCTATCCATTTTTCTACAAATACATTAGTTGTGCCTAATCTGCATGGATATAATTTAATACGCTCATCTCAATTTCTCACTCTGGGAATATGTCCAAGGGCGGGGTCCACGCTAAAATGATTGCAAAGTTAAACACAACAATTTAAAGGGATCACCTCATATATCCAATTTGTTCATGTGGCTTATTAATCACTTTTATATTCCATAATGTCTACACTCCTACTTAATGTGAAGAGCAATTTCAGATATGTTCAACTTGAGAAATGTTCTAAAACATTTTTGATGTGCATTTAAAAAAATGTGTACATTAAGTGATTACTCTTATCTTGGGCATTTACACTCACAAAAAACACAAACATACACACACAAAAAAAAGCGTTCTCAGCCAATCACCTGCTTTCACTTCTGCCTTGACACACCAGTCACAAATAAACAAAAGGGCAAAGCTATGTGCTATTATTGTCCTGTAGCTATGGATGGGCAAATTAATTCTAGCCAAAAATTTACAGGGAATAAAAGGATAAATTCTATCTTTATTGAAATAACTAACTAAATCCATATTAGCATAATATAGACAGCCCAAGTTCTAACTTCTTTCCATGTATTTCTTATCACTACTGACACAATATTCCCCTATAACAAATGTTCTTTTAATTTAACTTCAACAATTCTGTTGACTTGCTTGTGTCTGCCAGATAGTGGCTTTAGTGTTATACAGAAAGTAGCACCAACCCTTTGTGGACTAGTGGAATGTTATGCATTGACTTTGCCTTTCCAGTGTCATAAGGGTTGCAAATACCTCTTCTGTCTGTATAACCAATAATCTCATATACAAAACTGTGGCAAATAGTTTAAAAAAAATCTGATAAACACTACATTTTTGATTGTTTAAAATACAAAAAACTGGAATAGAAACATAATTAATATGTATTATTATTATGATTATTATTATTATTAGATTGTTTATTGTAAAGATGTGTTTAACCCTTTGAGCATTGTAAAATACAGGAGAGACGGTCCGTAAATCCATTCTACTTCATATGCATCAGACCCATCTATGGATAAACTGCTGTTATCTTCTATAGGTTGGATATAGTTGATATAAATTTTAAATGTTTACACAATCTGCAGCCTTTAGTCATATTATTATTTGATGAAAGGTAAAATCTATTATTTCTAGAAATGGCATAAGTTATTCTTACCATTATTATATGCTAGCTTTTGATACTTCACTATCTGAACAAACTAAAATGGTTGCATCCTGAAAAGGAGTAACTTTATGAAGGAAAAAAAAAAAATCATAGCATACCCTCCAATAAAATTTTGGCCTGTCCTTTGTGCGCGATTATCCAATATTCTGTCCGAACCACTAAAGTTTGTCTCCATGGCATAGTCTGAGTGTTTGTTCTACCTTAAGCATCAAATGAAGCAGAAGGTAATGTATTCTTCTTTCTTATCTTTGCAGAAAGGTTATTAAAAAGCGTAATAATGAAAACATTTTCAGCACTAAAAATACTCCCATAGGCCATTTCCACATTTAAAAACATTATTTGTCTTGTAAAGTCTCCACCATCTACAACATATGACAGGTACAGAGAAAAATAACATGTAACAGCACACTTCAAATGCATAACTTAAATACAGGGCAAAATACAATTGGTTAAAAGCAACATAAAGTAATGGTGTCAGCAAACAACTCAGAAATTGATAATTTGCACACATTTTATTTAATAATTTATGAATGTTTTATTTTTATTTAATTTTTTCCCTCTTTGTTGTGTGATTTGTAGTTTGTTATTATTAGTATTATTATTATTCTGCCTGCAAATGGTGTAGAACATACAACTGGGATTTATCACAACAGTTGCAGTCCTACTTCAAATAGTTTTATGGTAATATCACTAACATGGTTTTCATTCGTACAGTAAAGTGAAAGTTTACTGAAACTACTGTGAAATAAATGATATTCTTGCGTCCATTTTCAAGAACTATTCTTGACTAAAAAAAAAAAAAAGCCTACGGCCCAAAAGTTTACATTTATTTTTTGTCAAAATATTTCAGATTTCAAATTATGTACAGTACAGTACAGTACATTATACTATCAATCCCTTCTTAGAATATTCACTTCATAAGCACGGGATTAGTCAAAATGTGAAAGGAGTGAGGCAATCAGATATAACATATAAATTCTATACAGCAGGCTAAACACTTTTACATTATATTTGTAGTAAGTCACAGTTTACATCAAAGTTATTTGTCTTTATATAAGCGTAAATCATTTGTGACACGAAGGCATCTTATGTTATTCATTCTTCAGTATTGAGTTCCATGTAAAATTAACTTTTGGAAGTAAGATCAGGTGGTTGTTAGGGTTACATGCTGCCCGCTTCTTTCTATACATACAGTACATATGTTCTTACAGCTGTACAATACTCAAAGGGTTGTAGTTTGACAATTATTCTGTTGATCTTTACAATTATTTAGTGTAAATGCTTCTTGGTTTGCATGCCTTGACCATTGCTGCTAGTGGTTGTACGTGCCAGTAGAAATTAGTAGAGTTTACCTATTTTGCTTAGTGAAAGCCACTTACAAAGTGACTGCCGATTTGCTTTTGTTCTGTTTGAGTTGTTACTGGTTTATTTAATAATTTAATACATGCCTTATGTTTTAACATTGGCTTTACAAATTCAGGGAATGGAAGCCCTGAGTTTCAAGTTTTTTTTTTATTGAAGAATTGTGAATTAATGGCAAAATCGTGGCCATGCTAAAGAGGAATAAGTCTTCAGCAATGTGTATGCCTTAAATTAGAACACATCTGTTTCATAACTTGGCTCCTAGTGACAATGAATGCTTTTGAGCAAGCTTGGCCAACCTGTGGCTCTCCATCTGCTGGGAAAGTTCAAGTCCCAGCATCCTTTACCAGCTGATTGTGGGAAGTTAAACAGCTGGATAGCCACAGGTAGGCTAGGCCTGCTTTGGAGTGGCTGAAGTTTTGTCATTAGTCAATGCTGGAAATCTTGAGTGCTGTGTAATGAAACAGAGTGCCTTTATGATTTTAGTAAATGAAGACCTTAAAAATAAATTAATAGAAGGTTTGTGCTTTCAAACGTAAAATGACAAACCTGTATACTCTATTAATTGGAAACTGCTCGGGCTTTCTTACCCAAACAATCTCCAAAACACCGCCTATTTCTTTTTTGTTTTGTCATTTAATTAAGTGCCATTGTATTCAGTTGAGTTTTGTCATTTATTTTAAGTGCCATTGTATTCAGTTTCACTTGGTAAGTGGCAGAGGACATGAATTCAGTCCACAAGCACAGAAACATAGTAGCAGTAGAAGTTTTAATTAGTTTTTTTTTTCTTTTAGTTCATTTTTTTATATAGAATTATTACGTTGCATTAAAATAAGGTAGGCAGCTTTTTTGTTTTCCTCAATAGAGATTGTATGTGTGTGATAATGTAATGTTCTTTTCCAGTTTTGCATTACAGTTTAATATACTTTTTTATTTAAAACCTATTTGGAGAAAACCACGTGATGCATTTTTTTGTATAATGTATTGGATTTTGTAAATACGTATTTCCTGATGTGATTTTTGTGAGAAGCGCTAAATCTTTTAGTATATCATGTCCTCTCCAAATTGGCAGGAGCTAAATGATAGTTTGTGGGCAATTTGTATTGTGTACTGTACAATAACTGGGGAACTTTTATAATTATAAAATATATATATATATATATTAACTTTTAGTGTGTTGTTTAAAAAAAATGACTGGAACATACTAAAGATATTAGTAGGATTTTTCTGAATATTTCAGACTTGAACTCAGGCTAGCTTTCTTGTGTTGTTTTTCAAAACAAAATTGTGTCTTGTCTTTTAAAAATTAATAAATTTGTTTTCTTGTTACAAATGTGTGTAATAGTTTTATTTGACATATTTTTAGTATTCTAAATGGAGGAAAGGAAATATTAAGTAAAGAGATGGAGTATTTATGTTATCTTTTATTTATTTGGTGCCTGGGTTCCTGGGTTCTATATAGTAGAAAGAACATAAAGCAAAATGACATAGTACATGAGTGATCGTATGGGACAGTAACAGTCATAATGCTACAAATGTACCTACGAATGCACAGATTACTTAATGATGTAGAGACAACACAGACTTAAGATGCATACACGCTATGCGATAAAGGCAGATAACGATTTCCCTTGCTCTAGAATGAACAATATAGTGCATACAAACTGATCGATTTGACATACAATAAAGATTCAGATATATTGTTTGCGCTAAGCTAAGTAACCAACATATGTTACAATTTCAGCACTTGATATGTGGAGTAACCCAGTAGCAGCTTCTTTAATTGTGAGGGTAGTCAATCCTCACCTGTAACAAAAATTGACAAATTTATGCAGATGTGGATACCATATATGCATATAAAGCAGCGCTGAGTCAATAATGATGAATAAACAATTTTGGTACTTGTGGAGTATCACGGCTCCCATCGTATGGCATCGTATGCCATATGTAGTGGCATACGATGCGATACGATTTTTACCGATTTTTGAGCATTTTTGCTCAAAAATCGTATGCGATCGCATCGGATGCCATACGATGCGATGCGATGGCACCCGATTTTGCACTGAAATGCATCAAAATGCATTTAAATGTGTATTAAACTTGTGAAATGCCCCCAAATGCCATTTTTCATAGTGCACCACCCCCACTATCAACGTCAACCCATCAGCATACGATGAAGGTCGTGGGAGCCGTGATACTCCACAAGTACCACAATTTTTAATTAACCATAAAACATATATGTGCTTTATATTCATATGTGATATCCACATCTGCATACATTTGTCAATATTGTTTGCTCTACCAGTGACCATCTTGTTTCATGAAACTTTGTTCATTCGTACTTACTAAACATTATGCACCTAGTCATAAATGACATAGGCAAAATTTGACTGCATGTACAGACAAGAAAGGGGGTTGATAACTCTCCGCAGGAGTAGTCGTATCCACAACAACAGTTTGGTACTTTCTGAGGAAAAAACAACTGACTTCGGCAACACGAAATGGATCCTATCCATTGTGGAAAAAAAAAGAAAAGTCACTTCACATCATCCAGCCAAGTTAAGAACCTCTCCAGGTCGATTAGGTATATTATCCAGGTCGATCATGAAGAGTAGACCTCACAAAAGTACTGTAAGTACACAGGCCAAGTAAAGGCCCATACACGCTGGGCAACTTTGATCTGAAAGCCGCTCAAAACAGCGGTTTAAAAAGCTTTCAGCTCAAATCCGCACAGTGTGTATGGCCCGGCGTAGAGTCATTGCCGCGAAAGCCGCTCATCTGCTGGTATTACCAGCAGATGAGCGGCTTTGTGAATAACGCTTGAAGAAAGCTTAGTATGGCTTATGATCTGAATCCTATCAAATCTGTAAAACATGGTGGAGGCAGTGTGATGGCATGTTCTTGCTTGGTTCCGAATAGCACTTGTGTTTATCGATGATGTGACAGAAGCAACTGGATAAATTCTGAAGATTCAGAATTCTTAGATTCAGTCAAATTCTGCAAATTTGATTGGACAGCTCTTCACAGTATTGATAGAGAATGACCTACTGTACAACACATTAATAAAGCAACCAAGCAAAATACTAGAATAGTATGCAATAGCTGAGTGAATCACATGATCTAATGCGTCAATATTTTGAATTAAACAGAACTTATATGTAAGTATCAAACCACACAAAGTCACAAATTAAAAAAAAGTTTTGATATACCAGATGTTAAACAGATTTAAAAAACTTGTGAATTCACTTTAATATATAAAAGTGCATAATTTGCCTAATAAGCATACTTGGAGAAGGCGGATGGTCCTAATTTTATATACTGTATCACTCCTAATGGATTTGTATCAAATCAATGTTACTGGAAGCTTCTAAATCAAATAAGTTTAGCTGTCCCGTACTTGTGTCAAATAGACCCAGTAATTAGATGTAGATAATCCAGTTTAGAGGAACACTTCAATGGTTGCCCTGTCTCTGCTGCAAGAAACACTGTGCGCATGCACGGGCCATATGTACAAAGGCATCCATCAAACGCTAGCCTGTGCTGGCTGATTGTAGGGTGATAGATACCCTGTGGGCATTTTGGGATGGTAATGCAGTATTTTCTGTGAGTGCCCCAGAAAATGCAGGCGTTCCCTGGCTGTTGGGAGGAAGGGCCGCTGACATCAGTGGTCTTCTCTCCATGGCCTTTGCAGCAGTGGGTAAGTCTAGATCTACTCTGCGCTTGTGAGCAGAGAGAATATCATTCGATGGCGAGTGATTTTCCCTGTGTACACGACGTAGATGAGGGGGCTTGGTGGGGCAGCATTTACCTGCTCGATGGGCTCCGAATACTCACAGCCCAGCAAGCAAGTCTGAGTCTGGCCCACTGTCTAGACTTTGCGTCCGCTAAATTACCTCTCCTTTGGATGTCCAGGAAGAAAGGGGTTACTCTGTACTGCTGTCGTTTGTTTCCGTCTTGAGCACTTGGCACAGTGCGATGTACGGGGGCAAACCTAAGGCTTGATACTGCTCACTGGAGGCTGTAATGCTTCGTCCTGGATAACAATTGGGTAGTATTTGGTGGGTCTCAGTGGGAACAGCAAACATGCAATGTCCCTCTGACTAGTTTCACTCCATAGGGAGCTTTATCGAATAGCTCCTTGTTTGGTACCTGTTTGCAAGGTCATTTAGATATAAGCTCACAAGCATTTTTAGCTTCAATTATATACAACTATTGTGTTTTTAAGAATAATCCATTATATAGATGCATAAGCACCTGAATTCACTTTATTGTGATTGGAGTTTTCTGTGTATAAAATTTTTTGCAATCCCTAAATTAAGCTGAAAGTTTGCATCTCCATTATTTATTTTCAAATCAATTGTGATCGCTTCCAGAGGCTGATTTAGAAAATTGTCTCAGAATGCAAAAATATATGGACCTAAATGTGGTACTTGTGTAGTTTCATGGCGGCAGTTACGTAGTCAGCGTAGTATCCCTCTCAGAATCAGCATGGTGTTTCCATGGCCAGCGTAGTTAGCATCCCTGTCAGAAGCGTAGTCAGCCTCCCTGTCAGAATCACCGTAATGTTCCTGAAGCCCGTATCAGAATCAGCGTAGTGTTCCCGCGGTCGGTGTAGTTATTGTAGTCAGCGTCCCTGTCGGTATCAGCGTTGTGTTCATAGCCAGCATAGTCAGTACGTTCGCGGCTAGCCGGAGCTTACGTAGTTAGCGTAGTCAGTCCGCGCTTATCACATTGTGTGGGAACCATTGACCATTTAAACCTGCCTGACGCTTGTGTGTCTCACAGATGGAGCGTATCTCCGCAGGCACCCGCATGATCACCTCTTATATATTCCTGTTGAAAGTTTATAATAAAACCTGAGTGCTGCCTCTTCACATCAATATATATATATATATATATATATATATATATATATATATAAATAAATAATAAATGAACCACATAGCTGGCCATTGTGTGAGTTATTCCTAGTCCCCAGTGCCGCAGAAGACCGCACCTGTATATATATATATATATATATATATATATATATATATATATATATATATACATACATACATACATACATACACAAAACCTGCAATCTCACCCTCTTCCGTTAGGTAGCTGCTGGGGTGCCGTATAAATAGAAGTGTGCAAACAATACTATATGGATACAGACTTACTCCCAAATGGGAAAACAGCACTCACCAGACTTCTGTCATTAGGATCATCTAGGTCATCATCCAGTTTAATAATACAAGTGAAAAAGCCTGCTGACGTTTCGGTCCCTGAAGACGTTTATCAAGTCCCAGTTCCCTACCCCATACTTTGTCCTTTGCTACCTTGATGAAGGTCTTCAGCGACCGAAACGTCGGCAGGCTTTTTCACTTGAATTATTAACCCCTTCCCGACATTTGACGTACATTTACGTCATGGTCGGGATGTACTTCCCGACACATGGCATAAATGTACGTCATGAATGTAAACTGTCACCGCGTCTATAGACGCGGTGACAGAGGGACGATGGCTGCTGTCCCTGACAGCAGACATCTTCCCTCGTGGCCCAGGGGGGGCAGCGATGACCCCCCCCCCCCCATCGGCGATCGCTGTGATTGGCTGTTCAAATGTGAACAGCCAATTACAGCGTTTTCTGTGTACCGGCGAATAACGTCGCTCGGTAACACAGGGATCGGTGGTGATTGGTGCTGTTAAGTACAGCACCAATTACCACCGGGTGTAAAGGGCTCACTGGTGGTCACCCCACCTCACCCCACCTGCCCCCAAGGCTGTGATTGGTCCGTCGGACCGATGGACCAATCACAGCCATTACACCTCACAGAAAATAACGGAGACAGCCCTGCAGCCGCCATTCCGGTCAGGAACAGCGTGCAGAGCGGTCTCCATGCCCATCTGTCCCCTTATACTGACCTGATCAGCGTTGGTGGCATCCGTGCTGCTAGCTGCTGGTGCTTCCTGGTTGCTGTGGTTGCTGTTGCTTCCTGGTGCTTGCGCTGCTGCTGCTGCAGCGTCATTGTGTCAGAGAATATAATATTGTGTGATATAATTTTGTCTCTGCTGCCCCCTGCAGCCCCCCTTTTGTGCTGATCAGTATAAATTAACTGATCAGCAACTTTTTTGGGGTGCAGGTTTTTTTTTTATATATATATATATATATATACCCTGTCAGGTTGCACCAAAAGTTGTGTGCCTGCTGCCCCTCACTGCTTATCAGTGTTGCATCACTGATCAGCAGTTGTTGTTTTTTTGAGGGTGCTGTGGTTTTTTTTTTTTTTTTTTTACACCCACGGTGATTTTGTGGGTGTCCTGTGGCCGCTGAGAGCTGATCAGTGACGTACATCACTGATCAGCATTTTTGGCACAGGGTTGATCTAATTTTTTTTTTTTTTGGATCAAATTCCTGTTGCCTTTGACTCATCAGCAGTTTTTTTTTATTTATTTTTTTTGGAGGGTGCTGTGGGGTCTATTTTTTTAATTTTTTTTACACCCACGGTGATTTTGTGGGTGTCCTGTGGCCGCTGAGCGCTGATCAGTGACGTACATCACTGATCAGCATTTTTGGCACAGGGTTGATCTAATTTTTTTTTTTTGGATCAAATTCCTGTTGCCTTTGACTCATCAGCAGTTTTTTTGGTACTTGTTTCCTATCTGGGCGCCCGTCGTGGTGATCGCGGGTACATTTATGTCTGGCCGCGACGCGACCGACACGATGCCCCCGATTTCCCATTGAAACCCATGTTAAACATGGAAATCGCGTCGGTCGCGTCGCGGCCGGCCATAAATGTACCCGCGATGCCCACGACGCGATGCACCCGATTTCCCATAGGAATCAATGTTAAATGGCCCGACCGACGCGATTTTACTGTTAAATGCCTCAATGGACCCGATGTGGCCATAGGAATCAATGTTAAATGGGCTACAGAGCCCAAATAGGCACTATTAACCCTTAAATGTCCCCCCAAATTTTTAACGCCACCCCACGATCCACGCCAACCCGAAGCGTGGTGAGCGCAGCGAGCCCGCGAGGGGCGGCGGTACGCGTCCTCCGACCTTTTCATGCCCTACTATCCACTAGGGCGTGGAGTGAGAATAGAATAGTGTGGCGAGCGCAGCGAGCCACCGAGCCCGAAGCGTGGCGAGGGGACGCGGATACCTTCACAGGTAAACGCGTCCCTTCGCGGGCTTCCCAGGTGTTTGCGTCGCCATGGACACCTGGGAAGCCCGCGAGGGGACGCGTATAACTGTGAAGGTATCCGCGTCCCCTCGCGGGGCTCGCTGCGCTCGCCACGCTTCGGGCTCGGTGGCTCGCTGCGCTCGCCACACTATTCTATTCTCACTCCACGCCCTAGTGGATAGTAGGGCATGAAAAGGTCGGAGGACGCGTACCGCCGCCCCTCGCGGGCTCGCTGCGCTCGCCACGCTTCGGGTTCACGTTGATGGCGGGGTGGCGTCAACTACTTTTGGGGGGACATTTTTATGTTCAGGGGTGTTTTTGCCCCATTTCCCATTGTTCCCTATGATAATTTGGGGAAATTGATCCATTTAACATTGTTTCCTATGGTAAATCGCGGTCATCGCGGGTAAATTGAGGCATTTAACATTGTTCTCTATGGGAAAATCGCGGGCATCGCGTCTGGCACATCGCACCCGATTTTTTATCGCCCGCGATGGCCCCGATTTTACCCCCGATGCCCGCGATTAAAATCGTGGGCGCCCAGATAGGAAACAAGTACCGTTTTTTTTTTATTTTATTTTTTTTGGAGGGTGCTGTGGGGTCTATTTTTTTAATTTTTTTTACACCCACGGTGATTTTGTGGGTGTCCTGTGGCCGCTGAGCGCTGATCAGTGACGGACGTTACTGACCAACATCTGTGCTCAATTTTTGGCGCAGGAGCTTTTTTTTTTCTTTTAACTTACACGTGTTAAAGCACTACATACACACTATACACACATACACACATATGCCCTTTATTGCCTCTGACACTGACACAGCCAGTGAAGAAAGCGATGAATTTGCATTCGTCTTAAGCTCCTCTTCCTCCTCTAGTGATGAGGGACCCCCTCAAAGACGCCCCCTTAGAGCAGCTGAGACCCCCCCCCCCAATGATTGATCTCGTATGGACCCCACCACCAGACAATTTTGAGCCCCAGGTTCCTGAGTTTTTGGCCAACCCAGGAATCCAATTTGATACTACAGGCCTCAAAGAAATTGACTTTTTCAAAGTCTTTTTCTCTGATGATTTTATAAATTTAATGGTGGACCAAAGTAATTTATATGCCCAGCAGTTTATTGCCCAAAACCCCACGTCATCATTTGCTAGGTGGACCCCTGTAGATGCAGTAGAGATGATGACATTTTGGGGTCTGGTGTTACATATGGGCATAGTTAAAAAGCCAGAAATTAGACAATATTGGAGTACAGATGTTCTGTACAGCACCCCACTTCATCGTATGGCCATGACCCGGACTCGTTTTGAGACGATCCTTAAATTTTTGCATTACGATAATGCACAGTGCCCACCCAGAGATGATCCCACCTTTGACCGGCTATTCAAAGTCAGGCCGGTCATTGATCATTTCAGCGCCAAATTTGCTGAGATGTACATCCCCGAAAAATTCATTTGTGTAGACGAGTCACTTATACATTTTAAAGGAAGGGTTAAATTCCGCCAGTACCTTCCCAATAAGAGGGCAAGGTATGGCATAAAAATGTATAAGCTGTGCGAAAGTACCTCAGGGTACACCCACAGGTTTAGGGTATATGAAGGGAAGGACACAAGAATTGAACCGCCAGAATGCCCCCCCTCCCTCGTAGGTGTTAGTGGAAAGATTGTCTGGGATTTAGTGCACCCCTTCCTGGATAAGGGTTATCACCTCTATGTGGATAACTTTTACACCAGCATCCCCCTGTTTAGGGCCCTTGGTTCAAGAGGTACAGCAGCTTGCGGTACTGTGCGCAAGAACCAAAGAGGCCTCCCAAAAACGCACGTTGCCCAATTACTGAGAAAGGGTAAAAGCAGGGCACAATCCACCGAAAATATGTTGTTGGTCAAATATAAGGACAAGAGGGATGTCCTTATACTGACAACAATTCACGGAGACAGTACCACCTCCGTCCCTGTACGAGGTACCAGTACCCACACCTCAAAATCTATTTGTATCCTAGATTACAATAAGTACATGGGCGGAGTGGATCTTTCAGATCAGGTACTGAAGCCGTACAGTGCCCTGCGGAAAACAAAAATATGGTATAAGAAGCTGGCCGTGTATATCATCCAGATGGCACTGTATAACGCTTACGTACTATTCCGTTCTACCAGCCAGACGGGGACATTTATGCACTTTCAAGAGGAAGTCATAAAGGGCTTGATATTTGGGAACCAGCAGGCAGAGGGCCCCAGTACTTCTAGTACTGGCCCCAGTACTTCTAGTACTGTCCCCCATATTGTATCAGGGCAGCATTTTCCTAACGAAATCCCCTCCATTGGAAAAAAGGGCAGGACACAAAAAAGGTGCAAAGTTTGCTATAAAAAGGGAATAAGAAAGCAAACTATTTTCCACTGTGAAACTTGCCCCGACAAACCCGGCCTATGTATGAAGGAGTGTTTTAAAATATACCACACATCTATGGATTATTAGGTTCATCATTTCACCGTGCTTCGGGGGTCTTGCTAATGCGACATAGCACCCACCATTCATTCCACCAGAATGTGTGCTGCAAAATCCAAATATCACTCCTTCCCTTCTGAGTCCTGCCATGCACCCAAATGGTATTTTTTGGTCACATATGAGGCATTGCCATACTCTGGAGAAATTGCGGCACAGATTTTGGGGTGCTTTGTCTCCTTCATTCCTTGTGAAAATGAAAAATTTTGAGCCAGAACTGCATTTTTGTGTAAAAAAATGTAATTTTTCATTTTCACAGCCCAGTTGTACCAAAATTGGTGAAACCCCTGGGGGTTTGAAATGTACACTATACCCCTAGATGAATTCCCTGAGGGGTGTAGTTTGCAAAATGGGGTCACTTGTGGGGGGGTTCCACTGTATTGGTGCTTCGGGGGTCTTGCTAATGCGACATAGCACCCACAATTCATTCCACCAGAATCTGTGCTGCAAAATCCAAATATCACTCCTTCCCTTCTGAGTCCTGCCATTTTTTGGTCACGTATGAGGCATTGCCGTACTCGGGAGAAATTGCGGCACAGATTTTGGGGTGCTTTGTCTCCTTCATTCCTTGTGAAAATGAAAAATTTTGAGCCAGAACTGCATTTTTGTGTAAAAAAATGTAATTTTTCATTTTCACAGCCCAGTTGTACCAAAATTGGTGAAACCCCTGGGGGTTTGAAATGTACACTATACCCCTAGATGAATTCCCTGAGGGGTGTAGTTTGCAAAATGGGGTCACTTGTGGGGGGGTTCCACTGTATTGGTGCTTCGGGGGTCTTGCTAATGCGACATAGCACCCACCATTCATTCCACCAGAATCTGTGCTGCAAAATCCAAATATCACTCCTTCCCTTCTGAGTCCTGCCATGCACCCAAATGGTATTTTTTGGTCACATATGAGGCATTGCCGTACTCGGGAGAAATTGCGGCACAGATTTTGGGGTGCTTTGTCTCCATTCCTTGTGAAAATGAAAAATTTTGAGCCAGAACTGCATTTTTGTGTAAAAAAATTTAATTTTTCATTTTCACAGCCCAGTTGTACCAAAATTGGTGAAACCCCTGGGGGTTTGAAATGTATACTATACCCCTAGATGAATTCCCTGAGGGGTGTAGTTTGCAAAATGGGGTCACTTGTGGGAGGGGTTCCACTGTATTGGTGCTTCGGTGGTCTTGCTAATGCGACATAGCACCCACCATTCATTCCACCAGAATCTGTGCTGCAAAATCCAAATATCACTCCTTCCCTTCTGAGTCCTGCCATTTTTTGGTCACATATGAGGCATTGCCGTACTCGGGAGAAATTGCGGCACAGATTTTGGGGTGCTTTGTCTCCTTCATTCCTTGTGAAAATGAAAAATTTTGAGCCAGAACTGCATTTTTGTGTAAAAAAATGTAATTTTTCATTTTCACAGCCCAGTTGTACCAAAATTGGTGAAACCCCTGGGGGTTTGAAATGTACACTATACCCCTAGATGAATTCCCTGAGGGGTGTAGTTTGCAAAATGGGGTCACTTGTGGGGGGGTTCCACTGTATTGGTGCTTCGGGGATCTTGCTAATGCGACATAGCACCCACCATTCATTCCACCAGAATCTGTGCTGCAAAATCCAAATATCACTCCTTCCCTTCTGAGTCCTGCCATGCACCCAAATGGTATTTTTTGGTCACATATGAGGCATTGCCGTACTCGGGAGAAATTGCGGCACAGATTTTGGGGTGCTTTGTCTCCTTCATTCCTTGTGAAAATGAAAAATTTTGAGCCAGAACTGCATTTTTGTGTAAAAAAATGTAATTTTTCATTTTCACAGCCCAGTTGTACCAAAATTGGTGAAACCCCTGGGGGTTTGAAATGTACACTATACCCCTAGATGAATTCCCTGAGGGGTGTAGTTTGCAAAATGGGGTCACTTGTGGGGGGGGTTCCTAACTTTTAGCATCTTATGGTGCCTAGATACCTACATGGTGCCTAAAAAATAATCTCATAAAAAGGAGGCTCCAAAATCAAGTAGGTGCTCCTTCTATTATGAAGCCTGTGGTTTGGTCAACGTGCACACTAGGGCCACATATAGGATATTTATGAAAACAAAAGAATTGGGGGAATCAATTTTTAGTCACATTTCTCTAGTAAAATCTACTGTGTTCCTTAGAAAAATGTATTAAAATTGAAAATCTGCAAAAAAAATGAAATTTTGAAATTTCATCTACACTTTGTTTTAATTCCTGTGAAACACCTAAAGGGTTAACAAACTTCCAAAATGCTGTTTTGAATACTGTGAGGGGTGCAGTTTTTGAAATGGCATCATTTATGGGGGTGTCTCACATACAAGTCCCTCAAAGTCACATCAGAACTGAACTGGTCCCTAAAAAAATCAGTGTTTGAAATTTTCTTGAAAATTTGAGAATTTGCTATTCATATTTTAAGCCTCCTAGTGTCCAAAAAAATTAAAAGGAGGTTGAAATAATGATGGCAACATAAAGTAGACATATGGTCTTTGTTAGTTATTAACTATTTTGAGTGGTATGATTATTTGTCTCACAAGCAGAAAATTTAACATTTTGCAAATTGCTAAATTTTCAATTTTTTTTACGACATTTTGGTATTTTTCACAAAAAACACAGACTGTAACGACCAAAATTTACCACTAACTTGAAGTACAATGTGTCACGAGAAAACAATCTCAAAATCACTGGGATAAGTAAAAGCAAAAAAAAGTTATCCCCACATAAAGTGATACATGTCAGATTTGAAAAAAAGGGCTCTGTCAGGAAGGCAAAAACAGGCTGCGGCGGTAAGGGGTTAAACTGGATGATCCTGACAGAAGTCTGGTGAGTGCTGTTTTCCCATTTGGGAGTAAGTCTGTATATGTGTGTGTATATATATATATATATATATATATATATATATAAAATCATAGCTGCCTACCCTCCTGCATTCTGCAGGAGACTCCCTGAAATAGCAGCAAAATCCCTCTCTCCCTTATTAGCCTAACAATCTCCCTCAATTAACCTAGCCCACAATACACTGTTACATTTTTTGGGGAAAAATAAAGGAGAGTCTGCCAGCGCATGGGGATCTGGCTGTTACCGCCGGTGTGTGATAGGCACTCACTAGGCTTGCCAGGGATGCCGGGGACAGAGCTGCAGATCGTGGGGACAGTATGGTGACTATGCAGGGCTGCCGTGGGGACACTACCCTGACTACGCTTGGCAGCAGTTGCTACGCCTACACTGACAACATAGCTTAGGCTACGCTGAAAACAGCGTAGCCTGCCGCCGTGAAACTACACAAGTACTCTAAGTGGGACATTAAGGAGTGGATTACAGTTATTCAGATGAGTAAGGGTATAGATTAGGGGTTTTGAGGCTTCTGGGGTAATAAAAGATGAAACCAAAAAATAATAATAAGATAAACGGGAAATGGGGTAGCTTTTATATTGTGGATCTCAGGGATTGTTGAGTTTTCATAAGATACCCCAAAATGACATTTCTTGCTCGCATATGACTGTTGTCCTGTGTCCCGTATTTAAATCAGCCAATTTGGTTATTAGTGTCAAAAGCTGGTCCCTGCCTAGTGGCTAGTACAACAATTAGATGTCATCCTAGTAGCTTATGTAGAAAGCACATTGCAGCTGGCAATAGCAGTTTGCTTGCTGATATACTGGGAAAAATAAATCTGTCACAGATTTTTGATTAGTTTTACCATTAGCGGTGGAGATCTCATATTACCAGGTTTCATCTCTGGTAATCTTTACTGTCCCTTTGTGCACATTGCATACATCATGGATATTGACCTTTTACTATGTCAACAATTGTGTGTCCCACCATTAGTATGTCCAAATATGTGTGGAACCCTGTTTATTGAAGGCCCACAATTTTTTTTACTAGTGCTTGGTTGCAGCCATCAGTTACTAAGGTATATACTGTACTTTATAAAATATAATATCAATATTTTCACACAATAGACTTTGCAGTGAAATTGCACAAAAACCGGTGCAGCATATTGTCACAATAACATAAAAAATTATGAAAAAGTCTTTAGAATAAACTTTTGTCTTTATACTACCATAATAAAGACAAATGCTGGCTAAACCAACTTTCATCCAACCAGTTGGTTGGTTGGTTGGACTGAAAATCTGGTACTGGATTTGAGCAAATGAGAATTTACATTTGCTCACAAATCCAGAAAAATGGACAAATAGATTGAGTCAAATTGTTTAAATCAAACATTCAACAGATGTGGTCGCTATGTTAACACTTTGAAACTCAACATACATTAGGTTGACTATTAAAGGTCAACAGGGCTTAGTTCAACACGTGAAATAGGTCAACATGGCTAAGGTCGGAAGGTCGACACAAGCATTAAGTCAACAATGGGAAGGTCAACAGTCAAAAGGTTGCGTGAGTTTTTCATGGGATTTTTGGGCAACTTCAGAATCAGAATCTACTTTATTGGCCAGGTATACTCACCTATACTAGGATTTTTTTGCAGTACAGAGCATCGCCAAACAAGAACACGGAGGAGGAAATACATAACATACATTACATACTGTATATTACACATAAATTACATTTGTGTGTGTGTTTGACTCAACATATTAGACATGTTGCATATTAGTTATATTATACATTGTTCGTTGGTGAACAGCTATTGGAGAGAAACTTTTAGTGGTTCTAGTCAACTTTGTAGGTATGGACCTGTAGCATCTGCCTGATGGAAGAGTTTTGAATAGGTTGTGACCAGGGTGCAGCATATCTGTCATGATTTTTCCTGCATGCTTCTTGACCCTGGACAAGTAAAGTTCCTGGACAGGGGGTGGTCAGCCACAATGATCTTTTCTGCCATCCTCACCACCATTTGCAGCCTTCATCTGTCATTTTAATTGGCCCCTCCATACCAGATTGTGATCGAGGAGCATTGGATAGGTTATATGATGGCAGTGTAAAAGATGAGCAGCAGCTCCTGCCGAATGTTGAATTTCCTGAGTTGCCTTAGGATGAAAATCCGCTGCTGAGCCTTCTTTACAATGGTGCATATGTTGGGCTCCCATTTAAGGTCTAGGGAAATTTTTATTCCTAGGAATTTTAAAGAGTTGACCCATGACACCAAACTCAGTTATTGTAAGTGGATGTACAGCATTTGGTTTCCTTCTGTAGTCCACCAGGATCTCAACCATCTTGACGGGGATAAGGACAAGGTTGTTCCTTCCGTAGCACTCTTTTAGCGGGTCCACTTTGCATCTGTATGGAAACTCATCTTCGTCCTTGATTAGACCGATGACGGTAGTTCCGTCTGAGAATTTTATGATTGTTACTGATTGCTCAGCCAAAATGCAGACGTTCTTGTATAGGGCGAAGAGCAGGGGGGGCATCCTTTGAAGCACCCGTACTGATCATGCTCACGGTAGACAAGAATGCTCTGGCTTTCACCGCCTCTTTTCTTGCTGTCAGGAAATCAATGATCCAGGAGCATGTTGATTCTGGGACTCCTAAGGAGAGAAGTTTGGGCTGCAGGATACAGGGAACAATTGTGTTGAATGCTTAGCTGAAGTCTACGAATGACGGAGCTTTCTGAGCTGACTGCTGAACTACTGTAAGGCTTGTTGTTATTATAGGTAAGGACTGTTTTGGTTGGCACACACCTGTCCTCACAGAAGGTGATGTAGGATTTCAGTCAGTTCAACTATGTCAATGGCAGAAGCCTCAAAGACACTCCAGTCCATGCAGTCGAAACAGGCCTGGAGGTTCAGTTTTACCTAGCTTGTCCAGCTTTTGACAGACCTGACCACAGGCTTAGCTGTCCTCAGCTTCTGGATGTATGTTGGAAGATGGTTGACTATTCAATGGTCAGAAAGTCCCAGGACTGTGCTGTGGATAGACCGGTAAGTAGACTTGAGAGTGGTGCAGCACTGGTTTAAAGTTCACCCCTCCCTGGTGTGGCATTTGACTTGCTGCTTGTACTTCCGAAGCTCCTGGCTCAGGTTGGCACTGTTGAAGTCTCTCAGTACTAAAAGCAATGAGCAACTATTTACTGAAGTGCAGGTTTTTAGAAGTCGAGATGTCCATAGCAACCAATCAAATTCTTGCTGTTATTTTTTAGAAGGAGCTAGATAATATATAATTAAAATCTGATTGGTTGCTATGGGCATTATCTACACTTCTTAAAACTTGTAATTTAGTTAAAAAACCTTAGTAGTAAAGGTAAAAGCCTTGCAGGCAATTTTATAAAATGGAAATTAAAAAAAGAAAACCCTACCAGATTTAAAGTAACATTTAATATTTAAATGTGGTCTTTTAAATACAACATAGTGCAAAAAAAAAAAAACAGTTTAAAGCTTTTATAATATTAATGCAGTAAGTTTCATTTCTCTGGTCATTAGCTGGTGGCTATGATTAGTGTCTGTTTCCAAGGTAGCATCAAAGTATGCTTAAGACTTTGACTCATTTCAAACACCTCAGTCTTCAAGTCTTTATTGAAGTTGTGCAATGGTACAAAGAACAAAAACATAACAATAAGATGTTTGTTAAACGTGTATTTCAACTCAAATTGTATTATTTGTTTATTTTTGTTGTGAGATCCTCAGCAAATTAAGGATGCCACAGTGATCACGACATATGCCATGCAACAAAGTGAAGTCAATCATTATTTATGGAATCTTCAGCTATCTGAACATCTAAAGGCCCCCATACATTAATCCAAGGTATCATATGCAGACTTGCATGTGATACCTCGGCAATTGCCCACCGGCACCTGGATTGCATACAGTCCTTTAGCATACAATTTATCGTATGCAACCCCCAGCAAGTGCCGCTGGATCGGACAAATGTTAAGTGCAGCACTAGCAATCTCCGGAACCGACCTGATGCGCCCATGACTGCACATAGGATCGGAATCGGAGGTAAGGCACCTATGATTTGGACACTTTTCACCCGGTTTCTCGGGCCGATCCATCAGAATCCGGGGAAAAGAACCTTTGCTACAAGACACTTTGCCCATCAAGTGTAGATTTAATTCATATTTACCTATTGGATTTTTGTGTTCCTATTCAGAGACAGTACTCACAATTGTTTTAATTGATGGAAGGTGAATTATGCTCTGTGGTTGTTGTGCAATTTGTGAGCCTACCAAGCCTGCATCAGTGTGTAGAAACAGAGTACACAAAGGTTACTATACCATTTCAACCATAGTGCTTAAAGACCATCAGTAGGCAGCTACTTTAGTGTAACATGCATATAAGAGGTTTTCTTTATTTGAACATCAACAGTCATTTATTTTAACCCCTTCAGTGGCAATCCTGAGAATTTTCCGGGCTGTGCCTCAGTGCCCAGTCTGGCAAGCCCGGAAAATTCTCGGGATTGCCACTGTTTACAGCCGGGCAGCACTGCTGAGTTCAATCACTGCCTGGCTCCCTCCCCTCTGCGGCGCCGCCTCCTCCCTCCTCCTTCCCCCCTCCCCTCCGGGTTTCTTATTGAAGTCCCCATTCTAATCAAGTTGTGCCCCCAAAAACAGAGAGTACTTTTCTCTTCTCCCTTTTGCAAACGTGAGTTCTAAGGTAATTGTTATCCTGCTAAACCACACCCCTTATAAATAGACCATGCCCCTTATAGTAAGCCACACCCCTTTTGTGGCACTTACAATTTGTGTACAAATTGTCTAGAAACAGCCCTGTCAGCTTAACCATCTTGACAGATTATTGCACAAACAAGCATAACAATAATGCCCTTAACTTTATTAACACACGGGTGCAGGCATTGCCACATACAAATATACAGTAGGTTAACACTGCAGCTTTAAAAGTGTAATATTTAGCTCCAATCCAGAGACTACCAAGCAGTGGTGTCAGATAACTTTGTGTCCTGTCCAGACAAGTCCAGTCCTGTATAGTTACACATACACACACTTAAAAATGACCCCTTGAGAAAGGGGTCTTACCTGCAGAGAAATACACAGCCAGATATCAATAAGGCACAGTGATAATGTGTCTGCAGATGCACACTAATATTCTGCAAGCAGTGCAGGGTTAATGGGAACCATACTTCCCAACCGTGTAATGCCATTGGTCGGGACACTCAGAGCACCCAAAAATGGACTTAATCTCTTAATCTCTGCAGAAGGGGGTGTGGCCTTATGAGATTCCACAGCTGCAGGCCACACCCCAATTTCCCATCACTATAGGAGCATGGCCAGCACTGTGTAAGCAATAGGGAAGGGAGGAGCAGCCACACCCACCTTAATTAGCAATGTATACCCTTGGTATATCTCCTCAGAGATTAGAGATATATAAATATTATATAAACTCTCTCCCACCCCTCTAGCCAACACAGTAACTTTCAAGTCCTGTTGTACTGTAGCTGGGTCCAGGGTGTCAGCACTGCTAGAGACAGTGCTATCAGCAGAAGCAGCAACAGCAGCAGCAGCATTGTTTTATGTATATTGGCCACTGCATGTTATCTTTCTGTATACAGAGAGCACAGGGGCTGACTTAAGCAGGGGACCTTTTGGGCACTGCAGGATTTAAATCCATGATGACGTAGTGTGTTACTAATGGTAACCTTTGTGACTGTGGTCCCAGCTCTCTTGAGGTCATTGACCAGGTCCCCACGTGTAGTTCTGGGCTGATTCCTCACCGTTCTTAAGATCATTGATACCCCACGAGGTGAGATCTTGCATAGAGCCCCAGGTCGAGGGATATTGTCAGTGATCTTGTATTTCTTCAATGTTTTAATAATTGCGCCAACAGTTGATCGCTTCTCACCAAGATGCTTGCATATTGTTGAGTAGCTCATCCCAGCCTTGTGCAGCTCTGCAATTTTTTTCCTGGTGTCCTTAGATAGCTCTCTGGTCTTGGCCATGGTGGAGAGGTTACAGTCTGACTGACAAATAAATTGTTTAAAAATCATAAAATGCGATTTCCTGCTTTTCCCCTCACATTCTTATTCTCATAGTTGAAGTGTACCTATGATGGAAATTACAGACCTCTCATCTTTTTATGCATGTATGCATGGATGCACGCCATACAATATCCATGCATCACATATCGCCACCGCTGGGTGGCTAATGCTTCACTAATCTACTGAAGTGGCGGATTGATATACCGATGGAACCGCGCCATTCGCCAAGAGTGAGGGATGAGGCACACAAGCGTCTTATACTGTACGTGCTGTGTAGTAAATACAGTACGTACAGGTATATAGTTTAGAGCAGGGGTTCTCAAACTTTTTTCTCTGGGACCCCGTCAGACAATAACAATAATTACAGGACCCCAGCAAGTTACCACAGAATGGCCGCCACATGTGTGGTCAGTGAATTGAAATACCCGCTATTGTGACAGGGAGGCAGTGGGTAATGAGGGGATGGAAAAAGGGGATGGAAGGGGGAAGCAGAGGATGTTTACTTAATGAGTTATCCCCCGTTCCCCCTTCCACAGACACATTAATCTGATGGTCAGCAACATGAAGACGTGACCCCATTCTGAAGTGGTTGGGACCCACTTTGGGGTCAGGACCCACAGTTTGAGAACCGCTGGTTTAGAGAATAGTCAGATACTGTATAATAATACAAGATACTGTATAATAATGTTTATCATCAGTTCTTCACATAAAACTGCAAACTGTAGGCAATTAAGACAATATGTTTTTTTCAAAATTTTAGTAACAAAATTAAAGATTTTTCAGTTTATAAATGAAGATTGTTACCAGTAATTGGAAAATATGAGGATAACAAATGGATAAATGTAAAAGCTAATGTGCCAAAAGCCATTAAAAATATTTATCTTAATAAAATTATTTAAGTTTTTCCTTACAATTTATCCCCTGCAAAAATTAATTTATTCATATGTGATAAGTATTTTATTCCAGTTGTCACTGCACAGTTTATGATGGGTAGGCAGAAACCATAAATAACATGCACAATTATAGTATTCTCCAGCATTTTGCTAATAAAGTTACTGGAAAATTCATGCAAACTCTGAATGTTTGGAAGCACCTACAGTATGTGTCAGCATTACACCAGAAACAACTAAAGCATCCCTAAAAAATCCATTCAAAATACCAGTTGCCTCGGCTCTCATTAGATGAATGCACTCATCAGTCTGACAACACAGAATCCTACTGGATAATTTGGCATATTGAGGACACCAGCAATATAAGGTGCCAATTTGACAGACATGATAGTTAATTTTACTCTGTACAGCTATTTCAGCACTGTATCTGTGTGTGTGTGTTTTTTTATCCATACCTAAAACGGCTACAGACATTGATTAACCCGTAGTTTCTTTTTATTTTGTCTTTATTGTTTCTCTAAAATTGTGTTGATTTCTTATGTTATTCCCTGTTGTTAAATATCAATGTAAAGCTTTAGGGGGAGATGTACTAAGCCTTGAAAAGTGATAAAATGGAGAGTGATAAACCACTAACCAATCAGCTCCTACTGTATTTTTCATTTATCTAGTGGTAGTTTATCACTCTCCATTTTATCACATTTCAAGATTAGTACATTTGGTCCTTTGTTTGAATTTAACGTTAAAAGAACTCAATCTTCAAAGTTTAGAATAAGTCATTGAATATTGTTTGTAGAAAGAGCCTCATATTTCCCATGTTGCACTCTAGCTTTACAGAAAAACACATGAAAGAGCCTAATATTTTTAGCTGAAATTACATCTGCTTCAATTTGCTGTTGACCTCAAGTTTAACATAGAAAACTGAATTTGCAGATCAGACATAAAATCATCAAGAATAAATCAGACAAGCATTAGTCAGGTGAGAGTCTTTAAGCTCCAGGGAACTCTTTTTCAAAGATGACCTAAATTGAAACAGCCACTGGAGGCGCACTGTAATTTCCAGTATACAGATGAATTTCTACAGACATATAGTATAACAATCTCAAGGGTAGATGCAGTGGCATAAGTTCGTCCCAGTTGCCCGGAGGCAAGATAAATGTTGGTGCCCCCCCCCCCCCCACACACACACTGCTCCTTACATACAGTAAATATATGTATTTATATTATGTTTAAAAATAAAGAAACTGTGACTTCTATGGTCCTGCTGGGAGGGGGAGTCAGCCACAGAAGTGATATCAATGGCTTTCAATTAACTGATTCAAACTTGCAGGAGAGGAGAGGTGCCCCCTTGGGAGCAGGAGCCCGGCGGCAGATGACTCCATTGCCTCCCAGAGTTCTGCCTCTGGGTAGATGTATGAAACAGTGATAAGGGAGAAGTGAGCCAGAGGAGAAGTGGCCAATGGCAACCAATCAGCACTAAAGTAACATCTATAATTTGCATAGTATAAAATTATACAGAGCAGCTGATTGGTTGCCATGGGCCACTTCTCCTCTGTCTCACTTTTCCTCCCTTATCACTGCTTCATACATTTACCCTTCAGTTATTTACCACCCTGAAATGACTTAGTTATAGTTTATATAAAACAGCATTGCATAGATATACAGTAACTTACAGATATTATTTATACAAACAACTACTGGTGTGTTTCTGTAGAATGCAAGGTATTGTACTGACACAGAACACCCTCATACATTTGTATTATACTTTATTATACATATATTATATAAAACCACACAGTTGACAGGCAATATATTGTATAACTAGTAGTGCCTACCCGTGGAGTAGTACCCGCTGGGTGATTATTCATTTTACTCAATGATGCAATATGCTTATTACAGTAATTTTATTTAAAAACAAAAGATGGTACTTTCTCATCTTTGCGGCCACCGCTATGCTAATTAAGTTAGCTGCTACTTAACCGCTATGTAAGGATTTTCAGTGAGGGAACCATGCAACCACCCTGGGTCCAAGCGGTGACGTATATTCCTGACGAGCAGTATCCACTCCCCACCCACCATGGCGTGCCAGGCTGTGCGGCAAAGGACGACTGATGGAGGGCTATGTGTAACTGCTATACAACACTGCTGGCAAGCTTTTAATTTTATGCCTATATGTATGTAAGGTTTTTTTTAATTACATAAAGTTATTTGATCTATAGCTCATTGTGTGCTTCTTCTCTAACTTTCTTGCATGTACTTTGGTAAAGCCGTGGGAACGGCTTCAGAGAAAAAGCTGCACCATATCTGGATTTACTGTGAACTCTTTATATGGACTGAGCGCGGCTAGAATCTTTATATATATATATATATATATATATATATATATTCTTCGTATAGCTGGCACTCTCATATCATTGTAGTCAAAATAGCTGGGGTGCCATTCCATAGAGGGCCGAATGGTAGGTCCAATAGTCATATGCAGATTGTGTTGGAGACACTCACCAGTCTTATAGCAGAGTCACATATAGATTTAATCAGGCAGCATGGCAATCACAAAGGGTCCCTTTGTGATTGCCATGCTGCCTGATTAAATCTATATGTGACTCTGCTATAAGACTAGTGAGTGTCTCCAACACAATCTGCATATATATATATATATAAATTCACGTTAAACCGGCACTCCCTGCTTAAATCTGTTTCTTGCGTCCGGTGCCCTTCCTCCACTTTCTGGTGGATATATACCTCGGTAATTGCCGGCACTCTGGGATGACTTGTGGTCAAGAAAGACAGCTGAAATGCTAGAGTGTAAACTTTATTATTGGTATTAAAGACCAACGTTTCGGGGACTAGCACTTTGTCAAGGTACAAGTGAAAAACTGTTTCTGCTAGTCCCCGAAAGTTGGTCTTTAATACACGTTTTTGAAAAAACCCAGTGACTCCAATTCTCCTTTATAGTCTGCAAGATCTTGTATAACTATGGCTTAAAGACGTTGGTCTTTAATATACATTTTAGAAAAACCCAGTGAGTGCCGCTGTTTGTCTGCTAGCTAAGCAGTGTTCCTGTGTGTGTATGTATGTATATATATATATATATATATATATATATATATATACAGAGACAGTTAGGGCGGCACTCGCTGGATTTCAGAATGAAGAATTACTCCTGGACACAGGCAGTTCAGTTCAACGTTTCAATCTTTAAACAGATTTTTTTCAAGAACAACAATACAAACTTACTCACCAACTTTTAAAGACAAGTGATGCTGGAAAGATGCCATAGCGTGCGTTGTTCCTCCCCCAGCGTTCAATCAGGCTGTCACGCTATGCGGAATGACGTAATACCGCCGCTCAGAGTGGTCAAATTGATCTCACTCCGTTAGGCTGCGCGTGCTACTGCGCATGTGCAAGCCTCTGCAGTTGTGTCATCGGCAACCTACAACAGTCAGGAAATCTCCGGTACTGATGTGTGCGCAACTGTGCGCTCGGGGACATATAAAGTCTCCCTTCCATGCCTACCAATCGGAACTGACACCAATGCACCTAAATATAGCAAGCAGGCAGCCTGAGGTCCCTTGCTGGAGGATTACAAAAGCACTATATAAAAAAGTGATAAATAAAGTGAAAAAATAGTGACATGTAAACATGGTCGACACTGTGTCGACACCTGACACCATATACGAAAAAAATACAAAAAATGGTTTAAAAACACATGTGATCCTGTGGAAGGATCCAAAATGGGTGACAGAGCCCTGTCAACCAAACACGACTATGGCTAATGACATATATAATTAAATAGGACATGTATCTGGCACAAATGACTTATGAAGAAGCAGGCTAATAGGTATAAAGATGACAAATAACAAACAATGAAAAAACAACAAGGTAGCTAGCAACAGAAAGGGCAAAATATGCATGGGCTGTACAGGCTGTGTAGAAAAATTGCATGCTGTGCACTCACGTCACCATGATAAATAAAGCAACAAGGCAGCCTATGGTAAAGAGCCTATATGGCATAATAATCTCCCTGACTGTTGATGGCATCAAGTGCCTGGAAAAATGAGGGGGGAAAAGGGCATCACTGGAAACAGGCAAAGGAGATTGACTCATTGAGACCCAACGGGGCCACCGAGTTCAGTTTATGAATCCAGAAAGTCTCTAATTGTAATAAGATCTTCTCTCTGTCTCCCCCTCTTTTGGACTTCGGTACGTGGTCAATTAATCTGTATTTTAGGGTGGCCAGTGAATGTTTGGCCTCGACAAAATGTCGGGCCACTGGTTGGTCTATTTCTTTTCCACTCAACGCTAATCTAATGGCGGAGCGGTGCTGACCTGCTCTTTCCCTAAACATACAGATGGTCTTCCCCACGTAAATGAGGCTGCAGGGACAAGTGATCATGTAGATCACAAAACGGGAGGTGCACCCCAACACATGCTTTATGGGGAATTTTTTGCCAGATCTCGGATGTGTGAAGAAATGGCCAGTGTCTAGATGACTACACGTTGCACATCCAGTACAACGGTAGCATCCAGGCTTCCTACTCAAGAAATTGGTTGGGGCTGTAGACCGACCCGATACATCGTTGTGCACCAACCAATTTTTTAGATTTTTCCCTCTTTTGTGGCCTATCATGAGTTTTGATGACTTCAGTGATTTTATGCCTGAGTCCGTATTGATTAAGGGCCAATATTTTTTGGCTACTTTTTTGACAGTATTACTCATGGTACTGTATTCATTTACAAAAATCATGGTCTTGGACATGTCCTCAGTTTTCTTGCGGACTTGTTTAATTTCTTCTCTAGGTTTTTGAAACACTTTTTGCTTAGCTTTCTCAAGAGTCTTGGGACAATATCCTCTTGACAAAAATTTATCAGACATACTTTCCACCTCCTTTAGTGCCTCAGTGTCTACGTTGGTGATCCGTCTCGCCCTAAGAAACTGCGAGTACGGGAGACCTTGAATGAGGGAAACAGGGTGGTGGCTACTGGCATGCAGTGCCACATTACAGTCAGTGGGCTTATGAAAGATTTTGGTAAAGAATTTATTTTCGTGCCATCTGATGTTAACATCAAGATAGTCAATGCTTTCATGACTGCACTGGTAAGTGAATTTAATATCGGAATGCATCTGATTAATTTCTGCCATGACTGCGTGGAATTTTGCGGCATCACCATCCCATAGGACAATGATGTCGTCTATATATCTGTAAAAGAAGCGAGTATGTTGTGAAAAAGCATCATTATTCAAGAACAGATTTTTTTCAATATCGAACATAAAAATGTTCGCCACAGATGGAGCCACGTGAGATCCCATTGCGCACCCCCGCAGCTGTCTGTAGAATGAGTTGTCAAAAAGGAAATAATTCCTGGTAAGCGTTTTCTCCAACAATTCTACAAACAGCTGAACGGGGGGGCCCTGGTACTCACTTTGTGTGGAAATAAATCTTTGTACACTCTCAATTCCTGCTGTTTGGGGAATACTGGTGTACAAAGATACCACATCTATAGTACACAGTAATAATTTCTCAGGAAGTCCAGAGAGAGAGAACAGTTTTTCGAGAAGCATATTTGAATCTTTCAGAAAAGTTTCTTGCTTCTGTATCAGCGGTTGGACGTAGAAATCAAGATACTTTGAGATGGGACTATACAAGGAGTCCCTGGCCGAGATGATGGGTCGGCCAGGGGGAGCGACCAGGGACTTGTGTATCTTGGGAAGTGTGTATAACAAAGGGACTTTTGGAAAGTCACATAATAGGTTATTTTGGACAGATTCAGAGATCCAACCATGCTGCGTCGCCATACATAGAATTCGATCCAACTCAGTCTTGTATACATTAGTGGGGTCCTTGTCAAGCTTCTGGTAAACCGCTTTATCCGATAGCTGACGGTAGATCTCTTTTTTGTAGGTATCCGTGTCCTGGATAACCAGGGCACCCCCTTTATCTGCCGAGCGAAAGACCACCGAGTGGTCCTTGCTCAATGTTTGTAAGGCCGTGTATTCTTCCCGACTGAGGTTGTAATTGGTCGACTGACAATTTTTATGTGCTGTCGACACTTCATGGTCCAATATCCTCATAAAAGATTTAATAGATGGATTTAGAGAGTTTGGTTCAAAGTTCGATTTTTTCTTTACAGGTTGAGGGTCATAGTTAGAAACACTAGGAGAGTCAGAGAAATATTCTTTTAATTTGAGTCCTCTATTGAGACGCCACATTTCTTGTTTCCACCCAAAAGGGTTGAATTTGTTGGTTGGACAAAATGTAAGTCCTTTGTTTAATATTCTCTCTTCTGTAAGAGTCAAAGATCTGGAAGAAAGGTTGACGATTATGGTTTCTTCCCTTGCGTTCTTTTTGCGGACCCTCTGCCCTTGGCCCCCACGGCGGGTGCGCGCCCTCTGCCTGTGACCTTCTGGGCACGAGTTTCTACCCCTAAAGGGGGTTTACTTAGAGGGTTGTCCGATTGGCGATCTGACTCACTGTATGAAGAGTTTGATCCACTTGATTTTTCAAAGCGGTATCTCTGCCTGTACCTGCCCTCCCTTCTCTGTGTGGTATAATTGGATGGACCTCTGCCCGTTGCCCAAGTATAGACTCTTTGTTCCTGGTAGTCTAAGTCCACTTTTAATAATTTCTCTTTTTTGTATTTGATGAGTTTTTGTCTGTATTCTGTAATCTGGGTATTGAGCTTTCCAATCCAATCTGTGGATGTGTCTTGTAAGAAAGTGGGCTTATGTAAGGATTCAAACGTTTTGATTTTTTCAGCGATACAAGCTGATGATGGCAGTGGATTTCTGCATCTCAAATTCGATACAGGTGATTTGCTGAGCTTTAGTGACACAGACACGGAGAGCAGATATTTCAAAGATTCTCTCCGGGATCTAGAGGGTGTCACACCTACTACTGATTTATTTGGCAATTTATTGAAACTTAAAAAGAAAGAAGTGGACTATTATTTGCATGGGGTTACACTCACAGACTACCACAAGGAGCGTAAAATACCCCGGGGGTTCCGCATAAAAAACGTTCCCACTATCGGACGCAACAACATAGAGTTTTGCAAAAAGTGGGTGGCGATACTGAACAAGTGCTCCCTGGATCTGATCCTTTTAGTTATAGAGGAGTCAGCCAGGGAGGTAGCTTGTATCGCTGAAAAAATCAAAACGTTTGAATCCTTACATAAGCCCACTTTCTTACAAGACACATCCACAGATTGGATTGGAAAGCTCAATACCCAGATTACAGAATACAGACAAAAACTCATCAAATACAAAAAAGAGAAATTATTAAAAGTGGACTTAGACTACCAGGAACAAAGAGTCTATACTTGGGCAACGGGCAGAGGTCCATCCAATTATACCACACAGAGAAGGGAGGGCAGGTACAGGCAGAGATACCGCTTTGAAAAATCAAGTGGATCAAACTCTTCATACAGTGAGTCAGATCGCCAATCGGACAACCCTCTAAGTAAACCCCCTTTAGGGGTAGAAACTCGTGCCCAGAAGGTCACAGGCAGAGGGCGCGCACACGCCGTGGGGGCCAAGGGCAGAGGGTCCGCAAAAAGAACGCAAGGGAAGAAACCATAATCGTCAACCTTTCTTCCAGATCTTTGACTCTTACAGAAGAGAGAATATTAAACAAAGGACTTACATTTTGTCCAACCAACAAATTCAACCCTTTTGGGTGGAAACAAGAAATGTGGCGTCTCAATAGAGGACTCAAATTAAAAGAATATTTCTCTGACTCTCCTAGTGTTTCTAACTATGACCCTCAACCTGTAAAGAAAAAATCGAACTTTGAACCAAACTCTCTAAATCCATCTATTAAATCTTTTATGAGGATATTGGACCATGAAGTGTCGACAGCACATAAAAATTGTCAGTCGACCAATTACAACCTCAGTCGGGAAGAATACACGGCCTTACAAACATTGAGCAAGGACCACTCGGTGGTCTTTCGCTCGGCAGATAAAGGGGGTGCCCTGGTTATCCAGGACACGGATACCTACAAAAAAGAGATCTACCGTCAGCTATCGGATAAAGCGGTTTACCAGAAGCTTGACAAGGACCCCACTAATGTATACAAGACTGAGTTGGATCGAATTCTATGTATGGCGACGCAGCATGGTTGGATCTCTGAATCTGTCCAAAATAACCTATTATGTGACTTTCCAAAAGTCCCTTTGTTATACACACTTCCCAAGATACACAAGTCCCTGGTCGCTCCCCCTGGCCGACCCATCATCTCGGCCAGGGACTCCTTGTATAGTCCCATCTCAAAGTATCTTGATTTCTACGTCCAACCGCTGATACAGAAGCAAGAAACTTTTCTGAAAGATTCAAATATGCTTCTCGAAAAACTGTTCTCTCTCTCTGGACTTCCTGAGAAATTATTACTGTGTACTATAGATGTGGTATCTTTGTACACCAGTATTCCCCAAACAGCAGGAATTGAGAGTGTACAAAGATTTATTTCCACACAAAGTGAGTACCAGGGCCCCCCCGTTCAGCTGTTTGTAGAATTGTTGGAGAAAACGCTTACCAGGAATTATTTCCTTTTTGACAACTCATTCTACAGACAGCTGCGGGGGTGCGCAATGGGATCTCACGTGGCTCCATCTGTGGCGAACATTTTTATGTTCGATATTGAAAAAAATCTGTTCTTGAATAATGATGCTTTTTCACAACATACTCGCTTCTTTTACAGATATATAGACGACATCATTGTCCTATGGGATGGTGATGCCGCAAAATTCCACGCAGTCATGGCAGAAATTAATCAGATGCATTCCGATATTAAATTCACTTACCAGTGCAGTCATGAAAGCATTGACTATCTTGATGTTAACATCAGATGGCACGAAAATAAATTCTTTACCAAAATCTTTCATAAGCCCACTGACTGTAATGTGGCACTGCATGCCAGTAGCCACCACCCTGTTTCCCTCATTCAAGGTCTCCCGTACTCGCAGTTTCTTAGGGCGAGACGGATCACCAACGTAGACACTGAGGCACTAAAGGAGGTGGAAAGTATGTCTGATAAATTTTTGTCAAGAGGATATTGTCCCAAGACTCTTGAGAAAGCTAAGCAAAAAGTGTTTCAAAAACCTAGAGAAGAAATTAAACAAGTCCGCAAGAAAACTGAGGACATGTCCAAGACCATGATTTTTGTAAATGAATACAGTACCATGAGTAATACTGTCAAAAAAGTAGCCAAAAAATATTGGCCCTTAATCAATACGGACTCAGGCATAAAATCACTGAAGTCATCAAAACTCATGATAGGCCACAAAAGAGGGAAAAATCTCAAAAATTGGTTGGTGCACAACGATGTATCGGGTCGGTCTACAGCCCCAACCAATTTCTTGAGTAGGAAGCCTGGATGCTACCGTTGTACTGGATGTGCAACGTGTAGTCATCTAGACACTGGCCATTTCTTCACACATCCGAGATCTGGCAAAAAATTCCCCATAAAGCATGTGTTGGGGTGCACCTCCCGTTTTGTGATCTACATGATCACTTGTCCCTGCAGCCTCATTTACGTGGGGAAGACCATCTGTATGTTTAGGGAAAGAGCAGGTCAGCACCGCTCCGCCATTAGATTAGCGTTGAGTGGAAAAGAAATAGACCAACCAGTGGCCCGACATTTTGTCGAGGCCAAACATTCACTGGCCACCCTAAAATACAGATTAATTGACCACGTACCGAAGTCCAAAAGAGGGGGAGACAGAGAGAAGATCTTATTACAATTAGAGACTTTCTGGATTCATAAACTGAACTCGGTGGCCCCGTTGGGTCTCAATGAGTCAATCTCCTTTGCCTGTTTCCAGTGATGCCCTTTTCCCCCCTCATTTTTCCAGGCACTTGATGCCATCAACAGTCAGGGAGATTATTATGCCATATAGGCTCTTTACCATAGGCTGCCTTGTTGCTTTATTTATCATGGTGACGTGAGTGCACAGCATGCAATTTTTCTACACAGCCTGTACAGCCCATGCATATTTTGCCCTTTTTGTTGCTAGCTACCTTGTTGTTTTTTCATTGTTTGTTATTTGTCATCTTTATACCTATTAGCCTGCTTCTTCATAAGTCATTTGTGCCAGATACATGTCCTATTTAATTATATATGTCATTAGCCATAGTCGTGTTTGGTTGACAGGGCTCTGTCACCCATTTTGGATCCTTCCACAGGATCACATGTGTTTTTAAACCATTTTTTGTATTTTTTTCGTATATGGTGTCAGGTGTCGACACAGTGTCGACCATGTTTACATGTCACTATTTTTTCACTTTATTTATCACTTTTTTATATAGTGCTTTTGTAATCCTCCAGCAAGGGACCTCAGGCTGCCTGCTTGCTATATTTAGGTGCATTGGTGTCAGTTCCGATTGGTAGGCATGGAAGGGAGACTTTATATGTCCCCGAGCGCACAGTTGCGCACACATCAGTACCGGAGATTTCCTGACTGTTGTAGGTTGCCGATGACACAACTGCAGAGGCTTGCACATGCGCAGTAGCACGCGCAGCCTAACGGAGTGAGATCAATTTGACCACTCTGAGCGGCGGTATTACGTCATTCCGCATAGCGTGACAGCCTGATTGAACGCTGGGGGAGGAACAACGCACGCTATGGCATCTTTCCAGCATCACTTGTCTTTAAAAGTTGGTGAGTAAGTTTGTATTGTTGTTCTTGAAAAAAATCTGTTTAAAGATTGAAACGTTGAACTGAACTGCCTGTGTCCAGGAGTAATTCTTCATTCTGAAATCCAGCGAGTGCCGCCCTAACTGTCTCTGTATTTGTGGTGGTGAGAGTCTCCCTGCCAGGGAAGGCACCAGGGTCTGTTGGAATCGTTTATGGTGGAGCTGCCGACTGCACGACAATTATATATATATATATATATATATATATATAAAACAAAGGGGGGTTGTGTTCTTTTTTTTGCGCTAATGTGGGGGCAGCACTTCTATAGTGCCTCACTGTTAATAAAGGCACAACAGATACTGATAGAAACAAGAAAAGGAATAGGAGTGCGCCCAATATAATTTTTCACCACAGAAATTACACACTGTTAAAAATCTGTATTTATTACAGTTATTAGTACATAAAATTTAAATTCAATGATAAGACTTTACATAAAATTTGAACAGTAGATCCAACAAGATGATCCAACACCAGAATGAAGTTTGTACAGATACGACCCTACGCGTTTTGTCCGTTAGGACTTCCTCAGGGGTGATCTGGATCCAATTAGGTCTATAAATCAAAAGCCGAGATTTTTCAGCATACAATCAATTGGAAATGCCGTTGTAAATGGACTGAGAGTATAAAAACTCTGATCTTCGGTCGATGTATCAAATAGGCTCCATAACAACCAGGAATCACAATCAATGTTGGGCGGAGAAGCAGACACTCATTCGTGAGTGTGAACAATCGGTATAAGTTGGATAACTTCCAGACCAATTTTAAGTATTATAATTCAGTTCGCCAGGAGCTAGGTGTATCCCCAGTCAGACTACAGCTATTGCTATATAGACAGCAATAGAAACAAACAGCGGCACTCCATGGGCTTGGTGAAAAAAAACTTTAGTCAGTATAATGTTGTACTTAGTCTAAATAGTTTTTTTTTTCAGAACAAAAGTATATGCTCGACTAGTACTTTCTAAATCAAACGTATTTAACTCTAGATGTCAAGATGCCCCTAGATCAGGCATGTCCAAACTATGGCCCTCCAGCTGTTATGAAACTACACATTCCAACATGCTTTGCCAGAGTTTTAGCATTCCCTAATAGCAAAACTGTGGCAATGCATGATGGGACTTGTAGTTTCACAACACCTGGAGGGCCATAGTTTGGACATGCATGCCCTACAGTAGATTGACTTTTGCATAAATATATATAATAGATTAGATGCATCAGACTGAATATGGGCATGTACTGTATTTATACCTTTCTGTTGCACAACTATGGACTTCTGATTTTGTTTTGGGATGTGTTTTATGAACATACTGTATGAATCAAACTTTACATCAGGGCCATATTATTCAAAATGAAACAACATGGATTTAGCACCTTCATCAATAATATTGGACTCTCACACACCGGATATTTGTTTTTCTTTTAAAACATTTTTTAAAGATTGACAATCTACAATATGACAATATGACATTATGACAAAAAATTTGTTTATCCTATTATGTAGATGATTGTTTTATTATTTTATGAAACTAAAAGGGATCAATCTGTTGTTTTATAATATTAAAGATCTGAATTCTTTGAGCTGCATGCCACATAATAGTAAATTGTAAAAATAGTAAATTGTAATTTCAAAGAAAACAAAATTGCTGTTAAATATTCCAATCATGCAGTGTTCATTTGGAACTTAAGTCAAGCTATTAAAAGCAATTATCCAATACTTACGAAATGTTATTTTGTATGTACGTATTCAGTTTCAATTACCTAATTAAAGAAAGCTTTTCTTGGAATAATGCCTGTTCTGCAGAGAATTCAGATTAAATAAAATACAAAAACATAACCGCTGATGCAGAATGAGACCTACGCTAGTTTGTGTAGCATAAAATACTGTATGGACAGTAACACCATTCAGAACATGCCTAAAAAAATGTGTGCACATATACAGATATACAGTTATACTTTCACAAGTGACTTTTTTTTAAAGTATATAAAAAATATTTAAATAATGCAAACTGTGAAAAGACTTGTGGCCAGATGAACTAAGATTAAAAGTGATAAAAAGGAGAGTGATAAACAGCCAGCCAATCAGCTCCTGACTGATATTTTTCAAAAACAGTCTGAGACATGGCAGATAGGAGCTGATTGGCTGGCTGGTTATCACTCTCCATTTTATCACTTTTGAAGTTTAGTGCATCTGGCCCATAATCTGTAAACATGTGATTATCTTTATTTGGATAATTGTGTTTGACTGTTACATAAGACAGACTGTTGGGCACATTGGACAATCATAATTAAATTATCTTGTACAAGTTATATACAATATATACGTTAATCGAAAACAAAATAGTTTACCAAGTTAAACATTAACAAGATGGTGGGGGTTTATTCAATCCCGGGTCATGACTGTCGGGTCGGCTTGACAATCCATGGCCGTTCTCGGCAAAACGAGCCTGACTGCTTTTAAAGTTGGCCTTGTTTTGCGGAGATGCCTGTTCAATGCTGTCGGGAAAGACAGCATTTAATATGCGCCCGCTGCTATTTCCCCCATCTGAAATAGTGGCAGGGGATTGAATAACCCCCTTAGCAGTAAAATCTTAATAACCAATTATACAGTAGTTGAAGAATTAATGGTGCCAGGAGCCCCACACATGTACCTTTTATGTGCTGTATTTGTTGATGGCTCAGGAGACTATTACTTAACTTGAGTGAGTAAAACATGTGGAAACGGTAGTTGCGGAATGTTTTAAAAATTTTCAAGCAACAACCCCAGAGGTGTAACGAGGGTTTTGGTGCCCTGGGCAAGATTAAAATGACCCTACCCCTGCAAGAAAAAAAGGAAAATCTAGGGAAGCATGAAAGAAATCTAATATAAATACATAAACTGCTTTATTGTTGAAAACTGCTAAATGAACAAATATAAAAATGTTATTGTTACCTGGGGAGTTTTAATCTATAAGAAGTTCCGGAAGGCCTAGGGTTCTTTTTTATTGCTTACGCAAGACCTGGGTGTTTTTAACCTGGGGTTATTAACCCCTTATTCATATTACACCACACAGTAGTGTAACACACTAGGCAAATTGCCTAATAAGTACATTAATGCACTATGATTTGTAATGCTGGCCTCTGTCTGCACTGCTGTGTCCATAACACTTGGTGATTTGTTGGGAGAAGCTATTTTGCAGTGTAAAATTATATGTAACCCTCCAGGAAGTCATCTAGTCATTTTAAGTGCACTCACATTATCAGTGTGTAGGCTGTGTTTTCAATCATGGTTTGTTGTACAGCAAAGCTGCTCTACAATGTAATACTGTATATATCTGTATATCTTATATATACCGTATATCCTCCATGTAGTACAGATGTAGCCATGCTCATCCTTGCCATACATATGCATCGCGGCATGGAAATTGTGATGTCTACCCCTTTCACACTGCACCTCCCTGAACCCTTACAGGAATTATAGTTTTTTTAGTGACTCAATAAACAGCCATAAGACCAGCAATTTGGGAAGTCCTTTCTTCTCCATCCTGATATTGGACAGTCTGTAAAGATGGTGGCATTATTGCAACAGAATTCAAGTTTTGTATTTGTGCATGCAGTAAAATCATACATAAACCAATGCTCCTCTCACAATGAATCTCTTTTCACAGAGGAGAACTTCAATATAAACAGTTCTGATGTATCTGGTAATATGGATTTTGACAAGTCCAACAGGTACTCTTTCTTGTAAATATCAACGTCAGTTCATTAAAGTGTGTTTTTGTGTCAGTTTAGCACAATCAGTCTTGTTTCCCAGATTTCCTCAGCACTTTGTTCTTGCAGTTGCTATGTCTTAAATCATACAAAGGAAGCTGCTCAATAAAATTAGTAATGCCCCTGAGGTTCTGAAAGGGAGGAGGTTGTTTTAGACTATAAAGATACAAAAAACAGGTTTTCCTCAGCATACTTAGGGGCAACAGCATATTTGCCTCTAAGAGTGAACTAGAATAAGGCCCTATGTGATGTTTGTGCCCAGCGATATCGGCAGTGAAGGGCGCCCGCTAAGGTGCTTGCATTGGCCAGTGAATACACACTTGCCGATGCCAGCAGGGGGGGCAGCATTGAGCATGCTGCATTCTGCAGCATGGACCTCATTTACAATGTGCTCCATTTTCTGTACATGCAGGACGATGTAGGGCATCATTAACAACTCGCATGAGTGTGCATTGTAGCTGATATTTAGCATACACGTTAAGCGATTTTTTTTAATGCTATAATTCAGAAGGAGAAAAATTAGCAATTTCCTTTAAAATATCGGTTAGTGTACAAGGGGCATCAGTTACATATATTTGCAAAGATATGTTAAGCCTCCAGGCTTCTTCGTGGCTTCCCTGATACTGGAGGTCCATACTCTGCATGATAACAGTACCCACTCTGAGCCAAATAATTGTCTACAGTGAAGCTACATGATAATATCACATACAAATACAGTACATCTAAATTGAGAGCCAGCTTACCTGGAGTTCATCTATGTGGCACTACAGGGACCAGCATGCCCTGCAAATTCAGAGCCCATATATTTGTTTTCCAGTTGTTTCTAAACAATGCACTAAGATGACTTTTGGAAATTCACAGGAGTTGAATATAGCTTTTACATCAAAAATATTTACTGTATTTGTTGGCGTATAAGACTTATGTATTATCTGGGCTCCCATGTTAAATGCACCCCATTTTTTCATACCCCTACTATCCAACTACGCATGGAGTTGATTTTATATAGTAGGGCGAGCGCAGCGAGCCACCGTGCCCGAAGTGTGGTGAGCGCAGCGAGCCCCGCAAGGGGTCGTGGTCTCATAAGAAAAACGGGAGCCCAGATATTACATAAGTACCGACTACTTTTTTCCCCTGAAAAACATGCCTCCAAGTGGGAGGGTCATCTTATACGCCGGGTGCACTTATATAACAAACACTATATTTTGAGTGGAAATGTTGGGGGGTCGTCTTATACGCCGGCAAATACGGTATCTGTTTTGGGTTATCAAGACATCCTCCATTCAGTTTGCCTGTTGGTGTTATTCTCATGTGTAATATCATTGTGCAATCCATGACTACTACAATAAGCAATAAGAGTAATTGACATTAAAAACCATCTAATTAAAAACATTTTCCTTGTTTTTCATATTTATTTCAACAGTAATCATGGGGCCAGTGTTCAGACTCAGGCATGAAATATAACAGATGGCTTCTCGTGCCTCCCATGTTTGACTCTGTGAATGAAAATCAGCAATGAGACCAGCAGAAGACCTTACCACACCCGGAGGATCACCTGGTACCTCTTCCACAAACAAGTTCCCTTGAATTTTGTAATTTCTTCTCATTTACATCTACATTACAAGAAGTGAGGAAAGTGAGGAAAATAAATTTAACAGAATTCAAACCTTTTTTCATCAATTCTACCTGTGGTCTACGTATTTATGTTCACAACATTTGCCATTATAAGTTTTCGCATTTTGCATGCTTTAGTCTAAATCAAGTGATCCTCATCTCCAGATAACAGGTCAAAGAAAGGCCCTTATTCAGATCTGACCGCAGTACAAATTTGTTCTCAAAATGGGCAAAGCCATGTGCACTGCAGGTGGGGCAGATGTAACATGTATAGAGAGTTAGATTTGTGTGAGTTATATTGTTTCTGTGCAGGGTAAATACTGGCTGCATTATTTTTACACTGCAATTTAGATTTCAGTTTCAACACACCCCACCCAAATTTAACTCTCTCTGCACATGTTACATCTGCCCCACCTGTAGTGCACATGGTTTTGTCTATTTTGAGAACAAATGTGTACTGTGATCAGATCTGTATAAGGGCCAATGTCACATCATATCTAAAGTTTTGCCTAGCAACACATCTTTTGTATCAATCACTGCACACTTTTCATCTAACATCTTGTTTATTAGGGGCGGCTTTTAACATTGATTTAAAGTCAAACAGCTGGTCCTGTTCCTTTGCATTTTATTTTCCTTTACTCACCCATAGGAGTACACATCATTAACGATATTCTGCGTACACTCTAGACCAGGGGTGGCCAAACCTGTCCTCAAGATCTACCAACAGTTCATGTTTTTCAGGCAACCTGTGGATCTATAGTAGGAATGAATGCAGCATGTCTGACAATGTGACAGTTAGTAATGACTACAGCTGTGCACCAGCTAGGTGATTTGGAAAATGTGGACTGTTGGTAGATCTCGAGGACTGGTTTAGCCACCCCTGCTTTAGACGATATGCACAAAAATGTCATTATTGTGCATATTGTTTAAAAATCTTGTCTAAAATGCGTCCAGATATACAGGGTGTATTCTGCTCCCAATATGCATCTGTCCCCAGAAATACTACTCTAAATAGTAATAAGCAACTAAGTACCAATTGCAAAGAAACAACTCATGTACAGGGTAGGAAAAAATGAACAAGAAATAATTTAACCCTTTCTTATAATTATAATGATGATGATCTGTGATCAGTCATTTCAATAGGCATATTTCATATTTAACAATCACATAACCGATTATAGCTATTTTGTTATTATCACATATTTTTGTATTTAAATCACAATTTTACAAATTTTTCAGTATAAAAATACTACATAAACCTAAAATGAACCAAAAATGTATTATTACGTATACAATAATAACTATAGGTGTGTACACGCAGTGCAGTTTTGGCTTACAATTTTGACTATACAGATGGAGCGATACTTGTTTATCTTGCGGGCCATTTGCCGAGACGAGGGCGTGTGAGTGTCTCACACGCATGTGTATCGCATTCTTAGCAAACAGTGCATCAAGGTGGAAAGCTATGGTGCTTTCATGGGATAAACAAGCATGGCTCCAACTGTGTCATCAAAACTGTATAGAAAGTTAGCCAAAATGGGCACAGTGTTAACCCTGCTTGCAATACTGATGTGTGGCCTTGTGAGGTCAGCATTGCATGGATAAATAGACTGTGCAAGCAAGGCCAATTAGCACATAGACAAAAATATCTGGGGGAGAAGAAGAGGTCAGTTTATGTAAGATTAATTTATGAGCTAATTTAACTACCACTGACAACCAGGTAAGGACATCTGCTGTAAAGACAGGAGATACTCTAGGCAACCTGGAACTGAAGAATAACAATAGGGTCCGGGTGTACAGGAAGGCAAAGGGAACTGTTAATGAAAACTAATATTTTCTACCAGAATCTTGTTAACTTCCGACAGGTCCATACATTTTAGAAACACAAATTTCTGGTGAAGTCACACTGGCACTCTCCAAAAGACATTAGAACATTCCAAGGTTTCTTTAGGAGGCATTTTACAAGTGCTAATAGATACAGTCCAGTAAATGAATCTCCAAACAGGGGCGGATTAAGTATGGGCCCTGGACAACAAAATTGTGGGGCCCCCACAGACACATCCCCCTCCACCGGCACATCCCCCCACAGACACATCCTACCCCCCCCCCCCCGACACCCCCCCCCCTTCCCCGGGGGAGGTTGTCACCTGGGCAGCACAGGCGAGCAGGGGGTCCCTGCAGCGGTCTGAGCAGCCAGCGCTGTGGTCCTAGTAGCGGTATTGGCTACCAGTTCCCATCCACTGCAGGGACCCCGTTGCTGACTTCCCATCACTGGCACTGACTGCCCAGACCGCTGCTCGACCCCACTGCCCTAGTACAGGGTGACAGGAGCCCCACACTGGCAGAAGTGCTGGTGTGGGGGCCCCTTATGTGTGGGTGCCCCGTGCAACCGCCCCTGTCACCCCATGCTTAATCCGCCACTGTCTCCAAATCTCCTCAGTTCAATGGGTGGAGATATCCCATATGATTTTCCACATAGGTGGAAAATATAATTTTTTTTTTAGAGTGTAATAATGTTAAATAATAATCACACTCCTATTGCACGAGGATGATAGTGATCTGGTGTGCAAAAGAACAAACAACGTGTTACCTCATGTAAAAAAAAAAAATATATATATATATATATATATATATATATATATATATATCTGGCAGACACTGTAATCAACACGTTTCAGCCCACTGAGGTGCCTTTATCAAGATAAGCGTCAAAAAGGCCTTAAGAATCCGAATTGACACAGTGTAAGGATTTCTCCAGCTATGCATGATTATAGCTACCAATGTGTCACTTTTTGTCATAGAAGTGTTGATACTTCTATAAAAAATGAATGCCGCAATTCAGTACACATTACAGCTTAAATGTAAGTAGTGAGGGCTTGATCAACGTGCTACTAGGGGCTGGTGGTCAATGATGGAGATGACAATGTGGAAGAAGATGGTCGCTTTGAGTATGGGAGAGCTGTGAGTGAAATGTGAAAAGAAGAGGGATTTGACAACAGGAGGGAAGAGGACCCCGCTCTGAGGAGTTTACAATCTAGTAGGAAGGGGAGACAGGCAGATTACATGAGGTGCAATCGAGTGGGAGGTGGCTTGATAGCAGGATGTAAGCAGACAGAGATGGCCAAAGTATGCAGCAGGGGTCGGAGGACAAGCCTCAGAACTAAGTTATGCAGTGGAAGGGTACGCTTTAATGAATAGGTGAGTTTTCAGTGCCCATTTGAAGTTTGCAAAGTCGGGGAGAGTCTAATGGAGCGAGGGAGTGCGTTCCACTGAAGGGGTGCAGCACGTGCAAAGTCCTGTACTCTAGCGTGGGAAGCAGTGATCAGGGTGGAGGAGAGACGACAGTTGTTGGCCGACCATTGAGGGAGTATAAATGGAGATGGGGTAGGAGATATATGGAGCAATCGAATTAGAGATGGCCCTGTATGTGAGTGTGAGGTGTTTTAAGAGGATTCTAGGGGAATGGGAGCCAGTGCAGATTTTGTTGAAGGGGAGTGGCAGAAGTGGAGCAGCGGGAGAGGAAGATAAGCCTGGCTGCAGAGTTAAGGGCAGATTGCAGAGGAGCCAGATGGGAGCGAGCGAGGCCAGTGAGCAGAATATTGCAGTAGTCGAGCAGTGAGTGGATAATGAGATAGTGCCCTTTCTGTTTATTTATGCTGCTGGTAAGGAATCATTTCATTTATTCATTGTAAAAGCTGTGTGTGGACCCTGATTGAGCACATAGACACTCAGGGCCGGTGCAAGGTTTCTCAGCACCATAGGCAAATATTCTGCAAGCCGCCTCCCCCCCCCTCCTTCAAAAAACACACCTTCAACACATAGCTGCCCAGGACATCACCGTTGCCACCAGCAACCCTCCCATTCCTGAACACTGCCACTACAGACAGCACACACCACGTTCCTACTAATGCCTCCGCAGACATCCCTACCAGCACCCCCTTCCCCCAAACACTGCTCCTGCCAATAGCACCCTAGCCTGGACAAGTGCACATCACTGCAGACAGCACCGCCGACAGACTGTCTGTCGGTGGTGCTGTCTGCGGTGATGTGCATTGTCCAGGCAGGGGTGCTATTGGTAGGAGCGGTGTTTAGTACAGGGGGTAGCCTGTAGTAAGGGGGGTTGGAGCTGTGAAGGGGAGGCAGTAGAGGGTAGCCTGTGTGGGGAATGGTGGGGGTGATCGCTGGTGCCACAAATGGGGGGAGGGGTGGTTTGGAGTTTTGAGGGGAGAGAGAGCATGAGGGGGTAACCTGTGGGGGGGCTGTGTGGGAAAGGGGGGGCGTGGGTGCCATGAATGGGGGGGTTTGGAGCTGTAAGGGGAGAGAGAGAGAACATGAGGGGGGTAGACTGTGCGGGGGAGGGGGGGTCGTGGGTGCCGCGAATGGGGGAGGGGGGGTTGAGGTTGTGAGGAGAGAGCATGAGGGGGGTAGCCTGTGTGGGGGAGAGGGTAGCTTGTGTGGGGGAGGGGGGGTCGCGGGTGCCGCGAATGGGGGGAGGGGGGGTCACGGGTGCCACGAATGGGGGGAGGGGTGGGCGTCTACTGGAGATTGATGAGGATTGCTGCCAGGGCCTGGTGGCTGACGACTAGCCAGGGATGGGGGCAGCACGTTTAACATGGACAGGCTCGAGCGGGGTGAGGGAGGGCACGAATGACTCACCGAATAGCTGAGTAATTGCTTGAAGTTGGCAGATGCAGCTTCGCTTCCTTCCTCTGGCTCTCCTCTGCGTAGCTTTCCTACTGCTGGCCTGCTGCTCAGGGGCTGGCTGGCAACTTTCAGCCTGGGGGGCAACACAAGCAAGTGGCCCACCACCATCACCATCTTTTCACCACTCAACCCTCTCCCCTCTTCGTAGTATGCAGCAATTATTAAACAATCATTCCCCTACACATACACAACCCCGAAACAGGGACAGCGCGCGCCAGAGGCGCACTGCAAAATTTGACACTGTAATGCCTATTACACCTAATGCCACACACCGTAATGCCCATTCCACACAAAGCCAACACCGCAATGCCCATTAAACATAATGCCCATTACACATAATGCCAACACCGATATGCCCATTACACATATTGCCGCACACCGTAATGCCAATTAAACAATGCCCATTACACATAATTCCAACACCGCAATGCCCATTACACATATTGCCACACACCATAATGCCCATTACACATAATGCCAACAACGTAATGCCCATTACACATAATGACACACAACGTAATGCCCATTCCACATGACACACAACGTAATGCCAATTAAGCATAATGCCAAATAATCAATGCCCATTACACATAATGCCAACACCGCAATGCCCATTACACACATTGCCACACACCGTAATGCCCATTACACATAATGCCACACACCGTTATGCCCATTACACATATTTGCCTGCTTTAACCAGTGGAGTGGCACGGTTTGTTCATTACCGATAGATAGACAGACAGACAGACACACACACACACAAACACACACACACATATATACATATATACACACACACACACACACACACACACACATATATACACATACACACCATGTAAAAGTCTAGGCAGAACAATGTACTTACAGTGCAAGCAGTTTTTCCTAGCATGGTCAGCTTGAGCTCAACCTCCATGAGCTCCTCCAGGGCCTTCTCACTACATGCAGCATCCATGATCCGGTCCCAGGCAGGAACAGTTCATGGTACAGTTTTTTATTCAGACCTGGTGCAGGGCCACCTGTGCTCCTGCTGGCGGCCTCCGCAGGTAAACTGTACCCGCTCCCCCTCTTAGCAGCCCTGGATACTCGTCGTCATGGGGTTCCTTTTAAACAGCACGCCAGTGCTACCAGAAGCCTCACTTCCGGGTAGCGCTGGCCGCGCTGTCAGACAGACACTCTCTGACGGACACTAGAGGTATAGCAGTACCTCTAGTGTCTGTCTCCTCCAAGGCGGCGGCCATTTTTGGAGGGGCCGTCGCCATACAGGGAGGACTGTGTATGGCAGCAGGACCCGGAGACGGCTGCGGCAGCAGGGCTGTGCAACTTCAAGATGCACACAGCCGGCCCAGGCCCAGCCACTACATACCGGCCCGGGGGGCATGTGGCACCCTGCCCCCCGGCCCAGCCCGCCCCTGCTGCTGCTCCTCCTGCAGCTCACTACCGCCCTCCAGTGGCCGGCGCCCTAGGCAAATGCCTAAACCTGCCTAGTGGTGGCGCCGGCCCTGTAGACACTGCACCAATACATCCTACTACAGAGCTAATTACTCTAGATCAGCATAATAGATATTTGCCTTTGACACTTGTTAATGCTTTCATTGGAGAAGCTGAGAGTTTAATTTGCTAAGAAAACCTGCATTTTAAATCTAGTCATACCTAGGGTGCAGCCATTTTCCTCCAGTTTAACCAAACCAACATGCAGTGGTTGTAATATATTTTTTTGAATTTGTCCCTTTATCATTTTATACAAAGCACTTAAGTAATATATTTTTCCTTTTCATTAATGTTGTGTCATCATGCTCTGATTTCCCACAGTGTATAACATTTTTGGGCTGCTTTTAGCAACGTAGGTAATAGCACAATGTGTTATGTCATTGTAAGAGCACTGCTAGACTAGAGGCAACTAATTCAACTTAGAGTGCTATTGATTTCTTATGACATCTACCATTGTGGAGTCTTCTGACTTCCAGGTAATAATCATGTACTTCTATTGAAACACTTAATACATTTATAAACAGCGTGGCCTCAACATAGACCATTATTACTGCTGAAAAAAAGAATGTAAGACGTGTCAGAGATACTAATCAGTTATAACCTCCAACTACAGACATTATCAATCATTAATCAAACAAACATTAATAATTATTTTATTTTAATGATTTATGTTAGTCATGTAATATATGTTGAAAGATGCTTATAGTAATTGACTATAGTATTCTTGTGTTGATAATGACTCTTGCGAGACAACACACAGTATTCCCTGACACTAATTCACTCATTCCCATCATGCATTGTTCCTGGATTCTATTCTGTTGTGTTTTCTTATTGCTTGTTACTTTGGATGCATCATCTTTAATTCTGAATTGCTGCAGCTTAGAGACCAGTTATTTCAACTCTTCCTTAGCTACATGCAAAAGATTAGCAGCAACTTGGCTCATTCATTAAACATATCAATGTGACATGTGTGGAACTTATCTAATTTGCTAACTAGCAGGAAACAGGGAAATGTATGAGTAAAAAATACAGTATAACTTCGAGAAATAAATAAATAGGTGGGAATTCAAATGGGAGTTAGGTAAAAAACCTTGAGTAATTTGCGGACAATTTTAGATTACTGCAAGTATGTAAGAAAATAATATATATACTCCCCTGTCTGTGGTACCTAGTGGTCATCTGTACACTGGAGTACCAGGTACTGCTGGTAGGTGGAAAATTGTAAAAAAAAACACTGTTTATTTGTCACCCACTACTGTCACTCTTTCCATGTTACCCATTGCTGCGGTCTCCCTCTCCCTCTCCCTGGCATCACCCTCTTCAGGTCACCCACTGCTGTCAACCTCTCCTTAGCATCACCCCCACTCTGTCACCCTCTGTTTGTCACCCTTTCACTGTCATCCATTGCTGTCACCCTCTCCCTGTCACCCACTGCCGTCAACCTCATCCTGGCATCACCTTCCACAGCTGTCACTCTGTTCCTGGTGTCACCCTTTCCATGTCATTCATGGTTGTCTCCTCTCTCTGGTGTCACCCTTTAACTCTCACCCACTGCTTTCACTCTCTCTCTCTCTCTTTTTCATCCACTGCTGTCACCGTCTCCCTGTGACCCACTGCTGTCACCCTCTCCCTGTTGCCCACTGCTGTCAACCTCTCCCTAGCATAATTTTCTCCATTTAACCCTCTGCTGTCACCCTTTTCCTGTAACCCTCTCCTTGTCACCTCTCTCCCCCTGTTACTCACTGCCAGCATTCACCACTGCTTCTCACTGCCAGCATTCACTGCCTCTCCCAGTCACTCTCTGGCTTACTGTGTAACTCACTATTGTCACCCTCTCCCTGTCAAACACTGCTGTCACCACTAATTGGCATCAACCTTTCACTAGGTAACCCACTGCCTCTCCTTTGTATCACCTTCTTCCTGTCACCCACTGCCTCTCACTAGCAGCATTCATTGCCTCTCCCTGTCACCCACTACTGTCTCCCTTTCTCTTTAAGTCACTGCTGTCAACCTCTTCCTGGCAAAAGCCTCTACCTGTCATCCACACCTGTCACCATCTCTGAGTCACTCTCTCCATGTTAACTACTGCTTTCAACATTTCCCAGTCTCCCACCGCTATCCCCTTCTTCCTGTGATCCACTGCCTCTCCCTGGTGTCACCCATTGCCTTTCCCTGGTATCACCCTACTTGTCAACCTTTCCTAGTCACTCCCTCCCTAGTATCCACTGGCTATTACACACTCCATAGCACTCACTGTCTCTCCCTGGTGTCACCCTCTCCCTGTCACCCACCCAGAAGGATGCCATTGCATTTTATTTGTGAGCAGGGGCCATAACCCCGGGAGTCGCAGTCGCACAGCATTTTTAGGGGGATTTGGCTGTGAGACAGCACATGCAGCCCTTGCAAACTAAAAAATGGTGTTGCCATAAGGGTCCATGCTATTTCTCTTGTTTTCATGCATTGTGATATGTCATTGGAAAGCTTATGACTTTATGAATATAACCATGTCCGTGGTCTGACCGATGCTGTCAAGCTGCTTATTTTAAATCCTTGATGTATGTGAGCATTTGTTACAAGTAAACTACCTTTTTACATTTGGCTCATGTTGCGCTCTTTTCACTTCTTTCCAAGCTACTTCCAATCGGGACCCTGGTACGGCCCCTGCTAAGAGCTGCATGCTACAAGAAACCGTATGATGACTACTTGAGAAGTTTTGCGCCTGGGAATTTTTCTGTATATATATATATATATATATATATATATATATATATATATATATATATATATATATATATATATTGTGTACATAGTGTTATGCTGGCAAGCTATAGATTTCAAACCCCCATGTGTGTGAGCAGAGCATATGTTCATGTTGTTTTATATAAATACTTCTATTTGTATTCACTGGTGCGCCCTCCGTGTGCTCTTCTTTCTAATAGTACTAGTAGTGTGTGTATGTATGTATGTATGTATGTATGTGTATATATATATATATTTTTTTTTTATTAGTGTTCGTCTTCATTTAATATTTCAAGATGTAATCAGATATTTTACCTTTTTTTTATATCTGGGGCCTGGGGATATTCTTCACCTAGGAAAGCTTAATTTGGTTAACCCTCTGTGTGTTAGTAATTATTTCTCAAGAGGCCAATTAAATGAATATGTACATCTGTGACATGGTGTTTTACAAATTCAGCAGGGTCCCTTCCCATAGCAAAGTTTTGCTTTGAAGACAGCAGATGAGTGCTACCTTGTGGAAGACTTGTAAACTTCCAAAGAACAGGTCTGACTAAGATTTTCCTTCTCACTATTATAGGATTAGATTGCACAGGTAATTAGAAATGCATATGTTAAGGTGCCCATACACGTTACAATTATTGTATACAATATCACATCTCATAGCATATCGGTTTTGCGATGAAATCAGATGAGATGAGATCTAGTACAAAAAGTATGTGCTGCACATACTTTTTGTACTAGATCTCATCTCATCTGATCTCATCGCAAAACCAATATGCTATGAAATGTGATATTGTATACAATATTGTATACAATAATTGTAACGTGTATGGGCACCTTTAGGACTTCCAAGCTCGACCTCTGGTTCTCCTACCATGCTCAGATTCCAAAATGAGGTAAAAAAAAATATCCTCTTTCAACCAGTGTTTTGGATTCAATATTATAGTCCTTCATTTGTGGTTCTGGTGCCAATTTTATACAAGACGCAGGAATATTAGGGTGGTTTATGAGCTGCAGCACTAGGGGCCTGATTCAGGTGGGCTGAGAGCCTGAGACCCGTCTGAACTGCTTGCCACTGCGGATTCCCCTCGGTAACAGGCGATGGAATGTATAACAAAAACACATCCCCTTGCATGCCTCCGCTGCAGGACAAAGCATTTGATGGTCACTGGCCATCTAATGATTTCTCCTGCCTTCACAAATAGAAGTTAGTGAAAACTTTACGTGTGGCTAGACGAAAATGGGGAGTGTAAGGAGGTGGTGTGGTTCCTGCTGCCGTGCAGGGTTATCCTGACCACTAACCTGGTGCCGCAAACCCTCCCACCTTTAGCCTGTGATGAACCATGGTCCTGGCAATTTCTGGCACCTAGGAGGATGGAGAGGAAGGAGAAGAAGTGAGTTTGGTCCTTCCTTAGCACAGACCGATGCGCTCTCCATCCCGTGACATCTCAACTTCTGGCTCCAGGGAGCGGCATTCTTAGCACATGGCCTCAAATCCTGAAGTGTCACCTATTGGCACTCCTGCACCTAGGTGAAAACTTGACTTTGCATACAAGGTCCATGTTTCTCCCAGAAGGAAGGGAGATAGGCAGAGACAATGTGGCACAACTTCAACACAAAGCTCTAGAACTGACTAAGTGTGTGTGGTGCAACAGTACTGTAATAAACAGGTTAAACAACTTTTGCTCTGCACAAACATAACACACATGCAATATAGTACAAGATTTACAACCGGAATTGTCTCTTTAAATCTCTGTCTATTTTCTGGTGTTATACCTCCCTACCTAGCTAGAGCTGGCCAGCTTACACTCACCCCTGGCTATTTCCGCTGCTCCTACTTTGGGACCAGAGAGGTGACAGCCGCACAGCATATCCACCTCTTAACCCCAACCACCCACAGGAAGCTACACACTCTCTCTCTCTGCTGGGTATACCTGGAAAGGTGGTAGCCAGACAGCCTTTGCACCTTTCAATAAATGCACCAGGGGGACGCTTTACTACTGGGCCTAGTGCCCCCTAATCACCCGCACGCCTAATGGCTGGTATGAAGCCTCAGGCCAGGTGCCTGCCTATAGTTACCCGAGTGACTATGGCCTAGTGCCAAAGTCACTAAAAATCCTCCTAACTGCGGGTCAGGTCTAGCGCCTGTCAATGTCCACAGGCCTCGTGCCTGAAAGTATAGCTCACGGGCCTAGAGCCAGGCCTACTGGGGCCTCGGGCCTAGCACCCAGCTAATGAGCCTTGGGCTTAGTGCCTGGTTCAGGGCCTAGTGCCCAGCAAATAGAGACCACAGGCGAGAAGGGCCCAACAATTATCCCAGGGCAAGGAGGGCATGATAATTAAATGTCACAGGCTGAGAGGGACCGACTAAAGTGCCTACAAGCAGAGAAGGCCTGATAGTGCCCACAGGCCTAATGCCTGATCACCCGGTGGTCCAGGGTAGGGGATAGGTGGGTACCTAACGTTGGGAGAGGCCACGTGGGGGAGCTTCATCAGCTCTAGTGCTTTACACCCCCACTAGCCTCTCTGGGACCAACCGCAATGTTTGGTCTTCTGCCGGTGGCCCGTGCCACTTCTTCTCCACTTCCAGGCAGCACCAGGGATCTTCTTTGTTGATCCCGGAATCTTCTGGTCTCTTACGTGTCTACTGGATCTCTTCTGTCCATCGCCGTGGTCATTGGGGTCTTGAGGAGTGCTCTGCTTTTGCAGATGGACTTGCTTTTTCCACCTGCCAGCGGTGTCTGATGTCAGTGCAGTGAGCACTGATTGGCTTGCCATGGCTGCTTCTTATTGGCTGACAATTTGGGAGCTGTTATTGGCTCCTGACAAGCAGGCCATTCAAATTCTGCAAGCAGTGTTTTTAAATGGCAGCCAATTGATTTGATTTATGGTTCTTTGCTTTGCGGTCCATCGTTGTCTGTAGCTGTGTCCCGCTGAGGACACAACTCCCTCTCAGCCTGCTGCTGCTGCTTCAGTGCTGGGAGCGAGGGCGCTGTCTCAGCACCAGGGCACACTCCTACAGGGCGGGCAGCTGACATCCTGTAATGTCAGCTGCCTGCCCCCAGCAGTCATTGGCCGTCCATGTACCCATAGAAATGCCCAGCATTTTCATGGGTACACAAATAAAACTCTGGGCGTTCTCATGGGCAATCCCCCCCCCGCCGTCCACCCCTGCCCCGATGCTTATGAACAGCTCGGCATCTATACTAGTTCTCGAAGCCATTCGCAAAGAGCAGCTGCACATGCCCAGTCCCCAAAACATCGGGATGCTATGAAACAAGTAAATCAGAATCACCCCCTAAGTGTCCGTGAAGGGCTGTGGGGTGCCACTAAGCACTGCTGTTGCATACTGTGAAGGGCTGTGGGCTGCCTACAGCACTAAGAAGGCTGTGTCAGTTAAGGGCACCCACAGAATATGATGAGCACCCACAACCGGAGAGGTGCATTGTGGGTCCGGTGCACGTAATGCAGCGTCATGACTATACGCAGTGCTGCGGACCAGCAGCACACAAGCAAGCATCGCAGGGAGGGAGTCTGTCCACCATCCATGCATTGTAACCCATCCACTGTGTGACACTCTGCTGACCCAGCAACACAGACACCTGGACATCCCCTCTCACATGCCGGGGCCTGACTGCTAGTACGCTGCCTCCCTCTGTGCTGCACACTGCCCCTGGGACTGCTGCAGGAGCTGATACCCAGCTATTATTTTTTTAAACTGCACATTATCTGCTCCTCCTCATGAGGGCCAATCATTGATTGTTTACTGCCCACAAATTTTAATTGGCAACATGCAGTGGCAAGGAAAGGCTCAGGCCTTTGTTTTCAAGTGGTGGTCCTGCTCGTACTACTGCTTGATGAATTCTTAATGAGGGAACCAGGGCCGAATGCAGTAAGTTATCTTCTTCTGTAAACTCATACTGTAAGTTAATGATGTAACACAGCGGTTCTCAAACTGTGGGTCCTGACCCTAAAGTGGGTCCCGACCTTCTCAGCATGGGGTCGCGACTCCATGTTACTGACCATCAGGCTGATGACTTTTCTAATCTCAGTCAGTGATTCAAGGAGTCTGAAACATCTGTTGAATTGTCTGTTATGTTAGACTCCTCCCATTATTTTGTGCCTCCACAATGCTGCCATGTATGTGCTGTCTGCTGCCTACACATGTGATATGATGACCTTCTGCAGTAACTTGCTGGGGTTCTGTCATTATTTTTATTTTCTGATGGGGTCCCAGAGCAAAATAGTTTGAGGACCCCTGATGTAACCCATTCTCCCTCTAAGTCTACAGAAGTGTTACCTTTGAAACAAATGAGTGCCTCCAAAAAATGAGAACACTATAATTGAAGAACAAACTGAGGAGATTCTAGGGGTCGCCAATGTGTGAGTCTAACATTTCTGACACTGCTCATAGAGAAGCCAAGTAAAGATGATGACATAGAAATAGAGAATGCTAGTGTGGAAGTACAACAGGATGAGGGGGTATTTGTGTATCAGACACTACTAAGGAAGCTGATGCTGAGGATGTTGTTTGTGTCAAAGATGTAAATGCCCCCATACATTAGTCCGATTTGTCCTAGGGACAAGTCGGACTTGATATCCCCTGCAGCTCCCCGGGAGGGGACACATGATTAGGCACTTGATGTGCCAAATTTTGCATATGATAGATCACATGGGTTTATCATATGCAGTCCCTGGGGAGCTGCAGTGGGAGAGCCGGGTGGGGGACGCTGGGGAGATGCAGGGAACAGCCGGGCAGGGTGAGCTGACAACAGTGGCATAACTATAGAGGGTGCAGGGGGTGCAACTGCTATGGGGCCTGCCGGCCCGCCATCTTGGGGGGGGGGGATGCCGGGTCCAGCAGGTCATCCCCTGCACCCTTCTCAATTTTTTTAAAACCATTTTTACATTGCTGCAGCGTGCGGGTCTGGAGCCGGGCTCCTGTGCGGCTGTGCTGCAGACACGTAGTAGAGAGAGATCCGGTCACAAGCAGCCGCAACGCTGGAAGTGAGGTGGGGGCGGGGCATACTGATGCTTCCTGCCTGCGCCGCTCCCCACTTCTACACACACACCAGCAGCACTGTCTGGGACCCGCACAATAATATTCACCCCTCCCCCCGACTGCTTTGCCTCTGCTGATGACAGCCATTGCAGGCTGCACACAAAGAGGAGTGGAACCGCACTTAGAGTTCCCGGTCGCCCAGCAGTTGACTTCAGCAAGAGACTCCAGATACAACGCTGGGACCCGCAGTGAGCGCATTGTGTGTGTGTGACAGTAAAAGTAACTTCTATGTAGGGATGGACATCGATGGTCGATGTTTTGGAAACATCAATGTTTTTCTTTCGATGTTAGTGTTTTTGCCATTTAATGGTGACCTTTCGATGTTTGTCACAATCGAATGCTAATCATTCGATGGTGTACCGATGGTGGCTTATTTTTTGTAATTCCCAAAAGATATGCCTCCCCTGGCTGCTGTGTCTGTGTCAGGGAAACTTCCTAGGTTCGTTGGAGGCTGTCTGGCTTTCTCTCTGCTTCCCTCCCTCTCCCTCTCTATGGTTGCTGTAGCTGCTAGGCAACAGGGCCCACTGCAAGTTCTGATTGGCTCTCACTGACTCAGAGAGCCAATCAGAGCACAAACCTCACCCTGCAGCACCAGTTACTCAAACAGCAGCAAATTTCACACACACTGAGCTCTGGAGGATTCAGAGAGGAGGAGACGTCACTGAATGTTATACCAGCTCAGGCAAGCTACAATAATAATAATAAGTACACAATACAACTAGCTACAGATATTTGTGAATGTCAGTCACATACAACACTCATTAATAAACTGCATTAGTATTACCAGGCAGCAACCACTATATGATCATCAGTGAAGTGTTGGTCAGAGATTGTCTGTTTCTGTGACTATAGTGAGGAACAATATACACAGTCATGGGGTACCAGTGGAATGAACCAAGCTAAAGGTGCCCATGCACTGCTGCGAGGCCTCAGTCTGCAAGCTGCAGGGACCTTCTCGGCAGCATGGACGCATGCGATCCGTTGTGATGGATGCATGCGTCCCTGCTTCCAGCCCGCATCACCGCCAGGAATAACGGGTGGACGGCCTGCTGGTCCGACCACCTGGTCGGGTCCGATGCGCGCGGGACCCAACGGCATGTCAGGGAGAGGCGATTTGGTCTGATTTAACGGGTCGATTGGTCGCAATTGGCCAAAATCAGACCAAATCGCCTCAGTGTAGGGGCATCTTAACTGTTTTTATATATAGTGAACTATTTTTTATATTACGTGACCTGGTCGCTAGCGATTGGTTGCTCAGTGACCAAATTGCTGGTTATCAGTATTTTACTGGGGACCAGCGATTCTAGCAAGTTCCTGCGACCGCTGGGCTGCGGTGGGAGCGCACACACGGCGAAGGTCGCTAGGTATCACTGGCAATATGGTCACTGAGTGACCATACAGCTGACGATGGAAGCTAGAATCGCCTAGTGTGTAGCATTATTAGTGGTGCCCCCACAGATCCTGGCACTCTAGGCAGCTGCCTAATGGTAGAGCTGGCCCTGCTCTTTGCAATAGTTATCTCACCATAAAAATGATGTGACCACTGTACCATCATCTCCCTTATTTGTGTGTGTGTAGTTACACTTGCCTTAATAAATAGACATTTTCCTATCTGTAAAAATAGTGAAACCTAAAGCGAGTTAGTTTACAGTTTATCTAATTTTATTACATGTTGATTACTTGATGTTAAAGTGTTAATAATGTGTACAAAATTATTATACTAATTCATCATTGGGCATTGTGTGAATATTATATATGTATATTATATACACAATGTCCAGTGATAAAGTAATATGTTGCTCAGAGCCTGGGCCCTGTCACCAAACCCAATTACCACCTTACAAACGGCAATACAGGCTTTTGCGCATGCGCTAGTCATATAACTAGTTTTCACCATCGAATACTTTTGATGCGATGGTTAGTTACCATCGCATCGAAAGTTTCAATGGTGGAAGCACTGCCATCATTTGATGGTTGGCTTCCGATGTCCATCCCTACTTCTATGTGTAACAGTGTGCGTGTGTGTGTGTGTGTGTGACTGACAGTGTATGCATGCCATGTGTGACAGTGGGTGTACATTGTGTAACGCAGTGTGTGTCTGTCCTGGCACTGCACCCCAATTTAAGGAGGAGCTGCAGTGGGTGAAAACAAGTACTGAGGATAAGACTAGGGGTTAGAGAGGAAGATGTAAGTAGGGGGTGAAGGGGGAGGGGGGTTAGCAGTGAGAAGCAGAGGTGTTGAGAGGGAAGAAGGGACTGAAAGGGTGGCAGGGAGCAAGGGTAATTAAAAGAGAGAGACACAAAGGAGAGCATGTTGGGAGTAAAAGTGACACCTAGGATGATAGGGGGCTGTTGGAATCCTATTTCCACGTCCCCACTTCTAAATTCCCATTTTGTGCACTGATCGTAAGCAAATCTGCAATAACAAGGGGGGCCCCATTCTAGATTTTGCTATGGGGCCCAGAAAGGTCTAGTTACGCCCCTGGCTGACAAATAGTCAGCAGGCGGGGGACGCTGGTGAGCCGGGGATGGGGGGAGGCTGGCAGGGGCAGCGGACACATAGGCAGCGGGCGGGAGGACGCCGGTGAACCGGCAAGGGGAACAACTCACGTGCTGGGCAGGAGGACCAGGCAGCCACAGCTGCAAGGTAGAAAAACCCAATACAAAGAATGGGGAGCCAGTGATTGGCTGAGAGCTCACTGCCTTACCATTCGTTTGTATTGGGTTTTTCTTCCTTGCAGTTGCGGCTGTCTGGTCCTCCTGCCCAGCACGTGAGCTGTTCCCCTCGCCGGTTCACCGGCGTCCCACTGCCCCTGCCAGCCTCTCCCCATGCACGGCTCACCGGTGTCCCCCATCTGCTGACTATTTGTCAGCTCAACTTGCCCGGCTGTTCCCTGCAGTTCCCTGCCGTCCCCCGCCTGCACGGAGACTGCACATAAGATTTAGGAAATGTTATGTGCAGCCGGTGAGACTGTCCGACTCCGATCCGATGCGCATGGGACCGCGCATTGGGTCGGACAGGGTGTCAAAACATGCGTCAGCCACCAGTGGCAGTAGTTCTTTAACATGATAAAAAGAAGGCCATTTTCATACCTGGGCATATCAAAAATATAATAATAAGTAAAAAAAAAAGTGAATCCAATATCAAAATTTATAGAGAGACGATAGTTCAATTGCTACAGCAATTCTATTATTTATTTATTTATTTATTAACAGTTTCTTATATAGCGCATACATATTCCGCAGCGCTTTACAGAGTATAGTTGTACATTCACATCAGTCCCTGCCCCAGCTTACAATCTATGTTCCCTACCACACGTACATGTACACACAGACATCCACAAAACCCTGCTTGCAAGTAACAGCCATTTGGTTTGTTACTTACTGCAGTAGCTATATCAAATAAATATTACTGGATTAGCTCAGCCTCTCTGAATTTTTTTTATCCCTTCAGGGGGGCTTCTGAGTAGTCAAAAAAAACCCTGCATGCGCCACTGTCCTGTGTAGTTCATATCGCAAGCCAAAAAATTATGTGCAGGCAGTACTAGATCGCATCGCATCTAGTTAAAAATACACACTGTTGTAGCATATCACATGCAATTTGAACTAGATGTGATGCAAGCTAGTACAAAACGCACAAAGCATGTTTTTTTTTAATTAATAAATAGTGTTTATTTGAATATTTTCTATACATATGCCCTAGCATTGAGACATTGTTATTTTAGAATTTTATAGAACTGAAGATTAAGACATCTCTTAATGTTGCATAATTCACTAATTTGCAAACCTATCCCTTTTAAGAATAATATTACATACATACATACATATATACATATATACATACATACACACACCCAGATTATTATTTCGAGTTTTTTATATTTCACTCTAATTGCAAGCAGGAAGAGTGGAAATATCACATGCTTTATATTTCTAAGCATTTGTGCTCTTTCTAAAAAAGGACAGAAGATGGCACTGTATACATTTATTTAATAAAATAGAATTAAAGAAAATCAGTTGGGAAATAAGAGATTAGAAGAATGCAACAAAATTTTGTGTTTACTAAGTTTTATGGCAAAACTTCCTTTTTTGTTTCACCATCAAAAATACTATCCTGTGCTATATTTGTAAAATGACATTCTGCTCATTAGGCAGTGAACATCTAAGATCCAATTCTGTATGAAATTTCACAGCGATATAAGAAATTATTTTAATATTCTCTGCATAGGTAAAGTATGGCCGTTTTCAACTATTTTTTTCCTCGTGTTTCTCGCATAGGGACATGCAGCGGAGGAACATGTCCAAAAACATTCATAGCAAATGAATAGGAAAGCTATCAGAAAATAGACTTAATTGAATACCTCCCCAAGTCTTCCTTTTTTGTGTCTGTTTATCTGAGTGTTGGCCTAGATATGTATAAAGGGCCTTATTCAGATCTGAGCTCAGTACAAATTTGTTTGTAAAATGGGCAAAACCATGTGCACTGCAGGTGGGGCAGATGTAACACGTGCAGAGAGAGTTAGATTTGTGTGAGTTATTTTGTTTCGGTGCAGGGTAAATACTGGCTGCATTATTTTTTACACTGCAATTTAGATTTCAGTTTCAACACACCACACCCAAATTTAACTTTCTCTATACATGTTACATCTGCCCCACCTGCAGTGCACATGGTTTTGCCCATTTTCCAAACAAATTTGTACTGAGCTCAGATCTGAATAAGGCCCAAAGTACTATATTACACTGCACTTTGGTATTGGCACACTATAGCTTGTTACTAGAGATGAGCGTAGCGGTGCACACGGGGGGGGGGGGGGGGTTCTGGTTGCCCAGAAACCTTCTGAAGTGCCAAGTTTTTATTTTATTGGGCTGCTGAACTCCTGCCGCTGCTGCCTGCCTGGCGGCTCCTCAGCATTGAAGGGGCAGAGCAGGAGATGAGCAGCCGCCGGATACAGCAGCGGCTAGATGTCAGCTATGGCGGGAGCGGCAGAAGCACTGTAGCAGAGGGAGAGGTGAACACTGTGAGAGGGAGCCAGCGCCACTGGGCTAGGGGGTGCAGGGTCTCAATGCAGTTGCCTGTTGAGCTGGGGACAGCGGGAGTCATAGGCAGGATGAGTGGCAGTGGTTGCTCCCTGTCCATTTACACTGTGCAGCCTGCTGAGCCGGGGAGATGGGAGCCGGAGGCAGGTTGAGTAGCAATGGCTACTCCCTGGCCATTTACACTGTGCAGCCTGCTGAGCCGGATAAAAGGGGAGCCCAGGATGTAAGTACTTACGTGCATGCAGGGGGTGTATTGTGCTGTGTACTGTATGTATGTATTGTATGTGTGTGTCAGGAATGCCATTTATGTCTCGTTTGGTCTGCAGTGCCTCTGGTTACACAGAGGTGCTGCTGTTGTTATGTCCACCTTGCAGTGCCTCTGTTTGGCCAGAGGTGCTGCTGTCATTGTCTGGTCTGCGGTGCCTCTGGTTACACAGAGGTGCTGTTGTGGTTATGTTCACCTTGCAGTACCTCTGTGTGGCCAGAGGTGCTTCTATCATTTCTTAGTCTGCAGTACCTGTGGGTGGCCAGAGGTGCTGCTGTTCGGTTCTGCGTGCAGAACTGTGGCTTCTGAGAGCAGTTCCAGCTGGTGTAATCAGCTGGTCTGGGCTGTTCTCAGAATGCCATTCCCAGCAGCACATATTGATCATTAAGGGGCCTGTCTCTCTGTGCTGCAGCGATTGGTCTCTGCTGGTTTAAAAACTCCATTTGCCCTGAGCTCAGGGCCAGTGATAGCTTTTTCAGGCTTGTCTGTATTGCTATAGCTTGCCTAATACCTGTTCCTGTTCTGATACCTGTACCTGTTCCTGATTTATGATCCTGATAAAGCATTGAGTTTCATCAATCCTGCCTCCATTTGTCTGTTCTTCCAGCAAGTATATTTCAATCAGTCGTGCAGTCCACTGGGACTCCTAACAGTGTGTGAATATGTACGTTATGTGTGTGTGTGTGTGTGTGTGTGCGTGTATGTATGTATGTATGCTATGTTTGTGTATGTATGTATCAAAGGCATTTAACATTGGGGCCAATGTAAAATCGGGTCTCCGGGACCATTTAACAATTGGTTCCAATGTAAAAAATCGGGTCGGTCTGGTCAATCGCATCGCATGCAATTTGGTTGCATGCGATGGGCCCGATTTTTGCAACCCGATTGCATACAATTAAAATCGGTGGCGCCGTGCTAGGAAACAAGTACCTATTTTTCTATTGACGTAAATTGAGCTGAACTATACATTTGTATATAAAATGCCTTTTCCAAAACAATGTTGTTAACTTAGATAACTGTGTGGAATCCAGAAGCAAATGATAATGGGGCAGATGTATTAAGCCTGGCGAAGAGATAAACTGGAGATAAAGTGGAAGGAGATAACGCACCAGCCAATCAACTTTCAACTGTCATATTTCAAACACTGCTGATTGGGTGGTGCATTATCTCCATCCACTTTTTCTCCAGTTTATCTCTTCGCCAGGCTTGATACATCTGCCCCAATGTACCATCTGGAACAACTCATGTTTAAGGGTCTTTGCACTAGTTTCAAATTATTTGCACGGTATTAAATCTATAATTAAGAATAATAGTTTTGTAGTAATACAGTATTTGTGAACTATAAATTATAGATTTTTATATATCACAAGTGTTCATACATAAAAGTATAGTTTACACTAGTTTTTCAATAGCAGATCTTTAACTAACAAATGTTTCTCTTTATTATTCAACATCTTGATTTATATTAAGTTAAATATTAGGTCATCATTTTTTTTTTTACATTTGGTACTCAAAATGAAGCAAGTGAAGTGAAGTTTAGTGGGTGAGAAATTCTCAGTTCAAATAAAATGCTGTCACTACTGTATAAGATGAAGATCTAGTCAGAGCCAGATTAAGGTCAAAATGGACCTGGAGCTGAAAATTATCAAGGGCCTATTATGCGCAATAATAGGGGTTGTGGCCAGCAACTAATAATGTGGGTGGCGTGACCAGTGTTCTGGTTGGGTGGTCTGCTCATGGGTGTGTCTCTATTTGTGTAAATACTTTCAAATAATTATATATGCCTGGAAAAGGCAGGGGGCTGGCATAAGAAAAATGCAGGGAGATATATTGGTGGGTGCCCTCCATAGGTGCTCCCGCAGGACGCCGGTGTCCTAAGATACTCGCGGGGTGAAGCGGCACTCCAGTCATAAAAAAAATACTGAAAGCTGAAATTTGGTAGACAATATGTCAGCACCTTTTATGTGGTAACCTAAGTTTACCACACCATATACCCATTATACAAATCATGCAACACAATAGTAACCCCTTATACTGTACTCTCTTCTTACACATTATGCCACATGGAATGAGACAACATTCACACCGATTGAGCAAACATTAACACTATGGCACACAGATTGAGTCAAAATTCACGTTATGCCACACAGATTAAGGCAAAAATTCACATTTTGCCACATGGATTGAGCCAAAATACACACTATACCAGGCAGTTTTAGCACTCCCTAATTGCAAAACTATGGCAATGCATGATGGGACTTGTAGTTTCACAGCTGGAGGGCCATAGTTTGGACATGCCTGCACTATACCAAACAGATTGAGCAATAATGCACAATATGCTTCATAAATAGGGGCATTGCGCGCCAAAGGCGCACATTAAAAATTTACACCATAATGCCCATTACATATTAAGCCTCACAACAAAATCTCCATTACATATTATGCCAAACACCATAATGCCTATTAAAAATTAGGTACTTATGTATTATCTGGGCTCCCATGTTAAATGCAGCCCATTTTTTCATACCCCCTACTATCCAACTACGCATGGAGTTGATTTTATATAGTGGCCGAAGCGTGGCGAGCGCAGCTCGCCCCACGAGGGGACGCGGTCTCATAAGAAAAACGGGAGCCCAGATATTACATAAGTACCAAAAATTATGCTACATAAGTGTTGCTTACCTACATGCTCATTGCCAGGGGTTCCATGCTCATTGCCAGGGGTTCCATGCTCATTGCCATGGGGGAATACATGCTCGCGGTAACTGGGGTCAGTCGCCGCCGGGCAGAAATGACAGCCATTAACAGCCGGGCAGAGAGTCGGAGGCTGCCCGGCTGTATTCAGAGCACTGCATGTCCTGGCTATTTGAAATATTACCCCTTTCATACCAGAAAATGCAGGGAATATGGTCCTAGGATCATGCAGGGACATTCTCGGACTGGCTTTTTTTACACCAGGCTAGTCCCTGCATTTTCTGGTGTGAGGGGGAGAGAAAACCACCCCCGCCCCCCTTTAGACAACCAGCTATATCTTCGGAACTAACTGACCCATTTACATGTAGGCTTCAAATGATTTTGGTCCCGTGAAACTGGGCCGTTTGGTTCCAGTGAAATCTGTCCTCAAACAACATGAACAGCCATGAAATTACATTTCAGAAATGAAAAAAAAATAGTTTTACCTGCAATATCTCTAGAAGCAATGAACCCATATGGACCAGGTATCAGATTGAAGGCCCAGCGATTTGGGTTCGACTGAGATCAACTTCGAGCTTCTGTGATGCCGGAGGGGGAACTGGCAGCTGTTGGAACCGGGTGGAGGTTGGAATAAGCGGGTCCCATGTTATCCTATGGGGAAAACGTTCCAGGTTTGCCTGGCGGTATCTCCGGTTCCCGGGGGGCTAGAGTGGGCCTGGAGATATAGCTCCATCAGGCCCATTGTTAATCCGGCACTGGATCTAGTGAACACTGGGGGCCTGATTAATAGTCTCAACCAATGGCGTTTTTAACCAATGCTATCAGCATGCTGATTGGTGAATTGATGGTGCTATCAGCCAATCAGAATTCTGCTAGCCATTGAATGTGAAAAGACAGGGTACAGGGCAAATTATGTTTTGCAGTACAATGTTGCTGAGATGGCTCAGTATCCATCCATCTCGGCTGCCCTGTCCATCCACTTGATAAAGTAGCTACCAGCACAATCAGAGTAGGCTTGCTCCAGCCCCATACTTGATGACTTGATGTATGATATTCCTCTGAAATCAGTTTGATCTCTGCAATTGATCACCTATGAATAGCTCATAATTCTGTTTACGATCCAAATACAGGTCCACAAAATGCTTGCCTTTTGCATACATTAATATAATGAACCAGCAGCGTAGCAATAGGCCCCACAGACCCTGCAGCGCAGGGCTGGATTAAGAGCCAAATGGGCCTGGAGCTTGAAAAAGTTCAATGGACTGGAATGAGAAGTGGAGGAGGTGAGGACAATGCCATGTGGGCATGTAGAACCCATACAATATAAGACCCAATAGCTTCCTAAATATATTATACAAAATTTGCATCGATGTGTAAAATAGAAATGCAATTGTAATACTTATGATTTATGGCCAAACATGGTCAGGTGGTGTCTGGTGATCATCATGCTGCCATTAGGATGGGTCTATTTTTATTTGGAGGCCTGAAGATGCAGCTCCATCCGCTCCATGCTAATTTGGTCTTACAGCTGTGACTTGTGGGTGCTGGAGGACTGTAAAGGCTACTGCTTCCACTGGCTGGATCGCACACCACAGACAATATTTAATGGGGCAGGGGGTGTTGACTGGTGAGCGCATGGGGGGGGGGGGGGGGGGGGGGGGTGAACTGTACATATTGTAAAAGCAAATGCTCCAGGTGTTTGGCAGGTGCAAAAATAGCAAATTTACATTCATATGCTGAGCATAAAGGTGTGCCCAGCTCAGTATGTGAAGCATATGCTCCATGAGGGTGTGGGTTGTTAGGTCTACACCAACTAGATCAACACGCATTGGGTCGACACCACTGAGTTGACAGGCAGCAAGGTCAACATGGGTCAAGGTCGACATGTGTCTAGGTCGACAGGTCATTAGGTCGACACAAGCATTAGGTCGACATGGGCAAGGTCGACAGTCAAAAGGTCGACATGGTGGTTTTTCACAGTTTTTTTTACCCGAATATCGACATGGGCACAGTTTGAAGTGCACCGCAACCCCATCGCATCGCTCGCTACAGTCGGTACACTATTTTATTCTCCCACCATACCCTAGTGGATGGTAGGGCATGAAATACCGCCTGTTGGCACATGTCGGCTCATAAAACAGTGAAAAACCCCATGTCGACCTTTTCACTGTCGACCTAGCCCATGTTGACTTAATGCTTGTGTCAACCTAATGACCTGTCGACCTAGACCTATGTCGACCTAGACACATATCGACCTTGACCCATGTCGACCTTGCTCGTTTATTTATTCGGGAGATATTTTATAGTTTTAATCTTTGCATAATCAAAGCAGTTGCATCCATCACCAAAATTGGCGAAGCGATTATAAATAGGCTTAAAGGTCAACCGCGTTTTTTCCATATGACATTATGGGTGACATTTAATAGAATGAGAGTTTTTCGCACTTTTTAAAATCCTACCATATCGCCGCAAATCGCACTTTTTTCGCAGTTTTCATGTGTAAATCGCATATTTAATGGAATGCGCATAAGCGGATAAAAAGTGCGATATGGTGTGATTTGTGGCGATTTTAAGTCATGGAAATGTGCGCATTTTCAGTCATGGAAATGTGCGCATTTCAAAACTTGCGATTTCTGGTAAAAAAAAAAAAAACGAAAAAAAAACGGCGTGAGGTCCCCCCTCCTGAGCATAACCAGCCTCAGGCTCAAAGAGCCGGTCCTGGTTTTATAAAATCACGGGGCAGAACAAATAGGGTTCCCCTTGATTTTATAAAACCAGCACCAGGCTCAAGGGTCAAGGTCGACATGTGTTCCCAAAATACGGGGGACAAAATGACTAGGGGTCCCCCGTATTTCAAGAACCAGCACTGGGCCCAACCAGCCAGCAGGGTAATGCCACAGCCGGGGGGAGACTTTTTATACAAGTCCCCCCGGCCAAAGCATTCATCCCCCTGACAGGTCAGCATGGGCAGGGGTCCTGGGGGAGTGGGGACCCCCCCAAAGAAGGGGTCCCCCCCTCCAGAACTTACCTGCCCATGCTGGGGCTGTCCTCGATGCCCTTGGGCGGTGGGCATCGAGCTGATAAATGGTGTAAAAAAAAATGAAAAACTATTATCTTATACCGTGGAACTGTGAGTCCCAGCAAGCCTCCCCCAGATGCTGGGACTTGGAGAACCACAAGTCCCAGCATGCGGGGCATTAAAGGGCCCACTGGCACTTGTAGTTCCACAGTAAAAGAAATAGATAAATAAACACACTGACACCCATTTAAAATAAAACTTTAATACATACAAAGCCCACACATACTGACACTTACCTATCTTGAGCCCGTCGGTAGGTCCCTGGTCCGGTGGCTTGGTTCCGGGGCTGGTCCGGGTCCGGGGCTCCAGGGCTGAAGAGTCCGGGTCCTGGATCCGAAGAAATCCATGGGGGACCTGTGGAAGGAAATCCTACTCACCCAGGTCCTCTGGCGAACATCCCGACATCTTCTCCATCTTCTCCGTCTCCGCCGCTGGTACACGATTGGAATGAGAGGCGCAGAGATGTTTCATCTCATCCAAATGATTCTATTGGCTGCCTAGCGGACAATCAGGAGGCGACTTTCGCGGCTCCTGATTGGCCGCTAGGCGGCCAATAGAATCATTTGGATGAGAGCCCCTTCTTTGGCATGTTATGCTCAGGAGGGGGGACCTCACGCCATTTTTTTTTTGTTTTACTCTATTTTTACACCAGAAACATGCACAGATCACAGTGATCTGTGCATGTCTCTGACCAATTCGCACATCAGACCCTGGTTTGAAAAATGCTGCGAATTATATTGACAAAAAAAGTGCGATTTCCGTTTGCGCATGCTATTAAATAAGCGATTTGTATACTTTTCTGTGCGAAAACATCTGGATGCGAATTAAGTGCGATTTTTAACGCACTTTTAGAAAGTGCGATTTATCGACAAAAAATGCAAAAAACGGGCCGTTGCGCACCCTATTAAATGTGCGATTTTGCCAAGATATTCAAAATCGCCGTTTTTAAGCGAAAATATCGCAAAAAAAACAGAAATCGACTCCTACTAAATGTCACCCTACTGTATGTACACTAACAGTCATGATTTATTAACTTGCTAATTGCATGATTATCACACTTGTATATTTATCTAAATATCTCTGCAATTCTGAATTGGTATTCTTGTAATGCTCAATCTTTCAATAAAAATATTTTGGGGAAAAATAGACTTAAAGGAGCTTATAAACTTTGGTTAGCTTTTAAAATAAGTCTGTAGAGGGACCAGCAGAGGGCGCTAAAGATCTACTGTTCTCTACAGTATGTAACGTTGTGTGAGATGGATTACTTTGTGCTTACTTTGAGCTACTGGGAACTGTGAAACCACATACTTTCAGCTGCTGATTCTCCACAGCACCAGAAGGTGTCTCTGAAATAAAATAAGTGATGCGTTTATTCCCAATGGTAATATACCTGGTGAAAAGCTCTCTCTCTCATTCCGTGAACTCGGTTCTGCTGGGTTATTGCCCAGGGCTCTGAAAGGGAGGCTCAGCAGTGGCTGCTTTGCAGTCTTCCGTTTCTCCTCCCGTGCTCTTGGTTATGGCTGCTCCTTCACCCCTCCAACTGCAGTGCAGTGTTAAGCTGGTCTTCCTCAGTGAGGAACAGAAGAAAGGAAGTGAGGATGGAAGTGGGAATGGATCATTACAGCTGTCCAGCAGCCTGAGCACAAATACACTTGTGCTACATTTCCACAATGGGAAAGAGGAAGCGGTCATGACCCTAACTGATGGTAATGTACCCCTTCTGCTAGTGTTCTGTGTCTGAAAGAGCTTGGCAGTGTCTCATTGGAAAGGAAAACACATTCGTTTCTTAAAGAATAACTATAGTCTTTCTAGTAAACTCACTTCACATATATTAATCATACATTGTAGTACTATTATTAACATGACTACAAGTTGTCACCTACTTTATAAGTTTACCAAGGAGTGATGGCAATTGTCCAATATCTCTTCTTTTGCATATTTATACTGTATGTGTAAGAAGTGCAGCTGAAGAGTAAAGTCTGCACTGCAGTATATGCAGTGCTAGTATCACTGGCAGGGGGAAATTTACTAAGATGGGAGTTCTAGTTCAGATGGGATGTTGCTAGAGGCAACCAATCAGATACTATTATCTTCTAGAAGGTGCTAAATAAATAAGTTGATTCTGATTGGTTACCCATAGGTTACCCATCTTAGTAAATGTCCCCATCACTCAGGTGCCATAGCACATGGGTAATTAATCCAGGTTTGCAAAGAACAGGTAAAAGCTGTTTATAATACTGGTAAGCAGTGTTGTGAATAACAATTTTCTAGATGTACATTGTAGCTTTTTTTTAAAGTCATGATAACACACATAAGTATATATATATATAGGATTGGTACTAAATCTCGGCGGTCGGAATCCCGGCGTTCAAAATCCCGACCACCGAATCCTGACAAGGGGGGATGTGGATCGCCCCCCTTGCGGGCTCGCTGCGCTCGCCACGCAAGCAGGCCCGGTGCCTCACTATGCTCGGCACACTAATTTATTCTCCCTCTATGGGTGTCGTGGACACCCATAGAGGGAATAAGTGTTGGGATTTCAGCGGTCCTGATTCCGGCATCGGGATTTTGACCCCCGGGATTGTAACTGCATCCCATATATATATTCTATTCAATTCAAGTGCACAGTGGACACAGAGGAGCACACTACTACTAGATAGCCAGAAATTACTTTGCTTGATATTGGGAATTGAATTTGAATTGAATTTAACCTCTGAGGACCAAGCAATTGTACATCTGTTGGAGGACTAAATTGAGATCCCATCTCTCCTTTGGAGCTCCCCATATGTGTGGAATACTATCGGCCACATTAAATACCAGAGTTTAAAGGGGAGAAGTACCCATTGTTAAAGAATTTAAGGATTGTGTACCACAGTGAGATCACAATCAGTGGAGAATTGATATGTTAAACAAAAATATGCAATAGAATATCATTTTTGGTCCCATAAAGACTGACAGAGATTTATGTAACGCACCCCTGACGAAGTCTCATAGGAAGACGAAACGCACCGAGCATATGTGTTCATCTACTATCTAAGAAAATCCTCTGACAAGGAATAGTTGTGAAAAAAATTGTGTTTTAATGCATATATATTTTTAATAAATGTTTTATATTTGAAAATCTTGTCTATGGATGTCTAAGATAAGGAAAGACAAAAGTAAATATTTTTACTATTTTAATATTTTAACTATTGGGCGCTATATAACACTATTGTGGTGGTATTGTGTTGAAAAAGCCTAACTAGTAGAAGTGTTATAAGCGACCGCTGGTAAAATCAGAAATTAGCGCAATTCTAGGAATTTTGTGTTTTATATATATATACATATATACATATACATACAGTATATATTATGCTCTTTGTAATGCACAAAGTTACTTGGCTTTTATTTATTTATTTTTCTCCCTTTCTCCACCCCCTTCCAATTATATACCTAGCCCCACCTCTCCCCTCTCTTTTCCTTTGTCTCTCTATTAGCGCCCGTTATTTTTCTACTGCGCATCTCTGACATATATGGGTTCAGGGTTCATAGGTCAGACTAACTGATAGGTAGATAGAAATGTGTCTAATAACCTTTTTTGCACTCATACATGCATACCCTCCTGGAACGGACACGTTCCCCCCTATAAGGAGCTAATTAAATTCACATCATTATGTGGCTGGTATCAAGCTAGATGTATTTATTTATTTATTATTTATTTATTAACAGTTTATTATATAGCGCACACATATTCCACAGCGCTTTACAGAGTATAGTTGAGCATTCACATCCGTCCCTGCCCCAGTGGAGCTTACAATCTATATTCCCTACCACATGTACACGCGCACACAGACATTCCAGGATTCATTTTTTTTTGTTAGGAGCCAATTAGCCTACCAGTATATTTTTGGATTGTGGGAGGAAACCGGAGTACCCAGAGGAAACCCACGCAAGTATAGGGAGAATGTACAAACTCTGCACAGTTAGGGCCATGGTGGGTATTGAACCCATGACCTCAGTACTGTGAGGCAGTAATGCTAACCTTTACACCATCCATACTATGTATAGCCACGTAATAAACACTGCAACCTTTCTGTATTCGCTGTATTCTCTATGTGACCTTTGTCATGAAATGACGCTTTCTATTATGTTTTATGGACACTAATTAATTAATGATATAGGTTTATTCACAGCAAATTTCTCTTTCTAATAACTTTTCTATCTTTGGCCCTTAGTCACTACTGATTGCTTAAGTGACCAGTAGTGCAATTATTGGGACAGTGCGCCTGCCCAGGACTCCATCCTGTGCATGAGCATAATGGGTCCTGCGATTGCACGCAGCATTACGAACATAGGCGTGCACTGCACATTTTATTAGGGGGTGCACATTTCATTAGGGGGTGTCTTACATGCCCATTTGGTGTGTCTAACACCACCAATCAGACATGTCTACCATCAGCTATTCGCACTCGTTACATTATAAAAGATCTCTCAGCCACACCATAATCTTCTGCCTAGTTCAGTTTTAATCTTCTAATTACTCTGTGTAACAGTACACGCAAATAAAGTCATAAACATATATGGATGATGCAGGTATGTAGTGATACGATAATGGTCTATTACAATTAACAATGCAAAACACACATAATTAATTGATGGGCGCTTGTTTTAATGGAATACCAGTTCTAAAAAGCAAAAGTATATAAGGGTGGGCACAGCATTAGGGGGTGCCTGTGCACCCCTAACACTCTATGTGCGCACGCCTATGATTACGAACACTTCTGTCTGATTTATAGGCAGAAACGTTCTGGAGGAGATGGGGACAGAGTTGGCTGGGAGCTGCCTTGTAGCGGCTTTTTGCCGGGCTTCAGTGCGGGATGCGGCTGCTGAATATTTTGAATTGACTGGCCGGACGTTGATTGGCTGAGAGAATTCTCTCAGCCAATCAGTGACCTTCCATCTGGGGGTAATGGACGGTTGCGCTACTGAGACACAGCCAGGCGTGCATATGACTCTATATGCATGCCCATTTGGGGTAATTTTCCCCTGTTCCCTGACCACTGTTCTAGAAAGTGCTAGATAAATGATAAGTAGATTTGGATTGGTTGCTTAAGGCAACAATGAACAAATTATAATTTTTGTTCTGTATTCTTTCAGCTACTGTGGCACAAGGGGACAAAGTTATGGTACTGCTAGATGCTGGAAAGACAGATGGGTCCCACTACATTGTTGCTACGTATAGCCACTTAATTAGTGTTCCCGCTAGGCTGTTTTAGCGGGGCGCTGCGCCCTGCCTGATTTTTAAAGGGCAAAATGCGCCCTGCCCCTCTCGCAGCTCCCCGCTAAAACAGCCTCACAGGGAAGCCCAGCGTTGCCGTAGACAGCGATGCCTGGCGCTTCCCCGGCAGCACAGTGCCTTCGGAGGGGCCGGGCCCGCCCCCTTTGATGACGGTGGCGGCCGGGCCCACCCCCTTTGATGACAATGGCGTCCCAAGCACGCCTCTTTCGTGACAGCGGCGGCCCAGGCACGCCCCCTTCATGACGTCGGTGGCCCGGGCACGCCCCTTTCATGACGTCGGCGGCCCGGGCACGCCCCCAGCTGTGACGTCGGCGTGTCCGGTCCGCCCCCCAGCGCCCTGCCCGCTGTCACTCCTAGAGTGAACACTACTTAATGTAAAGGGACCATGTTGCTAATGAAGCGTAACATACTGCGCTCTTTTGCTTCACTCCTGGGTTCCATTAAAGTGAATGCAAGACTGGCGCATGCTCTCACCAACTCCCATTCGCTTCAGTGGAATAGCAGGAGCGTGAAAGGGAGGCAGGTTACTATATATGTAAACACCAGCTGGCATTCTCTTCAGTGACATAGTTGGAGCATGCAAATGATGCATTGCAGCAAGAACACATCTGTATACTTAATGGCGTAGGTGTGCTGGTGTCAAGGGAGTCACCAGCTCAGGCATCACTGACTAATGCATCACCAGACAAAGAGTTGGCAATACTAGCTGTGACAGAGGCATCCCTGGCTGTGCAGAGGGCATGACAGCATAAAAGAGGGCACAAAAGCCAGAGTTGGGGACATCAATAGCTGAGGTTTCTGTGTGACAGCCGAGAGTTGTGTGTGTCACAAATTGAGTTGCGGTTACTAAAGCTTGATCTTCTCATGCCACTGCTGGGGTGTAGGCGTTACAACCCAAGCCAAGGTTTGGGTGCTACAGCCTGAGTAAGGGTGCTACAGCCTCGGGTGGGCATGCCACTGATTGTGTGTGGTGCACCAGAGGTTGGGGCAGGACTGCCACTGGTTGAGAAAGGGTCACCATAGGCCTAAGGTTTTGGTTCTATATGGTGACTGCATTTGGCGAGGTGGGGATGACATAGTATGAGGTGGGGTTGGCCAAGGGTGAGGCCGGGTCTGATAGTCAATTATGATGTGCCTTTTTCTTATTCTTATTAATATTTCTTATTATTATTCCTTCTCTGTCAGGAGGAAGTCATTATATTTGTTATAGCAACCAATTATTATAACACTGGAGGGATTGACAGATAATGCCTAAACTCATATTAATGTGTGCAGAGAAGGAGCCGGAGTATGTGTAGTATACGGGTTTCTATGTAACTGCTCATCATTTCATTATTAACATTCAGCTGTACATCTGCTAACCATGAATTGAAGGTTTGAGAATTTCCTAGTGTTATGTCAGTGTTAGAATTGCAATTGTTAAATATAGTTAAGTAATTATTTAAGTATTTTAACATAATATCAAGTAATATTTTCATTAGTACATTGGTTGCTAAGCAACTGCTTTCTGTTGGTTATAGAAGTTATGCATCAACAACAACTACCAAGGTTATAAGCCGCTCCTGCATCGGCACTGCATACCCACCTATACAATCAATGACTGTTCAATAGATATCAGGTCAATATATAATAATAATTTGATGTCAAGATATAATAATAATTCCACTCACCATTGGAATCTAAGTCTCCATGTAACGTATAGCAATAATTACTATAAAGGTTAATTGTCCGGTAAAGGCCATATAATGTTATAAAAGTTTGTATTATATAATATTGTAGTTTGTAAATTGGGTTATATTTAATCTTTCTCTGTTTAACCACTAGTTACAGGGGTTACACAGCAATAACATCTATAAAAATATGTAGATATACTATATACCTGGTTACCTAGCAACTGACTTACTGTTTTGGAATAATATACCCTGACATTACCAAGAAATACTATGCTATGAGGGTTGATCTGCTAGATAAAGGCTTACTACAGATGGTAGGTAAACAGTTATATAATTATGACGTTAGGAAATAATATCTACAGTAGCTAATAATGATAATAATACTACGGTACTTGTGTATTAGCTGGGCACCCGATATTTTCACTGTACAACCAAAAATTGGCCACATCGCATCGCATGCGATGCGACGCGATTGGACCCGATTTTTAATTGTACAGGCACCCAGATGCCTGATTCCTATGTTAATTGCCCCCCCCCAGACCTGATTTTTGATTGTACACCCACCCTGATGGGTAATGACTATGTCAAATCCCCCCCCCCCCCATTGTTAACGCCACCCCACGATCAAAGCCAACCCGAAGTGTGGCGATTGCAGCGAGCCCGCGAGGGGCAGCGGTACGCGTCCTCTAGGGTGACCAACTCATCCCTGTAATCCGGGACACATATTAATTACACAGGTTCTGTGGCAGTTTAAAACCAGGTGAAATGGAGTCTTGAGGTGTGGCAGTTCAAAAAAGCCAGCCACAGAACCTGTGTAATTAAAATGTGTGCCGGATTAAAGGGATGAGTTGGTCACCCTAGCGTCCTCCGACCTTTTCATACCCCCACTATCCACGTCGGTGTGGAGTTGATTTCATATAGTGTGGCGAGCGCAGTGCGCCACGGAGCCCGAAGCGTGGCGAGCCCCGCGAGGGGACGCGCATTACTTCACATGTATTCCGCGACCCCTCGCGGGGCCCGCTGCGCTCGCCACGCTTCGGGTTCGGTGGCTCGCTGCGCTCGCCACACTATATAAGTTCAACTCCACGCCAACGTGGATAGTGGGGTTATGAAAAGGTTGGAGGATGCGATCCATTGTACAAGGAACGTCTAAAAAGCCCGAAAATCGGGTCCAATCGCGTGTCATCGCATGCCTTAACTAGTGGCATGCGATGAAAAAATCGGGTGCCCAGATATTACACAAGTACCAATAATACAAATAAGTTTACTAATATCATGCTACATAGAATATTTGGTTGTGTCATGGACTGTGAATGCATACATATTACTGTATTTATACCTTTATAGTTGTTGTTGCTGTATTTATAACCACCGGTTAAAAAAAGCAGTTGCCTGGCAACCAATGTACTAATGGAAATATTACAACTTGACATCATGTTCAAATGATGTTATAAGGAATTGCATAACCATAAACAGCGATTGAAATTCTACCACTGAAATTATAACACTAATAAAATGTCAAACCTTCAATTCATGGCAATAATGAACAGCTGAATGTAAGCAGCAAAATGGTGAATGGTTGCCAAGCAACCAGTATACTACACTATCACATGCTCCAGCTCATTATCCACACTTTAGTAAGGTAAGGAACTATATTTATGTCAATCCTTCCAGCATTGTAATGATTGGCTAGGTTAACAAATATGAGGACTTCTTTCGGTGGGATGTACTAAGGTAAAAATGCGGTAAAACCCCCATTTTCTGAGGTTTTACTGCATTTTCAAGACCCGGACGCCGCGTCTTCGCCAGGCAGGGTATCACCACCTTTGAGTGGTGATACCCTATAGAAGCCTATGGGCTTCTTATTGCTGCCCGACACAACATGCGGCCGCAGATGCCGACCCCCCCTCCCCCTGGCTTACCTTCCTCCAGGAAGCCTGGACTCCTCCCCCTAGCAACACAACCGGAAGTCCTTCCGGCTGCAGATGGGAGAAGGAGGAGGCGCCCAGGCAGTTGACAGAGACCCCCGCGCGCATAGGTGCCGATTTATGTTTTTGCTGGTGGGTGCTCAAGCCAAAAATATAGAGGAGTGGCCTCATGGGGAAGGGGTGTGGCCACAAAATAAAACCAATTTATATTACGGAGCACAGTTGTCTCCAATATTAAAATTACGGCAACAGAGTTCCACATACATAAATGCCCACACAGTGCAGGTACATAAATGCCCCCACAGTGCAGGTACATAAATGCCCCCACAGTGCAGGTACATAAATGCCCCCACAGTGCAGGTACATAAATTCCCCCCACAGTGCAGGTACTCCGCGGACAGAATACACTCTTCCCGGCATACTGTTTCCCAGGTGGCGGGTCCGACAATGTGGGTGCTGCAGCCGCAAATTAGCAAGTTAATATGGCGGCCCAGCAGCGTGACTCGGGCCCGTGGGTGCTCATCAATTTCCATGGGTGCTTGGGCCCTTGAGCACCCACAGAATCGGCACCTATGCCCGTGCAAACCACATCACATGTATCACGGAGCATATGCAATGCTGATCGCATATGTCAGTACATATGCGATAGCATCGCTGCGGTGGTGCAGCGAGGGGCAGCCATGTATTTGAATACATCCCACCCAGAGAGTCTGTGTTGTGAACAAGAGCAGAGTGAGTGAAATGTGCATCCTAGTAGACTCCACCCCACAGGTATGAGTCCACAGCTAGCATCTGGATTACACAAAACAAGCATGTTACCGTCTCCATTTTTACCTCACCAAAGCATCCGAGCCTTGCAATACTTGTATAGTAACAGGTCACACATAAGAGCTGTCTGTGTAGCAGAGGCATAACTAGAACTTTGGCAATGCCCATTACACATTATGCGACACACTGTAATGCCCCTTTCAGAATATGCTACACACCATAATACCCTTACACATTATGCGACACACCGCAATACCCTTACACAATATGCAACACACCACAATACCCTTACACAATATGTGACACACCGCAATGACTCTTACACAATATGTGACACACCATAATACCCTTACACATTGTGCGACACATCGCAAGGCCTCATACACATTATGCAACCCACCGTAATGCCCATTACCAGCTATGCCAATATTCACAGCCTGATAAACACATAAAAAAAAGGAAACACATAAACACAGATAAACACATAAAAAAAAGTAAGTAAAACATTTTAAACTTATTATTTCAATATAATCGTAATGCATCTGGTGCTGCTGCAACATGTTTATGTGCAGTAGCCCATCTCACCAGCAGCAGCAGCCAGCAGGACTTATCCAGTACTTTATGTCCCGGGCACACTGAGCTGGCAGCGTGGGTGGATGGCCAGTCTGTGAAGTAGGATGGAGAGCAGGCACCAGCAGGCCCCGTGCACTGCGCATCACTTCTTCTCTCCCTGTTCAGCTTCTACACGCGCCCCCCCCCCCCCCTTCTTGCAGCAGTGCAGAGCGCCAATTCTGCCCGGCATGGCTCTTTTGGAACGCTGCCTCCCCTTACCTGGCTCCTACTGCATGGCACGCTACTACCCCCCTGCCCGGCTCCTGCCCCACGGAGCAACCCCCCACCGGCGGCTCTATAATAAAATAATGAAACTACCGAGGGTGCAGGGGACTGCTTGCTGTCCACGGGGCCCCCCCAGCCACCGGGCCCCATAGCAGCTGCACCCCCTGCACCCACGGTAGTTCCGCCACTGCTGTGTAGTCTTTACTGGGAACATTAGCAGTGGATGCCTCCGTAAAAAAAACTGACAGCAGAAGCACTTACTGAATCTTTCTGATGCTAACAATACTTTTTATTGTTGCAGCATGATATACACAATTCATAAACAAGAGAACTCTTGCTCTATATGATGTAATTAATTTGCTTAAATGTATAAAAAAATAAATTAGGGGGGGGGCATGACATTCATTCTGCCGATGATAACCTATTAATGTACCTTTGACATGTTTAACAATTGATATATACAGTATCTGACAAAAAACTATACAGAAGAATGCATATATTATTATTTTCTTAAAACACTGCTAATATACTGTCTTATGGACAGCTGACATGTGGCTTGAATGTTTCTAACTTTTTTGCATTATTTACAATTATCCAATTGAAAATTTAGGCAAATGTATTAAATACTATCGGCATCTGAAATAGGATGCATTGGGATAAATATGCTCCTCTTTGTGTAAAAATACGGCTGTGCAATTCCATATATTTAAAATTGGAATGCAGCAGGTGTCTGTAGGAAAGGCATCCGGTTATAATTTGGGAGATTCAAGTGCTGCATCTGAAGACACAGCCTGGGATCACCATCATGACCATCTTGACCAGTGGTCATGATCCACAATGGTTTAAGGCAGCAGTCAGACTATAAGCTGCAGCTTATTGCTTATTCAGGCTGGCCGTTGGATGCAGACTCCAGAATCCAGGAAGCCAGCATCTGACAATGCAGACTCTGGACCCTTCAAACTTTCAAATTGGTGCAGCATCTACATTATACTGCTGCTGATCCGGAGCTGTGAGTGATATTGCAAGACCCATTCTGCACGTGTAGAACAGATCTTGAGTTTGCACAGACCGACAACCATCATATTTGTACATAAATAACAGGGTTTGCATCAAAATATGAATTAGGCTCATATTAATCACACTGGGCCATCTTTATTATACCCAGGGCTTTTTTAAAATCACATTCATGATTTTTTAATGAAGGATTTGATATGTACACCACTGCTGAGAGCGGTCTCTTACATCAGTATATATTTATCATTATTTATTGTCCACACTATTTACATTTCGTAGACAACTTTATATTTATAGAACATGTATCTTTAAATATTGTTTTAAATATTGGTTTTGTATACACCATCATGTATTGGTGTATACAGTATAAATAAGGAGATCAGAGAAATACCACACTTTCCTATGCTACATACTGTATGTAATTAGGGTGGCCAATCCCGGGATCGGGATCGGCGGGATCCCAGGATTTGGCCCCCAAAACGCCAGCATTTCAATCCCGGGATTGGAGTTTCCAATTTTTGGATCCCGGGATTTCGGGATTAGACTGCGCATGCGTGCAGTCTAATGCCGGGCAGCATCTGAGCATCGCTCAGACGCTGCCCGACTGCTCCCGGCAGTGTGATGCAGCGCCGCTCGCCCACCCGCCCAGCCAGCAAGCCCAGCCAGCCCGCCCGCCCACCCAGCCAGCACACGCCAGCCCGGACCCAGCCAGCAGCATGTGGACTACCCGTCCCCCCACCCAGCAACCGGGCTCCTGGCAACGCTGCTGCACCCTCAAATGTAAGTAAATGTGGGGCAGCAGTCTTTTTAGTAGGAAAGCCAAATACCGGGATTGGCTTCCCTATATGTAATGGTTAATAATGGAGAACAAATGGATACTCTGGAACCTCTGGATACTCAGTATCCCACTTTGATCAAGCTAGTAAACTCTGGTGTAATCAGCAGCAGCTGCAGCATGACCATAAAGTGCAGGGGGCAATCGCTAAGCACTTATATACATACATGCTGTCATATATGTATTAAATGTGCTGGATCGATCCCCCAGGGAGTGCCTTGCAGCGCATGGGAATCAGCATTACACACTATTAAGTCCGCCACCTGGACTCTATTTCTCTATTGCATCTTCGAAAATGCTATGGGCATCATCATCTCTTCATTTTTAGAAAATTTCGAAAATTTACCATTAATAATGCATAGAAATAGCCATTTTACATATTCCACATTGAAACATAACTGCAAAATGAGTAACATATGTCTTTCTAGGATTACCTGCTGTGCACAAATATTATTGCGGGCTGCTTTTCTGTATTAGAACTACATCATATGTAGAGGACAGTTTAATGGAAAATGAGGGATATGATTTCTATTGGTTTTGCTTATGCTATGTTTATATTAATGAAAACTTTTAAAGCCTTTACATTCAACATGTGAGTAATAGAACAAATATATAATAAAAATATATAAAAAATGGTAATCCACACTGTATTATAAATCCAGTTCAGGTTTGGCACCTGTGAATATTCCTCAGATTTGTGCCCGATATAGTATGTCACTTTGCGTATGGTTGGAAAATATAACAATGATGCATATGTGCCGCAATTGGCCGCTGTGGTACCTTACTCATGACACTCACAGCAGGGGTCCCAGTGTAGATATTGATGGGAAGGTGAGCGGTACCTCCGTATCCTTGCCGTCTGCCGAGTGAGGCTGGGCCGGCTCTCTGACCAGCGTGACACAGCGTCTCACACCCGCCTGTGTCAAGCGTGTGTTGATGATATCAGTGAGCCGTGGATGTTGTAGCTGCCCCCATTGGGGGTGCACGGAGGTATGAACTGAAATGCCTCTCTCACCTGCACTTCTAGTCTCCCTTTCAGTCTCTAGATGGTATAAGGACTTCGTTCCCAGAAGATGTTCTAGCGGGACTTCACTTTTTGAGCGGCGCAATAGTCCATAAATAGATTGTCCATACAGTATGTTGACACCAGATGGACAACAGTCAATGGGTAGACATGGTCAAAAGGTCGACAGAGCCAAAGAGTTGTTAAATGGCCGACATGGGGTCAAGTGTTCAACAGGTCCAAAAGGTTTATATGCAAATGATCAACATAGAAAGGTATGTATTTCACATGTTATACTGACCTTTTAATGTGTCAACCATACCCATGTCGACCTTTGGTCCATGTCAACTATATGTATGTCGACAATGTGGTCAACCTAGTTGTTGCCCATACCTCTCAACTTTGAAGTCATGGAAGGTTGACAGGGGGCATGGTCTAGGATCGTGGCACTTCCCATGAGGCAACACACCCTTTTTCACCACTGTGGCCAGAGCTCTATAATAGTAAATATATTATAATCTAATCCTGGCATGCCCCCTGTCCCTTTCTTCCAGTGAATAGATGGAGCAGCAAGTGACGGAGGGGGACTCCCAACTGCCCCCTCCAACTGTGGGACACTGCTGCCTGCAGGTGGGATGCAGAGCAGTCATAACAAATTGTGACTGGCCTGCGAAAATATTGACAGTTGGGAGTGTGAATTGCCTTTCAGTCATCTGGATAACTTTATTTTTATCTTAAATAAATGATAGGGTGTGTAATTTAATGAAAAAGTAGATTTTTTGGTTTATTGAGGCTACTTCTTTTTTTTTACTACAAAATTATGTAACTATTGCAGTAATTAAGCTAATTGAAAACTCGCCTAATTAGTTATGGGGGTTGGTGTGCCCAAAGGGTTCTGCACAGTGTTCTGACAATTTAACATAATTATAAATATTTTCCCTATTCACGCTTCGTGAGCTGAACAGAACAATTTACGTTTTCTCTGACTGCTTTAGTGCGAGTTTAAAATGTGGATTTGTGAAGAAGATGGAAACTCCCCTTTGACCCCAATAAGTCCAAAACAGCTGATTTGTCATTTTAAATGTGATTCTTAAAATCACAGAAAGGAATTGCTAATCTACAGAAGAATACTTTGTGCAACATTACATTAAAGCCACTGCAGTGTACAGTAATTCAAGGTTCTGGTGGGTTTTTTTTAAAGAAAAACAGGCAATATGGTTCTAGAGCAGTGACGTGCGGTGAGGTCAGTCACTGGTGAGGCTCTGCATTTTTCAAATGGGAACGAGTTCCACTACCACTGCCGCCCGCTACCCCTACCATGAATGCCCGCTACAGCCAGTGCTGGGGGCTGATGCGTAGCTGGCAGTGTGCATGTAATGTGCAGGAGGCTGCGGGACCACTGGGCATCCCAGGGGGACAAGCTGCAAACCCACTATATCTGCCAGGTGCACCTTCCAAGGTATGAATCAGTAAATGACCAGTGCAAGGGATAGGGTAATACTGTCTAACACTGGCAGTGCAATTGTCCTGTCAATGCAGTATATAGCAGTGCAATGGTTAATGCACCCTGGCAGTGTTGAGTGCAAGGGTTAATGCACTAATGTCCCTCCCTGGCAGTTCAAAGGCTAGGACCCCCCTTACCATGTGTGTGCTCCGGGTCACTGATGTGCTGCAGATTGTTCTCTGTATCCTCCCTGATGATTTATGTCCTACTCCGGCGGGTCAGTAGGACTCCAGCCTTTGCTGAGCGTTCTCTGCAGTTTGGGACTGGAGGACACGCAGTACGATGTGGTCTTCTCTTTGTTGATCCCCCAGGTACCCCTCCTCACTCCCCTGTGTCTCATCTGTCCCAATGCAGGGAGATTGTTACAGTGGGGCCAAGAATCGCGGGTGCTAGCGGCTGTTAGGATCTGCAGTTGTCACTATTTCTAAGAAAGCAGCAGCACCCTCAAGGGGCGGGCAGCCAGCAGGTGAGCTGGAGAATGCCCCCGTGCAATAGCAAAAGCAGAATAGCCGTGCGGCGGGGGGTGGGGGCAGGGTGTCTGACATTTTCTGACAGCGGAGCGGATCAGTCTGTGAGTGTGTGACAGACTGATCCGCTGTCCAACCACAACTGTCACAGTGACAGGGGCGTGCTTTGATGTTGGTTGAAGGCACAGTCCCTGTCACCGAGGCAGAGGAGTTGGTGCCGCTTCCACATTGTTTTCTAATGGGCTTTTCAGCCTCTTTTTTTTGCCTGTCCTAAGCCCCGCCCCCCGCAGCTGACAGATTTCAGTTATCAGCGGGAGGCATGGCTGCCATTGCCTCCCAGCCTCCTACACGGCGTCTCATCACATAAATTATTAAAAAAAATACCAATAAGATATTTATTGCACTGTATATGTGTTTTAAATATCTTTGTATTTTGTTTTAATCATTTATGACAGGGGAGGCACTGCCTCCCCTGCCTCCCCTGACTGCACGTCCCTGTTCTAGAGCTATAGCATCAATATTGCTCATACATAAATGTGCACAATTGCTTAAGTGAGAGACGGAATATCTATTCTGCTGGCTTCAGTTCAAGAGAATTAGATTAATAACTGGCTGAAGTAATGGAGCTATTTTTATAACCGGGAAATCTTCCATCCACCTCCTACAATTTATGATCGTAACAGACTGCCCTCTTTCACTTGGTCACTTGGAAATCTGTCTCTGGCACCAGTAATGTAAATGTCTACATAAGAACTGTCATTTTCCAAATATATACGGTATATTCATTGTTCTGCTCAGTGGGGAATAACTTACTACTGATACTGAATACATCTATTTAGATCTAAAGTTATGCATGATAAAATAAGATCTATTCTAAACCCAGAAAATGTGTTAGCTAACTCCAATGAAGGGAATCATGATGAAAGGACTTGTGTTATAGAAAAGTATACCTATTGCATGTACTCACTTTTTAAGAAAATATTTAACTGAAAAAGGAATATTAAATATTTTTACAATGCAGACATTTGCTGCGTGAGCAGTTTCATTGTATAGCACAATACTTTTTAATGTCTGCTTACCAGAACAAAAAGCCAACAGAGTAGAAAGCTAACTTAAGTTACATAAATATTGTGAAACAGATTTGTACCTTAACCCTATGAGGGCCAACATCTCTGTGACAGATGTTCAAAATATCAACTAAAAATACCAGCATCGCTCAAATTTGTTAAATAGATTCAAATAAAAAATGCTGTGTCAGAAAAGATTATATTTCCCATATAAGGTAAACATTACAGGTCATTATGATGAATACAAATGTTTGCTTGGCAATTTTCACACCTATTTTGACAAATGCACTTGGCACGCAAAGGGTTAATAACAGTTATCTATTGAAATTCTTATTCCAGTCACACAAAGGCTGTCTGAGTGCTAAGAAAAGGGATTCCTTGATCTATTTATTAGACCAGCACCATTACAGGGTTGCAGAACATGATGTCACACCTAGTAGGTGGGTCTGCTGGCTCTGGGAATTGAAACACTGTCTGGGTGTCCCAAGGATACTCCAGGTAGCTCTGCAGGCTGTATGATGCGAGTCCATACTGTAGTGTTCCTTGGATACTCAGTGCAGCTCTGCTGTCATACAATTTCAATTTTTGTATTCTTTATTTCATGCAGAGGTGAGGAGACACTGGAGTGGAGGAGAACATGATTTCCTTTTTTAGACATGCTGAGTTTGACAAAGTGTTAGGGAAACCAGAACGAGATGTTCAAAAGTCAACTAGAAACACAAAAAAGGTATGGGGAGGTCAAGAGAGGGAAAATAAACATGGCTTTACCCCCATAGAAGCCTATGGGCTTCTCCCTGCATCTCTGGGTTAGGGATCCGACACAAATCCCTCCCAACATGCCCCGCGGCCACCGGCGTCACTCTGTGCATGTACAGATGGATTACTTGATCACAGACTTGAAGCTTCAGGTCACAATAGGCATTTTAATAGTTAGGCAGGTGTCATCATAGCAGAGGTGTATTACACATAAGTGCCCCCAAGCCTCTGTGGATTTTTGGTTTGTGTCTGCTGTGAAAGGGTTAGTCACCACAAGTAAAATTAAATTGCAATCAAATTCCTACCATTTTTCTATTATTATTATAAATATGGTACTTCTGTAGTTTCACGGCGCCAGCATGGCGCCGTGCTACTTCCGGGTTCTATGCTCGCCACAAAATATGTCAAAAAAAGTAACTTAACTCCATGCTAACATGGATAGTTCATACCCCCACTATCCATGTTGGCATGGAGTTGATTTTAAATAGCGTGGCGAGCGTAGCGAGCCACCGAGCCCGCAGCGTGGGCGAGCGAAGCGAGTGAAACTACAGAAGTACCATAAATATTATTATTATTAAATACAAATATTATTTAGATGATAATAATGATATTATTACATATAAAAAACTTAGAGGAGATCCGTCAGAATCAAAAGATCTCCTGGAATTCTATGAGAAGAAAAATGTAATTTCTGAACAAACAAAAAATACATCTATTTCCAGAAGCCCTCTGTGCCTGTGCTCTATGCTCTCCCCAAAATACACAAGAACACTGAAAAACCGCTGGGAAGGCCAATCGTAGCAGGTACCGAGTCGATTACCTCGAATCTATCCCACTTTGTGGACCACCAATTACAACCGTTGGTTAGAAAAACTACATCATATTCCAGGGATTCTACACATGTGATTCACCATCTAGAGAAAATTAAATGGGAGGATAACTTTTTATTGGTAACCACTGATGTTACTTCCCTATACACAATAATCAACCATCAACAAGGCCTTATAGCAACACAACATTTTCTCAATATAGAGAACGTTGAAGAAAATCTAAAATCCTTCATATGGAATTAATTTTAACCAATAACTTTTTTTAGTTTAAAGATTCCTATTATTTGCAGATCAATGGAACAGCGATGGGCACCAGGTTTTCCCTCAGTTATGCTAACTTATTCATGTCCTACTGGGAAGAAACATTGATATACAGTAGGCCTAAATATGGGGCAAACCTGGTGTTCTAGATACGCTATATTGATGATATCTTTTTTTATATGGAGAGGAATGAGAGAAGACATGGATAGTTTCTGTGAAAGTTTGAACAATAACAAACAAAATATCAAACCCACATTTCAGATAGAGGAAAAAACATACATTTCCTCGATCTTACAATATTTGTTGAAAATAATGAGATCTACACAAAAAATGATAAGAAACCAACGGACTGTAATGGATATATACAATCTACCAATTTCGCAGACTCCATCGGAATTGTACTAAAATGACCGACTATCAAGAATCAGGTACCATTATGAAGAAACAATGTGAAAGTAAAGGATATAAAGCTGAAGAGGTTGACAGTGTATAAAGATTATGAACAACACAATAGAAATTTGATGTTAAGACCTATCCTGGAAGAAACAAAGGTAGATAAGAGAATCGGAATACCATTCATTTCTAAGTATAGCAATCAACACAAAGAAATCGAAAAAATTATTAAAAAACACTGGAATATCCCATTAAAAGACCCGATAATTAAATAATATCTACCAGAACATCCTAAATTTGTCTTCCGAAAGGCCAATAACATCAAAAATCACGTGGTTAAAAGTTACATTAAAAATAAACTAACTACCACACAAGTGAAGTCTAAAGGCTCCTACTGATGTGGTTCATGCGCTAGGTGTAAGGACTGCAAAAGTAAAGATGCTGTGATAAAGAAGATGTTTCTAATACAAAAAAGAAGGAATTTGTCATTCAAGATTTTATCACTTGCCACAGTAAAAATGTTGTATATTTATTAGAAAGTTCATGCCAACAACAGTATGTGGGACGAACAAGTCGCAAATTAATAGAACGAATGGCCGTACACGTACAAAATGTAAAAAAGGGCCTACTATCCCACAGTGTTTCTGCCCATTTCAAAGACATTTCTGAATTTAAATCTTTTTGTGGCATTAAAATTGTAAAACATAATTGGAGTATTATTATTGTAAAATAATATAGAAGAAATGTTAGCAATAAGTGAAATTAAATCCATTTTTAATTTAGGCACCTTATTTCCAGCAGGTCTGAATTTAGATTTTGAAACTAAGTAAATATCTACTTAGTCCCTTCTTCAATATATACTTATAGAGATGATGTGTGAGCAGCGTTATTTAAAAATAGAAATAACTTTGTAAGTCCAGCAAATACACCCTTTTTCAAGGGATAAATTCACCAAAGTCCAATGTATAGAGACTGCAGATCCCTCTGCAATAGCACGACATCCAGGGTCAGGATGAGACAAATCTAGGAAATACAAGAAGCAGAGGGGCGCTCCATGGTGCATGTAAAAGATATTTAATGAATGGAATAAACACTCTTAAAAACCAGATAAAAGCAAATGCTCGTACCGATATGATAAACTCTGTGGGCTGTTTACCACAAGATTTTGACGTAAATACCGAGGCAAACTGCTCCGATGCACAAGCCAGCGCTCATGGTTACCTTCTCCCTAGAGTGTGTGGACAGTGCATCAGAGCAGTTTGTCTAGGTATTTATGTCAAAATCTTGTGGTAACCTGTTGATTCTCTACAGATAGATATAATTGGTGTACAGGGGTTTTAAGTCCGGACTAGGGAAGCCAATCCCGGGGCATTTTTTTCAATCCCGGTATTCGGGATTGAAAAATGCTCAATCCCGGGATTCCCGGGATCCCGGGATTGGCTTTCCTAATAAAAAAAACGCCCTGGCCGCCCCGCATTTACTTACATTTGCAGGGGCGGCCGGCGGCCGGGTTGATGGGTGGGAGCCGGGATGCCGGGTGGGCAGCTTCATCCGGCCGGCGGCAGGGTGGGAGCCGGGATACCGGGTGGGCAGCTTCCTTCTTCGGGAGCCGGGTTGCTGGGTCGGCTGGCTGGCTAGGTGGGCGGGCGACTTCATAATGCGGAGTTGCTTGCTTGCTGGGTGGGCTGGCTAGGTGGACGGGCGGCTTCATCTCTGCCTGCCTACCTGCGCAGCGTGACCTCTCCTCACGCTGAGAGGTCACGCTGCGCAGGGTTGCTCTGCCGGGTATCCGGGCAGCAGCTGAGCGAGTGCTCAGACGCTGCCCGGCATTAGACTGCGCATGCGCAGTCTAATCCCAAAAATCCCGGGATTGGAAACTCCAATCCCGGGATTGAAATCCCAGCATTTTGGGGGCCAAATCCCGGGATCCCACCGATCCCGATCCCGGGATTGGCCACCCTAGTCCGGACCTTTTCTCTTCCTACACACCGACGTGCTCCTAAGATCAGCCTGTTTGTCTTGAGAAAACCCACACAATAGAAAAAAGCTTTTATTGTTAATATTTTCTCATGTTATTTAAAAAAAAAAATTTTTAAGATAAGCTCTGATACGGACCTCCGTTTCCTCTTTTTTCTACATCCGAGTACACGTATTGGTGGAAGGTTACAGCCCAGTGTGATTGGTCTAACACATAAAGATAGCTTTATTAATGTAAAACACTCCCGAATGGTGTGAGTACGGTACAAGGAGAACAGACATGGAGATATACATATAGATGATAAAGACTGTATAAAAACTCTCTACACTATATTCCTGTTTGTTTATCCCACATGTACATACTGGACGAGAATCATCACACCGTTTGAAGACATCTTACGCCAATTGTGATACGAAAGAACTTTCTTAAAGACTTTCTGTGAGCGTTGTTTTTCACTTTGTATAACTTCATTGTTTGTATTTAGTGTTCTAGGACAGTTACAGTATGCCCAAAACGAAATAAGAGGGTGGATATCACTGTTATACTACAGCAATATTTAAGACTCTCTATTCTATTTGGAATAGAAAGTTTATATTATCTATAATAAGAGTTCCCCAACAAAAACAGAGTACTTGCCTTCTCAAAACAGTACATACCTCTACTTACTATCATAGAAGCACCTCCACAGGAGTTATCTCATATTGAGTATTCCTCATCTTACTTTACATAATTGTAGATTTGAACAATTTCAGATTTATCAGATTCTATACTTGAGACTTGTGCACTGGTCCTTTCCACTCCCATCGCCCCTCTCCCTACCTTATGCATTTCTCATATTTATATTATAATTTGAATTGTTTGTTATACTATGTACAACTAATTTCAATAATCTCAAAAAAAATCTCACATGAGGAGGTCATATGTAATAGGGTACAAGGCAATACCAACCTGTGTATGCAATCTGTGAGTGCATCCACTGGGCATGACACCATTAATATTTGAAGCAGAAATTATTGTAGGCCTATATAAAATCTCAACTTGGCCATGTATTATGGGTGTGCTGCTCATATTACGTGTGTTGTTTCGTGCAGACCATTTTTGTGAATTGCATGTCCAGATTAAGAAATATATCACATGTATCTTGATGATATCTATGAACACTTTTAATATTCTTTAAATGATCCTCATAATATTTTCTGGTAAGGATGATACAATTAAGATAATACTGAGTAGTCAGGGCCGGTGCAAGGGTCTTTGGCACCCTAGGCAAAACCTCTGCCAGCCGCCCCCCCCCCCCCCCCCCCCCCAATTATTTATTTATTCCATGAGGGCACCCATAGACAATGGAGGGGTGAAGGGGTAATGGAACAAACATACAGGAAGCATTACATATCGTGTGTGTGCATGTACATACACGCACGCGCATATATATATATATATATATATATATATATATATATACACATACATACAGCCATTCAGGGACTCATTATAGACACGTAGATTTTAACCCACTCCCCCAGGCAGCCACGAGCCACATCTCTACATCTAAAGTTAGCTTACTGTTGGTAGTGGGGGCAGTGTCTTACTGCTCAGCTGGATGGGATGCTACTGCTGCTGGCAGGGACGCTGCTCCCTGTTTGTTCTGCGTGGGTCCGCAGCGCCGATGTTGTGCTCTGATTCTGAGAGGGCTGGGCGGGCGGCGTTGTGAGGGAGTGATGGGCGGGCGGCTGGTGTCTGATTGAGGCGCCAGTACAGCACCGCGGGTCCCCCCCTCCTGCGAATGGAATGCCACTGCTGCTGGCAGGGACGCTGCTCCCTGTTTGTTCTGCGGGCTCCACAGCGCCGATGTTGTGCGCTGACTCTGAGAGGGCTGGGCGGGCGGCGTTGTGAGGGAGTGATGGGCGGGCGGCTGGTGTCTGATTGAGGTGCCAGTACAGCACCGCGGGTCCCCCCTCCTGCGGATGGAATGCTGCTGGCAGGGACGCTGCTCCCTGTTTGTTCTACGTGCTCGACAGCGCCGATGTTGTGCGCTGACTCTGAAAATGCTGGGCGGGCGGGCGGCTGGTGTCATTGAGGCACCAGTTCTATTACAGCGCCGCAGCCGCAGGTGCCCCTCCTGCCTTCAGGAAATCAAGTAATCGCAGAAGTTTTTTTAATGATAACTGCTTTATTTAAATGATAAATAAGGGGCGCCCTCCAGCGGCCAGCGCCCTAGGCAGCTGCCTAATGCTGCCTAGTGGTAGCTCCGGCCCTGTGAGTAGTAGGTATTCCCTGTAGAAGCCGATACATTGTTTTATGTGATTTAGCTGTAGCTGACATTTTTCCAAGACAGGACAGTTGTACTGAAATAAACTTTTGTGTTTGTTAATTGCCAATTTATTTCTTTGAAGTACCTTCAGTCACAATTCATAAATAAACTTGTGTTAAATCTATTTTGGTAGAGCGTTCTCCTTCCCAACAGACCTATTAGGGTATCTTTTATCTGTGGTAGTGTGTATTGTTAAACATGCATTGCTGGTAAATAATGATTTGATGATTTAAGTAGGTTGTTTAGGCTAGTACAATCCTGGCTTTCATTCATTTAAGTCTTCCTACTTTCAAATTTGGGGTCTAGCAGTGAATAGTTAATTAGGAGAAATGTATAAAGTCTCCTAAAGTAGAGAATTGGACGTTGAGAAGATGCCCATTGCGACCTATAAACTTTTACCTAGATTTATCAAACATTTATAAAATAAAAGGTAGAAGAAGTTGATTGGTTGCTATGGGCAATTTTTGCACTTTTAGTAGGCCTGACACATCTCCCCCTTTATAATAGTAACATCATTCTTACATCTTCCCCTCTCTTAATATTATCATCATTATTTGATACTATTGAATTAATGGGTACTTGTTTCCTAGCATGGCACCCACGATTTTGATCTTACAGCATCTTATACATCTCATCGCATTGCATACAATATAGTGGCATGCAATGCGATGCAATTTTTAATTGTACAAGCACCCAGATGGGTGCTTACAATGTTAAATGCTCCCCCATTGTGAACGCCACCCCCACTATCAACGCCAACCCGAAGCGTGGTGAGCCCGCAAGGGGCGGCGGTACGCGTTCTCCGACCTTTCATAACCCCACTGCCCACGTCGGCATGAAGTTAATTTTACGGTACTTGTTTCCTAGCACGGCCACAATCGCGGGCATCGCGTGCCTTAACTTTAAGGCACATGATGCCCGCGATGCCCGCGATTTCCTTTGAAAAAAGCAGTACTCGGGTACATCGCGTCGGTCGTGTGCCTTAAGAAGGCACACGACGCGACCGACGCGATGCCCACGATTTCCCCATAGGCTTAATGTTAAAATATTTTAACATTGAAGCCTATGCGCGCCCGACGCGATGCCCCCGATTTCTCCATAGGCTTCAATGTTAAAATATTTTAACATTGAAACTGAGTCCATTTAACATAGGAAAAAATGGGAAAAGGCCGAATATGGGCCATTTCTCATTGGGTATGGCCACCTTCATGTGTGTAAAAAATAATGGCCCCCCATTGTGGCCGCCACCCCCACGATTGACGCGAACCCGAAGCGTGGTGAGCGCAGCGAGCCCGCGAGGGGCGGCGGTGCACGTCCTCCGACCTTTTCATTCCCCTACTATCCACGTCGGCGTGGAGTTGAGAATAGATTAGTGTGGTGAGCGCAGCGAGCCACCGAGCCGGAAGCGTGGCGAGCGGACGCGGATACCTGTCAAGCCGGCGAGGGGTGTCCCTCGCGGCCTTGACAGGTATTCGCGTCCCCTTGCGGGGCTCGCTGCGCTCGCCACACTAATCTATTCTCAACTCCACGCCGACGTGGATAGTAGGGGAATGAAAAGGTCGTAGGACGCGCACCGCCGCCCCTCGCGGGCTCGCTACGCTCGCCACGCTTCGGGTTCGCGTCAATCGTGGGGGTGGCGGCCACAATGGGGGTCCATTATTTTTTACACACATGACGGGGCCATACCCAATGAGAAATGGCCCATATTGGCCCTTTTCCCATTTTTTACTATGTTAAATGGACTCAGTTTCAATGTTAAAATAATTTAACATTGAAGCCTATGGACACGATGGACCCGATTTCTCCATAGGCTTCAATGTTAAATTATTTTAACATTGAAGCCTATGGAGAAATCAGGTACATTGCGTAGGTCGTGTGCGTTTTGGTATGCACCCGACGCGACCGACACGATTTTTTCCGACACGACCACCACGATAGAAATCGTGGTGGCCGTGCTAGGAAACAAGTACCAATTATTTTAACATTGAAACTGAGTCCATTTAACATAGGAAAAAATGGGAAAAGGCCGAATATGGGCCATTTCTCATTGGGTGTGGCCCTGTCATGTGTGTAAAAAATAATGGCCCCCCATTGTGGCCGCCACCCCCACGATTGACACTAACCCGAAGCGTGGCGAGCGCAGCGAGCCCGCGAGGGGCGGCGGTGCGCGTCCTCCGACCTTTTCATTCCCCTACTATCCACGTCGGCGTGGAGTTGAGAATAGATTAGTGTGGCGAGCGGACGCGGATACCTGTCAAGCGGGCGAGGGGCGTCACTCGCGGCCTTGACAGGTATCCGTGTCCCCTCGCGGGGCATGCTGCGCTCGCCACGCTTCGGGCTCGGTGGCATGCTGCGCTCGCCACACTAATCTATTCTCAACTCCACGCCGACGTGGATAGTAGGGGAATGAAAAGGTCGGAGGACGCGCACCGCGATGTACCCGATTTCTCCATAGGCTTCAATGTTAAAATAATTTAACATTGAAGCCTATGGACACGATGGACCCGATTTCTCCATAGGCTTCAATGTTAAATTATTTTAACATTGAAGCCTATGGAGAAATCCGGTACATCGCGTCGGTCGCGTCGTGTGCGTTTTGGTATGCACCCGACGCGACCGACACGATTTTTTCCGACACGACCACCACGATAGAAATCGTGGTGGCCGTGCTAGGAAACAAGTACCAATTCATGTAAACACCTGCATTGTTTTAACAGACTGACTGTCAATTAGAATTTATTTAAGCCAATCATCGCACCCAATACAAGTATCCTATTCTGTAACAGGTAGTAATAAAATTTCTGTGGGTTTGCTTTGTATTTCATTTAATTATGACTAGAAGAGATACTTTTTTGCCAGTATAAATCATCTATAATAATGTTTGTGTTTTATAGTAGGATTTCCACAAATACCTTGTAATATTCATTTTTTTTTCATTATTATTGTTTTTATTATTATTTTATTATCTCCTATATATTTTGCCAGATCTGTCAATCACTGTGTGTATAATGCTGGGAGGGGTTACAGTTACACGCTTTGTCCCCCACCCAGCGTTATACACACAGTCCAACAGATCTGGCCAGCCCTTCCACCCACTACCCCATAAACACCACCCCCAAGCACCCTCCCCCACCCACAAACACCACCCTCACCCACCCACGTCACCCCTACGCACATCCGCAGCACACCTACATGCACTTGCATAAACACTGTTGCTCCTCCCCCACCCACTCTACACTCACACCCAACACTCCCCCACCCACGCTACACCAAACTCACCCCCATCCACAGCACGCCTACACCCCATCCCTCACCCACGACAACCCCCGAGCGTGCCCCTTAAACCCCACCCATCCCAACCATACCACAATAAAAAGTTTCACAGATTAACAGGGCGGAGCCCCTCACAACGGTGTGAAGAGTGCCCGTAGGGCGCGATGAATCACCTAGTTATTATTAAAAGGTTTGCTGCCATTTTCATTTCTAGTTCAAATTAACTCCAACCACTTCAGGGTAGATCCACATTACTTGGCAGTCTGATGTCATCATGTGCATTTTAAGTCCTAAAGAAGGTTAATTTTGAGGCAGTATAATTTTATGTAAACATGTGTACCCATTGTGCCCATGTGCAATATAAGGGCCTAATTCAGACCTGATCGCATGGCTGCTAATTTTCAGAGACCAGTGATCAGGTATACGCCGTCCCACCACAGTGAGATCCCGCCATTTGCAAGCCAGCGAATGGCTTAGAATGGCTTGGGAAAAGTAGCTGGATAAGGTATTTGCCTGCAAATCCATTTGCAAGCTGCATCGAATGACTTTCCCAGTGTGTGCAGTCTGCGTAGCCCAGGATTTATTCTGTGGCTGCGATTAGGGTAATAGTGCTGACGTCAAATTCCTTACCCTAAAACGTCTGGAAAAGCCTGCATTTTCCCTGTACTATTATTAGTTTTCACCAGTCATTAATATAATGCTCACATATTCCGCAGCGCATTACAGAGAATATTAGAACATTCACATCAGTCCCTGCCCCAGTGGAGCTACAATCTATATTCCCTACCACATGTACACGCACTCATACACATTCTAGGGTTAATTTTGTTGGGAGCCAATTAGTCAAGTCAAGTTTATTGTCATCAGCAGAAGGAGAAACTCACTCTGCAGACGAAATTGTATCATACATAAAATACCAATACAATAAAAGCAATATTACATACAAAAAAATACATAAAACCAAACAACATTCAAGCATTCAATATACATACTGCTGATGGTAGGAAACTATTGTGCAAACGGCTTGTACGTGCCCTCAGGGTTCTGAACCTTTTTAGCAAGGGTAATTTCTCGAATGTACTAAAACAGGGGTGGCTAGAATCGGGTAAAATATTTTTTGTACGCTTTAAAATTCTGGAATTAGAGCTCCAGTATGGTTGGCAGTTGCACTCCAATAATTTTGCCTGCGGCCTTTACAATACGTTATAACTTCGAGCGTTCTCTAGCCGTGCAGTTGCCAAACCAAACAATGATACTGAAGGTCAAGATACTTTCGATCGAACATCTATAAAAATTTGTCATGGTGGGCCTGCTCACGCCAACCGCTTTTAGTCGCCTCAACAAAAAAAAAGACGCTGTTGGGATTTTTTTATTTGAGTCAGAACATTGCCAGACCATGACAGATTAGCTGATACCTGAAGACCCAGGAACTTGACTGACTCCATATTTTCTACATCTACCTCATTTACGCACACTGGTCTCTTCGGCACAACTAGCTTTCTTCTGAAGTCAATCACTAATTCTTTGGTTTTTCCTTCGTTTAACACTAAATTATTTCCCTCACTCCAGGCTACCAGTCTCGCTATTTCTTTTCTATAGGGGGTTTCATCATCCTCACTGATCAACCCCACAACTGCTATATCGTCTGCAAATTTCACAATCTTGACAGAATCAGAGGACGATATGCAGTCATGGGTAAACAGCGAGTATAGTAGGAGAATGAGGACAGATCCCTGCGGCACTCCGGTTTGAATTGTAACCTCCTCAGATACAGCATTCCCCATTTTAACCACCTGAGGTCTATCAGTTAGGAAATTTAAAATCCAATTACAGGTAGATCCTCTCAAACCCAAGTCAAATAATTTCGACACTAGTGACATTCGGATAACTGTATTGAATGCAGAACTATAGTCTACTAACAGAATCCTGACGTAGGCTGATTTATGCGTTAAGGTGGAGTGCATAACAGAAGCTACCGCATTATCAGAACAACGGTTTTTCCTGTATGCAAATTGGAAGGAATCAAATTCTACCCGCAAAAATGACTCAATCTGTTTTATAAGCAGTTTCTCAATGCATTTGGTTACCAATTAGCCTACCAGTATATATTTGTAGGAGGAAACCGGAGTACCTGGAGGAAATACACTGTACACTTGTACATTCTCCCCACGCAAGCATGGGGAGAATGTACAAACTCCACACAGTTAGCGCCATGGTGGGAATTTATCCCATGACCTCAGTGCTGTGAGGCAGTAATGTTAACCATTACACCATCCATGCTGCCCCATCCCAAAAGACCAGTTTCCTGTCAAACACATTGCGAGCAGCCAGCAATTAAAAAAAAGTAGCAGGCTTTCATCGTAGGATGGCCTTGTGCATGCAAACGACTGGCCGCACACAAGCGCAGTCTATTGATAATTGTCTGACCAGCTAATTCACAAACATGTGATCAGGTCTGAATCAGGCCCTAAGTCCTGTGATCACACTTACAGTGCTTGATAGCTGCAGCATGATTGACATGACCTCAAATGATTCTGTACTCTGAGCCTGTTTCTTATGCTGGATCATCTTTACATGTTTCACTGTTGGTCTCCTGAGAGTTGTCTGCAGTGGCGTATATATATATATATATTGTGTGGTATGCCGGCACTCAACTCCGCCAATGGAGGATCCTGCCTGGTGCCTTCGGTAGGGTCGCAGCAGCAGCTGGGCCCCAATCGGCATGTAGTCTGTGGACCACGGCACTCAGGACTTAGCAATGAACAATAAACACGTAGCCACTCTGGTGACGTTTCAGCCTCTTTATTAGTTTTTTCTCCAAAAAACAGCTTGCATAGATACATGACACTATGTAGGCTGTTTTTTGAGAAAAGCCTAATAAAGAGACTGAAACGTCACCAGAGTGGCTACGTGTTTATTGTTCATTACCAAGTCCTGAGTGCCACGGTCCACAGACTATATATATATATATATATATATATATATATATATAGCAGCAGATGTAAATCGCACAACACTCCACAAAGTTGATTTTTGACTGTGCACGGTAAATCAATCAGATATTCTCAGTGTCCCTTGTAGCAGAGAAACCAGCACCAGTCCAGATAAATTCAATAATCCATTTAATCTTTTTAAAAGACTTCACATCCTCATAGCAAAGAGGTATTAGTAGACACCCAATATATATAGTGTGTGATGCATATATATCCACACTGCACATTTGCACTTATGTTCCTCAATACTTACCTCCCAGAGTCCTGCATCAGAATTGCAGGGATCCACAATCCACTGTGAAAATGGAGTAGCATAATGTTTCACAGAAATGTGTGTATTCACAGTAGTCTCTGGCATAGCACCAGAATCTACTCAGTTGCTAGCTAGATTGGAGGGGGCCTGATGGAGAGTGCTCTTCTCTCATAATATTAGCAAATCTGTGCACCATTTATCTAGGTACATAGATCTCTGCAGACACACATTTTGCTAGGTAGGTGGACAGAGAGATGGTGGATCTGTGCCATTGCAGCCCAGTCTCCTGTGAACTAATGTATTCACAAGTCTGAGAGGTAATGACATTGTTATCCCTGCCAGGAGTTGGGCTGGCTTGTCACAGCTGTGTTAATAACCTGAGCCCTTCATAAGGCATTCTAGACAGCACTAGCCTGCCAGTTATAGTTCTGAGTGCAAGTCAGTTTGTCTTGGTTTCTGCTCCAGAGAGTTCCTAGTTCCAGTGAGTTCTGCTTGAGTTCTGTCTTAGCCTTGTCTGTATCCTGCCATAGTCCCCACTACATAGTCCACACCTGCTGAGCTTTGCTTTGCCTGTGCTACAGTGTCCGAGTCCTTGGTGCCCTGGTGGAGTCTAGAGTCTTGATGGTTCCAGCCAAGCCTGTCTGCGGCATCCAGAGTTTAAGTCCGGCCCTGTGCCTCTGCTTGTATTTGCTCTCAGTGTTACAGCTGTCCTGCCTATCCGCTTGGAGGAACTCTTGTGCTGGTCTCTGTTACCATCTTAAGAGATAAGTCAGGAGTTGCTATCCTTGTTATTCTTTGCTCTTTTTGGTATCCTCTTGTGTTTTGTTACACCTGGTCGTTTGTATTAGTGTGTCACCTTTTGAGCATTGTTGCTCCCCTGGAGTCTCTGGGGGTACCCCATCCTGTGTGTCTCCCTGGTCAGCTTCCCTCTTGCACTCTCCTTGCTTTGGCGGACACGTTGTTTCACGTAAGGCCTGGCAACATCGGGGTTGGAGCTGGCATAACCAGCTCCTTCGAACGCGGTTGTTAAAGGTGAAGACTAGCACCGCATGTGTCCGTCAACTGCGAGGAGAGGCAACAGAGTCAGGGGTCAGGTTTGGTGGTACCTCCCAGAGTCCTAACAAATAGTTTTCTTTGCAGCGTGAATGAAAATGAGCTTTACAATATAAAACATACTGTATCCGACATGAAATTGTTAAATGTACAGATTTCTACTTTACAGAATTTGTCAAAAGTTTTCACCTTGTTTCCTTTGGAAAACTTGAACCTCAATTAAAGGGCACGGTAACAATCAGCAAACCCACTAAGCCAAGACGGCTACTGAGGTAATGCTCACCTGCAGTCATATAAGGTAGTGGCGCTTAGTGGATTCATTGGCTGCAGGGGTCCTATACTGTATGGTATTTTTACATTTCTAATTATTGTGCGTGATCTGTATTCAGGGCCCGATTCAGACCCGATCGCAGGGCTGTGAATTTGCAGCAGCTAGGAATCAGTTTAGCCGCCGCTCTACTCCAGTGAAATCCCGCCTTGCAAATGATTGTGCTTGCTGTGTGAATGGATGTATGAATATGTCCAAAATCTTTCATAACAGGCTCACCATCAAATTTATTTTTACATAGGGCACAAGTCATCACAGGCGCATAGTCTGTGTCCACCCCCACACGCCCACTCCTTTGCAAACGGCCAGCGAACAGAAGGACAGCCTCACGTATGTGTACTGTGAACCGTACTCATGCGCAGTGTATCCATAATTGCCCACTTTGTGAATTCGCAGCTGTGGAATCTGGTCTGAATCGGGCCCTCAGCGAACGTGTAACACAGTGCTCATCTGTAAAGCATTTTATTACTGCATGTCTGTCACCACAGCTATATACTGCATTTAACATGCATTAAAGTAGTTCTTGCATTTTATTACTACACTGTATTTTATTGAAAACGTCACATATGCGCAATGGTAATTTTTCAGAAGTGACATCTGGTGGACAAACATAAGTATTAAGCTGCCCATACACCTACAGATTTATCTTCAGATCTGGGTGGTTGGAACAAAAAAATGGTTATGGATGAGAGCAAATGACAGTTGACCATTTGCTTGGAAATGCTGGAAAACTGCAAAACTGTCATTCAGATATTACCAGGTGTTTGTTCTAACCAGCCAGATCTGAAGATAAATCTGTAGATGTATGGTCACCTCGTAGTGCACCTACTATACCGATCTTTGCACCACTTGGAGGATAGATGAGGGCGGCAACACCGGTACCATTTCTATTTATATTCAATAATGTAATTATCTAATTACTTGTACTGCAGGTGCATATACTCACAAATAATAAAACATCTGTATGAATCACTACATATTTTATTTTTACAGGTAACGGAGACTGTGTGTTTAAATACTTGATTAACAAGGATACTGAGTACTGCCGAGTTGGAAAGCAATCAGTCTTAATTACTGTAGGTTTCAACAGTGCATTGCTTGAGTTCAAGTCGCACAGCGGTAAGTGCAAAATGTTCTGTTATTTTTCTTTATAGCATGCTGTGCTTCTTTACACCGTACACTAGCTCATTGTGGGTTCTGTTATCTCATATTACCAGTCATTTAGGTGAATGGCTTTTAATGAGCAGTAAAAATCACAGTAATGGGTAATTCAATATTAACTAATTATGGAAAAAGAATGTTATTAGCTTTACCAGCACTAGACTGCCTTTACCCCACAAATAATTACTAGCTTGCATCCTTAAAAGATCAAAGGCAGATATTTCCAGTTGTTTGTGCGGGAATTACAGTTATTGACATTGATTTCTATACCTAAATTCTGATGATTCTACAATGATCCTATAATTGGCATACAGTACAATACAAATGCCTCGCTCTGTTGTAGTAAAACTCTAAGGTGTGTGAAGCAATCACTGGTTCATTTGGAAAGTTTCAAAAAATGTGTCTCTGACTATCATGAGGAGGAAGAGAATATTTGCAATGGCGTAATTGTCAGGATGACCTCGAGAGAAGTAGATGGAACAGGCTGTTATTTCTAGTATCCCTCTAACTACTGAATAAATACCTGCTGGGAGAGAACATGAAGGTCATTTCTTCTGTCAAGGACAATTTTCTTTTTTCCTCTATTGGACATTGATGAATGAGAATGAGAGGACAATCTGTCATGCATAATCTGTGCTCTAAGGAGAGGCGTTTTCATTATTCTTAATGTTAATGTATATTCATTATGTAGCGCACAATTCCATGTATGCCACCCCTTTTATTTCAGAGTACACTACATTTCACAAAGCCTTGAAAAGATATAGCAATCACAATACGGAACACAACACACTGTCTCCATACACAAAGGAACCACCAGATTCGCAGTATACACAGGTAAAAAGCTGCATTATTTTACTTTTGAAGTGCAACATACCCAGTTAATAGCTTTTTTTAATTTATTTTTTTACCAAAGCTACAATATCATTATATTATACCCAGGGGCGAATTTAGGGGACAGGCCGCCCCTAGGCACAACATTTTTGTCCCCCCCCCCTTGTAGTTTTACGCAAAATGGATTCAGTATGACCATAATCTGATTTTTTTTTTTGTATCTGTGCCAATGCTGTGAATGTAGATGAAGTTGAGGGCATCTGTTAAATCTTAGGTGGGCATCTCGATAGAAATCTTATTGGCTGTTAAATTAGCATATTTTTACCCATACTCAAAAAAACGTATCTGAGGCAGTATTAGCATACAACTCTACATACAATACATACAAATCTGGCCTGTGGAGTACAGTACGTGAGACATTTATTTATGATGATTTGTGTAAGTACAGTAGTCAGGAGCATGAGATTCCTGGCTGCAGTGCTGTTGTAGTAACCCCCCCCCCTGGATGTATATGTGCACGATTGCGGCGGCACTCCAAATAGGCAACAGATTATGAAAATGGTAATAAGTGCTGTGCCCTCCAAGCTGGGCCTCCAATCCGGGGGTCGAGCAAACAATAACTTGTGGGGGGATGGTGGCACTAGCAAAGAATACACAGCAGGCAAAGGGTTTACTAACGTTTCGTGGCAAATGATGTCACTTTATCAAGGTGCCAATGAACAATGCCAGGTTCATTGGCACCTTCATAAATTGGCATCCTTTGCCACGAAACGTTGCCTCCCTACAAGATTAGATTATATATAGTACACTGATGTTGGAGACATAATAATTAGCTCTGGTAAACAGAGACACACTTTTAACATTAAAATTTAGTAGCACTTACTGTTCATAGAAATGATGCAAACAGTTAAAGTGTCTGCTCCAGACACATTCCTCTCCGTGCAGCAGCAATATGAGGGGAGGGCTCGGTATTGTGCACGGAGAATAGTTCCTTGTGCTGCACGGAGAATAGTTCCTTGCCTCTTGCAAGGAACGGAAAGTAACACACTAGTAGATAACAGTTTTTCACAGCCTGTGTGGGCAGACTCCTCCGGAGTTTCAGGCTGTCCGTGTGTGGAGGCAAGCAGGCATACTGTCTGCATGAACTGCTCTGAAGGAGGGAGGGAGGGACAGAACTGTATCTTCAGGCTGCCGGCGCTGCTGCCCAGAGTAGGACAGGTACAGCGGCAGCCAGCAGCCGTCAGCAGCAGCAGCGCTGAGCGCACACAGGCAGTACATAAGTGCAGGCACAGCTGTGGGAATGCAGAGAGATCCTCCCTGCACTGAGGAGCCGCGGCAAGCGGGCGCTCTGTAAAAGTGTCCGACTGACATACTGTACTGGGTGACAGCAGGTGCCTGCCCGGCGGCTGCCGCCCATGATAGGTGCCGCCCCTAGGCCCGTGCCTCACGGGCCTAGTGACAAATCCGGCCCTGATTATACCTAGTTTGGATTCGTTCAGAGTTCAATGTAAATCCATTTGTACAATGATCAATGCACTTTTCAGCACAGTTTTCCAAAACCCTGCATTACAGAAACACTACTGTAATGTGCCTCACCATCTCATCATTGCACCTGCACAATTAGGGGCAGTCACATTTGAAAGAATGATGCAGCCCAGCCCCTTAACAGCTAATTTATACTGCTATGTGGAAAGCATTTCCCATAGATGTGGGAGGGAACTACACGTCTTATTATTTTGGTAAATCTTTTATAGCCATTTTTGGTACATTTTATTTGCCATGTTAGAAGTAGCGAAAAGGTGATGGTATTTATGGAAAATTCTGAAAAGAAGGTATGGTTACTGCTTAAAACAATTGTGATATTGATTTGGGAATGTAACAAATACAAATATTGAAAAATGGGCTCATCAAAAAAATGTATAAAGAAAAACTCAAAGATTTATCAAGCCTAGAAGGGTGATAAAGTTGAGAAAGATATAAAGTACCCAGCAATACTTTCTTTTTTCAAATTCAGTGGTAAATGTATGAAGCAGTGATAAGGGTGGAGAAGTGTGCCACTGGAGAAGTTTTCCATGACAACCAATCAGCATTGAAGTAACATTTCTAATTTCCATACTATAAAATTGTACAGAGCAGCTAATTAGTTGCCAGTGGCAACTTCTTCATACCTACCAACTTTGTCAGGGCCGGATCGGGCAAGCCTCGCCTGAAAAAGGGGTGGTGCCACAACAAAGTGGCGGAGCCTCATGGAAATGGGGGCATGGCTGAGTGAAGTGACCCACCCTACATTTGTATAGTTTTGGGGGCATGTTCAGCGCTCCCCGAGCAACTGGGTAGTCCCTGGCTCCATCTCTACACTTTTATCACTGCCTCATACATTTACCCCACAGTTGAAACTGATTGTTTTGTTACTTTATCTATTTCCACTTTATCTCTCTCTATGCTTTGCTAAATCCAGCCCTCTGAACCCCTTTCAGTGCAGGCAGTGATAAAAGTGTAGATTAAGCATTCGATGTTTCCTTTTAGAGATAAATGTTAATTTGGACATATATTTCCACCTGCAGACGGAAGCTGTAAATTTGGCAGTTTATAATAACGACTGATATAAATGTAATAGTTTATTTTGAATAAACAAATAATAATAAAAAAAGAAACCCCTTTCCCAAATAACATGCTTAACTAGCACCAGCACTACAGTCAGGGCTGGTAGTAGGATCCAAAAGATACATTAGACAACACTATATAATAGGGAAACAAGCAGCTTAAGGTTCCATAGTGTGGACTACACCCAGCCTGCTAAAGGAAACATTAGAGCATCTATGGGAGAGAATAGTGTAAAGTTGGCCAGGCTGCTGCAGAAAAACACTGGGGATTTTCGTGACACACAATTTTGGGACACACCAGTGACCCAAGTATAATGGTGATAATCCCAAATTCTTTCACCCATTACACAAATGTAAAATATAAATAATTTATTAGCACGCTGACATATGTTTTTAACCAGGCCCGGGTTCTTTGAACCAGTGCTGGGTTCCTAAATAAAGGGGGGAAAAGTGATGTGGTCCCCCGCATTCAAGAAACCAGCACCAGGCTCTTGAACCAGTCCTGGTTCCAAAAATACATGGGACAAAAAGACTATGGGTCCCCCATCTCACAAGTGGGGGAGAGCCACCTGTGAGTATACACATAGTGGCTTCTCCAGTTCCAGGTTTGCATTTTTTTAACCCCCTGGATCCCTACTGGAGAAAAGTATAGACCAGTGTTGGAGCTGGGGGAGGTGAGTATGTATGTTTGCGTGCATAAATTAGGTTTCAGTATGAAATCCCGGCGGTCGACAAGGGGGGGACGTGGATCGCCCCCCCCCCCCCTTGCGGGCTCGCTGCGCTCGCCACGCAGCGGGCCCGGTGCCTCGCTACGCTCGGCACGCTAATTTATTCTCCCTCCAGGGGTGTCGTGCAATGAGATGAGATGCGATGCGATGGGACCCGATCTTATACAATTTAAAATTGTATGCCATTGTATGCCATATACAATGGTATACAATTTTAAATTATATAAGATGCCATAAGATGGAAATCGTGGGCGCCGTGCTAGGAAACAAGTACCGTATGTTCCAATATTTTAAAGACAAATTATGTTACTTATACGTACCCGTGGATGTTTTTAACCAATAAATGTTTATCAAACTTTATTTTAAACGTATTTATTGTGTCTGCCGACACCACTTCTTCAGGAAGAGAGTTCCAAAGTTTGACTGTTCTGACTGTAAAGATATTTTTTCTTCTAGATGAACAAAATCTTTTTTTCTTCTAATCTGAACTCGTACCCTCGCATCCTAGATTCTTGTCTAGCAGAAAAAAGGGTGTTTGACAGTTCCTTATATTGGCCCCTAATGTATTTATACATATTGAGCATGTCCCCCCTTAAACGTCTCTTCTCTAGTGTGAATAGTCCCAGATTGCTTAATATTTCCTCGTAGCTTAATTCTCCATTCCCTTTTTAAGCTTTGTTGCTCTTCTTTGGATTTTTTCTAATTCTATGATGTCCTTTTTATAGTGTGGGGCCCAGAATTGTACTCCGTATTTGAGGTGCGGGCTAACCAATGATTTGTACAGAGGCATAATTACTTTTGAGTCCCTACTTTCCATGCCCCTTTTGATACATGCTAGAGTTTTGTTGGCCTTTTTTGTTGCTATATTACATTGAGCACTACACCCTAGTTTGTTGTCTATTTGGACTCCTAGATCCTTTTCGAGTACTAAATTACCCAATTCATCCACGCTTAGGTTATAACTAGCACACTGGTTATGTCTCCCAAGGTGCATGACCTTGCATTTGTCCACATTGAACCTCATCTTCCACTTCTTTGCCCACTTATCTAGATTGTCAAGATCATTTTGAAGCGTGGTGACATCGGTACTTGTGAGTTATCCAGGCTGCCGATTTTTTCATCGCGCCCGAAAAATCGCGGGCATCGCGTCGGTCGCAGTCATTATAAGGTGCCGCGACGCGACCGACGCGATGCCCGCGATTTCCCATAGACAGTAATGTTAAAAGACGCGATGGACCCGATTTCCCATAGACAGCAATGTTAAAATTATTACAGTAATGTTAAATGATGTGCAAAATAAAATGACAATGTGAAATGGGCCAATATGGCCATTTCACATTGGATATGTTTTAAAAAAAAAAGTTTCATGGCCCCGTTAACGCCACCCCGCTATTGACGCCAACCCGAAGCGTGGCGAGCGCAGCGAGCCCGCGAGGGGCGGCAGTACGCGTCCTCCGACCTTTTCATACCCCTACTATCCAAGTCAGCGTGGAGTTGAGAATAAGGCGAGCGCAGCGAGCCACCGAGCCCGAAGCGTGGCGAGGGGACGCGGACACGGACGCGGACACTTGTGTGCGCTCGCCACGCTTCGGGCTTTCTATTCTCAACTCCACGCCGACGTGGATAGTAGGGGTATGAAAAGGTCGGAGGATGCGTACCGCCGCCCCGCGCGGGCTCGGTGCGCTCGCCAGGCTTTGGGTTGGCGTCAATAGCGGGGTGGCTTTAACGGTGGTGGGGGGCCATGAAACATTTTTTTTAAAAACATATCCAATGTGAAATGGCCATATTTTATTTTGCACATCATTTACTGTAATAATTTTAACATTGCTGTCTATGGGAAATCGGGTCCATCGCGTCTTTTAACATTACTGTCTATGGGAAATCGCGGGCATCGCGTCGCTCGCGTCGTGGCCCCTTATAACGGCCGCGACCGACGCGATGCCCGCGATTTGGTTGTAAATCGCGGGCATCGCGTCGGTCGGGTGTCCTTAAGTTAACTAAACTTAAGGACAAAATCGGCAGCCCGGATAATTCACATGTACCGTGACATCTTCTGATGATTTAATAACTCTGCTCAGTTTTGTATCATCCGCAAAGATGGATACATTGCTGAGTAACCCCATCCCAATATCGTTAATAAAAATGTTAAATAAAATGGGCCCTAGAACCGAACCCTGTGGCACTCCACTTAGTACTGGTATCATATTTGAAACGGCACTGTTCACGACCACATTGGTGTATGCATGTATGTTAATAAAGCTCTACTTCCAAAATATGGGGGACCCCTAGTCTTTTTGTCTCCTTGAAACCAGGACCGCTCCAAGAGCCTGGTGCTGATTTCCTAAATATGGAGGGATCACATCACAGTTTCACCCCGTATTTGCGAAACCAGGCCTGGCTTAATTAGCCTGGGGCTGGTTTTTATTATTTTTTTTTTACAATTTTGTTGACAGAACCCTCACTGATCTGTGCATAGTTCTGTGAAACTCACCAGCCTGGACCTGGTCTATTTTTCCACCTTAATACATTTGCAATTTTTATGTTTTCTATGAGATAACGTGCGATTTTTACGGCAAATCACACTATACTACATGTGTGAAATGCACGATTTTGGCCATTTTTTACCCCCAAAAAATCGCACCCTATTACTTCCGGCTCACTGTCTCTATAAATGTTATTTTAAATCTCTCCCAGTCCTAAAATGGATGGCATATTTAACTCGACAAAGCTATATTGATGTGTCCAATAGAGTATGTAGCCTGCATAAGATATGTTTGTCTAGGCCACTGATCATTGGTTTGAATAGAAATAAATGGTAAACATGCCTGAAATAAATCCTAAACATTTAGCGTTTACTTCTATCACCCTTATAAATCCATCAGATAAAGCCACTGATAGCTACACTTGTTTTGTTGAAAACTTAATTCAAACTACTGTGGAACTGACATTGCTCCGTACTGTAGAGTGCCAGGTATTGCATTGGATTCTAAAATTCTTAAAATAAATACCGCCACCATTCAGTTATACTCCTGTACTATTATTTTACAGCAGAGAAAGTGAGTTTATATTCATTAATATTTATTTCTTATTGTATATACTTTAGTTTTATGGCTGCCTTTCCCAACAACAGAATATGTTACAGGACTATGTAAGAACAACTACTTATCACAGAGCAATACTGCAGAATCACATAGACTTCAATGACAAGGTAAAAATTGTCTTTTATATAATTTTTGTTTTTCATACCCCTTCAGATAATTTGTATGCTGTGACATATGTCATTGTATAAGCCTTATGAAGAGTTAGGCACAAAGCATAGAACCAAAAATAAGTGGTTTTGGTACTTGTTTCCTAGCACGGCCACAATCTTAAGTAATCGTGTCCCTTAATTAAGGGACACGATTACCCCCGATGGACCCGATTTCTTTTGAAATCAGGTCCATTTTGCCGGCTAGGAGACAATATCGGGGGCATCGCGTCGGTCGGGACCATTAACATTGGTCCCGACGCGACCGACGCGATGCCCCCGATATTTCCATAGGCTTCAATGTTAAAAAATATTTTAACATTGAAATCTTGTCTGGAAAGGTAAAATATCGGGGGCATCGCGTCGGTCGGGACCATTAACATTGGTCCCGACGCGATGCGACGCGATGCACCCGATTTTTGCATAGGCTTCAATGTTAAAATATTTTTTAACATTGAAATGCTGTAAAAATGTGAAAAAATGTGAAATGGGCCAATATGACCCATTTCACATTATAGATGTCCCCGTCGTCACCCCACGATAGACGCCAACCCGAAGCGTGGCGAGCGCAGCGAGCCCGCGAGGGGCGGCGGTACGCGTCCTCCGACCTTTTCATGCCCTACTATCCACGTCGGCGTGGAGTGAGAATAGAATAGTGTGGCGAGCGCAGCGAGCCACCGAGCCCGAAGCGTGGCGAGCGCAGCGAGCCCCGCGAGGGGACGCGGATACCTTCACAGTTATACGCGTCCCCTTGCGGGCTTCACAGGTGTCCGTGGCGACGCGGACACCTGTGAAGCCCGCGAAGGGACGCGTTTACCTGTGAAGGTATCCGCGTCCCCTCGCGGGGCTCGCTGCGCTCGTCACGCTTCGGGCTCGGTGGCTCGCTGCGCTCGCCACACTATTCTATTCTCACTCCACGCCGACGTGGATAGTAGGGCATGAAAAGGTCGGAGGACGCGTACCGCCGCCCCTCGCGGGCTCGCTGCGCTCGCCACGCTTCGGGTTGGCGTCTATCGTGGGCTGGGGTTAACGCGCTTAAATTTGGGGGGGTTGGGAATTTTTTTCATTGAATCCAATGTAAAATTGGGTCCCAGGGACCCAATTTACATTGGATTCAATGAAAAAAATCGGGTCAAAAATCGGTCGGTCGCGTCGATCGCATCGCATGCGACCAAATCGCATGCGATGCGATCGACCCGATTTTTCCGACACGACCACCCCGATCTGAATCGGTGTGGCCGTGCTAGGAAACAAGTACCGTGGTTTTACATATTGGTAAAACCATGCTATGCAAATAAGGGAAACACGCCAACAGATATAGAGTTTTGCAAAAAAAGGAAAGAGCTAACCGTGGTTAGTGTAGAGCACTTACCAGCAGAGCAGGCCCTAGCCCAAATTACGCCCTCGGCAAGATTTTGGCTGGTGCCCCCTAGCACCGACACTAGTTCCGCCTCTGACTCTGCTCCCCTTTCCCAGCACCATCAACCCTCATCATAGCAGTCATCATTTTGGTGCTCCTACCCGCAATATTTTAAATAGAAACAGTGCACACAGGGGTGTGATCTTGCTGGGAAGGGGCATGGCCACACAAATATGCCACACAGTAGTGCAACTTTATTCACATTATATTATGCAATGGTGTCCCTTATTCACATTACATCACACAGTAGTACCACTTTACCTTATATACATTACTCCTCACATTATTCACATTATACCCTTAGAAAAAAATCTTGAGAAAATATTGTATTTTAAGCACCTCCATGGCCACACTGCAACCCAGCACAAAGCAGTGTGAGCTGGGCAGAGGAGAAGAGCTGCAGCTGCTGCTGTCACTTAAGGGGAGGGGGCCCGGGGTCCTTACTGGGCCCTTCCATCAGACTTTGGCCTGGGTAATTTGTACCCCTTACCCCTTTCTCTCGGCACCCCTGATAATACCACACAGCAATGCCCCTTACACATGACACACATTATTGATGTCCTTATAACCATAATGCCCCTTACACATTATGCCAACCTTTATTAATGCCCTTCATACACATAATGACACACATAATTCCCCTTACACATATGTTGAACATTAGTAATGCCCTTATACACATGACACACATAATGCCCATTACACATATGTTGCACATTATTAATGCCCTTATACACATGACACACATAATGTCGCACATTTTTTATGCATTTATACATGACATGGCATTTATACATGACACACATAATGCCCCTTACACATTTGCCGAACACTATTGCACAACCAACCCACCCGCAGACAGCACTCGCACAGCTGCTAACACTGTGACCTCTGCCTCTGCTTGGATACAGATGTTTCCTCATACATCTTGACTCAATAGGCCATGCAGCTCCTGGCCAGTTCTGCTAATGTTTGGTGCCTTTTTTGCCGAAAATTCATCTTATTTGCATTGTTATGTGACCAGGACACTCAAGGAGCTTCCAATGATTAAAATGATATGCAGCATGACTATGGCCCTTATTCTGGTTGGTGCGGTCGAGCCGCATATGCGTCTCCGACCGCACCAGACGAATCCCCGCCCACCCTACGGATCGCCACGGCCGTCCGTACACGGACGGCTGGCGATCCGCATAAAAATGGTGGAGGCTACGCCTCCACCATGGTGGGAGCTGCCCCCTGCATTCGATGGTCGTCGACCATCGAAGGCAGGTCCGCACGCCGCGGCAGCTCCCGCAAGCTGAGACCACACGGACAATCGTCCGTGTGGTAGCTTGTATGGGGGCTGAAAGCTGACATCCGGCGACGTCAGCTTTCCGCCCCCATGAGTTGCGTCATGCCCTCATTAGCATGCGTACGCCCCGCGTTTGCATGGGAACGCCCATGAAACGCGGGGCGTACACATAGGGAAATGAGGGCATGATGCCTCTCACGCCCCTATACGCCCCCTTTGCGGCGGACGAAATACGTCTGCGGCGAAGGGGGCTGCACATGCGCAGATTCACCTCTGCGCATGTGCAGAGTAAAAACATCGGCGGTACGGCCGCACGCGGGCCGTACCGCCCGAACCAGAATAAGGGCCTATATTCTGTGTGCGACTGTGGCTGTACCTGCATACGGAATGCTATGTTACAGTGATTTCCATGAATACACTATTTCATATGCAGATACAGCCTCACTCACACACAGAATATAGGCATGCAGAAGCTGCTGATGCCCATAGGCATTCCAAATGCCCTAGGCAATTGCCTAGTTTGCCTATGCCTAAGGCCGGCTCTGCTTACCAGGAGCCGTTTAATCAAAAGCAGCTGCTTGAGGGAGTAGTCAGCTCCCAAATAAAATGAAATACAAATAAACAAGAGTAAGCAGCGCTTTCAGTTACAAAATTTGATGATTAATTTAATAACAAGTAAACATGTTAAAATACAGTACACTAAAAAAAAAATTAAAAAATAAGAATGAATGATGGTTTGGACCCAATAGATAGTCACAGATTCAAGGATGTTAAACCTGCTCTGATCCTGGGAAAAGCTTTTTGAGGAAGTCCTTATTGGCCACTTTATGGTGTCCTGAAGATGTTGAAATGGACTACAACCGATGGCACAGTTGGAATTAGTCCTCACTACTGTGAGTGGTCAGGTATCCATAGTTTCACTGGCAAGAGACTTCCAAAGGTGAAGGGGAATCCGATCAGATGAGTAGGCAGGTGGGACAAGTCCTTGGGCATGGAAAGGATGTGTCCTTGAAGTAGATTAGGGTCCAAACAGTAAGCACCAACGCCCTCTGCTGGCTGTTATGTGTAAAAAAAAAATATATGTATATATATTCATGTGCTGTAAGCACATGAATAAAAATAGCATGTCCCTTCACATAATAAAATTCCTGATTTGACACCAAATTTAAAAAAAAAATTCCAGTTCACCATAAAAAGATGGCGATTGCTACACGGTGACACACAGCGAAAATTACTTAGAAAGCAATTTGCCATCTGATCTTTGTATACACTCACGGCGAATTACATTGAAAAACCCCATTGAAAAACCACAGCGAATTGCGGTGACTATCAGACTGCGAATTGTCCGTCATTCACTGTTCTCCGTCGGCGAATAGTGAACGATGAATAGGGTGAATCACTTTTTCAGTAAAAAGATTCACCTTAGAGCATTAAAATAGCACACATTCGCCATAGAACATGGTGAATCAGCCTCATTGAATACTGCCCAAAGTCTCCCAGTATTTGTGGGCTACATGCAAAATCAGTAAAGATTTTCCCCGCATGTAAAATAAATATATCTATTTGCACCCTGCGCATTGCAACATGGTTTGTCCAGATTAAAATTTGCCTTGTTGCTACATAAGACCCTAGGTGTAAAGAAGCTAAGCTACAAGCTGAGGAGAAATGGCTCAGTCAGTAGGTAAAAGGGGCAAAAAAATTTCCAGGTACAGTATATAAATGAAAGGAGAAAAGCAGATGGAGAGATAATAAGACTTAAAAAAGAAACAAGGCAATGACACATAGAAATGTTTTTTTACTCAGAATTCACTTCAGAGAGAGAGAGGAAGGGCCTATATTCCAGTTGTAAGAACATTCATAAAAATTACAAGTATTTACAAGTACATTCACAGAGGAGAAGGTCCTAACAGAACTCTCAAAATTGAAAGTGGAAATTAACGGGGCCAGATTTAATACATCCAAGGATACTAAAAGAGCTATAAGGGTTACTGGTAACATAATTAACTGAAATATTTAACCAGTCACTAGCTACAGGAGTGATTCCAGATTACGGGAAAATAGCGCGGGTCATCCCACTGCACAAAAATGGAAGCAAGGAAGAGGCAAGCAACTACTGGGCAGTGAGCCTTACATTAGTAGTAGGGAAATAAATGGAAACACTATCACAAGTGAGAATGGTGGAATATCTCAAATCCATCAATTTAAAGGATCCTAAATATCATGGCTATACTGCGGGAGGTCAATCAAATCTTACTGCTAAGTAAACTCAAAAACCTGGATTGCATTCTAAGATGGTTGACTGGATAAGAAACTGGTTGTAGAATAGTAAACAGAGGGTCCTGGTCAATGGAGTTCTGCTGCAGAAATTAAAAGTTACAAGTGGTGCAGGTAAGCAATGTAACAAATCAATAACGTAGGCAAATCAGATGCTTCGTTGCATAGGAAGAGGAATCAGTAGCAGGAAAAAAGAAGTAATAATGCCCCAGTATAGGTCATTGGTACAGAACATATATATGGATGACTGGTGGTGGGGATGGATTTCTGAAAAAGCACTACACATCTATATTAGTAATACACCTTTCAGACATAAACCCAACAAATAACTGGGTTTTAAAACATAGGTGTAACCCAGGTCCCACCTCAGAGAACCCCTTTCATACTACAGTGCAATGCAGACTACAGGGGTAGATGTAAGAAGCAGTGATAAGGGAGGAGAAGTGATAAAGTGCCTGGTAGTTTATCACCGGCCAATCAGCTCCTGACTGTCCCTTTTTAAACCCAGCCTGTCACTTAACATTCAGGAGCTGATTGGCTGGTGATAAAGTACCAGGCATTTTGGGCCTTATTCTGGTTCACTCCTTCTGGCAAATTCCTTCTTAGATGGACAAAACCATGTGCACTGCAGGTAGGGTAGATGTTACTTGTGCAGAGAGAGTTAGATTTGGGTGGGGTTTAACTTCAAAGTGAGATCTATATTGCAGTGTAAAAATAAAACAGCCAGTAATTTCCCTGCAAAGAAACAAAATAACTTACCCAAATCTAATTCTCTCTGCACATTGTACATCTGCCCCCCTGCAGTGCACATGGTTTTGTCCATCTTTTTCTTTTCTTTTTCTTTCTCTGAATATGAGGCGACTGATGCAAGCCTCCGCCGTAATCCTAGTAATTTATTGGCATCAATTATATCCAAGCAAAGCATAACAAAGTAATTTGTTACAAATTGGCATTTGTAATACAATCAAACCTACATTGTATTTATAATCCTTACTAAAGTAGTGACTGACTAATTCCCTCTGATTTCTTTTGAAGAGGGAGAGTATGTACAATCACTCACATTTTTAGCCGCATAAATCTGTACAATAAGGTATCCTCATATTTTCGCATGTTGACACAAGAACTAATTTTGGTGTGACAGATTATTGAATCAGTCACCAAGAATTATTCATTTATTGGTACTTACACCTTTCCCTTTTACCTTTGTATAACAGTCTTTCAGACTTAAGCAAGACCTAGGTCAAATCAGCATGTTCCAACATATTCCTAGGTTTTTGGCTATGTTTGAAAGGGGTTTTAATTTGTTTTTACCATTTTTGTTATGTTACTAACCCTTTTAGACTTCAGTGATGAGATATGAACTGTTATTTAATAAGTCTGAGACAAATTATTGGCTTCATGACATTTTCTTGTCATTCAATAATTCATATTTTGTCAGATCTGTTTACATTTTTTAACCAAAACATATGATAAATAGTAACTTTTTATATGCACATATCCAATTTCAAATAAACTCCCTGTTTAGGTTATTCTGGATGTTGGCTGTGGATCGGGAATACTTTCGTTTTTTGCAGTACAAGCTGGTGCAAGGAAGGTGTATGCAGTGGAATCCAGCCCTATTGCAAACTACACGGAGGTATTGTGGGTGTGTTATTTGAAGCCAACAAAAACAATATAGGCAAGCTGCTTATATTTATTATATTATATTAAATAGCTAAATAGGTACAATTATCCTGGAAATATATGGTTATAGATTGCAGAGCCGTGACAAAGCTGTGGTTGCTGTTGGTTTTAGCAGTAAGGTGAATATATTCCTTTATATGACAAGTTGGTTTTTAATTGAATTTTACCTTCTCCATCAGTCTATAGGAGAGAGGAATCAAGCCTCGCAGTGTGAAAAAGTGGAGAAGTTGGCCAAAGCAACCAATCAGCTTCTAGCTATCATTTCAAAGACTATACTAGTCAGTGGTGTAACAATAGACCCCGTGGTGGCAGGGAGGCGCTGAGTAAATGTGGGCGCCGGGGGTCTGTGGGGCTTTCGCTGCACCACTGCTGCCTGCTGGGACCTGCAGATCTACTTGCCCGCAGTCCAGACTCCCGGCGCTCCTCCTGCATCTGCTAATGAAAAATGGCCCTAACAAAATGTCTGTCTGAAGCCTGCACGAATCTGAATGATCCGTGCAGGCTAAAGCCAAATACACCAGGAAATAGAAGTGTCTTTTCCTGGCTTATTTGGCTGGCAATTATCGTCAGTTTGCCGATAAATAGCGGCCGTATATTTTAATTCTTTTGAATGGTGATTCCTATTCGTATTGTCCGATGGCGTATACATTCGTATTTGTAAATACAAATACGAATGTGCCATAAATACGAATATGTGTGTTTTTGGCATAGTAACTGCCAAAAATACCAATACGCCTATTTTCCTTTGCAAATACGATTTTTTTAGCCATGTTTGCCTTAGTACATTTCCCTTAAAGTACCATCCAATCAGATCCTAACTGACAGAAGCAGGTTGGTTGGTTGGTACTTTCTCTCCATCCACTTTATCTCTCTCCAAAGCTTAGTACATAATATGACATGGATAAATGCAAATAGGCCAACCAATGCATTGGGCAACATGCACTGGGCTATTCAATTTATCACAAAAGAGCATGCTCTATGTGAAAACTGAATCATAGGTCACTACAGGATTAGCAAAAGGGTTTTAGATTTGGAGTGTATGGGGTGAACAAAAGCAGTAACAGTACAGTAAGGGCATAGTCACGTTGTTACTGTTACAGATCTGTACAGAGACACGCATGTACTTGTCAGCAGTGATTTTGTTCAAACACAGGAAATCACTGAGATTTTTCGGGCATCTGGAATTCAACGTTGTCCTCTATTTCCCAATAGTAGATTTGGACATTGATCATGGACTTATGAGGACTCTATCCCAAATGTCAGGGTCCTAGATGCCAGGGGGAAAATTGGATAAGATGATAGATTCAGAAAGTGAGAGATTTCGTAAGACATCTACAGTTTTTTTTTTAAAGCGGCAATCATTTACACTGCAACACCAGTTTGATTTTGCAGTGTAAATGATTGCCACTTTAAAATACCTGGATATTTCTTACCAAATCTCTCAAATCTTCTGAATCTCTCATCCTATTACATTTCACCCCAGGCCAGTGTTCCCTCTAAGCTGTGCGCATGTGCGCGCGCACACAACTCGACGAGCGTGCGCACAGACATTACAACAGAGTGCACAAAGCAGCAGTGGTCCCTTTTTGAAGTGGACTCAATGTGTGTTTCACCCATTAACTACATTGTGTGCTGTGTTTTGAATGTTTAAATGATTAAAATCATTTTGAAGTAAAGTTAACACAAATGCTGAATGTCGTTTTCCAGATACATATAAGTGACGCACAAAATTTTTAATTTCCTTCCAAAGTTGCACAGCCAAAATCTTTTGCCGCACACAGCCTTCGTAAAATTAGAGGGAACATTGCCCCAGGCCTCTGCTAGATAGGAGCAGTGGTGCCGAGATCAAGGTGGGGCTCTTTCCAGGGCATGGGTTTGTCTGAAGAGCCCATTGGGGGCCCAGAACAACCATGGAGGAGGAGGAATGTACCTCCCTCCTTCAAAGCAGCATGCATGGCATTTTTACTACATAATATTCTTTAACAAGTTGGCATGTCCATGTCCACAGGTTTGGCCACACACCATTTAGCACAGAGATCCACAGTGTTGGTGGCCCTGGTTGGCTGAGGTTGCAATTACAAAATATTGTAGAAAATCAATATGGCTGCTTTTTTCCACAGAAACTTGTTATTAGCAACAACCTTTCTGATAAAATCTCAGTGTTATGTGGGAAAATTGAAGAAGTCTCTCTCCCAGAATATGTGGATGTGATTATTTCTGAACCAATGGGATACATGCTGTTCAATGAGCGAATGGTGGAAAGTTACCTCTATTCTAAAAAGTGGCTAAAACCAAATGGTAAGAAAAGTTAAATAATGTAGTACATAAAAAAGAAAAAAAATCAAACATTTATCTTATAGATAATTTATCTTATAGAAATGTAATTTAAATGTAATAAAACTATTGAATCAAATTGTTAATTAATAAAGGTTACAGCATCATTTTTTTTACAATAGTTGTCTTAATACATATCCTTAATTATGTGTTATAAATGTGTTACTTTAGATATGCATTTGGAATGGAACTGAAACCAAGGTTTAGGGGGGTATTCAATGTCAGGGGCACGGCTGTCGAGCAAGCTCGACAGCCGTGCCCCTGTCCCGTTCTCGCTTGGCTCGACTGGAGCTCGGCGGTCGGGATTCAATGTCCCGGCCGCCGAGCGGCGAGAAGGGGGCGTGGCCGCGAGTTGATGACGGAAATAGACGAGCTCCGGCCAGGAGCTCGCCTATTTCCGGCTTTTCTCGGCAGAACGAGCCCGACAGCTTATGCTGTCGGGCTCGTTCTGCGGTGAAACCCTGTTCAATGCTGTCGGGGAAGACAGCATTGAATAGGGCCCCGCAGCCATCTCCCCCGTCGGGAGATGGCTGCGGGAGCACGACTGTGTTTGAATACCCCCCTTAGGCTTCATTTTATTTCTTGCAAAAAATCTATATTTAAAAACTTTAATTCATTCAAATTCTTTATTCTAAGAATTTAAGTTAAAACCATTGAATTTAATATATGATTGTGATGTTTTATTTAATAGTACCGTATGTTGGATTTTAATATGAATTTTTACTGTTCCATTGTGAACCAGAGAATCTGCCAAACGGCAAAAGTCAACGCAAACTGATTTATGGGAATGTACTTTAAGGGGGGGTATACAATCCCGGGTCACGACTGTCGGGATTTCCCGATAGTCGTGACCCTTTCCCATTCTTGGCCCACTCGACGATATTCGGCAGGCAGGATTCAATGTCTCTGCAGCGCTCCCGGGGCTTCTGCTATGATGACAGGCGCCGGGACTGGCGCATGCGCTGTACAAACCTCTGTACTGTGCATGCGGCCAGCTTCTATCAGCCCATAGAAGGGAAATCATGGTCCGATGTAGGTACTGCGCATGCGCAATCTTGGCTTTTTCTCGGCATCCCGCAGAAAGGAGTCCCGGAGGGAGGGAACACCTACCAATGGGACTGCCTTGGTGACTGTTAGTTGTGGACAGTTCCTCTGCTGCTGTAGAAGCATAAAAAATGAATGTTTATTGTTTGTACCAATTTTCACACCCTACACCAACACCTGGCCTATTGTCACCTAATGCTATGATTTGGCGACAGGACTCATCCATGCATCTTACCAGCTAACTACCGTATGTGTTAACAGGCTGTTTGTGTTTTAGGTATGATGTTTCCTGCCTTCAGCGATATTCACCTGGCACCATTTTCTGATGAACAACTGTATATGGAACATTATTCCAGGGCTAATTTTTGGTGATGTCTGAAATATATACAACATAGTAGTGTAATAATTGTTAATAAACATGCAATAATTGTTTTTTTTTTGTCAGCTGGTTGGATAGTTGCATATTCAGTGTAAATAACACCTTTTAGTCCTGCGTATATACTGTAGGGGGTTACATTTAATAAGATGAGAATAAATCAAACTGGTTTTGCAGTGTAATGATTTCTTACTAAATCTCTCACTTTCTGAATCTCTCATCTTATTACATTTCCCCCAGGGTCTCATACAGGGTTTTTATTTAGCAAGCAGTGATAACTCCATTTTTTATATGTTTTTGCATCTGCCTAGTATAGGGACTGTGATGCATTGTTAGTTTAGGATAATTTGATAAAAAAAATAACACCATATTAAAATACCATATATGGTGCCTACCTGTCCACGATCCACAATCATCAACAAAAAGTGGTACTGTGCATGTGTGATTTTCATCTTATTCCATCTACAATGCCTAGATTACCAACAATGTAAAGCAGGGGCAGAGCTACAAATATGGCATTCAGTACCAATTGCATCAATCCCCCCCCCAGTAGCGCACGCAGGGGGGGGTTCTGAGTACCCAGAAACCCCCCCAGGAGTCTAATGGCCCTAGGCTGAAAGCTGAGGCTCTCCTCTTTCCATGGGTACAAGAATTTTAAAAATCGGCCCTTGGGAACCGGAGATATCTGACTTCAAATCAGTGGTCCCCATCCAAGCCTGTTAATTGCACTTCCCAGTCAGATATTTAAGGTTCTTTCTGACTTAGAGTTTTTCTGAGGATATATTCCAAAAGCTGAGACTCTCCCCCTTTGATGGACACTAGTAGCTTGTCTCTACTGTTCCCAGAACCAGAGATATCTGCTTTAAAGCAGCTGGTTACTGCTCCAGCTCCACACACCTGGTATGTAGTTTTATATACTCGTTGGCAGATTGCTCTGCCTCCTGAACTCTGATCCCCTAGTCCCCAGCACCATTTGGTAGGTGGGATTCTCTAGTTTTTAATTCCATTAAAATCTAAGAAATCTATTTCTGGGAACTGGAGATATCTGCAGTCAAGCAAGCTGTCCTCCCACCAGAAAATTATGAATAATGAGCCCACTCCACTATACACCCCTCCTCTGCATATTAAACATCCTCCACCACCCTGGAAGTTATGTATCAGGCCCCCTTTATTCAGCCCAATGCCCCCTTCTCCCACCCCATCTCCCATTATCTGTGCAGTAAAGGGGTAATTAGTGGAAATTACTGATCCAGGCCCTACATGCTGAGCGGTTGATATAATATACCCTACCACCCGCAGGACATCAAAGCTTCCGCTCATAGCACCCCCCACCCCTACCGCTGGAGGATCGGTAGGGGCCCCAATACATTGCTATGCCCGGGGGTCTACACTGCTGTTATGTATGTATGTATCTATATATATATGTGTGTGTGTGTGTATAATATTATTATTATTATTATTATTATTATACATTTGGTCTATCTATAATACTTTAACTGACCCGGCATATACTGGGTCACCTAAGTGTCCATCTCCGTGCTTTGCTCCGCCCCTCTGGAAACCCCCTTCTGAAAATCCTGCGTTTGCCACTGCCCCCCCCAAACCACTCACTGTCATGAGTGCTGGGGATAATTGGGGAAAGTAGCTGCATGCAGTTGGAACAAGTCTACTTTATCTTCAGGGACCAAGAGGATCTCTCAATTTTTATAGAGCCTCACAGCCATTTAGAGAGAGTAGGAAGCATGCTATTACCTAAGTCCCTTATACCCTCTGCCTATATTTTAACTATGGGATTGGGTATGTGTAGTGATAGAATGTTGCAGGAAGGGGTCCTTTAGATACCCACTTAGGTTCTCTTTGCTAGTCAAGTGTGCAGTACATTGCAAAACAGGACATAAAGTCAATTATTTTATGTAAAAATATAAATGGCGTAAAGAATCAATAAAAGCTACGCCATTTAAAATATATAATTTTGTACAATTATTTGCAGAGATTTATCAAAGCTTGGAAAGAGATAACGATGAGAGATATAAAGTACCAGCCAATTAGCTCATGTCATTTTTGAAACACGGCCTGAAACTGTCAGAAGCTGAGTGGTTAGTACTTTATGTATCTCTCTGCAAGCTTTGATATATTCCCCCCTTTACCATGTGTGATCGGATTGTGTAATGTTTCTATTATAGCAATTTTTTTGTAACTAATAGGTACCAGCAGTGTTTCTATGGAGTTAACCTTACTAGTTTGCGGAGTGCTGCAGTTGATGAATACTTCAGACAACCCATTGTTGTAAGTGTTAGGTTTCACGAAATTCAGTTGGGACAGATGTGGCAAAACAAATTACTTTTTAATTTTGGGTGAGAAATGAGATGTCCATGCTAATGCGATGTTGAACCATACCATCCAACTTTATGTTGCGCTGGAGCGGTATGACCTATCGGCATGGGGGAGTGGCCTAAGAACCTCATCATTACACAAGGCCGCGCCCCCGTTTTGCCGCTGTTTCGGCATGGCAAGTCTCTGTGGGCTTCTAGCCATGCCCCCATCTCCTCTGCCTGCATGCACAGCATCTAATCACCTCCGCTTAGCTGAGTGACAGTGTTGACGGAGGGGGGGGAGGGGGGACACACCGCTGGCCCCGGGCAGGGCACAGGAACGTCCCCAAAAAAACGTAACGTTCCAGTTGGGGGGTATGGTTGAACCATTAAATCCACCCTCAAGGATTATAATAGTCAGGATGTGAAAATATACCCAGAAATTTGTGAGTTACTGTCCATTATCAGTCAGGGCAAATTCACATGAAAGAAATGTTATATTTTGACAAATATGGGTTATAGTGCTGCCATTATCTTAGAAACAATTGCTGATTTATCTGATTATATTCCTTCATTCAGTAATTTTGTGGCTTTTTTAGAAAATCAGAGCCTATTCACATATTCATCATGCTCATGTATGAACACATACTGCATTACTGTCAATGTGGACAGAGCATGAGCCATCATAGAGCTGAATGAGCGCAGTATAATGGCACAGTTACTTATTAGTTTCAGCTTTCTTTTCCTGTTCATTTATTTATTTCCAAAAAACATAGCTTCTATATAACTACCAACTTATTAAAAACAATATTTAAAAAGGTTATGTCATCATTACATCACATATGTGACCATTATAATACAAGTTGAGTATCCCTGATCCAAATATCCAAATCATTCCGAACGAAAACCAAAATGTACTTTTTTTTTTGCTAAAAGCCTACTGGGGACATATGTAACTGGCACTACTGGGGACATATGTAACTGGCACTACTGTTGACATATGTAACTGGCACTACTGGGGACATATGTAACTGGCACTACTGGGGACATATGTAACTGGCACTACTGGGGACATATGTAACTGGCACTACTGGGGACATATGTACCTGGCACTACTGGGGACATATGTACCTGGCACTACTGGGGACATATGTACCTGGCACTACTGGGGACATATGTAACTTGCACTACTAAGGACATGATGTGTAACTGGCGCTACTGGGGACATATGTAACTGGCACTACTGGGGACATATGTAACTGGCACTACTGGGGACATATGTAACTGGCATTACTGGGGACATATGTAACTGGCACTACTGGGGACATATGTACCTGGCACTACTGGGGACATATGTACCTGGCACTACTGGGGACATGATGAGTAACTGGCACTACTGGGGATATGATGTGTAACTGGCACTACTGGGGACATATGTAACTGGCACTGCTGGGGACATATGTAACTGGAACTAACTTTGATCCATATTTTGAAACCTTGGGTGAGATTTAATAGGATGAGAGATTCAGAAAGTGAGAGATTTTGTGAGAAATCTCCAGGTTTTTTAAAGCGGCAATCATTTACATTTCAAAATCAAACTGGTTTTGCAGTGTAAATGATTGCCGCTTTAAAAAACCTGGAGATTTCTCACCAAATCTCTCACTTTCTGATTCTCTCATCCTATTAAATCTCACTCCTTGTTTAATGCACAAATAAACAACATAAATGCAAGTTACCTCAAGATACCACATTGAAATATAAAAATATTCAGAAATATGTAATAATCCGTTATACAAAATACTTCTGGTCCCGAGCATTTTGTATAAGGGATACTCACCTGTAATAAGTATTGACAGAAATGGAAAGATATGTGTTGGGTGATAGGGATTTTAAAGCTCCGCTAAAGGCCCCCATACATTAGTACAGTTATGGTATAAATCATAGACTGACTCATCATAGACAGTCATATGGTGGACCACTAATGGTCGACAGTCACAAGGTCGACAGGGTCTAAAAGGTCGACATGGTTATATGGTCACCGTGAAAAATGTCGACATGGGTTTTGAATGTTTTCAGGGTGTCTATGTTGACATAGGTCGATATGGACACTATCTAAGTGTACCGTGTCCTCTTACATGGCTAGCTTCGCTCGCCATGCTGCGCTCGGGACACTATTTTTATTCTCCCTTTTTGTGTGCCCCCACTGCCTAGCTTCCCCTGCCCGGCTCCCTGGTTCCCTCGATGGCTTCCACCACCCCCCCCCCCCCCCCCCACACCCCCCCTGCTCCCTCCACACGGCTCTCTGGTCGCCGGCATCCCCCACCCGCTGCCGGCATAGTGTATTAAATGAATAATTAAAAATATTTAACATTAAAGTCCTGCTTTACATGTTGACAAAAAAAAAAGTTAATAAAAATAATGACTGATAACTAAATATACACTAATTAACCTGCAATGTAATGTCTATCACATTAAATTTAGTTTGGAAAACAGCAAAAGAAACTAAGTTCCTGATTCAGACCTGCTCACTAGACTGTATATTCGGAGCCCAGTTAGCAGGTTAACGCTGCCTTGCCGAAAACACGCCCACCCCGTCACCCAAATACCCTCGCTGCGCTGCGAGCATATGTGTATGCATTTTGTGTATTACACATGTGTATTACACATCGACTTGCATGCGCCCACTCACCATCAAATGATTTTCCCCCTGGCCACTGCCGAAAGTAAGCCAGGACTTACTTTCCAGTTGGCCGGTCTTTTGTGAATTGGGTGCCTGCGCTGACGTCATGTGACATCATCTGCCTGCCCCGAGCCAACAGGGGCCTGACCAATGTTTCTATGGGTGCGCCTACCATTTTTGGGCACACCCATGAAACGCCGGGTGTCCACTCCGGAACCTGTCAATCAGGCAGGGAGCGCCTGGCGAATTAAAGTTTCGGCAAAGGCACCTATGTGCATGCGCACTCCCCCACCATCGGAGACGGGGCCAAATTCGGACCTTTGTGAACAGGTTTGAATCTGCCCCGAATACCACCTTCACATTGCAAAGCTGGGTCCGATCCTTTCACACTAAACCTGGATTGCACAATATGCAGAGGGCGACCTGGGTTTAACCCTTTTTACAACCCAGCTCGAATTGCTGGTTTGGCTGACCAGGGTTATTAGGTTAGGTTGACCCGGCAATAACCAAATTTATTTGTGTGATGTTAAAGGGGTATGAGTGTCTTTACAACCTCTAAAACATTTGTGTAGACCAGGGGCATATAAAGAGAGTAGGGGGCCCGTGTGCAGTTGCTGTCTGGGCCCCTATTCTCTAACTGGCGGTGCATTAGAAAGGAGATATTGCTAGATAAAATGGTTCTGTGGCTATTTTCCTGGTGATTTTTTTACAATGCATGTTCAAAACTCATTGCACCTTGTTCCTGTCTGTGAATCCAGATAAATAAGTGTTGTAGAAATGGGTGTATAGTGTGCTTCATGGGCCTCTCTGGACCCAGGGACCATGTGCATTGTACACCCTGCACCCATTACAGAAATGCCACACACAGAGGGTGAGATTTAATAGGATGAGAGATTCAGAAAGTGAGAGATTTGTTGAGAAATCTCCAGTTTTTTTTAAAGCGGCAATTATATGCACTTCAAATTCAAACTGGTTAAGCAGTGTAAATGATTGCCGCTTTAAAAAAACTGGAGATTTCTTCCCAAATCTCTCACTTTCTGAATCTCTCATCCTATTAAATCTCACCCATCGAGATAAAATATTATACTTTGTTAAAGGACTAATATAGTAGTTATCCAGTTTTGTCACCAAAGCATTGCTATAACACTTCAGTGTAATTAAATAACCTTCCTCCTGTTGATCCATGGCAAATAGAAAATATCTCATTTACAGTATGTTTACTTTTCATCAGTGACTTGTTCTTGTGTGTGAATACATCAATCTACAGTGTATTTGTGTACAGCACTCCTGCGTGGCTGCTAGATGTTTGCTGACATGAATGAGATACAACAATTAGCAATCTGGACAAGTTCATTTTATTCTTAGTACAGTTGATAAAATCTGGTGGAACATTCATGATAACAGTTACATGCAATGCATCTATATTCATACCTCCCAACTTTGCCAGTTCAGCAGGCGGGACAACATTTTCGGGGGTGTGGCCTAATTGGGGGCGTGGCCTATACGTGCGGCTCTCCCACGAGGCCACACCCCCATTTTGCCGCTATGGGAGCATGACCCAGAGGCTCTCTGAGCCTCTAGCCATGCCCCCAGGCCCCTGGCTGCAGGAATAGACGCTGTGCGCGTGTGCACAGCGTTTATTCCCCGCTGCTTAGCAGCTGACAGGGGGGACTCCCAACAGACCCCCCACACCGCGGGACACTGCCGCCCGCGGGTGGGACAGCGGGACAGGCCCTGATAATCGGGACTGTCCCGCTAAAATCGGGACTGTTGGGAGGTATGATATTTGTAGACACTTTTCTTATTATTATTCACGCAGAAATGAGGGTACTTATGTAATATCTGGGCTCCCGTTTTTCTTATGAGACCGCGTCCCCTTGCGGGGCTCGCTGTGCTCGCCACGCTTCGGGCACGGTGGCTCGCTGCGCTCGCCACACTATATAAAATCAACTCCATGCGTAGTTGGATTGTAGGGGTATGAAAAAATGGGGTGCATTTAACATGGGAGCCCAGATAATACATAAGTACCGAAATGAGATATTCACACGCATAAAATACTCCATAATACTATCAATTTCAGGATGTTCTTTATTGCAGTTGCTGCAATGTTTCAATGTATTCTTAATGTGTGTGTATATATATGGGCCATGACCACATCCCATTGGTAGCTGTCTACAATATATCACTTTGTGGGAGCTGAAGAGCACTAGGCTCACACTCACAGACTGCCCCCTCTCCCCCTCTAGCTTCCAATGACTGTCACACTTTCCAGGGGCGGAACTCCCAGAACCAATGCGGTCTCCTGCCTTCGTGCTCCAAGTGCCGAAGGGGCAATTGCATTTGCCGCCATCAATGGCAAAAGTGCAACTGGCCATAGATAGTATATAACTACTCAATGGATGACCATCAATGTTTTTGTATATCGATGGTCATCCATTTACTGTGATTGAGTGGCCTGTGGGCCAATGAAATGCGGGGGGCTTCACGGGTGTCGTGGGCGGAGCTACGCTCCGGGTCTCGGCACTTTAGGGATAAAGCAAAAACAAAACTATTTGTTTAAGCTTTACCTCGATGGTGGGAAACCATCTGGTTCTCCCCCATCGATTGCAAAACTATTCGACATCGGCCATAAACCATCAATGATTTCTAATCATCGATGGTCGATGGCCATCCCTACTCAGTAGTTCACAGCAAGATCCAAATATGGCCTCTGATTTTCCAATGCAGCTCTGTGACGCACCCTCTGCTTTTGCAGAGTTAATTGACTCAATCCAGCAGCCCTGCTAAGCTAACACATGCAATAGAGGACAGGGCAACTCCCACCTGGTGCTGTTCAGCCTGCTCTGCAGTAAGCAACAGTGCGCCCGCCACTGCTGCTGGACTGTGAGATGACACCCACTGGTGAACACTGATTCTAAATGCTCGTGAGTCTGACCCTGATCCACCAGCCATTCTCACACAGCATAGCTGGAGCCCTACTATTTCACTGTGGGCTCTGGTGCACACATGCAATATCAGTTTTCCTTTTAAGGTACCTATTGAATTATAATGATTGACATTTAACCTTAACTTTATATTACCCCTAAAAATAAATCACACAGACACTTCTTATCATATTGTAAAGGGATGGCCAGGAAAGTGCTTGGAGACCAGCTTCGGTCAAAAGGTGTTAATAATGAACCCCCCCATCTATTTAAGGCACAGCCTGCATTGTGACAATCTATGGCATGGCGAGGACACTTCCAGGAAGTGGCCAACATCCCACTGTGGAGGCAGGACTCACCAGCCATCCTGTCAAAGGGGGGCATTACCGCACATCGATCACCTGTACCTCAAAATGACCACTGGTCGAGAGCGCCTTCTCAACAATTTTAATTAAAGATTTTGAAAGCCAAATTAGGTGATAGCCGACAGGACAGGTAGCAATTGAGAGAGCAAGGGAGGGGGTGGGATTCCAGACTCAAAGAGGAAGCAGCATCATCTGACTCCTCCTAATATACCCCTGTACAAGCTAAGACCCCTTGACTACCTAGTTGGCTGACCCATCTATCAATCACCCTAAGCTTCCATAAATAATCTATCCAGTCACAAAACTTTATTGAGACAATCACTAAATTCACAGGCTCTTAAATGCCCTCATGCCTATGCAGCCCTCCCTTAATCTTTTTTTTAAGGGGGGGGGGGGTAGTTATATTTTGCAGGGGAGCCGAACAACCATACACCAGTCTTGACCAAAAGAATATGGCGGAAATTTAATAAGGCAAATACGCCTAAAAAATCATATTGTCATATTGACTGCTTTGTAAATTATCCCCAGGAACATGAATTTGCATATGGCTAAAACAGCCGTATTCATTCGTATTAAAATAAGTAAATTTTCCCCCTATGTGTGCTAGACAAAAATCCAGGGTCCACTTGCTAGTATTGGCCCCCCAGGCTGAAAGAGGCCAGCCATCCCCTGTATATGACACATATAACTGCACACTCCCGGCACCTGTGTTACGTAATGGAAACTGGGGAACTGTAATGTGACATCATTTGTGACATAAAGTGAATGTCATAAAGGAAATTATGGGCACTGTACTGCATAAGCCCTATAATGTGACGTAACATGTACTAAGGCACTACTATGGTGCAGTGAATAAACTAGGGCACCAGTATGGGGCATACAATCAACAACTGCTGCAAAGAGGTGTCTCTCTAGAAGCATTGGAACAGGGGTCCCATCAAAATGTTGCTATGGGGCCTACAAAGTTCTAGCTAACCCATGTCTCTATATATAACACTAATGACAAATGTCTTACATCTGTCTTCCTAGGACACGTTTGATATAAGAATATTGATGGCTCGTACAGTCAAATACACTGTGAATTTTATTGATGGCAAAGAAGAAGATTTGCGCAGGTCAGTGTGATTGATATCTCACAATCTGTTTGTCTTACACAGCTAACCACACACACAATAAAAGGGATTTACTAATCATATGAAATACCACAAACAAGGACACTATTGGGGTTCTGTCTTATGCTTTTGTGCTTACCATCATTTAACGTTATGTTATTTGCAATAGGTATGCATCTCCATTGTGCTTACTGGGACTGAAAGTTGTGCCTAAAGTACAGTATACCTCTAAAGACACTGACAGTGGTAATCTCTGTCCTTGCACATTGAGAAGCACGGCTGTACACCAGGAAAGGATTTGTAGCAGCATTGGCATTGAGTTGGAGTCACAACCTCGGCAAAATATGCACACATGATAGCCCAAGCATCCATCTAGAATTAGCTTAGGTGCAATTTTGTACCTTGACAAAATCATGTTGCATAAAAAAATATACATACTGTATGCACATCTTAACATTGTATTTAGTTGCACCACCCCTATAAGTTTTCTTATGAAAGTAGTCCTCGCCAGTACATACTTACCTATCGTTTTTTGGAGAGGAGACCAGCTACTGCGTGTCAGGGGAGCGGGATGAGGGTGACCTCACCAAACATCGCCTACACTTTAGTCAAATGCAGTAATTCATGGGTCCGCTGATTGGGGAGGAGTTAAAATGATACAAAATTACACTATTTGAGTAATTATAGGCCCGCCCTACCTCGCCACAGACCTGCAAAATTCTGTATTTCTTGCAGCGGGGAAGGGGTCTGCGTGGACGATGCAGGAGACTTGCCCTCCTTACCAGGAGGCCGGGAGGGGGACCCAATTTTCAGGACCCTCCCAGCCATTGCAAAGGGTAGGCAAGTCTGCACCAGTAACATATTTACATATGGGCTGCAGCCCCACCCCCATTTCAATATTTTAACTTGCAGGGAATGCCTAGCAGTGGTAGTGACTTCCCATTGGAAGTGCTCCTTGCTATTCACAGCCAGAGAGGCAGTCTCAGGGGGAAGTGTTGTTTTCTCCAGACTGAGAACACCCCTGCTATAACACCAGCTGTTTCTGGCTACTATAAGCTGGAGAAGACAGGCTGTTCTTTACCATCATATACAGTGGGGCAAAAAAGTATTTAGACAGACATCAATTGTGCAAGTTGACCCACTAAAAAAGATGAGAGTGGTCTGTAATTTCCATCATAGGTACACAATTTAACTGTGAGAGACAGAATGTGAGGAAAAAAAATGGAAATCACATTGTATCATTTTTAAACAATTAATTTGTATATTCTGGCGAAAAAATAAATAACTACCAACCAGCAAGATTTCTGGCTCTCACAGACGTTACTTCTTCTTTAAGAAGCGCTTCTATCCTCCACTCGTAACCTGTAGTAATGGCAGGTAACACCTGTCCACACACTCAAACAGTCAGACTGCAACCCCACTGTATATAGTGGTAGATGCTCAATTAGTTTAGTAATACCATTCAGGTGCATGAAAGGGCGGGGTTAATATTGGGTAAGTAAAAAATGCATTGTTCCCTCAGCTCACTGAATGGTATTAGTAACCAGTCTTGAACACTACATGATAATAGAATTCAGAGATATTGGTTCTCTACAATCAATGGACTTAAACCCCATCTCCCACTGCCACAACTGTGTGGGGCATAATATGGTGTCAGGGGAATTACTGTGGGGTATAAGGAATAGGATAGTCCTTTCCTGTGGAGCCACACCCATTGTGGCAAGGCCATGTTCCCTTATATCTTTGGTCAGTGCAGATGTATCCTTTTTAAATATTTTTTTTTATTTGGGGGATGCATTTTTTAATGTTCACACTAGGAGCCAAATTGTCTAGAAATGGCCCCAATATTTAATGATGATTGTGCTGTGAGTCCTTTGTTGTGTGTCTGTGTGAGTTTTAGCCTAATTTAATGTTAAAACTGCACGTAACACAATTACAATTATTATGTCACATTTCTTTTACTCTCAAATGTGTAACATTTTTATTATCATCAAACTGTTGAATTCAGACAATTAAATCTTACTTTAACCTGTATGTTTTCATTTTAAGTATGGAAATCCCATTTGTTTTTCACATGGTGCAGTCTGGACTGGTTCATGGTCTTGCAATTTGGTTTGATGTGGCATTTGTTGGCTCCCTGTAAGTACATTTCCAAAATTCTTCAACTCATAGGCTGCTCACTATTCGTTAAAAGAAATGTAATATTCATGCATATGTCTCCTAGTGTCACAGTCTGGCTTTCCACTGCTCCTACAGAGCCCCTAACACATTGGTACCAGGTCCGTTGCCTCCTACAGACTCCTCTTTTTGCCAAAGAAGGTGAAACTCTCTCTGGAAAAGTTCTGCTTCAGGCCAATAACCGGTAAGTGGGGATTTTTACACATGCAATAATCACACACATTTTATTAAACCATTTTTGTTTGTTATATTATCAAACTATGTATATATATAGACTGGTTTGGTCAGTGGCGTAGCTACGTTTTGGGCGCCCCCCCGTCGCCTCCCCGCCGAGCACCCCTACCCCGCCGCCCCGCCGAGCACCCCTACCCCGCCGCCCATGCAAACCCCCCCTCAATCCCCCACAGCCTTACCTATCGCGCTGGTCCCGGCGGCTCCGTTCTTCTGCTGAGGACCACCAGAAAATGGCCGCCCCCATACAGCAGACAGTTTCAGAGAACTGTGTGCTATATGGGGGTGGCCATTTTGTGGTGGTCCTCAGCAGAAGAACGTAGCCGCCGGGACCAGCGCGATAGGTAAGTCTGCGGGGGATTGAGGGGGGTTTAACTATAGCACCGCAGCCCCCGGCGCCCCCACATGCACAGCGCCCCCCCGCGGTTGCGGGGGGGTTCGGTGCTATAGTTACGCCCCTGGGTTTGGTCCCAGCGCTCACTGTTAGCTGTAGATACAAATCCCGGTGCCTTCTGTGTACTTGCAAGATAACACCGGCATGTCAATCATAGCGGGTATTCGGCGGCACTCGGTCACAAAAGAAACACACAGAACGCCAAAGTGACGCCAACGTTTCAATGTTTACCACATTTTCGTCAGGGCAATTATGTATTTAATTTAATATAGTCTACTAGAACCCAACTCAGCTACTAACAAGCTAAATACATCTATCTGACTTGATTTTTGTTCAGTCATTCCTAGATTGCATTCCTGGCATGCAGCCAAAGGTGAGAACAGTCATTAGATGGTCACTAACTGTTGAATGATTTCTCTCCTCTTCGATAATAAAAGTCAGTCAGAACTGACTTTTATTTCCGTCTGGGATCGCCAAAAAAGGGGGCGGACGCTGATGTCATGTGACGTCAGATGCCCGCCCTGCCTGTAAAACGCTGGAGTTTCCCTGATGCCACTCTCTGGGGTGTCAAGTCATATCATCAGCAGGTCCCCGATAAGCCACTTCTGAGTAGATTTATCTCTGAAGATTGGGTGCTGTTTTCATTGCTCCTGTATATTGTTATTATGCACATTTTAGATTTTTTTTTTCTGCATGTATTGTACCTGTTGTTTGGGATGGTTTTCTTTGAAGTTGTATTGAAAAACAATAACAAATATGTATTTTGCAATTTACATAAATTAGCCAAAATGATGGCGGTAAGTTTATGTAACATTTGCCTGACATCCAGGGTGCGGGGGGAAGTAGATGTAACATGTGCAGAGAGAGCCAGACTTGGGTGGGGTTTGTACTTCAAACTGATCTCTATATTGCAGTGTAAAAATAAAGCAGCCAGTATTTACCCTGCAAAATAACTCAAACAAATGTAACTCTCTCTGCACGATACATCTGCCCCACCTGCAGTTCACATGGTTTGTCCATTGGAGAAAGAATTTGCTTTTGCGAGTGAACCAGAATCGGGCCCTTTGTGTCTAGAGAACACTTTGGTTAACAAGCTAACGTGATTTTACAGATAGTGTCGCTCTCATCGGAGCGGCTATTGGTGCAGTAAGCGCCACCCCTCACCAGGGAATGTGTCTCCAACACATGCGCCCCCCCTTTCCCAACTAAGGACGCACATTCTTGCGCGTCCACAATTGCTGGTTTGCCAGCTGCCAGATCCCGGCGGCTGGTAATGCTCCAGCAATAATGAGGCTTGCTCCAGCTGTATGTCATACCACTTTATATTGCTTTTATTTACGAATACCTCTAATGTAGGATACAAAGGTGATCTCACTGTCTATTAAATGAAAGAATCAACAACATCCCATCTTCAATAGAACTCCAATCTTAGTAACACCCTCATGTTTGGACCTATGCCATGTTGACCATTTTACTCTGTCGTCCAATTGACCTTTGGACTGTGTCGCCCATATGTACAGTATGTCTACAATATGCTGTAGACCTTTTGACTGTTGACTGAGACACTATCAATCGGATCTCCCAACTTAAGCTGGCCATACATCTACAGATTTATTGTCAGATCTGGCTGGTTGGAACAAAATCCTGGTAATACCTGAATGACAGTTTCTCAGTTTTCCAGCATTTCCAAGCAAATGGTCAACTGTCATTTGCTCTCATCCAGTACCAGGTTTTGTTTCAACAAGCCAGATCTGACAATAAATCTGTAGATGTATGGCCAACTTTACTCTATAAACACTGCTGGCAGGGACTCAATGGCAGTTGGTGTGGCTTCCCTATGCAGTATGCTGTTTATCAAAGAGGAGGATACATTGAACAAATGAAGCAAAAGGTCACAACATTGCCACCTGGTAACAAAATGTATATTGTTCTTGTAGCTCATTTGCATTGCTTACACATGCCTCCCAACTGTCCTGATTTCTGTGGGACAGTCCTGTTTTTTTTGGGTGGGCAGCTTACACAGCGCTTGCCTCCATAGTGACAGAAAATGGGGGGGTGCAGTGGCTTGCAAATGTGGCTTCTCCGAAAACCCATTCCCCCTTTGGTAAAGGTCATTCCCCGTATTCAGGCGCGGACAAGTGTCCCGATCCCCGGGAATATAAACTTGAGAGGTATGCTTACATCAGTTTCTCTGGCCAAACTCAAATTAGTATAACATAAAAGTAATGTTGCCAAGTTAAGTACCAATTACACAGGCCCACGCTTATTTTTAGGGCCTATTGGGGACCCAGGTCTGCTTCCCTCTTACTTCATACCTTTCAGGAGTAGCATCTCTGCCCAGCCCAGAACACCACACACTCTCCATGATATTTGAGGGTGAGGGGTGAAGGAGCAATGACACGCAGCCCCCCCCCCCCCCCCACACACACACACACACACACGCAGCTTATACTGTTCATTCATATGTTTCTTTAGGGGGGGGTGGCCTTGTGTCCATGATTACATCACACCCCTCCTACAGTACTGTGGCCTAGGTCTGCTCTCTGCCACCCTCCATAATAGAGGGTTTATTGGGTTCTAAGGAGGAGTACTTGTATCCTCCAGTGTGCACAAAAGAGAGTGTGTGCACAACAGTCTTCAGTTTGATGGATACCACGGGTGAAATGTAATAGGATGAGAGAATCAGAAAGTGAGAGATTTGGTAAGAAGTCTGCAGTTTTTTCAAAGCGGCAATCATTTACACTGCAATATTAAACTGGTGTTGCAGTGTAAATGTACATTTCACCCCACGTCTGTGTGACATCAGACAAATAAATTCATATAATATTCAAATACCTCAGTATGTGTATTTGATTCCAAACTTTTTTCATCCGTACCAACAGATGACGCACTTGCATTGTGGTAACTAGCATGTAATGATGCATACATTTTTAATGATTGGTTGTTTTTTTTTCTGCTTCATCCAGACAAAGTTATGACATACAGATTATGGCATCAGTAGATCAAAGCGGCTTTAAGTCTGGCAACATTTTGGATTTAAGGAATTCATTTTTTAGGTAAGATCATTAATACTTTAATTAAGTTTGTTACAGTCATGCTGTAGGGGCTAATTCAGCTAGTGACGTTTGTTAGCAAGAATCGCTATTAGGTGATTATTGGTAATCTGCACATGCATGCCCTGAAAGGCACTGCGATGCAGCATTTTGGGGGCATTGACATAGCGCTGAAGCAGTGTGGTCTGGACAATGCAGGGATGTCTGGCCTGTTTGCAGGGAGGGCCGCATTGGCTGCGTGACATCTAATGCAGCCGTTGTAGCCCACAGCATGGCAGCCCGCCGACTTCCTTTAGCTAGGCTGTGCAGGCAGGGGGCTACCTTAGAGATGTGAGCATACCTCCCAACTGTCACGATTACAGCGGGACAGTCCCGATTTTCGGGTCCTGTCCCGCTGTCCCACCCGCGGCAGGCATTGTCCCGCTGCGGGGGGTGGCAGTTGGGAGACCCCCCAATCTAATAGAATAGACGCTGTGTGAAAAAATTTGCATACGCCCCACCCCCTTTTCGGGCCCACGCGAGTGTCCCTATTTCACCAACACAGAAGTTGGGAGGTATGTGTGAGTGCTTCTTTACACAGTGAAGCATTTGCTTATCTGTGATGCAATTGCAAGATTTTGCAATCACATTGAGGGACCTGCATTGCTCTGTGCTGGGCGGCCCTACCCTACTCCTATGTAAGGAGTTGTAGTTTTGCAATAACTCGCAAAATGACAACTCATATTGAATTAGGCCCGTTGTTCGGTGTTTAAACACTTATTTATATAATTAATAGCTGTTTTTTTATATAATCAATAGCTGTCTCATCAATGCCTAAACCAAAGATTTTCTTATGTGTATTGTAATAAAAAATTACAAGTTGTTTCTTAAATATGTACTTAGCATAATAAGAAGAGATCTTCTGTCTATGGAATATGTTTCTTGCCTAAAGCTAATATTACAGCTGTGTGGATAATATTACCCACCTGCATTCTTCTATTTGGTTACAGATATGCATGAACTGGGTGGAGCGAGTTTACCATTAATGGAATGGAGGATGCGTTTGGACAGAAAAAAGTGCTGTAGCTGACAGATCATGCAACTCCATGTGCAAATAAAATGTGTATAAAGTGATCTTAACATGAAATACTATGGGGGACATTTACCAAAATGGATTCCCTAAAAATTCGTATTCGTATTCGTATTCGTAGGAAATACGAATGTGTACGAATGATAGTGATCTTGAAAAAGTCGTATTCCGGAGTGTAAGTTACTACAAAGTCGTATTTTTAAAATTCGTATTTTCCGATGGTGTAGGCATTCGTATGTTTGTTTACGCATGTTTTCGTAGTGTCGTAGATTCGTAGGTGAAATACGAATGTCGTAGAGATTTTTGTCTGAAAAGCCCGTTATTTCACGAATTTGTTGTGAAATAAAATAAGAAATTTTCGTATATTCAACCACATGGTTCACTACGAAAATGAAACTACAAGCGTGATTGGTGTATCTCTTATACACTGGGGAGGGCTCTCACACCCATATATAAGTCGTGGAGGCGCCAAAACTTGTTGTGGGTGTAGTTTGGAGTGTGTAGGAGAGAGGTGCAGTGGAGAGTTGTTTGGTGATTTTTGGTGAGATTGTGAAAAGTGATTTCTGAGTGGACCTGCTGGTCATGCTCAGTTTCATGACGCCGGCGTCTTCTTCCTTGGCACAGCCAAGACATCAGCTGTCTCAAAGCCCACACTGAAGCACCCTGATATAGCATATAGTCTGCCATGCTAGAAGTCAGGAAGTGTTTGTAGGTGGATGTTTGACTTTTATAAGGCACACATGTGTGATTTCTAAGGTCTGTGATGTGTTTTTAAAATGATAACACATGTGTTCCATTGAAGCCGGTGAAATACACTTTAAAATAGACCTTGTCAAGGAGGGTGTATTTTATTTCACGAATTTTTTTACGATTCTGAGTTGTTTACGAATCCTATTTTACAACTTCACGAATACGAATTTTTAGTACATGATGAAAATACGCCTAGCCCATGCAAAAATCATTCGTATTCTATCGATGGTGTAGACTTTTCGTACACATGCGTAGTCGTATTTTGATATACGAATACGACCTCAATATGACAAGTTCACGCCAAGATAATTTCCACTATAGTACGATTTTTTTACTTGTTAAATTACGATTTCACGAATACGCCAGAAATTCACGCCAATACGACTACGAATACGACTTTTTTCACTTTTAAAATACAAATCCATTTTGGTAAATGTCCCCCTATATTTCCATCTGCATTTTTAAAATGGTGATAAATATTTTATGCAACAAAATATGCTTCTGATGTGTTTTTTTTTTTGTATTGCACATACAAATAAATTACAAACAAAATAAGACACATGACTATCCAAACACAGAACACTTTGGCATATTAATCTTGGAATGTATGCAGTGGGCACCACTGTCCATTGAAGTATAGCTGGATATTTTTATAAAATGATTGGCAACCAGTATATATTGGCAGCAGTATTAAAGTTCCTTTGTGGGGCATTTAGTCAAATGCACAATCATTTTCATGACATTTGAATAAATAGATTCACAGGCTTGTCCCTGACATTTTCCCCAAAATGCCCAGGGGCCGGTTATGGATTCATGGCATTAGAAACCTAGGGCTGACCCTTATACAAGAGTAATCTGACACCGACCAGCAGATGGCGTGGTGAGCAACAGAAATGCACACAAATCCAATCTGCTTTTGTTCTGGCTAACTTCACACTCAGGGGGTAGGCACTGCAGTCATACAGCCTACCACCCACTTACCACTCGCTTACCTGGAGCTGGCCAACAATTAAGCGAAATACTGGGGGAAATTGACTAAGATGTGTATTCTACTTCACATGTGATGTTGCTATGGGAAACCAATCAGAAACTACTCATTTATTTAGCACCCTCTAGAAGATAGTAGACAGAATCTGATTGGTTGCCCATAGCAACATCACATGTGAAGTAGAATACACATCTTAGTTATACCCCTTTTACACCAACGAAAAACCCAGGTCGGACCCAGGTCGGACCCAGGTCAGTGTTGGTGTAAATGGGACCAACCTAGGTCCATTGACACTGGTCTCCTACCCAGGTCCTGACCAGGGTTGAACACTGGTCGGACCTGGGTCGTGAGCGGTGTAAATGGTCCCAACCCAGGTCGGGACATCTGGCTAGTGCTGAAAGGATACCAGAAGCACGGGACACCTTTCCGTTAGTCAGTACCATGCGTTCCACAGTGCATTGCAGCAGCAGAAGACAGCAACCCGTGCGGACAGTGCACACAGGCTGCTACCTGGCACTCCACAGGTGGACCTGCCACAACCCTATCTGGCTCTAGGATGCAGCGCTGTCAGGCAGTAGTGGGACCAAGAGCTTAAAGGAGGAGGGTGTGTGATGTGCCTCCCACTCCAGTGACTCCATTTTTTAAGGGATATATACTCTACCTACAGAAATCATTTATGTTTGTTTTGGGGGGGCTGGGGGGAGGGGTATGGATTGTATGGTCGACCTAAAGATTGTCGACAGTCAGAAGGTCGACATACTGCAAGGTCGACTGGTGTCTAGGTCGACATGGGATAAGATCGACAGGTCATTAGGTCGACACAAGCATTAGGTCGACATGGTCTAGGTCGACAGTCAAAAGGTCAACATGGGGTTTTTCACTGGGTTTTTTTTTTACCCGAATGTCGACATAGTCGATATGGACACAGTTTTAAGTGTCCATGCACTCGGCACACTATTTTATTCTCCCACAATGCCCCAGTGCAGTGATGGCTAACCTTGACACTCCAGCTGTTGTTGAGCTACACATCCCAGCATGCCCTGCATCAGTTTTAGCATGGCCAAATAGTAAAACTGTAGCAGGGCATGCTGGGATGTGTAGTTCAATAACAGCTGGAGTGTCAAGGTTAGCCATCACTGCCCTAGTGGATATTAGGGCATGAAATACCGCCTGTCGGCTCATTAAACAGTGAAAAATCCTATGCCGACCTAATGCTTGTGTCGACCTAATGACTTGTTGACCTTGTCCCATGTGGGCCTTGCAGTATGTCGACCTAGTGGTGAGGCCCTAATGACTGTCGACCATCTTTAGGTCGACCAACTGACTGCTGCTGCAGGGGCAGAGGACTGGGGGGAGCACATGGGTGATGCTGCACTTTTATACCGCTATGTGCGCTTCATCACTGAATATAACTTTTTAAAAAAATATTTTGCTAAATAAACCAACCAACATTTTTCAATGCTAACTTTTCATGTCTTTTAATTTTTATTTAAATCATTGAGGGAAGGTTGGCTGGCAGTTTATCAGTCCTAAAATTGACATTTTTAATGTCATCCATAGGGGAAAGCAGGGCTGACCCAGGTTCAGTGTAAATGGTGCAGACCCAGGTCCGACCCAGGTTGAAGTGCTGTGTAAATGGGGTATGAAGCAGGGTCCGACCCTGGAAACTTCCGTGTTCAAAGACCAGGGTCCGACCAGGGATTTTGGTGTAAAAGGGGTATAAATTTCCCCAACTATGTGGTATGAGGGGTGGAGGGGAGTTCCCTTCCCCCAGCTACCTTATGATGCTCCCTGGCTGTAAAACACTATGTAATAAGCAGTGTTAGTCTGGGGCATTAAGGGCCCAACAGGAAAATGTAGCTGCACGGGCCCACTGAAGAGGTGAAGTCAACCACCGGAAGGTGTCATCAATGTTAGGGTCATAGACATCCCACAAAGGACACATTATATTCAGTGGTGTAACTAGCTTTTGGGCGCCCCCCCGCTGTTAAAGGGAGGGCGCCCACCCACGCACCCCGCCGCACCAACCCCCGCCCGCCGCACCAACCCTCGCCCGCCGCACCAACCCTCGCCCGCCCCGCCGCACCAAACCCTGCCTCGCCGCCCATGCAATCCCCCCCATCCCCCGCAGTCTTACCTACGCTCAGTATGCGCTGGTCCCGGCTCCCTTCTTCTGCTATGAGGACCACCACAAAATGTCTGCCCCCATGCAGCAGACAGTTTCAGAGAACTTTCTGCTACATGGGGGCGGACATTTTGTTGTGGTCCTCATAGCAGAAGAAGGGAGCCGGGACCAGCGCGTACTGAAGACTGACAGGTAAAGACTGTGGGGGATGGCGGCGGGGCGGCGGGGTGTAACTATAGCACTGCAGCCCCTGGCGCCCGCACATGCACAGCGCCCCCCCCCCCCCCCCCCGCGCGGTCGCGGGGGCTGCGGTGCAATAGTTACACCCCTGATTATATTACGAATTCTCCAATTTTTCCAGAAACAGGACTGTGCCCATTGGAGTTCAATACATTTTACCTTTGCCTTCATTAGTCTAGTAATAATTAGTTGCATCATTTGTAGAACAATAATAATCTGTGTCATCTTCACTGTAATAAATATAATCCCTCAACCATCAATGGGCTTAATTCTTCCCCACTTAAGTAGGTTCAGTTCTTTGCAAACTCGGTAGGCTGTTTTGAATCTTCTGCTCGTTCTCCTTCAGACAGGCGATGCGCTCCTGCTTGATCTTCTTCTCCATGTTAATGAGGGAGAGTGGGGCCAAGGTCCTGTCCAGACTGCAGAGGTCTGGCATGCCTGTGGCTCCTCCTTGAAGGGGTGGTGCCCGGCGGCAGGTAGCTGACAGTAGCAGCCATAGCCGAAGGCAGCCAGGTTGCAGACCCTCCAACTGTGCAGTATTTAGCCGGTACAGTACAATTTTTTTCATGGTTTGTACCGGTTAAAGCCAATTTTCCACTTTGTACCGGGTTTCCAGCTCCCTGGTCGCAGCAACACATGACAGCAGCATGGCTGGGCAGGCGGGGAGCAGTGCGGCTCAGCAAGTGTAGAGAAACATGGCTTGGCAGGTGGGGAGCAGAGCAGCGCAGGTTTCCAGCTCCCTGGGCGTGGCTCCACCTGACAGCAGTGCGGCCAGGCAGACGGGGAGGTGCGGCTCAGCAAGTGGGGAGAGACGTGGCTTGGCAGGCAGGGGTCAGAGCAGCGCATGTAGGGGGAGCAGGAACACACAGCTGCCTTCTCTGTATAAGCTGCTGGATCTGGCCAACCCCCTTTACTGATGACCACGCCCCTCTATCAGTGGCCACACCACCGCTTGTACCGATTTTTAATCATGGGAGGTTGGTGTAGATGGCAGGGTACCCGTATACATGGAGTTTATGCACATCACTTAAGGCAGAGAAGGTGGAGCCTAGAACGCTGCAGGTGATTTTTTTTTGCTGTCCAGGAGCACAGAGCTCTTCACATGTAGTGGGTCTATTTGTATGAATCGTTTGGAGCTGCAGCACCATTGTTAATCTGGCCCTGATTTATTTTATTTTTTTATTTACAGTTTCTTATATAGCGCAGCAGATTCCGTTGCGCTTTACAACTGATGACAACACTGAAAGAAAAAACTGGGTAAAACAGACATACAGTACATAGAGGTTGGAGGGCCCTGCTGCAAGCTTCCAATCTATAGATGCAGACATGTAGATGAATGTGGCACAGTTATGCCCCATACACATTAGAGCAGGGGTGGCCGGACTTTTGTAACCCGGGATCCAGGGCCTGCACCACCACTAGGCAGCTTTAGGCATTTGCCTTGGGGCGCCGGCCACTGGAGGGTGGCACTTGGGAGCAGCCCCACCCCACCCCCCGTACACCCATGGAGCAACTCGATGGTGGTCGGCCACTTCCCCCTTACCTTAGAGCAGATGAGTGGTGGGGCTGATCACAAATCCCCCCACAACCTCCCTGGAGCGGCAACTCTCCCCCATGTGTGGAGCGTGTATGCGGGTGAACGGTGGGGTGGCCCGACTCCCCCAGGTGGAGTGACCTCCCTCATGGAGCTACTCTGTGGCGGTGACCGCATAATCCCTCCCCCCCTGGAGTCGGTAAGCGGCAATGCTTTGCACTGGCCCTGCCGGGATCTACTTTTTGTACACTTACTTACCGGTGGTCTACCAGCGTTTCCCCATGTGCAAAAAATATTCCCTTCCCCAATAGGCCCCTTACACTTTATGCCACACAGAATAGGCCACAATTCGCATTAGGACACATGGTATGGGCCAAAATTCACATTACGACACATGGTACAGTATGAACCAAAATTCACATTAGGATGCACGGTATGAGCCAAAATTCACATTGGGACACAGGTTTTGAGACAAAATTTAACAACCGCCGAAATCCCGACAAGGGGGGGACGTGGATCGCCCCCCCCTTGCGGGCTCGCTGCGCTCGCCACGCAGCGGGCCCGATGCCTCGCTACGCTCGGCACACTCATTTATTCTCCCTCCGGGGGTGTTGTGGACACCCCCGGAGGGAGAAAGTGTCGGGTTTTCGGCGGTCGGGATTCCGGCGTCAGGATTTTGAACGCCGGAATCTCGACCGCCGGGATTTACACTGCATCCCGTACACACCGTGCTCTGGGCGACTTTTTATGGCATCAACCCATTAATTACCACCACACCCACTTCCTGAAGAATCACAAACAGGAAGTGGATGAAAATATATGTTTAGAGAATAGATATCAACATATCGAGGACAAGAATCTATGAATGGGCTAGCGATCAATCTGTCAAATCATTTATGCAAACAAATGATGAAAAACGGAGCTAAAAGAAACAAAAGAAGCGGATAAAGCCGCTACCAGTACTCTGCGTTCCACTGCATGCGAGGGGATGTGTACAAGAACACATTCCCTTGTGTGTGGCCAAAGAGGAGAGAAATTGCCCATCTAATGATTTTTCTCCCCTTCGGAAATAAAAGTCAGTCTAAACTAAGTTTTATTTTCGCTGCTGATCGGGCGCTGACATCATGTGACATCAGCTGCTCTGCACCGAGCAGGTAACACCATGCCTGCATTCCCAGGAGTACAGCCAGCATGTTCATGGGGACACCCATAAAATGAAGGGCGTTCCCCTGATCCCACCCCCTCCCTCCCCTGCCCACGTGAACGCACAGTCGTTGGCAAAGGGGGTCTTCACATGGGCATATCCTCGCATGCACAGACCACCGCACCCCCACCATCGAAAACAAGGCCCAATTTGAAACTGTCTGAATAGGCCTCATTATACATTGCCCAGATGTACCATTAATTTAAATCAGTAATAATATATATACAGGTTGAGTATCCCTTATCCAACATGCTCGGGACCATAGGCGTGCGCAGCCCATTTTGTTAGGGGGTGCACCACTGGAGGGGGCGTGTCATCACCGCCTACTGGGCGTGTCTATCACCGCCTACTAAGCGTGTCTATCACCGCCTACTGGGCATAAATGTAAACTAAATAGGTGACTTATTTATGTATATGGGCTTCATAATTAATCATTCCATACACCAGAAATAGGGACAGTGCCTGCTGCAAAAATGTACACTGTATTGCCCATTACGCCACACACCATAATGCCCATTACAAATGATGCCACACACCATAATGCCCATTACACATGACGCCACACACCATAATGCCCATTACACATGACGCCACACACCATAATGCCCATTACACATGACACCACACACTAATGCCCATTACACATAACGCCACACACCATAATGCCCATTACATATAACGCCACACCCCATAATGCCCATTACACATGACGCCACACTCCGGTGATGCCCAATACATATTATGCCATATAAGTGCCACTTACCCACATGCTCATTGCTAGGAGATTCTTTCTCAATGCCAGGGGCTGTATGTTTGATGCCGAGGGGGTTTCATGCTCGTTGCCACAGGGGATTGCATGCTTGTTGATGCAGGTGATAACATGCCCTGCCAAGGGGATTTCATGCTTGTTGCTATGGAGGATTACAGGTTTGCGATGACAGCTGCCAGCCCAGTGAAAATGCAGCACCGGCACTGTGTTCACTACTGCTGCCTGCTGTGCACTCTTGACTGGCACTGCCAGTGGGTGGGTGACAGGTGCGGACTCTGAGATGGCGAGGGATCACCAAGGTGGCCGTCATCTGTCAGGAGGAAGGAGAGGGGCCTTTGCATGGGCTCACCTCTGCAGGAGCAGGCAGCGGGTGCTGGTGGACGCGGGCTTCCCCAAAGTGATTGCACAGCAGGTGGGGTCCTCCAAGGCTGTGCGAGCGATGCGGCGATGAAACGCCGTTGGGAGCCGCCACGGAGCTCAGTGGCCGGCCAGGCGGAGAAATCGAGGCCCTGGCTCCTATAAGGAGGTAGGCCGCAACCGGGTAAATGGTCTCCCGGCACTGCGGCAAGCGTCAGAGGTGGCTGCTTAGAGGGAGGGAGTTTGGGTGAGGCATCGGGACGACAGTAGTAGTCCCTGGCATGTGTCTGTGTGGACTCTGGAGATCTGTCTGGTAATTTACATTAGCGTAATACATTTGCGTGCAATTGTGAGGGGGGGTGCCGGTCATTAGGAGGTGCCTGTGCACCCCTGGCACCCCCCGTGCGCACGCCTATGCTCGGGACCAGACGTATTTTGGAATATTTTTATATTTAAATGAGGTATCTTGCTATCTATGTTGTATAAGCACATGAAATTCATACAACTTTATTTTATTTGTGCATGAAACAAGGTTTTAAAACATGAAACAAAGTTTGTATATTATCTCAGGCACTGAATTTGAATGCCAAGCAATCATTGTCTTGCACATATTTAGTGCCAGATACATATCATGTCCCCAGTAGTGCCAGTTACATATCATATCCTCAGTAGTACCAGTTACATATCATGTCCCCAGTAGTGACGGTTACATACCATATCCTCAGTAGTGCCAGTTACATATCAAATCATCAGTAGTGCCATGCTTGGCGTTCTCATGGTAATGAGGTTGTGACGTGGGTGCGGGGGGCTGGCAGCTGACATCACCTGATGTCACTTGCCTGCCCACATCTGTCCAAGCATACACGCATATGGAAGTGACTTGAAAGTCACTTTTTTTTTTTTATGCAATCAATTTTTATTGAAAGAATAAAGATCGACATATAAACAATCTTCAGCATTATACAAAGCTATAAACTCGAGTGCAATGTTACACAACAATAAAAACCCACTGTAAAAGTCGAGTGCGTTAAGTCTTTGTGTCCATTCTCAGGGATCTGTATAGTTATAATTCTCACGCAAGGACCATGTTCCTGATCCTGTTGCTGAAGGCTGGTCACATAGTATCATAAAAAGAAAACGTCTAATTAATGGAAAGAGCATGGTAAAAGGATAGAATAAGACAGGAGGGGGACGAGGAAAGGGGATGGGTGGGGTTGTTGGGTCTGTCCTGTGTTCATGTGGAGACAGAGGCCTGTCTTGATGCGGTTATGTTGGCATACTCTGGAGATTCTTTGAAAGTGAGCCAACTTAACCATGTGGCGGTGAAGGTCTGTGTGGAGTCTTTCAGGAAAGAGGTTAGATCCTCCATGGCCATGTATAAATCGATTCTTCTGAACCATTGAGTGATTGAAGGGGGATCTGCAGACCTCCAGTGGCACGGAATGACTGCCCTTGCTGCATTTAGTAGATGCCTGACCAGAGACTTTTTGAAGTTAGAGATGGGCCAGTCCATTAGGTTAAATAGCCAGAATTCTGGGCTGAAGGGAAGGGCGGCGTTGGTTATTTTCTCCGCCAGCCCATGAATCTGGCGCCAGTACCGCTGGATAGATGGGCATGACCACCATATGTGTAAATGCGAACCTTGGGACTGGCCACACCTCCAGCAGTTGCTGGGTAGTGTCCTATTTATTTGGTGCAGCGTCAACGGACACCTGTACCAGCGTGATAGAATCTTATATTGGGTTTCTAACGTCTGTATTGATGAGGATGAAGCGAAGATGTACTTAAAATTTTTTGTCCATTGGTCTCCCGGCAAATCCCGGCCCAGCTCCCCGTTCCACGCTATGGCATAGGCAGGCAGATCATCTGAAAGGCTATCTAAGCATATTTGGTATAATTTAGAGACCAGATGTCTAGGGGGCTCTTGGGCGAGAATAAGTGATTCAAACGGAGTTGGGTCCCATCCCTTATCCCGGATAGGGAGAGAGGAGACATAATGTCTGATCTGAAGATAGAGCCAGAAGAGATTCGCCGGAAGACCAATATCCGCGCGTAAGTCAGAGAAGGGTCTGAGCCCTGAGTTATCCACTAGTTGTCCCAGATAGGAAACATCTATTGAATGATGTGTAGGGAGGTTCCTAAGGGCATTCCCAGGGGGAAACTCAGGGTTATTTATTAAGGGAGTAAGGAGCGAGGAGCCTGTTTGAAAGAAGGGGAGGTTTCTATATCGTTTCCAGCATTGAAGTGTCGGTGCTAAGGTTGGGTGGTGGGTTGACGGCAATTTGTGAAGCCACGGGGCAACCCGAGGGGACACTCCCGCTGCGTGTCCTTCAATGGCTGGCCATTGTTTGTGTTGCACGGGCCTTGTCATCTCTATAATCCTGGAAAGGTGCACAGAGTGGTAGTAGCTGAGGAAATGAGGTAATTGCAGCCCCCCTCTGTCGCGATTTTGTATAAGAGTCTTTTGAGAGATTCGTGGCCTACGGTTGTTCCAAATAAATTTCCCCACTAAGCCTTGTAGTTCCCTAAAATAGGAAGGAGGGATTGTAATTGGGAGCGCCTGTAAAAGGTATAGCACCTTAGGGAGAATGTTCATCTTCACTGTGTTTACTCTGCCCAGCCAAGACAGCCGAAGGACCGACCATTTAGCAAAGTCTGCTTTGATCGCGGATAATAAAGGGAGAAAGTTGAGCTGAAATAGATCAGCGTTATTCTTAGAGAGCCTGGTACCCAGGTATTTAATATGGTCTGTGTGCCACTGGAATGAGAACGTCTTTTTGAATCCTTCGACTATATTGTCCGGGGCAGAGATGTTCAAGGCAACTGATTTTGAGTAATTGATTTTGAAATTAGACAACTTAGCAAACCTATCAAACTCCATCATCAGGGGGGGCAATGAGATTATAGGGTCTGATATTGAGGCCAGGAGGTCATCTGCGTAGAGAGCAAGTTTATGTTCCGTCCGCCCTACTACAATACCCCTGATATCTCCGTTTGATCGGATCGCACGTGCCAATGCCTCCATACACAGAACAAAGATTAGGGGTGAGAGGGGGCAGCCCTGTCTCGTACCATTATTAATCCTAAAGGGGTCCGAGAGTGCCCCGTTAACCCTCACCCGTGCTGTAGGAGAGCTATATAAAGCGAGAATACGATGGTAACACTTTGGGCCCAATCCGACGTGTTTAAGTATGGCCTCCATAAAGGACCAGTCAATTCTATCAAAGGCCTTTTCTGCATCTGTAGACAGAAAGACCACAGGTGCCTTTTGGAGTCTCGCAAAGTGTATTAGATCAATCGCCTTAGTGGTGTTGTCCTTAGCTTCCCTCCCAAGTACAAAGCCTACTTGGTCCCCATGCACTAACTCAGGGAGAAGGGACCCTAGTCGCAGCGCAATAAGCTTAGCATAGAGTTTCAGGTCAGTATTTAAGAGAGAAATTGGCCTATAGCTTGCGCACTGAGCTGGGTCCCTCCCCTCTTTTGGAATTATAGAAATGTGAGCCTCTAGACTCTGGGGAGAGAAAATAGAATCCTTGGAGATGTGGTTACAGGCTTTTAGGAATAATGGTAGTAGGGTCTGCTGGAAGGATTTGTAATAACTTATTGTAAACCCATCCGGGCCTGGGCTTTTCCCAGATGGGGTGTTCTTAAGAGCCCTCTCAAGTTCTTCTATAGTGAATGGCTGTTCCAGCCACTGGATATCCGCCTCTGTGAGGCGGGGGAAATGGACCGAGGCCAGGTAATCCCCCACGGCTCGCTCTAGATTAAGTTTTTCTGATTGTGATGCGCCTCCCCTCAGGTTATATAAGCGGGAATAAAATTCCTCAAAGGCCTTCGCAATTTGTGTAAAAGTGTGGGCCTTCTTACCGGTGTGGTCTACTATGTTTTGTACATATGTTTGCGTCCTTTGAGCTCTGAGAGCTCTCGCCAGCATCGAGCTGGGTTTATTCCCCCATAGATAAAATTTATGCTTACACTTACGGAGTTCTAATTTAGTTTTATCACATAACAAGCGATTGAGTGACGACCTGGCCTCGGTCAGCTCCCGTAGCACATCCGGGGAAAGGGAGGACTTATGTGAGAGTTCCAAGTCTTTAATCTGCCTCAACAATTCAGACTTCCTAGCCTCTTTTTCTCTTTTCAACTGAGCTCCTAACTGTATGCATTTCCCCCTAATCACACATTTGTGTGCTTCCCAAATAGAAATTGGGGATGCTAAATCGTTATCATTATTGGAAATGTATTCTGAAATTACTGAGGTCAATTCCTTTTTTGCCCTAACGTCTGAGAGCAAGAGCTCATTAAATCGCCAAGAGCACATCCGCGGGGGGGCAGAGGGGATCAGGACTCTGGCACTGACTGGGGAATGGTCTGACCAGGTGATCTGTCCCACATCACTACTAGTAAAATGTTGTAGGAACCGGTGGTCAACCAAAAAATAGTCTATTCGGGAGTATACTGCATGCGAGTGTGAAAAATAGGTGTAATCTCTCACAGTCGGGTGTTGTATCCTCCACAGGTCTAGGAGCTGATATTCATGGAGAAGCTGTTTCACCTTACGGTGGTCCCGTAGGCGTGGCGAATTGGGTGAGGGATTACAATCTATTGCGGGGTCTAAGGACCAATTGAAATCTCCCCCAAGAATCAGACAACCCTCCCTCAGTGATTCAATGAGTCCGAGGACCTTGCTAAAGAATTGTCGCTGGTGCACATTAGGGAAGTACACATTGACCAGGGTGTATTTTTGGGAGAAGAGTGTAAGTTTGAGAACCTGGCAGCGTCCTTCTATTAAGTTATGGTGGGTGATGTCTGTTGGATGAAGTCTGCGGGACAGCATTATGGCCACCCCCATGGTCTTGCCTAGTGGATTATCGCTGGTGTAAGTTACCGGGTAGAAGTGATTTCGCAATTTGGGTGCCACCCCCGCTTTGAAGTGTGTCTCCTGTATGAAGGCGATGTCAGCCTTCCTGGACTTTAATTCTCTCAGTAATGTAGACCGTTTTTCTGGTACATTAAGGCCCTTCACATTCAATGAAAACAGGTTAAGAGTTGGCGTAGTTGATGATGACATTTCTATAGGGCGGTAGGGTGGCTAAGGGCAGGTGTAGAGCCTTGCTCTGTCTCTGAATACCCATAGAAAACAGGAGACCCGAGCGGAGGGGAGAGGGGAAAGACAAAAGTAGGGGAAGCAAAGAAAAAAAAAAAAAAAAAAAATAACAAATAAAACATTCGATGCCTAGCATTTCTATGAAACTCCGAAACTCAAACATGAGGTATATGTGTAAACTATCTCCACTGGCAAAGACAGCGGTGCCTTTTGGGCACGTCACTATCTCGCAAGTATGTGGATCACCCATACTGGGGCACGTGCTCACCACCCCCCATGGGCCTTTAACACTACCAGCCCATTCAGAACCTACTACCCACTAATCTAGTAAATACACAAATTACCACTGAGTGGCAGAACAGGACTAAATGTAAACTGAGGATACCCATCTCAAGAGGCGCTCTTCTGCATGCCTTTGGATGATAAAGGTAACATCTAGGTAACTACTATCTATAAAAAGATAATGCCAAAACAGACTGGATTCAGGGGTCTTGTTCATCAGAAAAGGAAGCCCCTGTGTGAATAACTGGCCTAGCAAAGGATCAACAGTGGACAACTTCAGAAATAATTAAATCTGGTCCAAAGAGGACCCTAACATTTCACCTTTAGGGCAGTGCTGGGGAGAGACATCCCCCAGGGTCGAGAATAATACTGCAAGTGTTGTAATATAATCAGTGAACAATTATCATGTATATATCACTTTCTCAACAAAAGTTCTTACTAATTCGACCACGCCTTCATCATCTCTCGGGTGGCCCAGGATACCAGAGAAGTTCATTCGTCAGGTGACTGCGTCCCGGTGGGCCGGGCTGGGTGAAGAAGAAGCTCTAGTATCTTTGCCCACCAACTGCCACGGAAGATCACCCGGTGGCGGGTGAGGGGGATCCAGTCGGTTCATCATGTGGACCCATTCGGCTAGATGTGGCTTGGGAATGTTGAGGGTCGAACAGAACGTCTCCAGATCAAATGGCTCTTGTAAGGTTGCCTGCTTCCCTTCGTGCGATGCCTGAACACTGCATGGGAATCCTCAACGGAATCTTATTTGCTTTTGTTTCAGAATGTCCGTCAGGGGTTTGAGCATACGCCTTTGTTGGAGCGTGTTCCAAGACAGATCTGGGAAGATTTGTATTTTGTCGCCATTGAACTCGATAGCTTCCAGTTTCCGTGATTTGGACAGGATGTCTTCTCGTTCTCTGTGGTAATGGAGCCTGCATATGACATCGCGTGGCTTCTCCGATTGCAAGCCTCTGGGTCTCAGAGCCCGGTGAGCTCGGTCAAATAGGATAGTATTATCTGGAGCAGCCTCTGTGATCTCATTAAAGATTTTTGTCAAGGCGTCCAACAGGCCTGGGCCTTGGATATCTTCTGAGAGTCCACGGACTCGGAGGTTATTCCTCCTCCCCCTGTTATCTATATCGTCCAAGCGACGCTGGAGGAGTTTAAGTTCTTGTGCATGCGTGGCTGTCACCTCATGGAGTTTTTCTTGGTAATTCGCCAGCGTGTCGGTGCGATCTTCCAGCGTGGACACTCTCTGCGTTGTCTGGGTGAGGTCAGCTTGAATAGCTGACACTTCTGATCTAATTGACTCCCGCAGGGACTGTTCAAGATCTTGGAAGTCCTTTTTGGACGGGAGGTCCGCTTTTGTGGGTAGTGTGCGGAGGTATGTCAAAACCTCAGACAGAGTTACGTCAGAGTTCTGGGGGGGAGGCGGGTCTTGGGAGGGATCCATTTGGAATGGGTCCCTCGGCGACTGGGAGGCCTCCGAAGAGTGCTGTGAGTTGTCCGCGTGTGGATCAACACTAGGTGTGAGATATCGGAATATATTCGGCCGAAGTTGACCGCCTTGGCTTTTGGTCACCGGGGTCTGAGAACTTCTTCTAGTCTTCCCCATATGCAGGCAGAGTGCAGGAGACTTTATGTGTAGGTATCCTCAATGGGTCAGTGACTCATCCTAACAATTCAATCGATGTGGGCCCATGGAAAGGCGGCGCCGACACTACCCCATTTTTTGCGGGTGACTAGGGGGTCATGGTCTTGTTCAGGGCAGCGAACAGACAGCCGTTGTCGCTGTACTAGATCTGTGAATTTTCACTGCAGTCCGTTTGTTATCTCAGGGAAGTTTTCTCCCCGGTTCCACAAGGGCTGGGTCACTGCGGGGTATAATGAGAGCAATTAAGGTAGCCGGCCGGACACGACCACTTCAGATTGTAGCTGGAGTACAGTCCGCCAATGGTATCTTAGTTGTTATCGCGTACGCAACAAGACTGTGTCCAGGTGCAGCTGTAGCTTAGTGCGCTGCTGCGCATCGCCACCAGGTGGCACTCTCAGGCCGGCAATAGCAGGTTTGAGAACCAATGGTCCTGGGCCGATTGACTAATATCAGGGTTGTGTTTGCTTTGCGCTGTAAGTGCAGTCTCTGTTCAGCCGCAGCGAGCTCCCGAGGGGGGGGGTTGAGGGGATGAGTGCCAGGCGCATTGAACGTTATCTTATTCAGATCCAGGCCAGCTGGGCACAGAATCACCTGCCCCAATCTTCAGTTTTGTTATAGGCGGCAAGATTCAGTATCAGCAGCACTATTTGCTGTATTCAGTCCCCCTTTATTATATAGGCAGTGAGGGCGGATGCCAGGGACAAATATGGCTGTCTCAAGTGAGAAGGAATATAGTGCAGGGGGGCCTAGGTTCTCGGGGACTCATGGGGGCTATGTGCAGCAAATGGGGGGTTGCAGGAGTGCAAATATGTTGCTGGGTTACCTTCCAGGCTCCCCCAGCAGCTCCGACAGTTCAGGACCACAGGGAGAGCAGCTCAGTCTGTGTGAGCCAAGATGGCCGCCGCCAGATCCAGGAGCCAGCGAGGCAGATCTTCTTTCTTCTTTCCGGGGCCCCCGCTCAATTCTGCAGCCACCCAGGAGGTGGGGGCGGCTCCCGCAGGTCTCCCCTCTCCAAATCCTTGTCTCCCCTGCCTTCTGGGGTCCCCCGGCGGCCGCGACGCGGCAATGGAGCTTCGCCGGCGGCCACCAGCAACTACTCGAGGCCGCGGCTTCAGTGGGGGCGCAGGCCGCAATCCGCAGGACGGGTTTCCCACCGTCCCCGACTCCGCAGCGGCACCCCCTCCGGATCAAAGGGCCCCCTGAGGACCAGTGAGCCTACCCAGATGACCCAGCACTTACAGGTAAGGCGCTTGGGCACTTTTTAAGGCTTAATCTAAAACGGGCAGCAGGAGTGCTGAGACTGGGCGTCCTGCTCCCCGCACGGCCAGGCCACGCCCCTCGAAAGTCACTTTTATATGCGTGTACCTTCCACATCTTTCGATGGCTGCCATCGAAAGATATGGGTGGTTTCTCGCAGCATACGAATGATGTTTATGCTAAACATCAATTTGCAGCCTTTGCGAGCAAACCCGCGCTGCGAGGGGGGGAGGAGAGCGGGCAGCCAGACATTCAGCGGATGGGGGTTGGTGGACTCGCAATCAGAATAATCCCCTATGTCCTCAGACCTCTGCAGAGCCAGTTACATATATCCTCAGTAGTGCCAGTAGTGCCAGTTACATATCATGTCCCCAGTAGTGCCAGTTACACATGATGTCACCAGTAGTGCCAGTTACAGATGTATCCCGTAGATTTTTAGCAACACAAAAAAATAAATTTTAGAGACTATGGTTTTTGGAATAATTTGGATAAGAGATATTTGGATAAGGGAAATTCAACCTGTACTGTATCAATATTTGTTCACATTGTGAAATAAATCTGTCTTTACCTCCAGCTGTGAGCTTGTTAATATTGAAGAAAAAAAAAGAGGCCAGCTGAGATGGATTACTGGTTGCATCACATACAGAAATACATTACAGAAAAACTTTACAGCTCATTAGAGTTGTGTTTATAGGATTTCAGAAGGCATTCACTGTAATCACAATGATGTCTACAGTATATTTTTTTAGAGCACTGATGCTTGTATGCTATTTTCTAACACCACAAATGTTCCAATAAGGAAATTTATTGGAAATAGTGGAATCACAATATACAAATGAACGTGTTTAGAAAATCTTCTTTACGTCAGTACATACTACATACAGTACCTGTAGGAGCTTTGTTGAAGAAAACAAGCCACGGACTATTCTAGTAAACTTCCTAGTAGAGAGGGTCTGATGCATAGGTGGTCACAGCCTGGGTTGGTTTTGCTTCTTTGGTAGTAGTGGATCTGAGAATTTTGAATTTATATTTAGAATTTTGAAAATATATTATGATGCAGGAGCCAACTTTTGTAAAAAGACATCCACTTTTGTCTTCTGAGATCCACTGTTTGTACCTGAAAACGCAACATTGGATGAATTGCATGATCATCACACCAACTCTTAACTCTGCAGCAAATACCTCCACCGGAAGCTCACTATCCACGTTAGCTACCCCCCCCCCCCCCTGATTTCTGCCTCATCAATCACATCTAATGCAGTATACTCCAGAGGGGTCATCTCCAAGTCAGATGGAATAGGTCCACTCCCAGTGCTCATGCTGTGCCTCCACCGGTCACTCAGCTTCCTCTTTAGGCTACAATTGAAGTCCTGCCACCTAAAATTGCCAAAGTAAATAATGTAAATCTACTACATATGTCATGGTCTCTGCTATCACACATCATTACTATAGAAAAGTTAGTATTGTGGCTGGTATGGTATGATTCAATATAAGTTAGCAGCTTCCAGATTGTGGACTCCATAAAACAGCATGAAACTATGACATATTGCAACCCATTGAAGTGAATCAACATCCACATGTTTAATAGCCACAGATTTGGACACAGTAAGGTGAGTTAGGCCACACATTTTCTTTGCAACTTTTTGGGACACACACTTATGGTTGTATCATCACATACAGCACAGAAAACCAAATGCGGTCCTCAAGGCACCCCACCAGTCCTGTTTTTAGGTATATTCATGACTCAACACAGATGGTTAAATCAAACTGACTGAGATACTAATTAAGTGACCTGTGGCCAAGCATGGATATACTTAATACCTGGAACATTGGGCTGCCTTGAGGAGCGCGTTTGGGAACCAATAACATCTGAAATTATAGTCCATGGTGCAAGGTGTCATAATCACACCACCTGGACAGCACTCCCCTCTATAAATATGCTCACATGTGTAAAGGAACTAACGACATATCAAAAACCCAACATTTAAGATAAAGGGGGGAATTTACTAAAGGAAATTTGTAAAAAATAGGTGTAAAATTAGGTGTATTTGTATTCAGAAATACACTTATTTTTGACATTTACTATCCCGAAAATACGGCAATTCGTATTGATGTTCTGTCAATATGAATAGCCGTATTTTCGGGATAGTAAATGTCAAAAATAAGTGTATTTCTGGATATAAATACACCTATTATTACACCTATTTTTTACAAATTTCCTTTAGTAAATTTCCCCCATAAGGTCTATTCTATTTTAGAATTTTTACACAATCAACTACATATCAGTTCAAACAACACACTTGCCTTTTGCGCACACAGACTTCTCATCCCTGTGCAGTGGTGCCACCTTATTGACTTCATCTGTAATTTGGGCCCAAATCTTGTCCTTTGCAGTGGGGGTCAGCTTCCTGGGGGTTAACTCAATCCATTCCTGTGCTCGGGGTACCAAAATCTGTAGTTCACACTCCTGAAATGAAGGGTTCTTGTGTTTTTTGGTTAGGATCCTGCCTACGCCGTTTCCTAGAAGATGCAGACCGATTGCTGGGGTGGGCAGTCACGTCAGCACGCAACTGCTGGGTCTCAGATGTTTCAAGTAATGGCACTTCTTGTTCTGCCTGGTTGCTTGGCCCCAGTTCAGCCACAGAACTTGGGTCTGCCTCTGGCTGTGAGGCTAACCCTTGAGCTGACTGGGTCATTTGGCTGCGGCTCTCTCTCTTCCTACTTCACCTTCCTCAGTATAGTTTCTGTCATGGATTGAAGCTTATTTAAAATCAGTTCTTGCTCAGAGACAGACCCATCAGACCCAGAGTCAGACATGTTTGCAGCAACCTTTCCTTCTAGGCGGTCAACTAAATATACGCTAAACCTTGCCTTTAATTTACCGCCTAAAATGGCATAAATTACGCCGACTAAACGCACGTGAGCATGCCACACAGGCTGAGTTGGATGTGTGGTCCATGCCCTGTCTGTGGTGTCATTCCTCAATCAATATGTATGTCATACTTGCTTACCCTCTCAGAATGGCCGGGGGTCTCCCCAAAATTGGGTCCCCCTCCCGGCCCCTCGGGAAGGTGGGCAAGGCTCCCGCATTCCCCCCAGAGCCCCCGCTCCCCCTCTCCCCTGAGCTGGGGAAAGAAGTGCCGTAATTTGCGGGGGCGGGACTAAAATGACGCAAACCGGGGCTTTTATACGGCAGCCTTGTCCCCGACCTGCACATTTTGTTGGGAAATACTTCCCTAATCGGGAGTGTTGTTTCTTTTAGTGGCGTTTCCAGATTTTTCTCCTCCTCATACACGACAGATAGATATGTGGATGAGAAGAAATGGGCAAACACAAGTGTTATATCCTTTCTTTGGTTAATAACTATTTAATTTGGGGGATAACTCCCCTTAGGATATTTTCCGAATAGGAAATGGGTGCATACCCCACTCACTATTATAAACAGAAAGATATGTATATCACGGTTTCTTTCTACTGGGTGACGCAGAAACCGTGATATACATATCTTTCTGTTTATAATAGTGAGTGGGGTATGCACCCATTTCCTATTCGGAAAATATCCTAAGGGGAGTTATCCCCCAAATTAAATAGTTATTAACCAAAGAAAGGATATAACACTTGTGTTTGCCCATTTCTTCTTATCCACATATCTATCTGTCGTGTATGAGGAGGAGAAAAATCTGGAAACGCCACTAAAAGAAACAACACTCCCGATTAGGGAAGTATTTCTCTTTAAAATTATATCCATATCTATGCCCTGATACAGAGCGCCTAAACACTGAGGTTCACCCATACATATACCACATTTCGCTTTAGGAGTTTTTAGGGTAAAAACTCCAGAATACTCAGAAGGGCGACCTATAAATCATTATAGCGCTACGCTAACCTTTACCCCATAATCTTGCACCTGCACATTTTGTTGTTCTCTCCGGGCTTGTCCCAGAGAGGGACATTGAAAAGTGGGCAAGTATGATGTATGTAGAGTATCAATGTATGTGTGTGTGTTTGTTATATTGCAATCCGGATAGTAAGGTTATGCCACACTTTAGCAAAAAGGACAGCATAACAGGTGTCATTAGGTGATATATTTGTTAATATGATTTTATGCAGATGCAAACTAATCGCTGGACCGTATTTTTTAAATTTATATATATATATTTTTAAGTATGTATTCATATGTACAAATCTCTTAGTACAGTGATGATATGGGCAAGCATGTGTACGCCCGTGTAGATATTCAAGTCTGGCTTACATTTAAACGCACACATACTGTTAATATTGAAAGGATTAATAAAGTTTATACCAAATAAGAATGTTTGCAACTAATCAGTGAACAGCATAACTTATATATGTACCTGCAATTATTTGCTGCACCATTGCCAATATGAGTTCTACTCGGGCTGCACCCTTCAGCTCAAGGGAGCTGCTGGCGCTGGTCCAATTAATGGACCAGCGCCTGGGCCCACTATATCTCAAATGCCCAGAAGTCCCGGGCGTATAATAAGAATATAAGAAACTGTAACTAAATAAAATAATAAATATAATGCTGCCAAGAGACGGATAATCGCCCACGCGGGCGTCTCGCAGACCATCGCCTAGCTGGAGCGGTGATAGTCCAACCTCAGGAGGCGTCAGCCAGATCTACTGGGGCGAATGCGACGCTATGTGAGGCGGTGTAAGTAATTTTAAATTGAGTGTGTGTATATGTATTTTTAAGTAAAACGTGAATTGTGTGTGTGTATGTATATGTGTATGTATGTATATATGTATATGGGTATGTATGTATATGTGTGTGTATGTATATGTGTATGTATGTATATATGTATGTATATGTGTATGTATGTCAATATGTATGTATGTATATGTGTGGTTGTTTTAGTTTTTTTTTATAATTTTCACATTTTAAATACACAATCATTAAATATAATTTTTTTTTTTTTTTTATTAATAACTGTTTCCTTTTTATATTTTTCATCTCATATTCCACCATCTTCAATAACACTTCCATCAACATTGACATCGCAGCACGCGCCATGGCACGCATCAGGGCAAGAGAAGCTCGCCAACAGGAGGAGGACTCTTCGGCCCACCCTTTCTCCCCCTCCCCTGCCCCCATCCACTCCCCTACCCACACCCACGCCCCTGCCTCCATCCACTCCCTGCCTCCATCCACTCCCCTGCCCCATTCACCCCCCCTCATCCATCCACGCCCCTGCCTCCATCCACTCCCCTGCCCCCATCCACTCCCCCCAACCTATTTCCAAACCCCCTACTACTCCCCCCCACCCACCCCAACCCCTACCAATCCCCACCACACCCCACAACCTTGATCCCTACTCCCATTCCTGCCCCCCCAATCGATCCCCCATCCCCAACCACTCCACCTCCAGGACCTCAAATGATGGATGTCGATGGCAGACGTAAGTAAACAATGTGCCTAATGTTGACATGCACATTAACATTCAGAACACCCACATATGTGCACACCATAACATTGTTAGTTCCTCCACAACACCCCAATCCCACCATGACATGTGGGGTGTCCTCCTCCAGGAATAATGGGTACCTTGGTGTAGGTTTGGAGTGTGGCCATGCATCACCCCTATTGCAAGATCCTAGAGCAGTGGTGTTAAGCCTCCTGCTGTTGTGGAACTACACTTCCCAGCATCACCTGCCACAAACATTTAGATATAAACCTGTAAAGCATCAACAATGTAATGATCCTTACACTGCATACCTTAGTCCAGAGGTTTGACCTGTTTTCCCCAACACAACCAACCCAAATGTGATGCTGCATACATTCAGCAAAGAAGGCAAAGGGCACTTATTTGAAGTCATGTAATATGTTTGTGTGTGTCAACATCATAGTAGTTTGTAACATCTTCATAGCAGGTCCATCTTCAACGCTCTTTTAAAATGTGTGTTGCCTTCACAGTACACTGACAGCTTATTAATCATTAAAAAGTGTCAAGATTTTGTTTTAAACTTATCAAATAAATTAACATTTTTTTCCTTTCCCAACAGAGATTCAACAGCACCAGGAGGCCTTGGCAGAAACAGTCCTAATACTGCAGCGGACGTTTGCAGATGCTGCCACTCTTTTGGGACGCCTCCACTCCCTTCTTTAAATTTATTTTAAAAATGTATTTTTGTTTAGTCAAAATAAAAGTTTATGAATATTTAGAAGTTGTCTGTGGTTTTTATAGTAATATGTTAGAGTGTTTCTGATTGCAGGTGGACATAGGTACATGTAACATGTGTAATGTAACTTATATATGTAATGTAAAGTGAAGGGTAAGGAATGAATGTTGTTTGTGTGTGGGTTTTAGGCTTAAATTTAAAAAAATGTACATGCATGAATGTTAGTTGTTGCTGGAGTTAAACATCACACATATCATTAGGGTAGCGAGGCATGTAAATAAATAGGGACATAATATTTATTAACAATATCTACAGCATGCATACAAACACCAAAATACATTTACAAATAAAACATTGGGGCACACATAGATAGTGCGGAAAGTACAACATTAGAACAAAAGAAATATACATGTAATGAGGGTTAAATTTAGATTAATTAAGGGAGACAAATGAGGAATAAATCAATCCAAAAAATTAAACAGCATAATTGGGTACGGTAATTGTTAGAAGGTAACTTCAGAGGTAATAGTTGCTGGACCATATATGTGAAGCGTATGCTACCGTGCTTGGACCACATACAGTATGCTTCCTCCTACGACAGGAGAAACACGCTTAGTTTCTGACCGAAAAGGCAGAGATCTGTCCGAGCTCGGTAGCGTACGCTCATCCTCATAAAAACTTGGGGGCACTTCTCTGGAGGGAGCATGAAATGCACATACTGTAGACTGGGATATGTGTTTGGTGGGTAAGTAGGCAAGCTTACACAAATACAGCAGTTTGAGGCCACACTATTGCTGCTCATAAATCAGTTTTACTATCGAGGAAGTTGAGATTCCCATCGCTGCATTTTTGGACTAGTTTTAGAAAAAAAGAAAATTGCTGGATTCCGGTTTCCATAATTTCCTTTTAATTGAATCCCTGTGTGTGGCGTGCTGTTAATTATGAAGGCGTACTGTTTGAACATGCATCGCTATCGCACATGCATGACCTTTAGGCTGCCAATTGTCTACCTGGAGACATGTAACTGAAATGTCACCATACTAATGAAATCACATCACATTTTGTCATCTAGTAGCTTGATGATTGCCAGTGTGATGAGGGCAGGAGATCAGCATGAATTACATTGTTATTTTCTGATGAGACAGATAAGAAATTGTGCTAAGAGACTAATCCTTGTTTTATTGCAACTCAAATGTTATTTTAGTAAATTACTTTTGGATTAAGCAAGTAAATTCCCCCTATTTACCAGAGCAGAGAGTGAAAAACATAACAGAAAAAATTATTACAGCTAACAAGTAACTAACACATGATGATCTTTACATGGAATATAAAATTACTATAGTGGATGGAAGGCATTAAGGGTCTGATTCTGGTTCACTCGCAAAAGCAAATTCTCTCTCTCTACTGGGCAAAACCATGTGCACTGCAGGTGGGGCCAATGTAATATGTGCAGAGAGAGTTACATTTGGTGGGGTTTGTACTTCAAACTGATATCTACAGGTACAGTGCAGTGTAAAAATAAGGCAGCCAGTATTTACTCTGCACAGAAACAAAATAACTCATCCACATCTAACTATCTCTGCACATGTTACATCTGCCCCACCTGCAGTGCACATGGTTTTGTCCTTTAGAGAAAGAATTTGCTTTTGCAACTGAAGCAGATTCAGGCCCAAAATGTACCTAAATATTTTTCCCCGTATGATCAAGTTAACATTAGGCAATATCTCAGTGTTAGCAGCGATACTGTGACTCGGCGGAAGGAACTCCAGCTGACGGTGCCGCTGGTAAGAAGCTCCACTAAACAGGATTCTTTATCTTGCACAACTCGAATGCGCAGAGATGCCTCTGTCTCTAGGCAACCAGGACGCCAGGTCAGTTCCGCATCTCTGGTTGCCTAGTTACATATTTTGTACAGACTGCAGCTGAAACACGTCTTTCCTTTCACTAATTACCATGCTGCTTCTGGTGATTAGAAGGCCTGTGTTTTAAATTCCTATCAGCCCATTTCCTCCTACCGGTGATAATTTGTCTGCAGTCCTAAAACACAGTAGTCGGTCTCCTGCCTGTCCCAGTATTCCCGGGTGATTTGGAATCATGCATACCCTCCAACATGACCCATTGCATTAAGTACACAATGCTCTGCTCCTGGATTTCTCTCTTAGGCCCTTATTCTAGTTGAATCGGCGGATGCGTATTTCGGACGGGCACCGAGTCTTCTTAGCCCCGCCTACCATACGGATCGCTCACACCGTCCGAATGCGGTAAGATGCCGAGCAAATGGACCACAAACACCTCCCCCATCTGTGGGAACCTCCCCCATTCTCTGATGGTCGCCGATCATCGAATGATGGACGAGCGGTCAGGCAGTACCGAGTGCTCCAGACCACTGGGACATTTTTCTGTATGAAAGCAGGGATATGGGCGGGCAGTAGGCATCCGGCTCTGTCAGATGTCCGCCCCCCACACGTGCGTCACGGACGGATTACCATACGTATGCCCAGCATTTTCATGGGAACGCCCATGAAACGTGGGGTGTACACATATGGCAATGAGCCCAAACATCCCTTCACGCCCCTGTCCACCCCCTGCTCGGATGGTTCCGAACGATCGTTTTCTGCACGGAACTCACGCCGTGTTCGGACGTGCGAGGCGTTCGCACATGCGCAGAAACACCTCTGCACATGCGCAAACACCAAACATCGGCCGTCCAACTCATTCAGAATAAGGGCCTTAATGTATGATTGCCATCATCTGTGTGGAACTAGGTAATTGACGAGAAGGGTGTTTCAACTCAGGTGACGGCACTCATACATTAAGAGACAAGTCCAGGAACAGAGCATGTGTACTGAATGCAATGGGTAATGTTGGAGGTTATGTCATGCTTCTTGTCACAGTTACCCAGTCCTTAGTCCATCCACAGGAGCATTATCTTTGAAAATTGTCTTCAGATTGTAAGCTTGCGAGCAGGGCCCTCCTACCTCTATGTCGTTTTGTTTCTACCCAGTTTGTTTAATCACTGTTGTTTCCAATTGTAAAGTGCAACGGAATCTGCTGTGCTATATAAGAAACTGTAAATAAATAATACATTTCTTCATACTGCAAATCTTCCAGCAACTTCAATATCTTCACAGTATAACCTCAAATATGGCATGCATCTTCTCAGTACCTAATACCTCCCAACATGACCCTCTCCAGGAGGGACGCAATGCTCTGTTTCTGGACTTTACTCTTAATTTATGATTGCTGCTATTTCAGGGAATCTCCTGCCGAATGCAGGAGGGTAGGCAGCTATGAACGAAGTCCAAGTGTGTTATCTGCATAAAGGTAATTCAGTGTCAAGTGAGCCAGAGTAGAGGGCCATGATTTGGGGGCAGCTAAGTCCATATCCGCTTGCATACCTCCCAACTTCTGTGTTGGGGAAATAGGGACAGCACCCGAAAAGGGGGGCGGGGCGTATGCAAATGAGGGTGCGGCTTCTGCTAATTAGCCGCAACCTCATTTTCATACGAGAATATGCGCACAGCGTCTATTCTATTAGATTGGGGGGTCTCCCAACTGCCACCCCCCGCAGCGGGACAATGCCTGCTGCGGGTGGGACAGCGGGACAGGACCCGAAAATCGGGACTGTCCCGCAGTAATCGTGACAGTTGGGAGGTATGCGCTTGTGGGGTTGTCTGAATTCTATTCTTGATCCTCTGAATACACCAGTTATCATAACATTTAGCAACTTTGGGGGGGACTTTCAATCTTTATTCCAACAGTCGGTATATTGTCCATTTATAAACTCAATTCGACAGTCAGGATTCAATCACAGAACCGTTCCAACATTCGAAAAAAGACAGGAAAGTGTTCACAGTGAGTAATAAAGCATGGCCTGCAACAACATCCAACGTTGTATTGTAAAAATCATCATTGAAACTGGGTCCTAAAGGTGCCCACACACAGAACATTTTGTCCTTGATGCGTTTTGTACTAGGTCGCATCACATCTAGTTCAAACTGCATGCGATATGCTAAAAAAGCGAGTGCGATTTGAACTGGATGCACATACTCTTTTGACTTGCTGTATGCGATGAGCGGCCCGCGGGAGTGTATATCACATCGCATGCCAAAAGAAGCATGGGGCAATGTGATTTACACACAATGCATTTTGAACTAAAAAGTACAATACACATGCATTAATCGCACCGTGTGTGGGCAACGTAGGCTTGTGGGAATATACAGTTAGGTTCATTAACAGTATATTTGGACACTGACACAATATTCATAATTTGGGCTCTGAATGCCACAATGGATTTGAAATGAACCAATGGAAATACAACTTTCAGCAAGGGGCTGAACATAAATATTGTATGAAATGTTTAGGAATTGAAAATACTTTTATACACAGTCCCTTTTTCAGGGCTCTAACTTAATTGGACAAATTAACATACTGTAATCATATAGAAAATGTTCATAATTTTCATTCTGAGGATCCTTCAAAGGCAATGACTGAAGTCTGGGAACCCATGGACATCACCAAATGCTGGGTTACCTCCTTTATTATGCATTACCAGGCATTTCTGAAGATTTCTTGATTGTTCAAAGGGCTTTCTGTCTTTAGTTTAGTCTTCAGCAAGTGTGATTCCTGCTTAATTGGGTTGAAATCAGGTGACTGACTCCGCCATTGCCCATGCTGGGCTTCTTTGCCAAGAAATTCCTGGGTATCGCAGTATGTTTTGGGTCATTGGGTGAAGAGCTGTAGATTACTTAACTTAGATGAATTTAGCAAACAATATCTGCGATTTCCCTTGAACTCCCGATGAAAGATATTAGGGGTCATTCTGGTTGACTCACAAAGCTGCAAGTTTTGCCTGTTGCTCGTTCAACAATTTTACCCGCAAGCATACGAATGGATGTTTAGCAATCATGCGAAGGTCGGTGACCATCGCATGATTACAACTGGCCACGCAAATATAAGTCAGTGGAGACTGGTCTTATATTTGAGGACATTTCCTTGAAGACAGGGTGGGCGGCTAACATCATGTGACGTCAACCGCCCACCCCCAGCACCCATGGCTGAATTACCATGGGAATGCCTAGTGTTTTCATGGGTGCACCCATGAAACGCTGGGCGTTCCCATGGGCGCAACCCGTGCCTAACACCCACACTCTCCCACCCACACTGCTCCGTGCGAACTGGCTGGTGACTATACAATCGCCGCGTCCATTTGCAAATGGAGCCTGCACATGAGCATAAATGCTTATGCGCAGAAGTTAAACATCACTCCCCTGTGTGAATGCACGTGGAGGCGATCAGATTAAAATTACCTCCATAGTGTATACACACTGAACAAAATAGTTAACAATATTGTTCAGTGACATCATCGGTCAAGACTGAGCTGCATCTACAGACAACGGGGAGGGTCCTTAACCCCTTCCCGACATATGACGTACATTTACGTCATATGTCGGTTGCGGGGGAATCAAGCCAGCTCACGGAGTGAGCTGGCTTGAAAGAGAGCAGGTAATGGCTGTATATTACAGCCAGGCACCTGCTCTCACGAGTTCGCCGATCGTGGCTGTTTAACCCTTTAAGCACCGCGGGCAAAGCGCCCGCAGTGCTTAAATAGCTGATCGGAGGGGGGGCGCCCCCCTCCGGCGCCGATCGCGGCCCCCCGCGGCGAGATCGGAGGGTGCCGATCGGTTGCCATGGTAGCCAGGGGTCTAATGTAGACCCCTGTGCTGGCCGTGTCAGCATTCCTATTACATCCTGCCTTAGGCAGGATGTAATAGGAAGTGCTGAAAATCACTATGTTCAGCCATAGAGCTCTATGGCTGAACCTAGTACTGGCGATCGCGCCCCCTAGTGGTCAAGTACACTAGGGGGCCTTGTAGTAAAAGTAAAAAAAAAAAAAAAATAAAGTTTAAAAATAAAAAAAAAATAAAAAAATATTAAAAGTTCAAATCACCCCCCTTTCCCCATTTCACAAATAAAAATAAATAAAAAATAAAAAAATAAACATATTTGGTATCGCCGCGTTCCTAAAAGTCCGATCTATTAAAATATAACATTAGTTATCCCGCACGGTTAAAGGCGTAAACGGAAAATAATTCCCAACGCCAAAACTACGTTTTTTGGTCGCATCGCCTACCCAAAAAAAATATCCTATAATGGTATTAATTAAAAAGTACACTTCAGCCCGCAAAAAATGAGCCCTCACCCAGGTCCGTAGGTGGAAAAATAAAAAAGTTATAAGCCGCAGAACATGGCGACGCGACGCAAATTAGAAAAACCGTAAAAGTTGCTATTTTTTTTTTTAGTGGTAAAACATAACGAAAACTATATAAGTTTGGTATCACCAGAATCGTAACGACCCATAGAATAAAGATAACCCATCATTTTAAACGAACTATGAACTCCAAAAAAAGCGTAACCAGCGCAAAATTGTGGAATGGCGTTTTTTTTTTTTTTTACCCCACATTGAATTATTTCCTGATTCCCCAGAATATTATACGGTATAGTAAATGGTACCATTACAAAGTACAACTTGTCCCGCAAAAAAAAAGCCCTCATGTGTCTATATAGCCGGAAAATTAAAAAAGTTACGCTTATTTGAACGCAAGGAGGAAAAAAAAAAAAATTAACAAAAAAGGCAATGTCGGGAAGGGGTTAATGTCAGTGCCTCAAACCAAGTAATCCGAAGTATGATTGGGCCTACTTGGGGAAACCCTCTAACACTCTAACCAACATATAATAGTAATAAGGCTTGTATAAGTCCCAGTGAAAGCAAGGGCACAAAAACAAACTACTTTTCCCAATAAGGTTCAACCAGGAAAACATATCTCAGTCTAAATACATAACAACTGGTTCATGTACCATAACATAGGAGTTCACTTAAACCCGGGTATGGGTGAAAACCGAACCAGGACAAAACCGCCAGACCGGACATCAAACTTTGCATTTTGTAGCTTGTAGCCTATGGTCCGGGGGGTGTCCTGTCCGGGGGTGTCCTGTCTGGGGGGGGGGGGGGGGGGCTGCCGGTCACACCTGTCACCAGGTAGAGAAGGAGGGGTAGAATAAAGCCTCCCTGTATGGTCCAGGCATGTAGCAAAAACCGGACGGTCCGGACCACCCGGGGAGGCTGTAATCTCCCCTCCCCCATCATGTCCCTGGTGATAGCTATCACTGGACCCCCAACCCCCCCGGACAAGACACCCCCGGACAGGACAACCCCCGGACCGGACCCTACAAGCTCCGGACTGCAGATCTTGATGTCCTGTCTGGCGGTCCGGAGTGTAGTCCGGGTCTGGTTTTTACATAGTCCCCTTCAACCCAACTGCGCCATGATGCAGTCTTTTTCATATGCATATTTGTATATTTTTTGGGGATCCAATTAACTTTGCATCTCTATTAAACACTTAAAGGGAGATAATGTTCCAATAACTCTCATACATTGAGCTCCCAGTAATAAGCATGCTTGTCCTTATAAGTTATGATGCAATAATTGCCCTGTCCCTGAATATGCAGGATAATACATCCCTACGATAGGATTCAGGATTGCATATTACAATGCGATCCTGGGTGGTAATATTCCACCATCATCTATCCGGGTTTCAATTTGTGCTGTCCCGGGACCGCGTATCGGGATCCCAGGGTAAAAAACCTGTGCGATCTGCATGCGATCCCAAAGTGATTTGGACTATATATAGCAGGGTTGCCGACCCTCCCGGAATTTCCGGGAGTCTCCCGAAAATCGGGTCCCCCTCCCGGCCCCCTGGAAGGGTGGGCAACCCTCCCGGATTCAGGGGGGACCCCAGCTGTCCCCCGGATCGCGGCATTAAAATGCCGCAATCCTCGGGTCTCAGAGGAGGGGGCGGAGCTAAAACGGCACAATCGCATAATTTTAGCCCCGCCCCCTCCACGGAGAATTCGCTGTTTTACCATCATGGGGGGGGCTTAGTGATGTCACTCTTAGGCCCTGCCCCCTGAGCGGCTGCTGAAACTCTCCTCTCCGGGCTCCAGGAGAATAATAAACCCTGATATATAGTCAAAATTGTATGCTGGATTGTACCGTGTGCACACACCATTTACACCACAGTGTGTACACAGCATATTATCCATACTATAAATGTGCAAATTACAGTTGGTGGAACTATAATTCCCAGCATGTCACAATGCAGGTCCCCTACCTCCGAGTCCGCTTCACGGGAGCACTACAGTGATAGCGCCATCTAGTGTCGGAACTGAACATGTACAGTTTGTGTTGCAGTCTACAGTCCCGCACTTGCGCAGCGCTATATGGGTTTCCAGACTATAGTCCTCTAGATTTTATTGCTAAAAAAATATTTAAAAAATAATGTATATATAACCTGCTATTAGGTAGTAGTAATTATATATATATATATATATAATATAATATATATAACAATCCAAGAATGAATGGCACTCAGGAGGCAGGTACAGCATAATCTCAGATATTATATTTATATATATATATATATATATATATATATATATATATATATATATATATATATATATATATATATATATATATATATATGAATACGAATGCCGTTGTTAGTATATGTTATATTTTCCGTCAAAGCACCTTTTGGCAAAAAAAAAACTAGCCAGAAACAAATATGGCCGCGATCGGGTTGTTTCCTTTCTACGCCGAGCTTTATTTGTATGTAAACGTGTCTTCACATTTCGCATGACGATTCTTTACGCAAACGTAAGATGAGGGCAGCCGACGCATGCGCTCTTGGGGGAGTTACAGAACTTCCTGCACGTGTGCTCGTGGTGGCTGTGATACGGGAGCTGGTGGCCCATCTGTAATACGGTGTGTTTTACGTGCCCCGCTGTCTCCATGGCAACCTTCCTACCCTTCTCACTGTATTTCCAACCATACTTGTGTGTGTGTGCATCATTAGGGCCCTTTAACACTGCCTACACCTTAGCTTTGGTTATTGGAGCCGAGCCTCGGTCACTTTAGTTTGTTGCGCAGCACTCCCCACTCTCTCTCTCTCTCTCTCTCTCTGTGTGTGTGTGTGTGTGTATGTATGTATATGTGTGTGTGTGTGTGTGTGTGTGTGTGTATATATATATATATATATATATATATATATATATATATATATATATATATATATATATATATATATATATATATATATTTATTAGAGCTAGAATATGGCATCCCTGCAGTCCTTTACATTTGCTGTTTGAAATGTGGATGATGTTCTCCTGCATTGGTAACAACCCTTATATCATGCCTGTACTGCAAGTTGGATTTTTGCCTTCACTTTTTTGATAAAGACTCTCATGCTTTCAATTTAAACTGGTGTGCTTGCCTCTAATTGTCCACATATATATATATATATATATATATATATATATATATATATATATATATATATATATTAGTGCTTCCTCATCTTTGCTGCCACCCCTTACGCCTGTTATGTTCGCTGCTATGTGAATCGCGATTGTCCCCTTGTAGGCTTGCTTCGCTTGCCACGCTTTGGGCTCGGTGGCTTGCTTCACTCGCTACAACTTTACTAAAGGTAAAAGGCAATAGATGGTGGTGTGGACACAGGAGGGTGGCATGGACACAGGATTTGTAATGGTTTCCTCTACGAATCGTTACGTAGCGGTTAACGTAACTGGCGTAGTGATGGCCGCAAAGATGAGGAAGTACCTTTTTATTCCACTTCTGAATGCAGAGATGTTATAAATGCCTGGGGCGCTATGCTGTCCTGCCATTATTGGTGTTGCTGTCTACAAAATATGTGCCACCCAAAGTATGAATGGTCAGTGTAAGGAGCACAGCACTGTCCCTGGGTGTTGGCTAAAAATGTGACTGCGGGCGCCGCTGGTGGATTTCTGACTCGCATATTCGCACAATCTATACAATCGCCAGTCAGCGCAGTTGGGAGGGAGAGTGCACTTTGTTAAAGTGTTTAGTTAGCATTTTCCCTCTTCAGCCAAACAGCCTATAACTTGTGCGGCAGATGTTTGGACCTGCTAATACCCCTTTCACATTCGCAGACCCAGGGTCATACCCGGGAGTGTGTTCCTGGATGCATCCCGGGACACTACCCGGGAATGTACCCTTTCACGCTGGCCACCCGACCCGGAATGAAGTCGGGCGTGTGGCGTCATCTGGAGGCTTGGCCGGGGCGGCTCTGGGAGGTGTCAGCACCTCCCAGCAGCGCATTTTCACTGCAGTGAACGGGATCTGGGTCACGCTGACCGCATCCCGTGTCGATTCCGGGTTCTACCCATGTCAGGACCTGGTTACAAATCCCAGAATGCTGAACACGGGATATTCGCCCAAGACACTTTCACACTGAGCTAAATCCCAGGCTGATGCGCGTTCATGTGCAAAAACCCAGGATATTTTTGCAAGTGTGAAAGGTGTATAACTGGGCTCAGTGGGTCCATACAAATACCGGGTGTGGTATAGTAGCCCGACAGTCGGGATTCCGACAGTCATTAGTCAGACGTCGGAATCCTGACTGCACAGCGTGGGGAGCGCAATGAAGCCTCTTGCGGGCTCGCTGCACTCGCCACGCTGCGGGCACGGTGGCGAGCTGCGCTCGCCACCTATTTTATTCTCCCTTATTGGGGGTCTTGGACCCCCACGAGGTAGCAGTCGGGATTCCGACGTCGGAGGAATGACTGTCGGGGAGCCGTCCGGCACCCACAAATACCATCAAGTGCCATTACTAATCCATTATTACCTCTTTTTGTTGCATGAGGATTGTGTTGTCACTATGCATTTACTTTTAATATATTGTGAGTAATCTCTTCATCAGAGCAGAACAGGTTTTTTTTTGGTCTGTATCTTGAAGTTAAGTGCATGTTTATCTCTTGTATTATATATTTGTGGTAGTTTCAATTAGCTGCAGGTTGAGTTGCTTGATCTGTTTCTACGGCTAAAGTACCCCACAACAATGTGTCAGTCATTTTTGATTACTGTGTTTGTTGTTTTTTTTTCCTTCCCATCAAAACTGAAGGGAAATTATATTTAAAAAAAAACACAAAAATAATGCATGGGGTCCCTTTTAACCCAAAAAGCAATAACCTGCCCTGAACCTATGAGCCTAAGGGAAAAACCAATGTGGGTTTTCACTACTTTCCAATAACCAGCACTAGGCTGAACCATTGCCAGCATGGTTCCGCATGACCCACGGGTTGTTAACGATGTCCTCAGTAGTGTAAACATGCAGCTCAATTTGACTATTGCCTTTGACTGCAGGTACAGAGTGGGGGCCAGCTGAAGTCCCTAACCAATATTGTTAATGATATTGTTCAGTATGTATGCGCTATTGCACAGGTTCTCAAACAGGCAGGTATCCTGACAGAATCACAAGTGAAATAATTCGCTCTACCTGTGGATCTTTTAAAATGTGTCAATGAGTAATGAGTGCACCTGCTGGGTGACCTGGAAAATGAAAACTGTGGGGTCCTGAGGACCGAGTTTGAGCACCATTGCACTATAACTTTCGCCTGGGAAATCATTCACAATATCACTTATGGAGCAAATTGTTTAGTGTGTACCTGGCTTAATAGAATCCTATATTTTCAGTAAAAGCCCAATACACACTAAAGCCCCGTACACACAGGGGAGATATATTGCTCAGCCATATATAGCTGAGCAATATGGTCTCCTTTTCATCAGCAACCAGAGATGGTCGCTGATGAAAGGGAACCTCTGCTGGTGGTGCTGCAGAGGTAATCAGCTGGTCCTGCGACCAGCGATTAGAACGGGGCTGAAACCGGGAGCGCGCACCCAGCGATTTATCACTGGGGCACACTCCCATCACTGGCAATATGGTCACCTGCGACCATATTTCCAGCAATTTCAGCCCCGATCGCCCCCATGTGTACACAGCATAAGTGATATTACAAACAATATCCCTAATTTAGGTCCTGCTGCACAATATCATTTGTAATTACGTCCAGTTTTATCGATATCCTCATCGTCTCTACATGCAGCACATATTTGACTATATCATCAATGACTGCATGTACGGAGCAGGGACCCGATGATGACTCTGAGCGATGTTGTTTAAAATACTGTTCAGTGTGTGTGCACTAGATAGTTTGCCTGGGAGTTCAAAGGAAATTATTGACAATATTGTTTGTAAACGATACTGTCTATTGTAGTGGTAGCCAACTCCAGACCACGAGAGCTACCAACCGTTCACATTTTCCAGACAACCTAGCTGCTGCACAGGTGCACTCATTACTCACTGACACATTTTAAAAGATCCCCAGGTGGAGCTAATTACTTCACTTGTGATTCTGTGAGGAGATCTGGTAAAACATTAACTGTTGGTAGCTCTCGAGGACTGGAGTGTGCTACCCTAGGTCTAGTGTGTATGGGACTAATGAGTTAACATGCAGTTTTGGTGTAAAGCTATATAAAATTGCAGTAATAAACTGCCCAAAATATATTCTTGGTATTTCTAATCCATACATTACTGCAAAATGTTGACTTTTTGCTTGATATTCTAGCTACTTTGTGAAACTGTTTCAGTTAACAATTCTCTCCTAAAAATATACTTTAGCACATTAAATAAGCTGTATCTCTGTTATCAAAGTAGATGATTCAGTAGAGTAAAGATAATTTACCTTGCTGTACGTAGTGAAACAAAAAGCTGTGGTGTGCACTCATTGTTAAGGTGTTGCAGTCTCCACTTTCTATATCTTCCTTACATTTATTGGTGTGTTTTTTTTTTTTTTTTATTACAGCGTTTGTCATGGAAGCAAAAAATAAAAAGCAGTTCAAACCGAAACCAAAGTCTCAACACAAATCCCCCAAGAGCACCACATTTAAGAAGAAAGGTAAATCTATTTTTAATTAAAATGTATAGTGGAATCTGTCATCGAGAATTGCGCCAACTTTTGTCAAGGCCTTGTCTCATGCCATTGACTAGATCAGAATCATTAGCTCGTTTTAATCTTAAGCTTATATATAATTATTATTTTTTTAAATCTTCAACTAGGGTCTGAGTGAGTATTAGAATCTTCTCCTTCATGAACAAATAATGTATTTAGAATGTTCACAGCAGAAGATGAGTAATGATTAATAGTAGCATGTGACCTGTCTGCTCCTATATTTATGTATGGGTTTATGCGTGGCAGGACCAAGGTGATGAGGTAAGCTGACAATGAGGTAGTGTGAGGAGCAGGGTACCATATTTGCATTTTTCTGTATTATAATGCAAATAAAATCTTTGTGATGGTTGTGTAGATTTCATAGGTTAGGATATCGAATTGTAGCAACGTATTTTATCTTTTTCCTTAATAGCTATTGGCACCCAAAAGCAGCATGGCAAAACTACAGGGCAAAGCCCAAAGGGAAATCCTAAATCTAAGAAGTTTGAGAAGGGCAATAAAACGCCTGACAGAACGGCTAAAGCCAGTGTAAAACAGTTTGTATCCAAAAGTACAAAACAAGGTGATGGCTTTACAAAGAAGAGAAGGCGTCCGGCAGATGGGGAAGAAGGGGGTAAGTTCAACTGAGTGCATCAGGTTTGTAAGCTTTGTTTCTCTGATCAGAAATACAACATTCTCCCTGCCTGCCGCCGCAAGCTGCACACAGCAGCAGGGGGGAGAAGTAGGGCGGGGAGACAGGCAGCAGAAGCTGCGGCCCCGAGGAGACAGGGCAGGTGGGGAGTTGCAGGGAGCGCTGCGCTGGTCCCGCTCGTGCCTATGTATGTGTCAAACAATATAAAATAATATTTAAAATATTAATGTGCTGCAAGTTTTAAAAAAAAACAAATAGCAAGACCCTTCAAATAATTAAATAACTAATTTTTTTGATACGAAATAAAAAGAAAACCTTTATTTTAAAAGAACACATTCCAGTTCACCTTAAAAAGATGTCGAATGCAAAATGATAAAACTTGGCGAAAATCACGGTGAAAGCATTTCTCCATTCTAAAATTTAATACACTCTCGGCGAATTAGAGCCAAAACCCCATTGAAATAAGCGAATTGCAGAGAGTATGAAATGGATAACTGGCCAGCATTCACTGTTAGCTTTCAGCAAACTGAGCATTGAATACAACAAATATCATTTTCGGAGAAAAAATTTACAGTTTTGCTGAAAAACAGCCCAGTTCACCGAAGAGAAAAAAAAAGCGGTGAATCAAGTGCATTGAATACTGGCCTTAGAGTGGTCACAGTGCAGCCAGAGAGGGCAAGAGAGATGACAGGTGCCTAAACGCAAGAAGGGGATTTACACTGTATAGAAGTACATTATTAAATATCAGGACTTATGCTTGCACAAATATACTGGAGATGTTTTCAGTGGGGACAAGAAATGCATTCTAATGAATTGGGTACTATCAGCTGTGGTAAAGTTGTCAATACATAAGCCGCCAAATAAAAGGGCAGCATGTATGGTGTAATGGATAGCATGAGGTCATGGGTTTGGTTCTCACAACGGCCCTAATTTTGTGGAGTTTGTATATACTTCCCGTGCTTGTGTGGATTTTCTCTGGTTACCTGTTTAAAGTGGCAGTCCATTTACAAGGCAAAACAAGGTTGGTTTTGCCTTGTAAATGATTGTTGCTTTATTATTAGGACCATGCTCGATGGAATGCCTGCATCTGTTAAATTGTTTGTCGTCACAGGCTCGGAAGCCAAGAAACCAAAGCGGGATGACTTGAAAAAGAAACAGAGAGAATTGAAACAGACCAGGCAACTTAATGAAAAGAGTAACTATGACATCATGAAAAAGTCCAAGCAGATCTGGGAGAACATCAGAAGGTGCGGTTTAAGCAGACGATCCTGCTCATTGGGCATTTTATTGTGATCTAGTCATGATCCTTTTAATACATGTAGTGTAATTGCTTATAGCAAGTGGTCAAGTTGCATCAGAGCATTGCACACTAAAGGCCCCCCCTTTCGGCGAAGTTGCCTGAAATCCCCCCCTCAAGCTGCCTGGGGTGGTCCTGGGCAGCAGGAACGCACGCAATGTATTGCATGCAGTACTTTTGCATGCGATTCCAGACAGGCCTGACCAGCTTACCAGTGATGCATAATTTAGGCGTGACCTTAATGTTATAGGAATTATGTATTTTAAATTTTATTTGTGAATGGAACAATAATGGGAGTGTTAAAGTAAATGTATAATGTCTGTGATTGTGTTCGAATTTTATCAAAGGGAAGTTTTAATGTCTGATTTGGGAAGAAAGTGATACAAATGTTGTATAACGTAAATCAATTTTTCTTAATGAATTTTTACATTATTCTATTTTAATTAGAGGATGATTTACTTATACAGGTTGAGTATCCCTTATCCAAATATCCGTTATCCAAAATTATTCCAAAAACCATAGTCTCCAAAATATACTTTTATTTTTTGTTAACCTACTGGCTATATCTGTAACTGGCACTGCAGAGGAAATAACATGTAACTGGCACTAAATATGTGCAAGGAGGTGATTACTTGGCATTAAAATTCAGTGTCTGAGATTGTACACAAACTTTGTTTTATGTTTTAAAACCTTGTTTCATGAACAAATAAAATATATTTGTGTATATTATGTGTGTGTTGTGCTTATACAACATAAATGCAAATTGCCTCAAGATACCTCATTCAAATATAAAAATATTCCAAAATACGGAATAATCCATTATACAAAATTCTTTTTGTCCCGAGGATACTCAACCTGTACTCCTAGTTTATGCATGAAGATTCCACAATATTTACTTATCCAATAGATTGGTGCTTACCAACCTTCTCATACAATCTTCTCTTGTCATAAAAATCCAGTACAGCTGTAAGCACTACAATTAGTGGGAAGGAGAGCATTTATGAAAGAGAGATGCCTCCCATATAATGGCTACACAGAAAGTCCTGTTGTAGTGCAACTTATTATTTTTATTATTATTTGTCTAGTGCAGTGTTTTTCAACCACTGTGCCGTGCCACACTAGTGTGCCTTGAGTTGTTCTCAAGTGTGCCCCCAGATCTAGAGATGCCCAAACCAAATTTCAGCATCTCCAGTTAAACTGTTATTTACTGGTCTCTTCTTTTCATGTAAAGGGCCAATGTATTATTATTATTTTTTTAACCTTTGGGGACCAGTGTGTTTTTTTTTTTTTTTTTTTTTATATGGGGGCCAATAGGTTTTTTTTTTTTTTCCTGTGGAGATCTCATGGTGTGCCTTGGCAATTTTAAATCTTATTTAGTGTGCCGTAAGTGTAGTGTATATTACTCAGATTTCTTATGTTTAGAATTGTAAGTGTCTTTTGACTGTATTTTCACTAGAAAGGACTGTGATGCCACAAAGAGGTCTAAGCTAATGGATGAACTGGAGAAGCTGCTCCAGGGAAACGTCAAGAGTGTGAGTGGTGCTGATTGAATAAAGGCATGGTACCCATGCAGTGTTGTAGAGCATTAGGGGGGGGTATGCAATCTGGGATCAAGGCTGTTGATCCCCGCCGACAGCCGTGATCCGGGCCCGTTTGAGGTCAGACCGACCGCAAAACGACAGACGGGATTCAATGTCTTGCCTGCTGATGGGCACAAAGGGGGCGTGTTCGTGAAAACGGCCGTGGATTGTCGATCTGCGGCTTGGATAACGACAATCCATGGCCGTTATCGGCAGAATGGGTCCAACCGCTTCTGAAGTCGGGCCCATTCTGCCATGATCCCGCATCAATGCTGTCGTTAATGACAGCATTGAATAGGGAGCCGCTGTTATTTCCCACGTCGGATATAGCGGCGGCACATTGCAAACCCCCTATGTCTCTTTAACTCTCATAACCGTTCTGTATGTATAAAATGGACTTGTGCATTTTACATCTCAATGCTGGTGTAGGGATTTGTTACATTTATGATGTAAGCTGCGTGTTTGTTCTGAAATACTTATCTCAAGTGTCCCTAGCAGCAGTATCACAAACTATTATTTATTGATAGAGATCGCCTGTATGTGTTTTATGTACACATAAAAGACCACAACATATCTATACACAAGTATGGTACACAGTGTTACAGGTCTATTTTTTTATACATCTACAGGAAGGTAGCCATCTTCTTGTAGACTAAAGAATTAGTGAGTGTGAGCATCCTGTTTATTCTCCTAACTGTTTGCAGTGTGTTGCCTATCCAGACTAATATCCCAATATGTCTAGACCACCTAGAGAGTCTGATTATTTTTTGCAATAAGACCAAAAAGAAAGGAAATTGTTTTAATTTGTCAAGCATACTAAAACCCCAATTATAACTTACTGTACATTTATTTACATATTTTAAACCTACATGAGCAATAAAATGCGTAACTTTTTGGCTAACACGTTCTTTCCATCAAGTGCCTGTCTGACATGTTGTGATTTGTATGGGCATTTCAAAGCAAAAAACATTCATTTCATCTGATTGAATTGTTGTAGCAGCATTTCAATATAATTGTGCATGTTATCACTTTTTTTTTTTCTGCTGTATTTCATGATTTGATATAATACATAGTTTCCACTGGCATAAAAATCCTGTTAGTATGTATGTATTTTTTTTTTGGCACTAACACACACCTACCTAGTACTTAATTGGAAATGGTGACGCTGTAAAAATTCTGCGTGAAGTGACCCGGGATTATTACCTGTGTAATGAGTGCAGTTTTTAGTTGGTCTTTCCTGTGTAACTAGCAGTGGAAACAGCCCTTACCCACAGGTTTGGACCCAGACAGGAGAGGCTGGCCATTGCGCAGCTGACTACCGGTGCTGCCTTGCTTTCCCGGGTTACACATTTCAGTGGAAACCGTGTCAACCTAGGAAAACAGAGCACGGAGACCTGCCAAATTTTGGTGTCTAATGGTTATTAGACATAACATTTATATGCTGACACACATTCCTTGCTTCCATAACGAGTATGTGCAAACCAGGGGATGTTCTGTGGAAATGTAACCTTTAGTGAGTTTGTCCGAAATTAATTGCCTCTATTTCATCTGGGTATTGTGTTTGACAGATTGCATTTGCCCATGATACAACCAGAGTGATCCAGTGTTACATAAAACATGGAAATGAGAAAAGAAGGCAAGACGTTTTTGAAGAACTCCGAGGTATTGTTCTAACACTTTTTTTTTTCTATTTAATAAATATATTTATCTATAAAAAAATCTATCAATATTCTATCGCAGAAGGCTGCTTTTGATGTCAGGTGCAGTACCTAAATACATCCCTAAGATGGAGAAGGGCAGTGGTCCAAGCTATGTGTTGCTGCAAGCACTGAGCGCCTAGGCGCCGCTAACCATTAAGGGTCATTAATCTTAAGGTACCCATACATGGGTCCAATTTGGGCCGATTTTACACGACTACAACGGATCGGGCCGATTAGATCAGGTGAAATCAAAAGGTGTTTACATCGGATCAGATTCGATGCGTGTTTTCGTGCACATCGGATCATGGAGATCTGATGTGCAGCACATAATATAAATCTGAATCAGATCACCAGTGGCACATAGCATGTGCTAAAAAGCACCCAAGATATTTCCTTTGAAGTCCCCCAGCAGCTCCCTGGGAATTCTTTTACATGTGATAAATCACACATGAAAATGGCATATTAATTGCCAAGTTAAATGGAGCCCTCCTGGGGAAGCCCAAGGGAAAACAGGTCTGACTTGTGTCTCGGATAAGTGGGACCCGTGTATGGGCACTGAATGGTGTGTGAAAAGGCAGCCTAGCCCACATACAAGTATGTCTTCATACTACTTTGCTGCAATCATATCAAGCAGCCCCTCTTGGCACATCCGTTTGTGTGAGAATCTTAGTGTTTTTTTTTTCTATGCCTAAATGCATCTCCTTCACAACGAAATGCGACTAGGACGCACAAGAAAACTGCTGATTTTAATGTATTTGGCACTTGCACGACTGAGGGTGCCATCCTAATATCCCCAATATAGACAAATATGATTAAAGACTGATTTTGTTATTGTTGCATTCAGTTAGGGGGTGTTTTCTTTAGAGATCCTATGTGTTTTTACCTGTCCGGAGGCTGCTTATCGGGGGTAAGGCAGCACGCAAAGGGACGCTGGCATCAGGGCTAGTAGGATAAAACCTGCCAAACCTATTAGCTGAGGTAAAGTGCTGCTGTTAATAAGATAGTGCCCTGATTTTCTGACTCTGTATCCAAAGTGCTGCAGTGTAACAGCCACAGCTTTTTCCCTATTCAAGTTTTGTTCTGCCCGATCTAAAGACTCACACACCATATACAAATCTGAGTCAATTTTTTCAGACTCATCATGCATCCTAGTCACATTGCATTGAGACTAGGGCACATTTTTTCGACAAGATGCCAGACGTGGGTCCTGACAACTACATCACGCCAGGCGTCTCGTGCTTCATAGCGTATTGAGGCTAGATGTATGAGGACACATCTGTCCCACCATGGATTAAAAGATGTTTTTGCAAAACCATATGATGATGACCTAATTTCTTGGTGAAAAAGTTGATTTTGAGCCGGCTTGGTATCAAGTAGCCCATGTTCAGAATACTGCATCACCACAATGCACACGTTTGCTGTAATGTTTGTGTCTGTACTTTTTTCTCTTATGTATCCTGCAGAACACATAATCAACTTGAGCAAGTCAAAATATGCCAGAAATATTGTCAGGAAGTTCCTAATGTATGGGTAAGTATTTCATTGTTTTTCATATTTCTTGTTTTTGGATTTAATATTGCTATTGTATGTAAAAAAAAAAAAAAATACTACTTCTGCACGTTCTTGAAGTCCTGATAACCATATGGTTATTGTTCGTCATGCTCAGCTCTACATGCAAATCAATTTCCAGCAAAGAGAACTGATTCAAGTTCCAAAAATGCTGGTTGGTCTGTTGATGATTTCCCCAACCACAGACCATAGATTTGTATTTGATAGTAAAGCAAGTCTAGAGTTTCCCTTGGCAAAAAAAGAGATGGGTTTCAGAATCTGGAAGCTGCAGTATCCTAATTTGCTCTCTGGACAAAAATAATCCATATGGTCAGGCACAGTGAACAGTCAGGTATGTGTACTTCTTGAGGTTTTTTTTTTTTTTCTTCTAAGATCCCCATGGCAGCAATAACTCTGGGATATACTCCCTTTCCTTCAGTTTAGACAAAGTGTTTTTTTCCAGGGACCGCCCACCTGTTGGTATATTATCTCACTCCTTCCCTTCCTCCTTGTCTTTTTTTTTCCTGTCTCCTAACTAGTTTGGAAAGGTAGGGAGTGTTTTTCTTTCCTGCTAGGGCTTACCTCTATCTCAGCATGGAGCTGAGAGGGGTGGCTCCCTAGGGGGGAAGAAGAGTATCTGGTAGTGTGCATTACACTGACTATGCCTGTCAGCCGGAAATTAAGCTTACTTGTTTGCAATACCTCTGGCTCCCATTGGTCATCCGAAACTTACCCACTACAATATGCTGTAAGACAAACATTACAAGTCATTACGATTTAATAAAATGTTTGTTTGTCAATTTCACCTTTTCGACAAATTCACTTGGTATTCAGTTTTGTAATTGGGTGTACAGATGGAGCCCCTGTCGTCCTTGGCCATGGCTCGCTAGAGCCTCCCCTCTGGCGAGCACCGGTGGACAGGGGCTACACTGAACGCACGCACATCCCAGACTCTCGACTGTGGCACTGCCGGTCCATGTCCATCTCCGCTTCAGGGAGATGGGTTGGGGGTCGGGGGTTGGTCGGCGTTAGGGCAGGTGGCGGGGACTCGCGGCAAGCTCCGTTGCTACGGGGCATGCGAGCGTGGGCCCCCCCCCCCCCCTGGTGGGAGCCGGCCGCTGCTGACGATATTTTCGCCAGACCCTGCAATGAAGAGGCAGGCTCCATCTGTATCTATTCTCAGCATCTAGGGCTCTCAGTGTTTGAAACTCTAATATGCATACTGATTTAGAGGATAAGCTTTAAAAAAAAAAATCTTAAATTAATTTGCTCTCTGTAAAGCCTTTCTGGCTGCGATCTTGTTCTCAGTTAGATCCATGGTTTTTGGAGTTACTGCAAGAAGAACATTGTTGTTGCTTATGTGGCGTGCAGATGCACATTCTAAAAAACAGACTGGCTCTTTACCTTATGAAGGTTCTCTGCTACTTTGCTGGATTCTGTGATTGTAGTCTTGTGGGAGGAAAGTCTGTCAGACTACCCCAGGTAAATGGAATAGATTCCTCTACCTACATTGTCCGAACAACCATTTAAGGATGTCAAGAGCTATAGACAAGATAGCGGTCATATAGGAAGAATTCAGATAATGATGACAGCGGTTCTCTTCTGTTAGGAGCCTGGCTTCTGACCTTTATAGAAGAGTGGAAACATTTTATTCATGTCAAACTGGTCATTGGTGTAATTCAACTAGACTGCAACATATCATTTCTTTATATAGTATTTTTATTAATTTCATTTATGCGGAACAATACATTTACCACTTTCTGTGGTCCACAAATAATCACATAAAACATTTAGACATATATAAAACAAGACCTACTTATCTGATACATGAGGGGTTGGTAGTCGACCAAGGAGAGCGTTATTCTTTATTATATTTAGGTTTACTCTTCTTTCAATTTTTTTTTTTTAACTAGTTTTTTGTTGTTCTGTATTCTACCTAAGTTCTTTAATTCTTATATCTTATAGCATTTATTGTTTTTTTTTTTTTTTTTTTTTTTTAAATAAAATTTTTACCGCCTTCCTTGGTCAGACTAGTCGCCCCTGTACATTTTTTGTCAAATTAACAGCTCTACTACGATAACAACCTCTTATTCAAAGAGTTATACTCATGTACCAATATCTTCCAACATAAGCTGGTAGATGTGATATTACTATTTCCCTATTTAAAGGAAGTGCAGCCAAGCTCGGCAACCTTGGATATTAACATTCACCACATTACACCCTTCCCTTTACTTCCCTATTTGGGTCAATTTGATAACCTAACGGAGTAGCAGTGTCATACCCAGTTAGAATATTATGAATCGCCCAAACCCTGGGTCCTAATAACAATAGGTCTATCTATATGTTACTATGAGTTATAACCTTTTATTTGTACTTATGGTTTTTGTATGTCTATTTATTAACTGTTTAAGAACTAAACACACAGGACTAAACATACAAACACGACATTGACAAACACACACCAGATACAGAAGGTAACAAAGTAGGCGGGGAGAGGGGAAGGGGGGGGGTGGATAGCCAACTTCATTGGCTGTATTATTTTCATGAAGAAGATTGGCCAAGTTTGGAGAGGGGACAGGGGGGAAGGGATCGGCAGGGTGGGAAGGGTGTTTTCAGGTTCATTCTCGCATTTATCCTATAGTAGGCTTTAGTTTCCCCTTTTAGGTACCCTGTCTTAATTACCTAGAGCCCATATTCCTGCTTCAGAGTCCCTTTTCTTTACTTATCACCCTTTTTAAAAAAAATTTTTTACATAGATCTTATTGTATGATACCTGCTAGCTCCTACAGGGAGTTATTTTTTATTATTGAATATTTTTCATAGAACTTATATAAGCTCTCAAAGGGCATATTTAATGGGTGCATCCTCTTCGCATGGATGCTCTAGGTGTCAAGCGGACAACGCCGATCTATATCATAGTTTGTGGGCATGCCCAAAAGTCAGGATATTTTGGCTCAAGGTCCCTAGGTATGCCCTAGACCAGTGGTAGCCAACTCCAGTCCGAGAGCTACCAACAGGTCACATTTTCCAGACAACCTAGCTGCTGCACAGGTGCACTCATTACTGACACATTTTAAATGATCCACAGGTGGAGCTAATTACTTCACTTGTGATTCTGTGAGGAGATCTGGAAAACATTAACAGTTGGTAGCTCTCGAGGATTGGAGTTGGCTACCCCAGCCCTAAACAATTTAAAAAATGATGTCCCCTTCACCCCAGAATGGGCGATCGTAGGTATTATACCACAGGAACAATGTGTCAAGAGGATTTTGAAAATTATTGTTGATAATAATACCATCATTTTCTTTATTTAAGGAGAAGCTTTTTTTGTTTGTTTTTTTTTGTTTCAGGATGGAATGAATTTAAGTGTATTTGACAAAATAATTAAAAGTTGCAAGATTTTTTGAGCAATGGTATAGTTATATTGCAATCCTCACTAATTCCACTAAGCGTTTATTAATTAAATGTTTCTCAAATACTTCTTTGTATATGACAAGAGTAGTGGCTAATGATCCCCCAATAGAATGAGTCCCTATTCAGGGGGTTATGGAATTGAAGCGTGGCATTTCCCACAAATTAAGGATCTATGGATTTAATATTTTCTGTATAGATAAATAAGCACATGGATAGAATTGGATATAGTTTGATAATACTTATTGTGTTTGATTTATTATGTATAATTATTTTGTTAATATAATGCATAATAATCAAAGATGGAAATAGTGAATTGTATAACTCTACTAGATCACCAATAAAGAGAAGTGATAAAAAAATAAAGCTATTATTTTTTCTCATGTATAGGACAAAAGCTCAAGTTGCAGAAATAATTAAAAGCTTTAAAGGCCAAGTGAAGAAGCTGCTTCGCCATTCTGAGGCTTCGTACATTGTTGAGTATGCGTACAACCACAAAGCTATTTTGGAGCAGCGTAATATGCTTTGTGAAGAACTTTATGGAAACACATTTCGCTTTTATAAGGTAAAATGATTTGGAGGGAAAAAGTAAGCCTTTGGGGGTTATTCATCCCAGTTCCAACTGTCATGACCCTGGCCTGGTTTCGGGCCGCTCGCCAGTTTATTGGTAGGCAGGATTCGGTGTCCTCTCTGCTGATCGGTGAAAAGGGGTCATGTCTGGGAAAACCACCATGGATTGTAAAAACGGGCCCGACTGCTTTTAAAGCTGGGTCTGTTCTGATGAGCTACCACTTCAATGCGGTCAAGAACGACAGCATTGAATAGGCGCCAGCCGCTATTTCCCCTGTCGGAGTACAGGGAGAATATACAAACTCCACACAGGGTCATGGTGGGAATCCACCTTAGTAGCCTCCTACTAGGATAATAAGGGATACTGGGTGCCCACCTCAGTGGTTTGCCATTCTGCAGGTAGTATTGTTACCTTGCCGTGGCAGTTTGTCTCACCACTTTTATCTTTTCTCCTCCCAAGTATATCTTCCTCCTTCGGGCAGTTTTACCTATACTGGGCTGTGGGAGGGGGCATAGGGGGGAGGAGCCAGCACACCCTGTTGAAGTTTATGTGCACTGGCTCCTTTGGACCCATCTATACCTCATTGTACTAAGTGAACCCCCGTAACCCTTATGGACTCCGAGAATTGGATTTACCAGTAGGTATTTAAAATCCTATTTTTCCTCACCTCATCTCCTCTCCTCTCTTCCTTCCATTCCTGTCCCTAACTAGATGGGGAACAGTTCAGGGGATGTCAATTAAGCACAGGCCTGTGCAAAGACCAGAATGATGGCAGCTGATGAACTGTAAACCATTTCAGACACTGCCACAGACTATACAGAAAATCTTTCTTTACAATTTAAAAAAAAGTACATTGGGTATGAAAGCATTGGGAAAGCATTTGTTGGTTTCTTTTATTTATTGTATATTTTTTTGCTCTGTATACACTCTATGTAGACAAGCATCTATTTAACAGTTTGTTTATTTTTACAGTCAACTGATCATCCTTCCTTAGATAAAGTGTTGGAGGCCCAGCCTGAGAAGAAGGAATCTATCTTGGAGGAAATGAAACAGATCCTTGTGCCACTGGCACAAAAGTGAGTTTTCCTTTTGTGGTTACAAAACTATAGACAGATGTCTTAAGCGGTGATTGGGGGGAGAAGAGAATCGGTACATGTTATGTTTCAGTAACGCTTACCCCCCAATATATTAATGTGGCAGTGTGTGCTACATACTGGGGCATTATGCGCCTTATTATCGGTGCTGATGTGTGGGGCAATGTAAGAGGAGTCAGTAGTTGTGACACCTACAACTGTTGATGTAGACAGTAGGTGTCGTTATCTATTCACAGCGCCACTGTAGTGTGTGAGATTTTGCTTTTGTGCTTGTGTTGGGCTCACAGGCATCGCTGGAGGTTTTTTTTTTTTACTAGTTCTCACTGGCAGCAGAGGTGTTACTACATCTTAACGATAGTGCTTCATCTCGGTAAAGAGGCAAAGCAGGAAGAGTTTATCGGCAAAATCCATTTGACACATTTGTTCTGTCCCTCATATTTTGTTTCAAAGCTTAGTAGAAGTGAGCCATTGTTGAATGGATAGAATAGCTTTTTTTCCCCCTTCAAATTGTAAGTATCTTGGGAATTTTCCAGCTTGAAGCTACATTTTATTTGTGTTTGCACATATCTGTCTACTAAAACTAAAGCTGGCCATGCACCTTAAGATTTATTGTCAGATCTGGCTGGCTGGAACAAAAATCTGATAATATCTGAATGACCATTTTTGTCCGTTTTTCCAGCATTTTGAAGCAAATGGTCAACTATCAATGGCTCCGATAAATTACTAGATGTTTGTTCCAAACAGCCAGATCTGACCATAAGGGCTGTATTCAGTGCTTGCAGCATCCTCGCCATCTAACTCCCTCGCCGGCGGCTCGCCCTTTTTTCTATGTTCCGAGGGAATCCTTTCCATCAGGGGAAGGTGAGGATTCCCCGGAACAGCGAGGTTATAGTGGCAACCCTTGCCGTTTTAACTGCTGCACTTGCCGTTTCCACCTCGCTGAAAAAACCCAGGGAGGTAGAAACAGTTAGTGCAGAGAGATCAGTTAAATACTGACCTGCGAGCTATTGGCCCTGCTTGCCATCATAACTCACCATAGGGCATTGAACTGTACCTTTTAGATGTATGACCAGCTTTAGTTTTAGTACTTTTGTTTTTCTCCCTTGTTGAATACATCCAGTTGAATGCAAGCATATTACTGGAGAGAGAATGACTAAACACTGAAGCACATCAATTTTATGTTACGTAAATAATTTATTGAAAGATGTAAAGGCATGCAGACTAGTAAAAAGCTTGCCTGGATGTTCTCTTAATTTGGTGTTGCAAATACTGTAGGTACAATTAATAACAAAATGTAAACGGCATGTAGAAGATTTACACACACTAGAAAATATAGTACTTTTAAGGTTTTTCAAAAAGTGGTACAGGTTGAGTATCCCGTATCCAAAATGCTCGGGACCAGGAGAATTTTGGATAACGGATTATTCCGTATTTCGGAATATTTTAATATTTCAATGATGTATTTTGAAGTATCTTGCATTTATGCTGTATAAACACATAATATACACACAAATATATTTTATTACCACATAAAATACACACAAACATATTTTAATTGTTCAAAAAACAAGGTTTCAAAACGTGAAACAAAATGTGTGTACTATCTCAGCACTGAATTTGAAAGCCAAGCAATCATTGTCTTGCACATATATAGTGCCAGTTACATATCATGTCCCCAGTGATGCTGTTACATATGTCCCCAGTGAGTTTTTAGCAAAAAAAAAAATTTTTTTCACTTTCTGGAATGTCCGTATTTCGGAATAATTCGGATAACGGATATTCGGATACGGGATACTCGACCTGTACAGCTATCACGTAGACCTGAAGTAAAATATTTCTCCAAATAGAACATAAGTGTCCATGGCTCTTATAAAGATCCAGTGGATCTGTCCTGCAAATTCACATAATATAAAAATAACATGTTAAGTTAGTTAGCAACCCTGAAATTCTCTTCTCAGTGTGGCTTTACCATTGGATGTGAACCTATTCCTTACTGGAGTAGTTGTCAATGGCTACGATGCCAGAACTCCATTCACTATAATTTGATTTATGATTTCTTTATTAAGCTTATTCCGTTTGCTTTATAATTGGATCAAAAATAATACAACAAAACTGGGTAATGCCAGACATAGAGGTCGGCAGGCCCTGCTTGCATTCTATAAGAAAATAGACCTTGATACACAAGGCCCTAGGTGCTAGCTGCCAGATTGCAAAGGTTCTTAATAGGCTGTATGATAGGGTGACACAGCGATATTGGCCAGGAGGATGTGAAAGTGGAAAGTTTCTCAAGAAGCTTTGAAGGACATTGGGGGAAAAAAAGAAATTAGTCTGTAGTTTAAGAAAGAGATAAGGTGCCCATACACAATGCAAATTATCCCCTTGGAGACATTGCATCCAATCCTCCTTCAGCTGCCCGGGATATTCCATCTTCTGCATGTGCTCCCCTTTACCCGCCGCCAGGAAGGGGGTCCAACCTGGAGATCTTACATGCTGCACATATGATCTCCAGCTCCTTTCGGGTGTCTCACACATGCTATTTGGGCAGATCTCACCTGATTTCTCGGTCCAATCCGCTGGAGTCAGGTGAAATCAAGCACATATTGCATAGTGTATGGCGGCCTTTAGATCAGGATTTTGTTTTTGAGAAGGGGAGGGACCACTGCATGCATTAAACATACAGTAGAGCAAAAGAGATTGCAGATTTCGGAGAAGTCACTGCTGATGGCCCTTGAGCCTCCTGGCGGCGGGATCGCATGCCAGTCCTTTTTGCCTGTGATAGATCACATTTGTTTGATTGCCCTTAAATGCCATAATGTACTATAGTTTAAATGTTATCCGTTAGATATAGTGCTGTACTCTAAAGGTGCCCACACACTAGAAAGATCTGCGATCTTAAGATGTGCGCATAAATTAGCCTTCAAATCTTTTGCCCGATCTGGACAAAAGATTTCAGGTAAGCGCACATCTTTACTAAAGATTTTTCTTAAGATCCCGTGTGCGTTCCTATGGATCTTTTGTTAAATCTTCTGATCTTTTGTGCAGCACGTAAGATCAGAAGATTTAGCAAAAGATCCACGGGAGCGAGCATCGGCCGATTTTCGACCGATTATCGGTAAATATTGGCCGATATATCGGCCGATTTATCGCCAATCGGCCCAAAAATCGTTCTAGTGTGTGGGCACCTTAAAGCCAGTATTAATAAGCTGAATTTATATTGCTCCCCAAGATTATCAGGCACTTGTCATGGTTTTGATCAGTTTGGGCTTTTTACGAAGTCCTAGCTCCTACACAGACATACTCCTTAACCCCTCCTTCCAGATGGTTATCCGGTCTTTTCATTACAGATACCATTAAAGTGTGATGTGCTTTGGACACAAAGCAAAGGGAGCTTTATCTTCTTTGCTGTACAGTAATTAGCAGTGACTTAAATTGAATGTTGCTTATTAGCCTTGCTGGCCTTTACCATCTAGCAGTCAGCGCAGTTTTTTTTGCTAAATTTTAGAATCTGTTCTAATTCTGATCATAATTATCCTTTTATAAGGTCAGGAATGCTGGCTCATGAGTCTGCGTTCCTCCTCATAATAGTCTGGTAATGTAAAATAAGCCTCATGTTTTTGTACCTGTTTGTGTCTGCGGTGTATGCTGGCAGGCCTTTTTACTGCTCCTTTTAACATACGTTTTTCTTCTAGTAAGGGTTCTTGGCATCTCCTGCTAGGAGTACATCTGCTTTAATACCTAGCACGAACGTTATTGATCTGCTTACTGATGTGAGAATATACCTGCAGAGAAACTTGGGGACTCAAATGCAGTCGCATTCTGGTTGTAAACTATAGATCTCCTGTGACTGTAGCCTTCTGTATTCTCATTGCATTAGATTGTAGTGCCCACGCAGTGAGGTATTTAAGCCTTAAACAGCACAAAACAGACACCGAGTGGAGACAAAGTGAATAGCAGACCATTTTAAAGTCACTATTTGTCTCTCAATCCCTAGTATAATATAACTAAATATGCAAATTGGCTAAATGAATGCAACCATTTAGTCTGAGTCTTTAATAGACATTAAGACCAAACTAGAAACTTGTTTAGTAATGTTAAAGAAAATATGTAATTTAAAAGAGCTTTGTTCCATTGAAATGGTCTGTGATACTTGTGCCAACAACAAATCGTATTACTAACCAGCAATCAAGGTCATCAGCACAACAGCCCCAGTCTGTAATGGGCGTCGGTGAGCCGGACAAAATGTGGCATGGTATACTTGTGTGCATATTGTTCTCCTCCTTGGTGTCCTTTTGCACACTTTACAACATTTTATGGTACATGACACACTCTTCATGAGTTCCTCAATTATATTCCCAAACCCCAGATTATTAAAGTGGAAATCTGTAAATAATAACTAAATGGATTTCAGTTTGCTTTTTACTAATTCTTATTTAAATGTATTTTTTTTTTGTGATCATATAAAGTACTATATATATGATGCTACTATGAATAAGTCACTGCAAAAGGCATATATTCATGGAAGTTGTCAGGACTCAAATACTGCTGATGTTCTCTTTCATTAAAGGGCTTGGGTTTTATAAAAAAAAAAAAAAAGCCTCTTGTAAAAATGTCCTTTCCCTTATGCTGTCATCCTGCAATACAAAATCATTTTTTTTGCACTTATATGCAGGAGCTGGTCATTACTTTGTCTGGCATACATGTTATGCACTGCAATAGGCGCATAATATCCCAAAGTCATACTCCATTCTGGTGAGGTGTATTAAGTCTTGAAAAGTGTTTAAAATAGAGTGTGATAAACCACCAGCCAATCAGCTTCTGAATTTCATCTTTTTTTGTTAAACAGTCTGTGGCATGGCAGTTAGGAGCTGATTTGCTGGTGATTTATCACTTTATTGTATCACTTTTCTAGTTTAGTAAATCTGTCCCCTTAATCTGGTGTATTAACAAATCTATCTTGTTGAAAAAATAAAAGTTGGATAGTATTTTAATTACTACACTATTAAAACTTTGTTTCCATCCTCAGGGAAGCTGTAATCAAACATTCTCTGGTGCATAAAGTATTTCTGGACTTTTTTAACCATGCAACTCCAAAAATAAGATCGGTATGTAGAAAATGATTTTCATTCAGTAAGCTATCCATTTGATTTATTATAAAAAAAAAAAAAGTGTTTTATTTGCCTCAATATCTGAAATGAGTTATATAGGTAAGACATCCGTTCTTGTCACCGCTAGAATTGAATCCACTATTCAACTGTTGATCTCGCAGAAAGTATCATTGCAAAAATTGTGTTTCTTTATTTCCCTCAGGAAATGATAGAGGCTATTAGAGAAGCAGTGGTCTACTTAATTCACACACATGATGGCGCAAGAGTGGGCATGCACTGTATATGGCATGGAACACCAAAGGTTTGTTAACTTGTAGTTTTTTTTTGTATTTTGTTATATTATATTAAAAAAATGTAAATGTGGTGTAACATTCCACAGGACAGTGCTTACATGTAAAATAAGGGCTAATTTTTATAGTAAGCATGTATAGGGGTAAGAGCGAAAATGGAGAAAGGAAGTACGGTCTATGGTGATTAAATATTTAGGCCAGTGGTTTCAAAACTTCTTGTATCACGACACCCTCAAACATACTTCAAGGCAAACAATTTTTATTGAGAAATTTAGAAACCAACATTAAATTAAGTAAATTGTGTTTTATGTCATCCACAGTTCTGTGGTGAGGGACAGAATTTACTTCCATTTGTCCACAAACCTTTATAACTGATGGCCCCCAGCACTGGTTATGCATGTTACATTGACCATAAATCATTTTAATTGGACCTGGACTACCAACCCAAGGCACCCCTGCAATTGTCCTGAGGCACCCCCATGGTACTAAGGCCCCATGTGATGCAGCTTCCAGTTTGGAGAAAGTTGACACCAACTCATTCAAATATGTACGCAATGCTGATATTAATGTGGTTAAGCTACCACTGGCCGACTACACATGCACCACAGTTGTGTAGAGCAGTGGTTCCCAACCCTGGTCCAACAGTGCACGTTTTGCAGGTCTCCACACAGAATCACCAGTGCTATATAATTAGCTCCACCTGTGGATCTTTTCAAATGTGCCTGAATGAGTGCACCTGCCAGGTGACCTGGAAAACGTGCACTGTTGGGGGTACTTAAGGACCAGGGTTGGGAACCACTGGTGTAGTGCATGCTCCAAGGAACTTTCACAAAGTGATTAACAATCTGAGTGTCGCAAATGTTTTCAGAGCTTGTCTTTGTTTATAGCTCTGGTAAGCAGAAAACGTGGCGCCAGCATCTCCTTTCCCGCCGCCATTCTGCCAGACCATAGGGTTACCAGCTGATAAATGGAGGAACTATGTTCACCGCTGCATGTTTGTACATAATTTAACATAGTATATATCATCCACTAAAGCTTAAAGTGTAATTTGGAGCATCTAGGCCAGGGGTAGCCAACTCCAGTCCTCGAGAGCTACCAACAGTTAACATTTTCCAGGTCTCCTAAAATCACAAGTGAAGTATATCTCTACCTGCGGATCTTTTGTAATTTGTCAATGAGTAAAGAGTGCACCTGTGTACCTGCTAGGTGGTATGGAAAATGTGAACTGTTGGTAGCTCTGGAGGACTGGAGTTGGCTACTTCTGATCTAGGCACTTGGTCTAGAAAGCATTTTTTTTTTTAATTCTAAAATTATTGAACATGTGTCTTTCTGCAGCACAAATGTTGTTTTCAATTTTATTATAGCCTGTCTCAGAAAATTCCCACATCTAATTGCATTTTAGCATCTTGAATCAGAAATAATCATCTGAATGTAAGGTATTACATAAAATGTATCTGTTCTACTATGAGAAATATTGCATTTTAGTGAACATATGACCTTGAGAGCAGCACCAAAACGAATTGAGGGTGTGTAAATTTTTGTTACAGGTCCTCAGATAGGTCTGCGCAAATAGTGGCTGGTCATGAGCAACACTGACATAATCGCTTGTGCAGTGTGGCCATAACAGATTTTCACCTGTAAAATTGGGATGGTAGTGGGGTCCCAGCACTTGAGATGCGGTCGGTCAAAAGCCCTTCTATGTTAACCCTTCCAACAAACCTAATCCCCTTACTGCCTATCTCTCGCTTCTTAAGGCCCCCATACATTAGTCCGACTTGTCCTAGGGACAAGTCGGACCTGATTTCCCGTGCAGCTCCCCGGGAGTGGGACACACGATTAGCCACTTGATGTGCCAAGGTTTGCATATGATAAATCGCATGGATTTATCATATGCATTCCCTGGGGAGCTGCAGGAGGAGGGAGCAATGCGGGGGACAGCAGTGGGCGGGGGATAGAGAGCCGAGCAGGGGGAGGCTGCATAGGGAGCCGGGCAGGAGGAAGTTGGTGAGGTGACAGCGGGAGCAGGGTGCCGGGCTGGGAGAACTTGAAGAAGCTGGCTGCCGGGCAGCGGCGGGAGGCTGGAGGAACAGATAGTTTGAAAAAAAAAAAACACTCATACAGATGACTAGCAAGCCATTGATTGGCTGAGACCTCTCTCTAGCTTGTCATCAGTATGGGCGTTTATTTTTTATTTTTTTCAAGTTATCTGATCCTCCCGGCCCCCGCCACTGCCCGGCAGCCAGCTTCTTGAAGTTCTCCCTGCCCGGTGCCCTGCTGCCACTGTCGCCTCACTGCAACAGCTTCCTCCTGCCCGGCTCTCTATTAGCCAGCATCCCCTGCCCGCTGCTATCCCCCGCACGGCTCCGGGGCCGAGCTGCCCATAAGATTTAGCAAATCTTATGGGCAGCCCTCCCGACCCCGATCCGATTCTCACGGGATCGCGCAATGGATCAGACTGGATGTCTACAAGTGTGATTTGGGCTGATTTTCACGGCCCGATTCATCCGATCAGGTGAAATCGTGCCCAAATCTCATAGTGTATGGGGGCCTTTAGTGTCTAACCCTAACCTCCCCACAGCCTATCATTACCCTTCCTTCTAGTGTCTCTAAATCTAACCCTTAACTCACAGCTAAGCCTTATCCTTACCACAGCCTAACGCTATCCCTCCCTCAAGTGCCTAACGCCCCAACTACCCCCACGCACCGCGGCGTAGTCATAACGACTACCAGGACTGCTGGTACGCTAATTGTGTGTAGAGTTAAAAAGGCCATCAATCTACTGCTTGTTTAAGTAGGATGTGCTGCTTCAACTTTCTTTACTTTGTAATTTATTACATTACTTGCAGCTTGAGTAGTTAAGCTTCTAAACAATGCTGTACAATATGTTAATGATTTTATGTAAATGAGACAAGCCGCCTTGGTATAATCTGATTGATGCTGGGTTTAGGATTCTGTCCTTGTGGTAGGAAGAACAGTCCTGGCGGTCCGCCTTAGACACCATCCCTATTTCTTTACCATGCTAAACCAACAACTTGTTTTAGTTTGTCTTTTCCTGGCAAATTATATTTTTTATTTGCTTTAAACTCCTATCAGTTTTATGGAAACTATAATATCTGAAGTGCGCCAAATACGTAGATGAATAAAAGCATTGTGGAGCAATATTTACTTTGTTTAACACATCCTATCTGAATTAGGTTAAAAGAAAGAAAATTCAGTGTCAGCCAAGCGTTTAATTTGTTAATTTGCTGCTGGGGTGCCCTTGGGATTCTCTCGGCAGTCTGTGATTTATATTTAATCTTATTCTAAAGGATTCATTTGGTAGCAGGAGGTAGATTGTATCCAGCCTTACTCCTCTGGCTTGAGGCACGTCTCCATTCCAGGTCACTTATGCCTCAAACATTGCTTGAGGAAATCCCACACCACCTATGTTCTTTGATCTGATTAGGTAAAAGTAATGTTTAAATTGTACAATTTTTTTAATATCAGAAAGGTACAGTGAGAGCTCAGTGTTTTTGTTTTTTTCACTGTTGATATACATGTCCCTTTGTTCGCATGGCATTAATTGATAAGCTGCAGTCTTTGAATTAACCAGTGTGGAGGAGACGACTACAAATGAAAGGATAACTTTGTTCTTAAACACTCCAATGAGCCCCCTGTCAGATGAAGCCTGGGAATACTCTCCTGCAAGCCAGCCTTGTTTCATATAAGCAGCATGTTGTTCATAAACAACACGCTTGCCACTATTGGTACCTCTGGCGATAGGAATACCAGCCAGATCAGGTGGATTGCTACATATTTTGCATAAAAATTTAACTGCATGGAATTCCACCATTTTGAAATTCTGTTAATTCCCATCTCATAATCTTTTTCAGAATGTTTTTCATTAAATTTTTTGGTACTTATGTATTAGCAGGGCGACCTATTTGCTTATGTATGGCACCGTAGGAAAATCGCATCGCATGCGTTTTTTGCATGCGATGCGATTTTTTTCCTATGCAATTTATTCACTGTTTTCTATAAACGGGCGGTGCGATGCCATCGCATGCGATTTTATAGGGTGCGATGCCATTTACTTTAAACTTATGACATGCAATGAGATTTAGGCACGCCACCCCGAAGTGTGGGGAGCGCAGCGGAACGCGTCCTCCTGATCTTTTCAAACCCCACTATCCACGTCGCGGATCACGTTACAAGTATTCCACGTCCCCTCGTCACGCTTCAGGCTCGCTTTGCTCGCTGCACTATATGAAAATCAACTCCACACCGACGTGGATAGTGGGGGGTATGAAAAGGTCGGGAGGACGCGTTCCACCGCCCCACCTGGGGCTTACTGTGCTTCGGGGTGGGGGTGCCTGGAGTACTTGAAACAGTGGGAGTAAAAGCTCTGGAAATGTAGCTTGCAATTGTGAGAGAAGGGTATTGGTGTATATATAACACAGTCCTCCCTGATACCATTTGTGAAAGCATGGATGTGTGTTGTGTGGAGGAAAATGAGGGTTTCCCCATAGTGCTGGAAGCTTCACATGTGGTATTCAAGAGAATATTTTCTCTTAGGTCTTGTTCTAATGCTGTAAGATGTGTATGTAAGAGTGAGACCAGTTCTCTATAGTTCTGTCAGGATGTTCTTATAACATTATAGGCATAAGTATATATTTATCTGTAAATAGACCTTTCTGGCACAGGTACATCTCCACTGGTAGTCTTTCAAATTAACCAGCAAACCAACTAACCCATCCCTTCCCCCCATAGAATAAAGGCTGACTATATAACTGTATGTCTCTGAAGGTTGATCCACAATCCTAGTCGTCATTGCATTTACAACAGGATGACTGTATTTGAGAGATTATCGATATCTGTTCCTACATTAAAAAAAACCCTAAAGGTGCCCATACATGGTGCGAGGGTGCTGTGCGATGCGGGCATCCCATCGCACAGCACATAGTCTGTGCAGCCTAAATATCACATAGTCTGTGGTGACAAAATATCAGAGATAACCATACTGAGTAAACACTACTGTGATTTTTGGCTGATTTTCACCTGATTCTGATGGATTATGCCATGAAATTGAAAGCATTTGCTTTAGTTCCACCCCAATCTGACCGTAGTTGAACTAAAACCCTTGTTCGTAGGATCTGTTGGATCGGACAGCCTCCGGCAGCACTTGCTTGGGATTGCACGCAATATATTACATGCAAACGGGGCGCATATAATCCTGCCACCTGGGTAGCTCCCGGCAGTTGAAGGGGGGACCTGTGCGACTTCTCCCCTCTGAGAAGTCGCACAAGTGTATGGGGGCTGTAAGTTTTATGTAGACTATGCGGTCATCTATGTTTGTTTATGGAACTACATGTTATGGGTAAGAAGATACTAGGGAGCCAGTGATCACCAGAGAACAAGACCAAACCAGTATATTCCCTAATGAAATAAGTTAAAATGAACACATCTTTGCCTTCGTGAACTGCTCACATAAAATAACAGTTGTAGGCTGAAGAAGCCAAATAAGTGGTCATCTGTACTTTTTTTTTTTTTTTTTTTTTTATGGCTTGAAGATTATTATGTACTATATTCCTTATTTTTTTTTAATTTTTTTATGCAGGACAGAAAAGTCTTTGCCAAAACCATGAAGACATATGTTGAAAAAATTGCCACAGTAAGTATTAAAGAAGTCTTAAGTTGTTACTGGCTCCTTTTACACAATACATTTATGCGGTTGGTTACCGTCTTAGTAGCTTCACATGTGTAACTCGCATATATATTCTGTGATGTGCTGTGTCTTTATTGCAGTTTCAACTAATTATTCGCTTTCTACATTTGCAAATCAAAAATTCTATCCACTATTACTGTAATGGGATACGGTCGCATTGTCGACCCGACTTGGGTCAACAAGATTCTAGGTTGACATGGATGAAGGTCAACAGGTGTCTAGGTCGACATGGTACAAGGTCAACAAATGCGTTGGATTAGGGTTAGGTCGACATGGGGGTTTTATTTACTGTTTTTTGAGCCGACAGGTGGTATTTCATGCCCTACCATCCACTAGGGCGTGGTGGGAGAATAAAATAGTGTGCCGAGTGGCTGCAGTTGACTTCCGGCTGTGTCGACATTCGGGTCAACAAACAGTGAAAAAAATCCATGTCGACTTGTCGACCTAACCCATTTGGCTACCTGTTGACCTTCACCCATGTCGATCTAGAACCCTGTCGATCTAGAACCCTGTTGACCCAACAGTGTTGACCTAATGACTGTCGACTTAGGTCGGGTCAACAATACGATCCACACCCACTGTAATTGCCCAAGTGTCATAGTCTTCCTTTTTTTTTCTCTCCTTTCTAATGTTCCAGTACAATCAACATATCTTTGCTTAGAAAAAGATACCTAACACATGTCTGGCTGTACTGTACAAAGCAGGGAGTCAATGTAGTGTGCGAGGTTGTACATGTAAATGCCAACGTATCTAAACCTCCAGCTTCTCCCGGTCACTGAGGCAGGAGTGTGTGGGAGATAGAGTGAGTAAGTGTGTGTGTGGGAGCTTATGTTGGACATTTTTAAATTGTAGTGAGGTCTTATGCGGGGTACACACCAGGACGACCCGCTCACGATGCACATCGTGAGTGGGTCGTCAGTGTCTCGTCCGACCCGCTCACGGTGACGCGGGGGGGCACGACCCGCTCACGATGTGCACCGTGAGCGGGTCCGATCCGATGGCGACCCGCACCCGGCTGTATGGTCGTCATTGAGATCCTACCTGCAGCAGGTAGCATCTCAATAACGACCGACCGACCCGCGGGACCGCGCATCGGATCGGTATCGGTCCACAGCAGGTCAGAAAAGGGCCCAATCAGCACACAATCTACATCCAATTGATCGGAATTGGATCGAGATTGTGGGGATCGGGCCCTAGTCGTCCTGGTGTGTACCCAGCATAACTGTAAACTGCCATCAATTAGGTACAAAACTCGCCGTTGCTTCCACACAAGAAACATTACCTATTACTTTTTAAAGCATATTTTCAGTGTATTAAATGGTGTAGGATTTCCACAGCATTGTCTCTATACCACTGTTGGTTAATACTCACTGTACTATTTAGCACATTTCCTTTAATCTAGTTACTGTCTAGTGCATTGCTTCTAGAAGGCTTCTATTTGACTTTTTGGCATCTGTAATTTAAAGATAAGGCAAAGGTCATATTTTAAGCAAATAAAAGTAAGCCACGTTTGTGTCAGGACTGCAGGCAGGAGAAACCATTTCTGGATTAGCTCACTTTGCCTGTATTTTCTTGATCAATATGTTAGATTATATCTCTGTATAGTAAGTGATAGATATAGGTTGTGATAGATGCACTAAGCTACTCGTGTCACATCCTGATGCTAATACAAATCAAGCATGGAGTATCTGCCCTTAATTTAGTTGACTGGGCACTCTAACATATGTATGATTAAATGCATGCTACCTTACTGTATACTTAAAGAAGAAATACCATTATTATAGGTTTTCTAAACAAAGTAAATAGTCCAGGTGCCTGCTTTAAGACAATTGCTGAATAACCCTATTGGTCATGCACACTACAGCTGACTTGCTGAATAGAGAAGTGCCAATTCTGTACAAAAAGCTGAATGAAGGGATTTCCGCCTGAATTTCCCGTGATCTGGTTACCCACGTCTCACTATAAAAGCACCTTACCTGTACCTTTTGGACTGACCTTTATAGGATCTGGTTTTAATGACAAAATGAGAAAAACACAAAAAGTATTAAACCTTTGTGTGTAACCCCTTTCCTCTTCTTCCCCAGGGGGAGTTTTCTCATCTGGTCCTGCTGGCAATGTTTGATTGTGTCGACGATACAAAGCTTGTAAAGCAGATAATCATTTCTGTGAGTATCTCTCCTCATACACAAATTGAACCATCAAGTACATAGTGGCTAATAGGCCACACAAAGAAGTCTCGCCTGAAGCCTCAACATTGCTCAGAGTCTTTTTTAGTTTATTGCTGTGTACACATGCTTCGATTGAAGGGTAATTTTCAATTCAATTTGGACTAAATATAGTCAAAATCGAATCGAAAAAAAATGATGAATCGAACAGTGTTTAGTTGCATAAGATGCAGATTTGATCCCGTTGCATGGCAGATCAAACGCTGTCCCATGCTGCTCACTGCAGCATCCCTCCCACATCCCTCCCTCCCTCCCTCCTCATCGATGTCTGCACCTGCTGGTGATAATGAATCGTGGTATCGCCGGCCGCCAAATCAAAGCGCTGTACACCCTAAAGCTTGCCATACATCAGAAAGATATTGTACCCAATCATACAATCTCAATTGATTGTAAGATGGATTGTATGCAGATTGTGTGCACATCTTGTGTACACAATCATACAATCAATCATAAGATGGATTGTATGACTGATTGTATGATGGATTGTATGCACATCTTGTGTACACAATCATGTAGCAGATGGATTGTATGACTGATTGTATGATGGATTGTGTGTCCAAAAACCACCAAGGACTGCCGGGGATTTCAAGGGAAATTGTACACAATCATGAGCGCAATCGATCTTAAGATTGATCTTTCTGATGTATGGCCAGCTTTACACACGGTGCGATTTTGATTGGGATCTAATCGACCGGCAAGAAAAATATATTTGCTTTGGACTATATAATACAGTTCTGCCTGCAGTCATTTTTCCATTAGATTTTTGGGCTGATTTTCGATTCTGCTTATAAAAGCAAAATCAGCTCGTAAAATAGAGCAAATTGAACAGTGTGTACTGGGCTTTGGTCCTAACTGTTTCCTCGTGAGAGGATCTCAGCAGCTGTAAACCTTTATTTCTGTATTTGGTTTTTTATTGCAATGCCTAGTGCATTATAATGATAGAAGTTAAAAATTACATTTTACTTGAAACACTATTTAATTGCTTCTTTATTTCCTAATTGTATGCCTCTTCCTTGTATGCTGCTGAACGTCTTCTTAATGCTTCATACCTGCTGAAATCAACCACTATTGCCAGTGTATGCCCATTACAGGAACTTGCATTGAATATTTTGGAAACGGTCAAGATACAATTTTGGTGTTTTACTGCTAGTTAACACTACAATAATTTTTTATATTTATGCTAGTAAAAACCTTTTTCAAGTGTTGTGTTTTTTTTTTTTTTTTATTATTGCAAGTAAAAAAAAAAAAAAAAAACAGCCAAAGTCTTGTTAGCTGGGTTTGGCATAACAGAGTTTCAGTGTCTAGTTACAGTTCACATTCAATAGATTTACAGGCACAAAAGGTCTACATTGGTGCAGTCATACAAGTGGTCAACACCAGTTGTTGTTTTTTTTTACAGGGGAAATCTTTTATTTTATTTTTACTTACCAAAGTGTACCTTTTTTTGAAGGCTTGTTTTGCTCACCACACTTCAGCAAAGGTGACGCTCTCCTCAAACACTGCACTCCCCATGGGTTACTTTTCCCACTCCAAGTATCACTTTTCCCAATCACTTTTTTTGTTGTTAAATCATGGGTGACCACTATTCTGCAAAACCAAAGGCTCATCATGCTTCAGCAGAGGTGACTTGTGCGCCCGCTACAGGTTTCTATTCCCAGTTATAGTCTAATGCTGTGTACACACTGTCCGATTTCCTTTCCGATGTTGATGATATAGTCAACATCGGATCGGCATTGGATCAACATCGGATGCAGATTGCAAGGGTTTTAACCCTTGCGATCCCGATGCGCGTTCACGTATCGGAAACCAGAAAGTCTTGGCTGCCTTGTCTATATCGTGCAGATCTGCACTATATAGTCAAGATAGGATGCAAATCGGATGTGCCTTAAGATCCTATCCACGATCCTATCTGATCGGATCGTGGATAGGATCTTAAGGCACATCTACCGTGTGTACACACCATAAGTCAGAGGTCCTCAAACTATTTTACTCTGGGACCCCATCAGACAATAAAAATAGTGACAGGACCCCAGCAAGTTACTGCAGAAGGTCATCATATCACATGTGTAGGCAGCAGACAGCACATACATGGCAGCATTGTGGAGGCACAGAGTGATGGGAGGAGTCTAATATAACAGACAATTCAACAGATGTTTCAGACTCCTTGTATCACTGACTGAGATTAGAAAATTCATCAGCCTGATGGTCAGCAACATGGAGTCTCGACCCCATGCTGAGAAGGTTGGGGCCCACTTTGGGCTCAGGACCCACAGTTTGAGAACCGCTGGTCTAAGTGATGCAAATGTTGAGAAAACGTGTTGACTATTTACCGGTATACCTTTTTGTACCTGTCAAACTAGTGATATAGATATAATTTTGTAGCTCTGTCATGCAGAACCTGTTTATAACTTATTTTGAGAAAAATCATTGCGTGCTCTAAATTCTGTAATGTAAATGTAAAATGTTGCAGTACATACCCATTGTTATACAGTAATGTTGCCATTTTATGCAAGAAAAGTAAACCATGTTCCCATAGAAGATTATTACAATGGGGGTGGGGCTTATTGGGTACAATGCCCATATACACAAAATTACGTTTTTTTTTTTTTTTGTTACTGCATTAAAATAAGCTTGAAATGAATCTTCAGCCCTACGCTCAGAGTGCCTGTTGTAGAAGTGATGGATAGTCACATAGCCTTGCATTACATCCGTTACTAGTGCCCATTACAACATTCATTTGGTAACCAGCCATCCATGCTGAACTTCTGAAACCTGTACAAGACACTTAATATAAGACACTTACATTGCCACTCCTATATCATAGGAAATAAAGCAGTGTCTGTACACCCTTCTTTTGTTACTATATTTCTATACTCTGAGCCTGGTATAAGGGAAAAGTAACCTCTTTAATACAAATTTGTGTAGCTACATATTGAAGAGAATGTATTAAAAGAACCACATGCGCAGTTTATCGGTTTAGTTTTGTATTCATAAGAAAGAAAAATCATTTTTTAATGAGATGATCACTAATACATTTCCATGCCCTTAATAAGATTAGGGATTTGTTGTTTGCCTTCTCATAATCTATTTCAGTTTGTTGAAAAAAAAAAATCCGTTTTTTTTATTTTTTATAATGCACCTCTTTTAATTCCAAACTGTATTTGAAAATGTTTGTTTCTGATGCCTTCCTTTTTTATGTACCATAAATGATCACATAATTGTGGCATCTATATTAATATTGCTTTAGCTTACCACTACAACATCTGCAAACATTGAATACAGTACATTTGAGTGTAGAGGTATTTTATTATCCCCCCCCCCCCCCATACACTGTGCTCTGTCACTGCATGCTCTTTACTGCTCACATGTAAAGATTTCTGTGGTGAAGCCTGCTCCCTTTACACAGTGCACTGGATATGTATGCTACTTATGTGTGCATACTTCTATGTATGCTATGCCGTTTTATGTTGATTACTACATAATCCATAAAACCGTTTTAAAGCCCCAACAAATAATAATAATGCTAAATATGGGTTCATAAAGAGCAGCATTATATGTAAATCTGTTTTTCCTGAACAAAAAACCCTGTTCTATATTAGATGCATCCCATCCACCATGCTTTGCTTGCACTTTGTCACGTCGATGGCGTCTGACTAACTTGACAGGCCAATCTCCACAAAGCGCTCATCCTGTGAGATTCTTTCCTTCATTGTGGTCACTAAACCCCTTTTTCTGCTTCTTTTATGCAACAAATCCTGGCAGTTGTGTCGCAGGCTAAATAATCAAGCACATTGCATCTCAATTGCTTGAAAGAGTCTGTTGCACCAGATAAATCTGTCAGGCTTTCATTAACCATTCGCCATGAACAGTTTCGAAGTGTCTGCCTGTGTCCATATTTTTAGCAGACCTTTTGTTTTGTGGCTCCCCCCCCTCTCTAGATCTTCAGCTGTAGCAACCACATTCGATATAAGAACAAATTCACCACTCTTCTGTTTGGATTGTTGGTGTTATACTAGTTTTCTGTCATGTCTAAGAATGCAGAGCTTTTTCTTCTTCAATGTTTTTTTGTCTGTCGGTGAACAAAGAAAAAGTTAGCCAAAGTACACTGTATAGATTATATATAATCTATATTCAATTCTCATTATCTAGGGAATGTATAGAAAGGTAATGCTGCTCATCACTGCTATGGTTGTTATTCATGTGCCTTGTGCCCCAGTGGACACTAGATTGCCCCCTACGGAGCAGTTCAAGTGTTGGTATGTTTGCGTTAATGCAGATTGCCCACCAGGTGGCACCACACCCAGTGAAGCCTCTCCACACACATACAGACTAGATGCGCTAAGCATCCCGACGGGCACCAGAATGCTGACATCATTGAGGATGCCAGGCCTGGTATACCGACTGCTGCCACCCCGAATGTAAGAATGCAGGCAATGGTAGTGTTAGGCATTTAGAGGGCAATTGGGCTGCTGGACAGGCAGTTTGGGTGGGTTATGAACTAGCATGGAGGGAGGGTTACGGGGGGCAGGGATAAGGTAAATATACTTGCCTGAATCCTGCGCAGGTTTCAGGATACCTTCAGTAGAACATAAAAAAAAATATTGTAACTTGCTATTTATTTATTTACAGTTTCTTATATACCTACAAATTCTCTTGTGTATTACAATTGGAAACCATGATAAAACAAACTGGGTAGTAACAGACAGACATATATAGGTAGGAGGGCCGTGCTCACAAGCTTACAATCTATATTTGTAAGGAAAGACCTCAATGAGCCTGATGTTTTTTTGTTTATTTTATTGCTCCCAACAGAAATGTTTTATAACTTGATTGTATATTTATTAGACACCAATGTAAAACCAATCATTGTAGCCATAGTGTTGATTTCTGCAATATTTAGATAGCTATGTCTAGATATAGATTGTTCTAATAAAGGCTACTCCCCACTTCTACGGACAAAATTACTCTTTGTGAAAGTCAAAACTGTCACTGCTCAAAGTGAAAGTACATTGTAGAAGCTATCATTTTGAGTGGCTTTTAACTAGTACATAATTTAGTATTTGATTTCATCTTTACAACATGCTTTTGGATTGCATTTGTGTCGTCTCTTGAGAGTTGCCACTGACAAGGGTTTGGTTTTTCCCATCTTTGCCTGTCCTCATTTTCCTGTCCCTCCAATGTTGCCATTGGGCGGTATTCAATGAGAATACCTGCGAGGTGCAGCTAATCCTTTTTTGGATTCGCTGCACATTTGCCACGTTCCGGAGCCTCACCGGCTCCGGTATTCAACGGGCGGTATTCAATGAGAATACCTGCGAGGTGCAGCGAATCCTTTTTTGGATTCGCTGCACATTCGCCACGTTCCGGAGCCTCACCGGCTCCGGTATTCAACGAGTCAGGGGCAGCGAGCCCCTGACCAGCGAATATGAGCTCCTGCGGCGAATGCCGCAGGGAGCATGAGGATGGTGGCAGGCAGAGAGATGGAAGTCTCTCTGCCTGCCCCAGAACGTTTGTGGGGGGGAGGTGGGCTCCCCGGGTGCCAGGCAGCACAGGCTGCCCCCCGGGGGTGCCAGCAGGGGACCTATATTCACTACACCCGATCGTAACGATCGGGTGCAGTGAATATATGAATATGTAATGAGCGGCTCGGCTCTGGCGCCCCCTGCTGGCTGCTGTGTAAAAAAAAAATTATATATATATTTTTTTAAATTAAATATATATTCATGTGCTTACAGCACATGAATAAAAGTAGCATGCCCCTCCTCAGAATAAAATTCCTGATTTTTTGACACCAAATGTAAAAAACAAAACACTTTATTTTAAAAGTTCACATTCCACTTCTCCATCAAAAGATAGCGATTGCTACTCGGTGAATCATGGCAAAAAAAACCTTCAAATGTATTCGCCATGTGGTCATTGAATAGGGTGATTCACCGTTTTTGTCCAAAATTCGCCAAACAGCACAAATTCGCCATAAAAACATGGCGAATCAGGCTCATTGAATACCGCCCATTGTCCTGCTCCTAGGCCGCGGTCACACATGATTAAAAATGAGTCGAGTATTTTCGCAAAAAAACAAGTATATGATGATACAAATACAAACACACTGTCACTCTAGCTTGTCGGAAGTGTTGCTACCTTGGTTAGACAGACCCGCATCTGCAATATTTTTTGCCTTTTCATTTACAGTAGACCATTGCAAAGGAAGTTCTAAAAAGGCCTTGCATAACTACACTAGAATATGACAGTATTACTTTGGTAATTTTAAAATTAAAAAGAGCATTGGTTTTTACTTTTAGCAAATTCAGTCTCTTAGTGGTTTTAATAATGGCCCAAAGATTGAGGAGTAACGGACTAGGCAAATTAATCTTAAGTAGTCACATTGAATATATCAAAGCACCAATTTATAACCCCAGAGAACATGTTTACTGTTCCCCATGTGCTGTTTACGTTTTAATGCTTGCTGCTGTGTGTTTATTACAATGAAGCATCTGCTTGCTTTCTCCACAGGAGAGACATTTGTCCATGAAATATTCAGTAGCCCCATCAGCAGCCATATTTATATTTAATCATGGCGGTGAAGTAATAAATTGAAATTATTGATTCACATTGCAAGCAGTAGCTAAACAGACATCCTGTTTGACTCTGCCTTGGCATTTCGCTGTAATCTACTGTTCTTACAAGTTTTGTGGCCCAGCATATGGTATGAATGTTACTAATGGTCAGTTTCCTTTGTTATATCTTGTCATTTCTTTGCACAGGAACTTATCAGCTCCTTGCCCAACCTAATCAAAGACAAATATGGAAGGAAAGTGCTGCTCTATTTATTGAGCAGACGTAACTCCGCACATTTTCTGCCTGAGATCATTGAAGTGCTCAAACAGGGAGATGTCAATGCACACAGGTAATGTCACGTAATATATAGATTTTTAGAACATCCAAATTAATCTTGCTGTGCTGCTTGTTCTACAACTTGAGGGCATTAAAAGATTTGAAGAAGTCAATTTCATTTGGCTTGCACCGTAAGTGCAGTCCTATGCAGCACTTATGGTAATACAGGACTTGCTGATTTTCATTTGTAGGCCCATAGTGGCACGCAGGAATTTACAAGGTGGAGGTGATGTTGTATTGCAGGTGTTTCTATGCTGTTATGACCCAGCATGCTCTTATCCTAAGCAACATTGTTATAGAATTGTTGTTGTGTGTTTTTTTGTTTTTTAATGCTGCATGCTGGGAAATAAAGGACTTTTGCCTATTTCAGTTCTTTTGCTGAAGATGGAAATGTCAGCAGTCAGTATGTGGCATGAATGAAGTATGCACCTGTTTTTTATCCAGGATGGCTGCTAAGAGCTGGGCTATTTTCATTACACTATGGTAACTGCTGTCTGACACCTCCTCTCAGTGACCAGAAAGAATAAATATCCAGCATCCTTATTGTTTTGAAATCTGTAACTTATGTTAGTCACCACAATGTTGCTGTATACAATCAGGGGCGGATTGGCCTGCCGGGAAACCGGGCTATTTCCCGGTGGGCCGGCCCATAATAGACCTAAAACGGCCGCTCACCCCCCTGGCTGGGCCGCGGACCGCACGGCCGCGGCCGCAGCAGTTTTCCCTAAACAAATATGGCTGCCGTAAGTAAAAGTAAATGTAAGCAGCCAGCAGTAAAAATGGCCGCGGGAGAGCTGGTGCGCATGTGTGGCCACACGCAGCTGCTCCCGCGGTTCTGTCACTGTTACCTGCTGGCTGCTTTAGACCCCCGCTGCTGTCAGGCTCTGTGGCTGCCCGGCAGACAGTAAACTGTCACACTGACTGCATTGAGGCAGCAGCGCCGGCAGCACACAGAACTGAGCTCTCTCCTGGCTCCCAACCCCCTTGATGTCATCAATAATGACAACGGATCCTGGAAAGGGGGCGGAGCTTCACGAGTGGAAGGGGGCGGAGCTACACGGGCACTCAGTTAATGAAAGAATTTGAAAGAAGCCAGCTTTTAAGGTAAATACAGTTGTGGTGCTGATGTTACACAGCACTACTACTGGTGCGTGCATTATGCAGCACTACTACTGGTGCTGGCATTATGCAGCACTACTACTGGTGGCAACTGATGAGGGCATTATGCAGTCACTGCATAATGCCCTCACCAGTTGCCGACAGTAGTGACACTGCATAATGCCCACACTGCATTGCAGTGTCACTACTGTCAGCAACTGATGTGGGCATTATGCAGTGTCACTACTGTCGGCAACTGGTGTGGGCATTATGCAGTGTCACTACTGTCGGCAACTAGTGTGGGCATTATGCAGTGTCACTACTGTCGGCAAATGGTGTGGGCATTATGCAGTGTCACCAGGGCCGTTTCTAGAGGCGGACAAGCCGTGCAGCAGCCCGGGGCACCGCACGGCTTGTCCGCCTCTGATAAATAGCTGGGGCGCCCAGCAGCTTCTCTAGCGTCGCCGCCGCCTCCCCCCTTCCTATCCCTTGCCGCCCGACAAGATCATCACGATCACGGCGGCCGCGGCGGGACATTGCGACTGCGCACTTGCGTCCTGGCTCCAGCAACAAGCTGGCCGCCGGGACTCTGCAGTCTGCACAGGAATCCCCCATGTGTGCGGCGTGACATAATGACGTCACGCCGCGCTCGATAAACGAGGAGCAGCGCAGCAAGATTTGCTGCATGCCATGCTGCTTATCTGGAGAGAGGAGCTGCCTGACAGCCACCCTGACCCCGGGCTTAAGGTAATTAATTAAAAGTGCCCGGAGAGGGGACGGAATTGAGGGGGGGAGGGGGAGGGAATTGAGGGAGGGAGGGAGGGGGGGGGGTGCGAAGTGTGCCCACTACCCACCAATGTGTATACATTTATACATCCACTGCCCACCAATGTATACATTTATACATCCACTGCCCACCAATGTATGTATTTTAATATGCCCTCTGCCCACCAATGTATATATTTTAATATGCCCACTGCCCACCAATGTATATATTTTTATATGCCCACTATTGTGTATATTTTTATATATCCACTGCCCACCAATGTGTATATTTTTATATGCCCACTGATGTATATATTTTTATATGCCCACTGCTACCAATGTATATTTAAACACCACTGCCCACCAATGTTTATTAACAATAGGTGGTAACGTATAAATTAATGGCGCAGGCCAGCAATATATATGTTACTGCCTATTATTAATAAACATTGGTGGGCAGTGGTGTTTAAATAAATATACATTGGTGACAGTGGGCATATAAATATTGGTGGGCAGTGGGCATAAAAATATATACATCAGTGGGCATATAAAAATATACATTGCTGGGCAGTGGGCATATACAAATATATACATTGCTGGGCAGTGGGCATATACAAATATATACATTGGTGGGCATCGAACATTGGTGGGCTCATTACATTGTGCAGCGTAATGTGTAATTGGCATCACAGTGTGCGGCGTAATGTGTAATTGTCATCACAGTGTGCGGCGTAATGTGTAATTGTCATCACGGTGTGTGACATAATGTGTAATTGTCATCACGGTGTGCGACAATGTGTAATTGTCATCACGGTGTGCGGCGTCATGTGTAATTGGCATCACGGATAAATAGTGTATAATGATTCAAGTAGCCTGTCATTGTTTGGCCTTGATCTGTGAGGCGTACTAGTAGAGGCGGATTGGCCCACCGGGAAACCGGGCCATTTCCCGGTGGGCCGGACCAGATTTCACTCTGGCTGGGCCGCTTACCTTTGTTAGAAGCGGCCGCAGCCCAGCCTGGTCACGAACGGCAGCATTGCCCACAACAAACATGGCCGTCGCATATATGCATATATTAAATGCACATATGCGGCGGCCATATTGGTTTTGGGCAATGCTGCACTGTCTGAGGAGTGGACGCAGGATGCCGACGGAAGCGCGGCTGTGAGTGATGTCCGCACACCCGCCACCCCCCCTGGCCGTGGCGACAGCAACCCCCACCACCCCCCACCCCCCCCCCGCAGTGAGGAGCATCGGGCAGACAGGGGAATCAGCGGCCGTTGATTGGCTGAGAGAGCCCTCTGTCACGGCTCTCAGCCAATCAGCGGTTCACCTTTACTTTACTTTTCAAAATGGCAAGCCCGCTGTCATCGCTCCACAGCCCCCCTTCACTAATGTGCACTAAGTTTTGGGGCCATCCTGCTCACTAAAAGCTGCAAGACATGCACAGGCAGCACACTGCACACCACAAAGGTATTCATCCTGGGGGAGGAGGGATGCGAGGGATTGCATACATCTGTATGCTGTACTGTATGTGTGTCAGTGTGCCCCATGCCATTATACAATGTGTGTGTCAGTGTGCCCCATGCCATTATACAATGTGTGTGTCAGTGTGCCCCATGCCATTATACAATGTGTGTCAGCGTGCCCCATGCCATTATACAATGTGTGTGTCAGCGTGCCCCATGCCATTATACAATGTGTGTGTCAGCGTGCCCCATGCCATTATACAATGTGTGTGTCAGCGTGCCCCATGTCATTATACAATGTGTGTGTAGGGTCACCACCCGTCCGGTTCGCCGGGTGTTCAGCAGTAGCTTGGCTGAGCTCCGACGCATTGCGGGTCCTCACTTGGGGCAGTGACCTCCTCTCTCTGCTGAGTGAGGTGACTTCCCCATCGTGAGATTTTGCGCCTTCTCCGTTGCCTCATGCTGTGCTCATTTGTCACCGCCGCTGGTCCAATTGGGCCTCTTGTATCTGGTAAACTTTTTTTTTTTTTTTAAACCGTGTGTGTGCTGGCTATTTGTGCAGTGCGCATCTGCTTTGTGAAGTGCGCAGTAGTTCAATTTGCCTTTGACTCCAACCTGTGGGGCATATATATAATGGGCATCATGTGTGTGGCATATGTATAATGAGCATCAAGGTGTGGGGAATATGTATAATGGAGCATCACGGTGCGGGGCATAATGTGTAATGGGCATCACGGTGTGTTGAGTAATGTGTAATGGGCATCACGATGTGTGGCATAATGTGTAATGGGAATGAAAGTGTTTGGTATAACGTGTAATGGGCATTATAGCACGTGGTATAATATGTTTTGGGTGTGTGACGTGTAGCAAGCATAACGGTGTAAATTTTTGACGCGCGCCTTCGGCGCGCACTTTCCCTATTGTCCTTGGTTTTTAAAAATTGTTGAGCCCTTGCATAACTCGTAATGGGCATCATGGCCTCTGGTGCGCACTGTCACTGTTGTCTTTCTTTTATGAAAAATTGTTGAGCCCTGGCATAATGTGTAATAGGCACTATGGCATGTGGTATAATATAATATAATTTTTGGTGCGTGCCTTCAGCGTAACATGTAATGGGCATCACGGTGTGTGCCATAATGTATAATGGGCATCAGTGTGTGTCGTAACGTGTATGTGGTATTACCGTGTGCGAAATCAAGAAAAGATTGAAGCAAATGTAAAAAATAAGGCGGGTCAATGGGTGGGCTGTGGGTGTGGGTGAGCTACTAGCCATGACCCCACAGCGGCAAAAATGGGGCGTGACCTCATTGAAATAGGCCACGCCCCCATGTCACTAGGTTACGCCCCCTAAAAATGTTGGCGCGCAACGGGTACCCTCGGCCCCCCTAGGGCTGCTTCAAATAATTTCCCGGGCTGCTTTTAATTCCCAATCCGCCCCTGTATACAATACATGAGGGTCTGTCACTGCACTGAGCTTGGTTTGTGACTTGGTCACCTAGTTTGCTTCAGTGCATGTGTTCATCTGCCTTATGTAATTGCTGACCCTGCAGTGTTTGCCTGCTCATGTGTCCACTGCTAGGTTGTCTGTTTGATAATAATGGCAGAAGATCAATCTTTCTTCCCCCTACTGCTCTTACACAGTTGTGACATGAACAGAGATCTCTCTCCATGTAATGCTTAATCCAGCAAGCCACATGTGTTTAAGGGCATGCTGCTTCCCCCATGCTGTCCTTCCTAATACCACACATTATTCTGTTTTGTTACATTCAGAAGGGAGGCAAATGAATACTATGAAATATTTAATATCAATGCACTTGTCTCTAACACATTCCACATAAATGATACAAATATCCTAGAGAAAAGTAGCAGTAAGCTTTGTTGATCCATAGAGCAGATTATTTTTAAGGAGAAAAGCACACACACACACACACACACACACACACACACACACACACACACACACACACACACACACTGTCCCCACTCTCATCTTGTCCTCTTCTCCCCGCAGTAAGAAGGACCCTGCAGTGCGTCACCGTGAGCTGCTGGATGCTATTTCTGGACCTTTGTTAAAATATCTTGGAGAGAACCTGCAAGATTTGGTGTTACAGAATGCCATGTGTGTCATGGTGACTAATATTTTGTTGTATGCAGTTAAGGACACGCTGCCTGTCATGTCAGCCATTGCCACTATGGCAGCAGAAGAATTTGTGCCAGGTGGCAAGGATGGAGAGGTATTGCTCTTTTTTTCTCTCAGTAACCTTACAGCAGTGTTAAACCGAATCGACATGCAAAATGTAGTATACACTCGGTATGCAGCTTCCACTAGTAGTATGTCAACCGTAATATACTTACTCTTTTTCACCACTAATATGACAAAAAATGCAGTGTGACTCAGAAGCACAAGGAGACTCTGCTGAATAATTTGATTATCTACACTGGTATATAAGTGGGTCTCTGACTGTGTATATCCAGTGCTAAGATGTAGCTTTTTTCCCATACTAGTACAGTTGTGCTTCATATAGACTGTCACACACTGATATGCTGTACAAGTAACCTATAACTATGTAAGGATTCAGTACTGAATCCCGGCAGTCGGGATCCCGGCGTTCAGAATCCCGACAGCCAAAATCCCGACAAGGGGGGGGACGTGGATCGCCCCCCCCCCCCCTTGCGGGCTCGCTGCGCTCGCCACGCAGCGGGCCTGGTGCCTCGCTACGCTTGGCACACTAATTTATTCTCCCTCCAGGGGTGTCGTGGACACCCACGGAGGGAGATTGTGTCAGCATTTCGGCGGTCGGGATCCCGACCGCCGGGATTTTAACTGCATCCCCTATGTAATCATCCGTCTCCTCGTGTGTTTCAGTCACATCACTTTGACTAAATGCATTTTCTTTTTTTTGGCAAAAATAAACACCTGATGCTAGTGAAATTGCACAGGACCTACTGGCTCTCACGCTGGGCATCTCCTGCTATGTAACGTATTGTGGCTAGATGTAGGAGGATGAATCTGAAGATACATATAGAAATGATGGCTTGAAGTTGTGTGGGGGTTTTAGTTGCCATATCGTGATAAAGAACCTCAGTCCCTGTGTGTACAGGGCAGCGATGGAAAGCTGTCAGTCTCCATGCCCCCTTGGGGTGGACAGCTTTCCATCGCTGCCCCGTACACACCGGATGGCTTTCAGCTGAAAGTTGCCCAGTGTGTATGGGGCCATTACTCCTATATTAGTAGGTCTGGTCAGACTAATTTGCCATGACCAAAATGTAGTTTGTTGCAAAACCACTGACCCCTGGTTTCCAGTCTTGCATACAGCATTCTAGCTGCCTTCCTACAGTAAAATCCTGTCATTACAAGGGGTTGCGGAAAAGTCTTTCTTTGTACTACAAAGCTATTAGAGAGCTGTTCTTGCTGGACACCTAGGGTTATATTTACTAAAGTGTTTGTTTATAGAAGTGGAGATGTTGCCCATAGCAACCAATCAGTTTCTAGCTATTATCTTCTAGAAGGTGCTAGATAAATAAGTAGAATCTGGTTGCTAGGGGCAACATCTCCACTTAAAACATGGGATCTGGAATTCTTTTTATTTATCATTGCATAGGCGGCAAGTGACGCATAATGCAAAATAATAATAATAAATAGTAATTGATTTTTATTCTGATCTTATCAGTTGTTTTAATATTAAATTGTTATACTTACAGAATATCCCACAGTATTGTGAATGATTATCATTGTGTATTAGCCCTGCTTCACCCTTGTGTTTTAACTGACGCATAATGCCTGAGAAGTGCCGGTATCGGGGGATAATGACCCCCAGCATTTTGGCTAATTGGATAGCCCCTGGCAAAACAATTACACAGTATGTAGTATACGTTGGTTATCATATGTATTAAGGATTTGCTTTTGAAATATCAGTACTGTATCGAGAAACACCTGAATTGTACAGCAAAATCTGTAATGCAGGGTTTTTGTTACCGCCAAATTGGTTGTGTGGTGTTTCATGTAGCCAGTTTATGTATGTGACCTCCTCTTTTATGGTTTTCTTTAAGCTTCACATTGCAGAGCACCCCGCTGGTCATCTGGTGCTGAAATGGTTGATAAAACAAGATAAAGACTTAAAAGAAAATGGTAAAGAAGGTAAGATGATGCATGTTTGAATATTTTGATATCTTCTATAGAATATGAAGAATATGTTAAGACTACATCAAGCTTCAATGATCTAATAATAAACAATGTACACTCTACAATTTCTATTTAGGTCACCGGCTACATTTTTGTGTGTGCTTATGTTTTACATATTGCCGTTTTGTGTGATCTTCTGCACATTCTGTTTCTTGTATAGTCATTACTTGTGTGTTAAATAATGATTACTGTACTTTGAATTGCTCGTACTTTCATTCAGGCAGCAGGTGTTGGAAAGGGTCTATCCCATCTGCCGCACAGTGGGAGCCATTAGGAGCACACTTCTGAAATGATTATATAGATGTAGAAGAGTTGGTGACCAAAGTGCTGCTCACTGTTCTGCGTATAATATCCATGATGACTCTGGATTTTATATTTCTCGCATAAACTTGTCGTTGTTGACACTTAAAGTACTGAATGCCAACAAAGTCCTGTGATTTTCATATTCTAGTGTTCAAGGTGTTGGTTATGATTTTGGGGTGACATCTGATCTAATGGGAGATGTATCAATCCTTGGAGAGTGATGAAGTACCAACCAATCAGTCTCTAGCTGTCATTTAACTGCTTTCTATTGTATCTTTTTTTCCAAGGCTAGATAAATCTCCCCTCTATATGACTATATATGGGGAGGTGTTTGAGAACCACTGGTCTCGAACACTAAATCCAGTAATTTTGTTTTCTACCTTTTTAACCAGGATGCAATTAAATGTGTTTGTCTGTTGAGAACAAATCTAAATTGAAGCGTCTGCATCATTGGCTCCATACCAGGATACTAGTGCAGCTAAATAGTGCTGCTCTGTATTTAATTTACATATGGTTGGCACTTGTTACGAATACAAAGTTCACCATAAAGAAAGAGGCAAACCCAACACAAAAGTTGCGTTTATTAGGTGATCCTCTGTTGTCTGGAAAAGCATTCCTTGATGAAAAGTATATCTCTTTTCAGCCATTTGGTAAATGTACAGTCTTGGGCAGAAGCTATGAAACAAAAACAATTTAGCATATTAGAACATGTTGCAAGGTCTTAAACATTGAGCGCTTGTGATTAATGAAGCATATCCAGGCCTGCCTGCTTTGCATTATATGAGCGTGTTGCAGAATGTTATCTCCTGTTTTATAAGTGAGCGAACTCTTATGCAAGTGTCTTATTAGAATGTTCACTCCTTAACTAATTTGACATAGTACGTGCCATAGTATGGGCTCACTGACCATGTATATGAATATTTTCTATTGTTGTTCTATATTCCAAATGGTATTAAAATGTGAATATATAGTGGGCATAATTTTTAAGTAAATAAGATATATTTTCACTCTTTCATTTTTCTAACCACAGAATGCTTTGCTAGTACGTTGGTAGAACATGTGGGCATCAAGAACCTCAGCAGCTGGGCACAAGTTAACAGAGGAGCCATAGTCCTGTGTTGGTAAGGACAATACGGTTACTTTTTCTTTACTTACTGGTATGCAAGTGTGTGTGTGCACGTAAATGTATAATGTATTTGCTGTTAAGTGAATATATGTATTGGTACTTATATGTTAGTTGGGCGCCCACTAAGCTATTTGCTTAGTTTTACGTGTCCGCTCGCCACGTTTCGGGCTTGGTGGCTCGCTGCACTATATAAAATCAACTCCATGCCGACATGGATAGTGGGGGTATGAGCGTACTTACTATAGTAGGCGCCCAACTAACATAGAAGTACCATCGTGGTACAGCAGCACGCATCGAGCCACTATAGGGCTAAAAGGTAAAAGGAGATAAAGCACCAGCCAATCAACTCCCAACTGTATTTTTCAAACACAGCTGATTGGCTGGTGCTTTATCTCCTTTTACCTTTTCTCCGCTTTATCTCCAGTTTATCTTCTCCAAGCTTAATAAATCTGAAGTGTAGATGTTGTCTACAGCAACCAATCAGCTTGTACTAATCATTTTATAGAATGTACTTGATAAATGCATCCTCAAAGCGGTTTGGTTGCTATGGGCAACTTTGTCCTCCACTCTTTTTTCAATGTTTTGATCCATCAACTCCTCTTGGGAGCGATATATAGGGGGATATTCAATCACCGGCGAGCATCTCCCGTTGGGCCCTATTCAATCATGTCTACCCCGACAGCATTGATCACAAGCTGTCGGGCTGGTTCTGCCGAGAATGGCCGGGAAGTGATGAGCTGCCGGCTGCAGCTCACCTCTTCCTGGCCGCAACTCGCGGCCACACCCCCTTCACTTCCCGCTGCAGGCAGGACATTGAATCCCGCCTGCATGTTCTCGGTCGAGCTGACCGAGAACAGGACTGGGTCACGGCGGTCGAGCAAGCTCAACTGCCGTGACCCCCGCATTGAATACCCCCCTTAATGTGGTAAACCTTGCGTACCTCATTGCCCTTTCTCAATATCCACGGTATCCAATTTTTTTAAAAATGCTTAACTGCAGTAAGGAGCCATGTGCTTCCACTTTAAAGAAAAATGTTTATTTTGCTTATACAGTATATATTTGAATATACCATACATGGAAGTGGACCATGGACTTTTGTGTATATGAAATAGCATAGTATTTCATATTGTAGTATCCACCTGTGGGTGTATACGTATGTATTATGTGTAATTGCCAAGAGGACAAGCCAAGCTAATTCCTTCTTCTAGACTGCACTCTTCACCTTGCTCTAATCCTCATTAGGAATGGCAGACTGAGTTTTGCAAGATGATTGACCCTTATGAGAAATATATCTTTCTCAGACATTGCAGTTAAGAAGCATTGTAACTCTGCTTGTAATGAGCCACATCTCAGCAAAAGCATTTGTTCAGTGATTAACTCATTGCAGCCGTCTACCCTTTAATTCCCTTTATTGTTAGGTAATAGTTATCAAATTTTCTCCTGTTTTCCTTGGCTAATTATTTAAATAGTAATATTTATAATAGCAGTATAACCGTAAACCATATATGGTATGATTTAATTTTTATCTCTTTTGAATTGTGCGGTTTAAATAGTTTCTTTCTTATGTGTACTAAATGATGAGACTTCCTGTTGTATGGTTTAGCTTTCAATTTCAGTAGATACCGTAAGTATCCTTATTCTATACACTACTTTTATAAGCTGCAAATCCATTAAACAGCAGGAAAGTGGTTTAACTGCAAAAAGACTCGCATAGTACTACACTACAAGGCCATTAGCATGTATTGCGGGTTGCCCTTCTCTGAGTACTAAAGGTGTTCCCTGATTGTGTCCTGCTGGATTCACACACTACTAAGCACAGTGCTAAAGTTAAAGGAAGTAAAATGTATTGTTTAGAAAAACGAATGGGCTGCTCCCTATTCAATGCTGTCATTAACGACAGCATTGATGCAGGATCGCGGCAGAACGGGCCCGACTTCAGAAGAGGTTGGGCCTGTTCTGCCGATAACTGCTGTGGATTGCCGTTATCCGGGCCGCAGATCAACAATCCACAGCCATTTTTGTGGTCACGCCCCCTTTGCGCCCATCGCCAGGCAGGACATTGAATCCTGTCTGTCATAATGCGGCTGTTTTTTTTTTTCTTTTTCTTCTCTCCTTGGATCGTGCACAAACAGACCCTTGGGGACATTATGTGTTTTTGAAACTTGGAATAGGAGAGCACACCTCTCTTAAATCAGGCAGCCCGGTGCCTTTCCTAGGATTCTCCTTGCTGGGAGACCAAATAATAGCAGACGGTGTGGACGGCACTCTGCAATGAATATGACTCACAGGCAGCAGATGTTAGTCGACAGACAGGATTCAATGTCCTGCCTGCCGATGGGCGCAAAGGTGGCGTGACCACAAAAATGGCTGTGGATTGTCGATATCCTATCCTGACACTATCCTATTAAACCCTGCGTTTTGCGTGAAACTACATAGGGTTTGTGAAAAAATAAATGCATTATAGAATGTATTACCTTTGAATTTTAAACCTCTAATTATATGCTTCTACAGGTTGAGTATCCCGTATCCGAATATCCGTTATCCGAATTATTCCGAAAACCATACTTTCCAGAAAGTGGAAAAAAAAATTGTTTAGCTAAAAACTCACTGGGGACATCTGTAACAGCCCTACTGAGGACATGATATGTAACTGGCACTATATATGTACAAGACAATGATTGCTTGGCATTCAAATTCAGTGCTGAGATAGTACACAAATTTTGTTTCGTGTTTTGAAACCTTGTTTTTTGAACAAATAAAATATATTTGTTTGTATTTTATGTGGTAATAAAATATATTTGTGTTTATTTTATGTGTTTATACAGCATAAATGCAAGATACTTCAAAATACATCATTGAAATATTAAAATATTCCAAAATACAGAATAATCCGTTATCCAAAATTCTCCTGGTCCCGAGCATTTTGGATACGGGATACTCAACCTGTATTAGGACAAATGTATTGTAAAATTTGAAAGTTAGGTGCACCTCTAAATACAGGTTGAGTATACTTTATCCAACATTCTCAGGACCAGAAGAACTTTGGATAACTGATTATTCCGTGTTTTGGACTATTTTTATATTTGAAAGCGGTATCTTGCATTTATGTTTTTTATAAATGCATCAAACACATGAAATACAAATATATTTTATTTGTGCATGAAACAAGGTTTTAAAACATGAAAGAAAGTTTGTGTACAATCTGACACTGGATTTGAATGCCAAGCAATCCTGTCCTTGGACATATTTAGTGCCAGTTACATGTTATTTCGCAAGTAGTGCCAGTTACAGATGTCCCCAGTAGGTTTTAGCATAAAAGTACATTTTGGAGACTATATGGCATGGGTCTTCAAACTGTGGCCCTCCAGATGTTGTGAAACTACAAATCCCAGGATGCCTTGCCACAGTTTTGCTAAACGGGAGTGTTAAAACTGTGGCAAGGCATCCTGGGATTTGTAGTTTCACAACATCTGGAGGGCCACAGTTTGAAGACCCATGCTATATGGTTTTCAGAATAATTTGGATAACAGCTATTTGGATAAGGGATACTCAACCTGTACATCATCCTTACATGAATTTTTGTACATCTTGTTCCAGTAGACCACATAATGACATATAGCTTGGCATTTAGAGAAAGTGTTTTACTTACAAATACTTCTATTTGGCCAAATTGAAAAACACACATTAAATGAATCCAAATACTTGGAAAGCGACACCTTTTTTAGTGTCTGGTTATAAACAACTTTACTAGGGGAAATGTCCCATCAAATAAGTTTGTGTTCCATGGAAAATAGTGTGACTTCATTTTACACTTGTCTGTGTTCTGTCACATTATGCCCCTTATTCTGGTTCACTCGCAAAGGCAAATTCCTTCTCAAATGGACAAAACCATGTGCACTGCAGAGGGGGCAAGATGTAACATTTGTAGAGATTTAGATTTGGGTGAGTTATTTTGTTTCTGTGCAGGGAAAATACTGACTGCTTTATTTTTACACTGCAATACAGATCTCACTTTGAAGTAAATCCCCACCCAAATCTAATTCTCTCTGCACATGTTACATCTGCCCCACCTGCAGTACACATGGTTTTGCCCATTTGAGAAGGAATATGCCTTTGCGAGTAAACCATATATCGAATGTAGTGTTATTTATAGGGATCAGCGGTCCACTGTGAAATGCAAACATCCTGAGACCATGTTTTACCAATGATTTAATTGTGTGTGAACATACAGTATGATTGTAATGCATATTATATATTATAGATCACCTTTCCCTGTCCTTTTTACAATTGTTCCTGCGTGGATCTTAATGTGTTGCAGTGTATAAATCAATATATATGAGGAATAAGGCAGAGACTTGTGATAGCAAATACAGATGCACTTCCTATAAAAACCCATTCCAATGCTTCATTTATTCTGTATCCAATGTTCCTACAAGAACCGATCAGATTTAGAAGACTTTTTAGCAGTTGTTCTCATTTGTTTCTAATACAGTATGCATATTAGTTCCATATATAAGAGCCGAATGATACTGTAATCCGCTTTGTATATTTTAGATGAGACAATATGTAGTAATGTATATGTATTTGTACTGAAGGCAATACTTAAACCACAATGTGCAATAATCCGTAAATGCTGTGGACACGGGCTACTCGCCTGACCCCTGTCGGGGTGCTCTCCATTGGGATGCCTATGTCTGTATTCTGACTGCTGGCATCCTACCTGTTGACATCGTACCCACTGCTAATGGTCGTGTTTGTTGTATTTAAATGTGAAATTGAACATCTTTGTGTATCATTTGATTTATGTGTATTTTTTTTCTTTTGTTTTAGTCTTTTACAGAGTTCAAATCAAGAAATTGCTGTTCAAGTAAAAAATGGACTCAAGGGCCTCCTATCCATCCCAAAAGACACCAAAAACACAAAAGCAATTGAGGCCTTAATAGAACATTTAAACTCTCCTTAGTGGTGGTATTTCTTTCCATTGCGCAGTTGAATAGTTGCTGGTGTAAAATCTGTAGATGTGATTTACTGTTTTTTAAAAGGCAATGGAGTGAACTGTAAGAATGTTTTATATTTATAAATAAAACTCCTTTACAAACATTGGTATGTCTCTTATCTTATAGCAAGCTACAAAGAACATATGTTCTTAATGTTAGGTGCTGGATGACTAGCCGAAAGTCGGGATTCCTACGGTCAGTACTCTGACATCGGAATACGAGTGTCAGCGCTCCCCACTTTGTATTGTATGGTCATTTTAAAAAAAGATTGAAGTCACCAAACGCATCAATAACCACACATCTCACAGAGCACTTAGAAATATAGGGTAGGGAGTTTGGCTGACCATGAATTTGAGGAGCGTGAATGATCTTTGTGATGGGAATTGGCAAACCCTCTTTAATTTTCTGTATTATTCTCGTACTTACTTTTGTTAGTATAAGAGCTTTATGGGCGTATACGGCAGAGCTCGATTAAACCCCGGTCGCCACGGCGACCAGAATTTCCTGTCTGGCGACCAGATCCTGTGTGGTCTGCCGCTGTGTGTCAGGAGAGCTAGGATGCAATACAGTGTCCCAGCTCCTGCCTAAGAGGGGTCACATCGCCGCGGATATCAGTGTGACCCTCGTCCAAGCATATCTCTGAGATCCGGCCCCAACCCCCCGCGCGCCATAGCAGAGACACTGGAGCCTCCTGAGTGGCATTCTACTATGTTATTAGCAGCAGGAAGCCATGGGTGTCAGCGCGGCTCCAAGCACCGTCCTGCAGCCCTGCTCTGTTCTCGTCCCGGGCAGTTGGTGAGACAGCACCCTTCTAAATGTAAGTGCGGTGGCTCCCCTGCCCCTAGCTCTGTACACCTGGAGTAAGCAGCATCCCAGTAATGGGAAGCTGTGGCTCTTGTCTGCCAAACTTCCAACCATCCTCCTGCAGTGCTTTGGTCATCCTCCCCCGTCGACCCCCTCAGAGCGGCAGTTTTCTATGGAACCCTGCACAATAATATAATTAATACTGGATGTGGTGGCCTGTCATTTCATGTATAGAACTATAAATGTGGTGGGCAATCCAAAAAGAAATTATTATGCAAAGAAGACCTATATATGGCGCATTTCTAAAATAAAGTCAGTAACTGGATAATGTCAACTAAATTACAGTTGACATTATCCAGTCACTGACTTTATTCTAGAAATGTAGTACCGGTATATATTTCCCTTCTGTGTAGCATACCCACCTTGTCCAAGTTTTCAGTAATTTTTATTGGTACTCCCTAATCTTTGCGGCCACCTCCTATGCCAGTTACGGATTTTCACTGTGCCACCACCCTGGGTCCACGCCACTATCTATTACCTTTAAGTAAAGTTGTGACAAGCGGAGTGCAGCTAGCCACCGAGCCTGAAGCGTGGCGAGCGGACGATGATGCTTACGTAAGTCCCATAGCGTAAGCAGTTGCCGCAAAGATGAGGAAGTACCTTTTTTAGTTTTTGAGGGCGATTTTATTTTGTCTGGCTCCTAGATTTTAGAAAAATTTGTCAAGCCCTGGTATACGGCATAAGGACACATTTTGGTAAATAAGAAAAAAACAACTAAATGGGTAACTTAAAAACAGTTGTTGACTTTACAGTAGCAAATACACATTGGGAGAGATTAATAACAGCATGAACTTAAGTTTATATGGAACCATTTTTGTACATTTCCCCAAAAAATTGTAGTGAAGACTTTTCAAAATAAAAAAAATTCTTTGCTCGCTCACTAAATTCTGAATCTATGAAATATTTAATTCACTGAGGGCCAAAAGCCATGCCACAACTGCTCCATTGATGAAACAATTGAGTCACTGATTAGGTGGACAAATTGTTCACAACACTGATTTTTGTTTCGTTACAGTACACACTCTATTTTTCTCCTTTTTGTAAGAACTTGTGCCAAAGAACTTTGCTGCTGCTTGTTAAATACCACCAGCGATTTTATCAAATGGAATGGGCACATAAGTAGTACTGTTACTGTAAATATTACCATGGCATGTTATGAAACGAGAGATTGCTTTTCATACAATTCTTCAAATGGCACAGACAACAAGTTTAAATTGTATTTATTTCATAGGATCTGTTCTAGTACACAACTTTGGGGTTAATTTACTAAATTGAATTGTCGCTTTTTCAAAGCAATTAGACCTCTCACATTGCTGATTATCTCTGCTATAGAGATTGACACATTCTTGAAATGTATACATTGTTACATTGGCTTACTCCTCCAGAGATCTTTGTTCTGCACTTATCACCTCAGCCTAGTGCCCATAACACTATTACCAGTAGCTGTTGGTAATAGAAGATGGTGTGGATCAAGAAATCTGATTGCTCCACGTTCTGCCTCTTCATGCATTTGGAGAATCTGTATCACTGCTTCATACATTTGCCCTTTTAAGTATTAAAGCGGGCGGAAGCGGGTAATGACATCTTCCGGCCATGGCAGATTGGGGCGGCTGGCGTGTGTCAGTTTGTAAGTATATATGTGTGCATTTTTATTATGTTTATTGCTGTAGGTTGGAGCTGACGAAGGGGCTCATACCCCGAAATGTTCTCCATGTTCAATATACATGATTAACTCAAACTGAACGTCTCCTGAGTGCCGCTATTACATTTGTTGTAAAATTAATCAAGAATTACAAGAAACTGTATATTTGATCAAAGGATAAAATATAAGTGAAACCACCTGATGGACAACTGAAACAAATAGTTCCACATTTAAATTGTAAATTAAATGATATTCATTGGTAATAGCTGGTGAAATATTATATTTTCCGGAAAAAAATCGGGGATTGAACTTTCCCTATAAATAGGCAAAGTGTCTAAGCAGGACCTGGTCAGTAAGTGTATGTGTATATATGCTGAATCCAAACTAGATGGTCTAAGGGACCGGTTATAGATAAGAATTAAGAGTGGTCTCGCTGTTAAGGCCCCCATACATTAGGCCGACTTGTCCTTAGGACAAGTCGGACCCAATTCTCCTGTGAGCCGCCCGGCAGCTCCCCGGGAGGCTCACATACAATTTGGCACTTGATGAGCCAGTTTTTACATCACATGTAAAACAAATGGGGAGCTGCAGGGCGGCGAGGAGCAGTGGGGCGGGCAGCGGCAGTAGTGGGGGCGGGCGGCGGCAGTAGTGGGGGCGGGCGGCGGCAGTAGTGCCTGGCCGGCATGCTGTGATCACAAATAGCAGCGCTGCGGGACGGGACGCACAGTGGCGGCTATTAGATTTTCAAAATACCTGTCAAATGACCGGCCGTTCTGTGATTGGCTGAGAGAGCTCTCAGCCAATCACTGAACAGCCGGTCATTTGACAGGTATTTTGAAAATCTAATAGCCGCCACTGTGCGTCCCGTCCCGCAGCGGCAGCGCTGCTATTTGTGATCACAGCATGCCGGCCAGGTCCGCATCACTCGCCGCACCCGCCAGGAACTCATTTGTGAGCCGCCGCCCGCCCCCACTACTGCCGCCGCCCGCCCCCACTACTGCCGCTGCTATTTGTTATCACAGCATGCCGGCCAGGTCAGTGTGTCTGCCCGCCGTGCTCCCCCGCCCCCCGGTGTCTGCATGCATATGCCTGACAGGTGGGCAGGCATATGCATAGCATACAGGGAGGTCGGATGATCTTATGTGCTGACCGTCCGACCTCCCTGATCCGGTCCGATGCGCACGGGACCGCGCATCGGATCGGATCATATATCACACACCTGCGATTTTGGGGCGATTTCATCCGGTTATCGGCCCAAAGTGCCGAAATCAGATGAAATCGTCCCAAAATCGTATAGTGTATGGGGGCCTTTAGTCAACATCTGCTTCTCCTGTGTGTGCCAACTGGCATTGAACACTAGGTGTAACGGTGCCCATACACTAGTAAGATTTATCTTCAGATCTGGCTGGTTGGAACAAAAACATGGTTATGGATGAGTGACAGTTTTCCAGCATTTCCAAGCAAATGGTCAACTGTCATTTGCTCTCATCCCTAACCATGTTTTTGTTCCAACCAGACAGATCTGCAGATAAATCTGCGTATGTATGGCCACTATGGTGTCCACTGACCAGTTAGGAAGCAAAGATAGCTTAGATCTGCAGTTGGTAGAGCCCAACAGTCAACCATTTGACTGTCGACCTAATGCTTGTGTCGACCAAATGACCCTGTCTACCTAACCCCATGTTGACATTCAGACATGTCGACCTTCAGTGGTCGACCCAATGCAGGCCGATCTTCCTTTTCTCGACCCTGTGTCCCACACCCGATAGGATACCAATGAGAGTCTCTGGAGAAAAAGAAAGAGAGTAAAAATCTAGGATACATATCATCCGTACAAATTCTGGTTCCCATAACGATGTCCTTAAAGGTGGCCATGCACACGCAGATTTATCTGCAGATCTGTCTGGTTGGAACAAAAACATGGTTATGGATCAGAGCAAATGACAGTTGACCATTTGCTTGGAAATGCTGGAAAACTGACAAACTATCACTCATCCATAACCATGTTTTTGTTCCAACCAGCCAGATCTGCAGATAAATCTTACTAGTGTATGGGCACCCTTACAAATATTCAGAACAGTTTATCTAATTGTATAGGTGACATTAGTACTGTATGTAGGAGAGATGACCAGTTTCAACGTCTGCTTTCCCTGTGTGTGCCAGCCGGCAGTGAACCCAGGCATGAGAGTGTCTAGTAAGTATGATCTAACCAAGGAAATAGATATAGAAAACCGAGGTCTGCTGTTGGTAAGGCCGAGTAGTTCCCTCTGATGATAGTGTCCTGGTTGCACCACCAATTCCAAAATGAGACCAGACCTACAAGTGTCTAAAATTGTGTACAATCATTGGCCTTTAACTTTAGTGTGTTATTTGTTTCACTACACTTAATCAACATACCCAGTGCGGACCCAACCCAGTTCTTTTAGTTTACGAACAGTATGATGACAAAGTAGACAGGCAGCAATGCTAACCATTATTCTAACATTTTTGTTGTAGCTGGGTCATGTGTCAATGAATAAATGATCTATATAGCGCTGTATATAATTGTCAATCTACAGTATTTAAAATGACCACTGACTGTGCTAGAACAAAAGCAGGAATAATGCTGCATTTAGTGTCTAATATATTTCCTTTACAGTTTATTGATGTCCCAATCCACTTATGGAAACTTTGAAGCAGCAATCCATTCCCAGTACCTACAGAATGTTTACATTTATTTACACATCTAGAGAAGATAGACAAGCCATTAATATTTCTATATTCTTTCCTAGTGATACATTTTACACTGCAGTTTTACCTGCCATGTTATTCCTGCATTTCTCATTAAGTAGGTACTTTATCCTTTGCAATAAACTGTGCTAACCTGCTCCTTACTGGAGGTGAATAGGGTTAATGTGGTTTTAGATCTGTTGCAATGACTAGGAGAATTTCACAAGCTACACTGTTTTATAGATTGCTTTAGTCCCCCTTAAATGATTTTAAAGAAATAGTAAAATAATACACTCTACGGTAAAGGTGATGTATATAGATTTGTAGAAGAATAAGATGTACTGTATGTTTTACTATTTCAACTGCATGACATCTATGTGGCAATTGAGAGTAATCTCTTAAGATTAATTCTGATGTACAGTAGTATATAAATAGACTGCACGTCAGTAACATTTACAGTAGCATGAGAGCACTACACACACACACGGATAACCAAACAGTAACTTGCAGTCTAGACTTGTACTGTGCAGCACCTATCCAACAACCTCCTTTGATAGTATCATTTCCTGTCATTGTAGCTCACTTGGCAATCCACACAACGGTTTCCTGGAGGAATTATTTTATCCTTGAAGAAATCTCATATGATCTCAAAAACACCTGAGATGCTTTGACCATTTGCAAATTAAACAATGCTGGCAGATTGTGGAAATGTTCTGTGTGGTACAGTCACACGTCTTTTTTCAGGACGTGATGCAGCAATCAACGTATTAATGGATATATTTCTTTGAATAGCTTTTTGTTCCCTCTGCAGAGCTCAGTCCAATTATACTGTGTCCAGTTCCAAAATGATATACAGTATGTACAGTATACACCCTTGATGAAGTCACATAGGCACACAGGAGGCTGTGGATGAAACGTGCTAGATGTAGAGATCCCATTATGCCATATTGGTCTGAACTCGGATGTCTCCAATCTTTTCTGGTTCAGATTAGCTGTCATTTTTTTTTTAGTGAATGTACGTGTGATGCATGTTTTTTTCTTAATAAAAGTTTTTGAATTACACTTTGATTGTATTTGTATATTTGTTCCAAAGATTATATGATGGAACTAAAACCTTATTATCCTGAGAGAGGTTTAGTGGATGGAGCCAACTTTGGAATTGGTTCAGGTAAGCCAATACATTATGGGGTATATTCAATGCCGCCGGCGAGTGGGTTTGTATGGGGAGAATGGCTTGTTTTTGGCAAGGATCGCCAAAAACCAGCCATCCTCGACGGCTGCACGCTGTATTCAATGTTCCGGGGACATCCTCGCTGTCAGAGGACGGCAAGGTTACCCTGGAACGGCGAGGTTCGCACTGCTTGCCATCATAGCTCGCCTAAACAGCATTGAATATACCCCTATGTTTTTTATAGGGGAATCCACTAATTATCATTTCACCTTTGGTGGCATCTTATCTTTTTGATCTAGGGGAATCCTTTTAATATTTTCATCAGCATGGTGCACGCTGCGACAGTGGGGTGCAGGCTCGGGCACCAACAAGTTAACTTCTTAACTTCAGCACAGGCTGCACCTCCCCCACAGCCCATCTGTATACCCAGATACCATTTTTTCTTGGGTGCCTCAAGGATAGGGCAAACCCCCAGTTAACGTGTTTTAATTTTTCCTTTTTTTTTTTTTTTTAAGCAGTTCGCATTGGTCACGCTACCCCTAACCGCTTCCTCTCCTCCACTAGCAGGATGACTCAGCCATCTCCCGGGCAGAAGGGTGAGCCGGGACCACACTGGGGAGCAGGTTAATGCCTCTAGCAGGACCCAGCAAATGGGGGGCAGTCACCGGTGGGCCTGGACAGTATTGAACAGTCTTCTGTGTCTCGCTGCTTGACCACCAAGGACACACAGGGAGATCTATTAGGTCTGGTGGCCATTTTATCTTCATAAATCAGCCAGCCTACATGGAGAGAGGACCCACTTCCTCCCTCATACCTCACTGTTATATTGTCACATCTACCACCTCTGTGTTGGTAGTTGCGCCTTCTCTTCCTCTGTCTGTGTATCTGGTATGTTTCAGATATATGTATATACAAATTGATTACTGAGCTTAAGCACTGCTAGATCTGCTAGTTTCATTTTCTTAATATTGTCATTACCTAAACATGTTATAGGTAAATAATGTTCTGTACTGTTTCCGGCAGATTAGTGCCTAGCTGTTTTACTTCCACTAATTGGGGCCATAGTGTCAGAGTGCCAAGCACCCTCTTTTGTTTATTCATGGTGTTATTTAGGGCTCTTGCCCTTACTCACAACCTAGTTATTTTACTTAGAGGGGAAGTGTCCCTGTTACTGCAAATATGTCCTCCAAAGGACCCTATAACAAAGCCCACTCAAACAAAATGGTGCTTCTGTGCTGCATGCTTATACATGCACAGCCTGTAAGAAGAAATGTTTATATGTTGTGCAAGATCACACCGGCCTTTGTGACCACTGCTCTTTGGGGCCACGTGGTGAGTGAGGGATGTTGCCCTTGCAGGAACCTGAATGGGCTTCCTCATTGTCCCTAAGGAATTGGCTTTACAGCTTGAGGCGTCTTGGCCTCCACAGCCCCCTAAGACTAGTAGTGGTATAACGGTGCTTGGACAAAGACTTGGCACATTTTTGACTGCAGGTCCATGTAAGGTGGTGATACATGCATTTTTTTTAGATGTTATGGTGGCTAATGAATTGATAACTATATAATTTCAGTTCCGTATGCTTCTATATGTGAAAACACTATACGGCATAATGTATATAGTATATGCTTTTCTGAATTAGTTATACAAACGAGATGCATTTTGTACATGCTTATTTTCATACTAGCTAAGTTTAAATTAGACCAAATGAAACCCACTTTTTAGCATAGCCATAGTCACATCATAAACTGAATGGTCAACACATTATTCCCCTAATGTGCACTAACAATAGATATATTATTCTGACTGACCCACACCTGTTACCTTTACTTATACTTTTCCTCTAATGTGTAACAGATACATCAAGTTCCATATAACATCAAGCTCATACCTAGTCTTTAGCTTGGCTCTAAATGAATTACATCCCCAACCATCCAACAGTTCTATAGGCCATTAACAACATATCTCCTTTTGGATTCGGTATGAAATCCCGACGGTCAAAATCCCGACGGTCATAATACCGACAGCAATTGACAGAAAGTCAAAATCCCGACATGGTCAAAATCCCGACATTTAAAATCCCGACATGGTCAAAATACCGACAAGGTCAAAATACCGACATTTAAAATCCTGACAAGTTCAAAATACCGACACATAGAATGTAGACAGGTGAAAAAGTCAACATGACTTTTGGGCGACAGCTCGCGAGGTCGATATGGGCTTTTCACAGTTTTTTTACCTGAATGTCGACACAGTCGACATGGACACAGTTGGAAGTCAACCGCAGCCCCTCGCATAGCTCGCTGCGCTCGCAATGCTTCGGGCACGGTGCCTCGCTACGCTCGGCACACTATTTTATTCTCCCACCACGCCCTAGTGGATGGTAGGGCATGAAATACCGCCTGTCGGCACATGTCGGGTCAAGAAACAGTGAAAAACCCATGTCGACCTCGCGACCTGTCGCCCGAAAGTCATGTTGACTTTTTCACCTGTCTACATTCTATGTGTCGGTATTTTGAACTTGTCGGGATTTTAAATGTCGGTATTTTGACCTTGTCGGTATTTTGACCATGTCGGGATTTTAAATGTCGGGATTTTGACCATGTCGGGATTTTGACTTTCTGTCAATTGCTGTCGGTATTATGACCGTCGGGATTTTGACCGTCGGGATTTTGACTGCATCCCCTCCTTTTATCTGCAGATGTAATTCCATTTCATTTCTGGAGCATTCATTTTTTATAAGCCACAAGGATTTCAACCATTCCAGAATCCGTTTTATTTACACTGTAAATTGTTTATAGCAGAAGGTAAAACATCCTTTAAATTCAATATTTCTCACCCTGCTTAAATTTTACAGGTTTATATAAATAATCCATATTTTTTTTATTATTTGATTTCTAAATTTTAAGGTGTGTGTCTTTGAAAACTCTTAGAAGAGGACAAGGCGTGCAACTGTCCACATAATCTGTATGAACTTGTAAAAGCATCATCTTTTGTATTGAAAGAGAACCAAAGCCTATTTGTTTTTATGAAGTGGGTGATGAATAGGTGTATTTATCTTTTTTTGTTTTTCTGCATGCTTCACTTGCTACAAACCACTGGGTATGCTGTTACGTGTATTTCTCTTTGATGTTCTCGGAACAGGTCGTTATAAGTACAGGTTATTCATTACTGAAGCACAAGCCATGTGCTTCATAAAGGTGACTGACTCCTCAGTCTGTTATGCAGTAGATAAGGAATAGAACAGGGTATCCTGGCAAAGATAACAGAAGGAATTCATTTATTACCACTGAATGTGACTCTGTTATTGCTCTTAAACGTTTCAGTTTTGGTGAGAGTTAACTTATCAGGGTAAGTGGGGACCATATATGTAACTTAATATTGAATACAGATAAGGTAAGAATCAATGGGTTAATTTACATTTAGTGTAATTTTATTTATTTAGCCCAGTGGTAGCCAACTCCAGTCCTCGAGAGCTATCAATAGTTCACGTTTTTTCTAGATCGCCTACCTGGGGCACAGGTGCACTCATTACTGACTGACACATTATAAAAGATCCACAGGTGGAGCGAATTACTTCACTTGTGATTCTGTGAGGAGATCTGGAAAACGTTAACTGTTGGTAGCTCTTGAGGACTGGAGTTGGCTACCCAAGATTTAGCCTTTCGTCTCTGTATGTAAAATAATGTAATATTAACCCCTTCCTGACACAGCCAGTTTTTGCCTTCCTGACAGAGCCCTTTTTTTTCAAATCTGACATGTATCACTTAAGTGGGGATAACTTTTTTTTGCTTTTACTTATCCCAGTGATTTCGAGATTGTTTTCTCGTGACACATTGTACTTCAAATTAGTGGTAAATTTGGGTCGATACAGGGGAGTGGTCAGATTTCCAGGAACATAATGCGTCATGTACGGACCCCCACATCCGTCACGACACGTTCAAGACTGTTATCAGGGGTTCCCTCATAAAACGCATAGCTAACATTAAAAAAGCCAGCAGGGAGGAGGAGTCAAAATTAGAACTTGCATGCTCTCAACACGAGGCCACATACCTGAGCTCGGGTCTGTAAGAGGATGGAGTGAGATGGGATGGAGCGCGCAGGCTCTGGACGGACTACCTACTTGACAAGTCTAAGCGTGGGCTCCTGTTCTCTGCACATGCTAGATATGCCCAGTCAGATGCGGGAGGCGGCTACTTGGCGTATCTCGCCCGAGACGAAAGATCAACTAATTCTGTCCAAAAGATATGCGACTCTGGGGGAGTGGAATACCATACCACCCCTGAAATTGCTCAAACCTTCTTATCATTCTACTCTTCGTTGTACACGTCCCGGGCGACTTACACCTCTGGCCAACTGGAGCAGTATCTATCAAGGATAAACATACCCACTCTCTCCCGACAGTCTGTAGACCTCTTGGAAGCAGATATCACTATTGTAGAGATTGAGACCGCAATTGCCTCCTTCCCTAACAAGAAAGCCCCCGGTAGTGATGGCATACCGATTGAGGTGTATAAAAAGCATAAAGATTATTTTGTCCCTTATTTACTCCAGCTATACACTGACCTCAGAAGGGTTGGGGGCCTCCCCCCTTCCATGTCAGAGGCAGTTATAGTTGTAATTCCAAAGCCTGGAAAGGACCCCTCCCTCCCGGACTCGTACCGTCCCATCTCGCTCCTCTCAACCGATGTTAAAATACTAGCAAAAATCCTTGCTACCAGACTGAATGCAGTGGTCACTTCCGTTATACACGAGGACCAGTCAGGCTTTATGCCTGGCCGCTCCACTACCCGTAACCTCAGGCGACTCTTCTGTCATTTACAGCGAGATACAAACTGTGGGTCGGGGGCAGTGGTAGTGTCGCTTGACGCTGCCAAGGCCTTCGACTCTGTGGAATGGAGCTACCTATGGGAGGTCCTACGCTCCTTTACCTTTGGCCCTAATTTTATCAGCTGGATAAGGCTACTATACTACTCCCCGATGGCCCGTATTTCGGTTAACGGCTATGTGACCCATGCATTCCCACTTGGCAGGGGGACTAGACAGGGGTGCCCCCTCTCCCCTGCCCTATTTGCCCTGGCGATAGAGCCCTTGGCGATTGTTCTCCGCACCACCCCGGCTGTCCGCGGCGTCTCTATAGGTAATAGGGAGGATGTCGTCGCTCTTTATGCTGACGACACTCTCCTTTTCCTTGATGACGCCGGAGCTTCCCTTGAGGCGGTCCTGCGAATTGTTGAGAGATTCTTCTCATTCTCTGGCCTTCTCATAAACTGGGGTAAGTCAAGCATTATGCCTCTTTCAGGTGTAATTCCGAGTGAATTGATACCCTCCTCCCCTCTGCAATGGGTCCTCAAATTTAAATACCTGGGAGTATGGATAACCCCTAAAGTGACGGAGTTTGTACCACTCAACATAGACACCATTACCACTCAGTTTAAGGGGCGGGTTCGCCAGTGGAAGAAACTTCCTCTTATTGTCATGGGCCGCGTCAACTTAATAAAAATGACGATACTTCCCAAGTACCTGTATCTGCTCCAGCACTCCCCAGTATACATCCCTAAGCATGTCTTTACGGCCATAAATAGCTTAATATCATCCTTTATTTGGGGGAGCAGGCCGCCTAGAATAGCCCTTAGGACACTGGTCAAGCCCAGAGTTGATGGGGGGCTGGGTCTTCCCAACCTCCAGGCCTACTATCTAGCAGCCCAACTGATGCATCTATCAGATTGGATCTTGGGACGCTGCGGTTCCACCTTTGAGTGCTCCTATGCCGAGTGTGTGGGGTCCCGCCTTCCCCCCACGCAATTTCTTCTCTCTTTCCCTTTCAGTCCTACTCTCTCTCCTCTCTTCAGACAGGCGCTGCTGGTATGGCGTCAATACCATAAATTATGGAACTGGAGGGGCACGGACTCGGAGACCCCCCTATGGTACAATAAGACATTCCCAGAGTTTAGGCAGCTATCTAGGGACGGCTTCTGGCTTAGTGTGGGTCTTACATCAGTCTCCCAGCTGTTCCTGGCTGGGTCCCTTAAATCATTCCAGCAGCTGGCAGAGGAGCATCAGCTGTCAAACAGGCTCTTCTATCCAGGGCCGGCGCCACCACTAGGCAGGACTAGGCATTTGCCTAGGGCGCCGGCCACTGGAGGGCGGTACTGAGCCGCCGAGGTACCATAGAGAGGTACCAGAAAGCAGGGAGCGGAGAGCAGGTGAGTCTGCAATTCTCCCTCTCCCCGACCCCCATCCCTCCCGTTAATCAACGCTGCCCCCCCGCAACCTTCTCCCCCGTGCCGCATCTCCGCATCGCACCCCCGCCCCCCCCTACAACATTACCGTCCGCACCCCCCCGACGGGCGGTGCGGGGGGGCTTTTGCCTGGGGCGGGTGGGGAGCTTGCACCGGCCCTGCTTCTATCGATTTCTACAACTCCGACACGCAGCCAGGGCTCAATTTCCTAACTCCCCTCCCTCCACTTCCGACTCTCCGATTAAAATACTATTAAAAAATCTAAACACAAAGGGTCAGATATCTACTATATATAATAATCTTAGCAGACAGATAGATATTGATAGCCTGGACTCCCTTAGGGGTAAATGGGAGCCTAACATTGGAACCCTAGATGCAGAGCAGTGGAGTCAGATTCTGGAATCGGTCAAGTACACCACCCCATGTCTTAAATACCAGCAGATCTCTTTCTATATTCTTCATAGAGCCTATCGCTCTCCAGTTTCCATGCACAGAGCGGGACTCAGATCAGACGACAGCTGCCCCAGATGTGCCTCACCCGGTGCAGACTGCTGGCACATGCTATGGCTCTGTCCACAGGTGTATAGCTTTTGGGAGGCTGTTTGGATTGATATAATCACTACTGAACCATCAGTCCCTCCCATCGCTCCTAAATACTGTATGTTTGCTCTTGACCTAGAGGAAACACTCTCACCTCCAATTTATAAATATGTCCTTTGCTTAACAACTCTGGCCAAGGTTCTCATTGCCAGGAAATGGTTTGACCCTACATTCCCAAATATATACAACTGGAGGGCTCTCGTGAACGAGGTTTCGGGGCATGAGAGATTCACCTTCAAAGCCAGGGGTTCACTCACTTCTTACTACAACAAATGGAGCAGATGGACCTCCTCTAGATTTGCCACAGCCGTCGATATCAGGCCCAACATCCCTAATCCTTGACTCCAGCTATGGGGGAGCCTATATTTATATATATCTATGTTAATATGTATATCTGCAAGTGTACTTACCTCTGTATGTCACGATACATGTAGATCATCCGCATTTACTTATTGGACTGGGCCTCACCATCACAATAGGGTCGTTCCTAAAACACTAATGCTGTATGCCTCCGTCTCAGACAGCACCACGAACTGAACTTAGTCCTTTATTGTCACAGTCGTTCTTTTTTTTTTTTTTTTTTTTTTTTCTCTCTCTCCTTTCTTTTCTCTTTTTGTGTAGGGGGATGGGGGGTGGGTGTAGTGTTAAGTTAGCTAGTTAAGTTTTTGTTAAACTGTTAAAATGAAAATTTCCACATGTGTGCTGTTTCCTATGTATAAAGCATAGATTTATCCATACGCGTACCCAGATACATATCTGATCTCAAAGAACTGACAGAGACTACACCAAGTTATATACGAAAAAGCTTTATTATATCTTGTATTTCTCTGCCTTGCAAACCATCTGTAAATAATGTTTGGATGTTATACTGACACTATACATGTTTTATGCTTTCTAACAATTTGTACAATAAAAAAATCACTCAATTTAAAAAAAAAAATTTGGGTCGATACAGTCTGTGTTTTTTTTTGTGAAAAATACCAAAATGTCGTAAAAAAATGGAAAATTTAGCAATTTGCAAAATGTCAAATTTTCTGCTTGTGAGACAAATAATCATACCACTCAAAATAGTTAATAACTAACATAGACCATATGTCTACTTTATGTTTCCATCATTATTTCAACTTCCTTTTAATTTTTTTGGACACTAGGAGGCTTACAATATGAATAGCAAATTCTCAAATTTTCAAGAAAATTTCAAACACTGATTTTTTTAGGGACCAGTTCAGTTCTGATGTGACTTTGAGGGACTTGTATGTGAGACACCCCCATAAATGATGCCATTTCAAAAACTGCACCCCCTCACAGTATTCAAAACAGCATTTTGGAAGTTTGTTAACCCTTTAGGTGTTTCACAGGAATTAAAACAAAGTGTAGGTGAAATTTCAAAATTTCATTTTTTTTGCAGATTTGCAATTTTAATACATTTTTCTAAGGAACACAGTAGATTTTACTAGAGAAATGTGACTAAAAATTGATTCCCCCAATTCTTTTGTTTTCATAAATATCCTATATGTGGCCCTAGTGTGCACGTTGACCAAACCACAGGCTTCATAATAGAAGGAGCACCTACTTGATTTTGGAGCCTCCTTTTTATGAGATTATTTTGTAGGCACCATGTAGGTTTCTAGGCACCATAAGATGCTAAAATTTAGGAACCCCCCCACAAGTGACCCCATTTTGCAAACTACACCCCTCATGGAATTCATCTAGGGGTATAGTGTACATTTCAAACCCCCAGGGGTTTCACCAATTGTGGTACAACTGGGCAGTGAAAATGAAAAATTAAATTTTTTACACAAAAATGCAGTTCTGGCTCAAAATTTTTCATTTTCACAAGGAATGAAGGAGACAAAGCACCCCAAAATCTGTGCCCCAATTTCTCCCGAGTACGGCAATGCCTCACATGTGACCAAAAAATACCATTTGGGTGCATGGCAGGACTCAGAAGGGAAGGAGTGATTTTTGGATTTTGCAGCTCAGATTCTGGTGGAATGTTGGTGGGTGCTATGTCGCATTAGCAAGACCCCCCAAGCACCAATACAGTGGAACCCCACCACAAGTGACCCAATTTTGCAAACTACACCCCTCAGGGAATTCATCTAGGGGTATAGTGTACATTTCAAACCCCCAGGGGTTTCACCAATTTTGATACAACTGGGCAGTGAAAATGAAAAATTACATTTTTTTTACACAAAAATGCAGTTCTGGCTCAAAATTTTTCATTTTCAGAAGGTATGAAGGAGAAAAAGCACCCCAAAATCTGTGCCCCAATTTCTCCCGAGTACGGCAATGCCTCACATGTGACCAAAAAATACCATTTGGGTGCATGGCAGGACTCAGAAGGGAAGGAGTGATTTTTGGATTTTGCAGCTCAGATTCTGGTGGAATGTTGGTGGGTGCTATGTCGCATTAGCAAGACCCCCCAAGCACCAATACAGTGGAACCCCCCCACAAGTGACCCCATTTTGCAAACTACACCCCTCAGGGAATTCATCTAGGGGTATAGTGTACATTTCAAACCCCCAGGGGTTTCACCAATTTTGATACAACTGGGCTGTGCAAATGAAAAATTACATTTTTTACACAAAAATGCAGTTCTGGCTCAAAATTTTTCATTTTCACAAGGAATGAAGGAGACAAAGCACCCCAAAATCTGTGCCCCAATTTCTCCCGAGTACGGCAATGCCTCACATGTGACCAAAAAATACCATTTGGGTGCATGGCAGGACTCAGAAGGGAAGGAGTGATTTTTGGATTTTGCAGCTCAGATTCTGGTGGAATGTTGGTGGGTGCTATGTCACATTAGCAAGACCCCCCAAGCACCAATACAGTGGAACCCCCCCACAAGTGACCCCATTTTGCAAACTACACCCCTCATGGAATTCATCTAGGGGTATAGTGTACATTTCAAACCCCCAGGGGTTTCACCAATTGTGGTACAACTGGGCAGTGAAAATGAAAAATTAAATTTTTTACACAAAAATGCAGTTCTGGCTCAAAATTTTTCATTTTCACAAGGAATGAAGGAGACAAAGCACCCCAAAATCTGTGCCCCAATTTCTCCCGAGTACGGCAATGCCTCACATGTGACCAAAAAATACCATTTGGGTGCATGGCAGGACTCAGAAGGGAAGGAGTGATTTTTGGATTTTGCAGCTCAGATTCTGGTGGAATGTTGGTGGGTGCTATGTCGCATTAGCAAGACCCCCCAAGCACCAATACAGTGGAACCCCACCACAAGTGACCCAATTTTGCAAACTACACCCCTCAGGGAATTCATCTAGGGGTATAGTGTACATTTCAAACCCCCAGGGGTTTCACCAATTTTGATACAACTGGGCAGTGAAAATGAAAAATTACATTTTTTTACACAAAAATGCAGTTCTGGCTCAAAATTTTTCATTTTCAGAAGGTATGAAGGAGAAAAAGCACCCCAAAATCTGTGCCCCAATTTCTCCCGAGTACGGCAATGCCTCACATGTGACCAAAAAATACCATTTGGGTGCATGGCAGGACTCAGAAGGGAAGGAGTGATTTTTGGATTTTGCAGCTCAGATTCTGGTGGAATGTTGGTGGGTGCTATGTCGCATTAGCAAGACCCCCCAAGCACCAATACAGTGGAACCCCCCCACAAGTGACCCCATTTTGCAAACTACACCCCTCAGGGAATTCATCTAGGGGTATAGTGTACATTTCAAACCCCCAGGGGTTTCACCAATTTTGATACAACTGGGCTGTGCAAATGAAAAATTAAATTTTTTACACAAAAATGCAGTTCTGGCTCAAAATTTTTCATTTTCACAAGGAATGAAGGAGACAAAGCACCCCAAAATCTGTGCCCCAATTTCTCCCGAGTACGGCAATGCCTCACATGTGACCAAAAAATACCATTTGGGTGCATGGCAGGACTCAGAAGGGAAGGAGTGATTTTTGGATTTTGCAGCTCAGATTCTGGTGGAATGTTGGTGGGTGCTATGTCACATTAGCAAGACCCCCCAAGCACCAATACAGTGGAACCCCCCCACAAGTGACCCCATTTTGCAAAGTACACCCCTCAGGGAATTCATCTAGGGGTATAGTGTACATTTCAAACCCCCAGGGGTTTCACCAATTTTGATACAACTGGGCTGTGCAAATGAAAAATTACATTTTTTACACAAAAATGCAGTTCTGGCTCAAAAGTTTTCATTTTCACAAGGAATGAAGGAGACAAAGCACCCCAAAATCTGTGCCCCAATTTCTCCCGAGTACGGCAATGCCTCACATGTGACCAAAAAATTCCATTTGGGTGCATGGCAGGACTCAGAAGGGAAGGAGTGATTTTTGGATTTTGCAGCTCAGATTCTGGTGGAATGTTGGTGGGTGCTATGTCACATTAGCAAGACCCCCCAAGCACCAATACAGTGGAACCCCCCCACAAGTGACCCCATTTTGCAAACTACACCCCTCAGGGAATTCATCTAGGGGTATAGTGTACATTTCAAACCCCCAGGGGTTTCACCAATTGTGGTACAACTGGGCAGTGAAAATGAAAAATTACATTTTTTACACAAAAAATGCAGTTCTGGCTCAAAATTTTTCATTTTCCCAAGGAAGGAAGGAGACAAAGCACCCCAAAATCTGTGCCCCAATTTCTCCCGAGTACGGCAATGCCTAACATGTGACCAAAAAATACCATTTGGGTGCATGGCAGGACTCAGAAGGGAAGGAGTGATTTTTGGATTTTGCAGCTCAGATTCTGGTGGAATGTTGGTGGGTGCTATGTCGCATTAGCAAGACCCCCCAAGCACCAATACAGTGGAACCCCCCCACAAGTCACCCCATTTTGCAAAGTACACCCCTCAGGGAATTCATCTAGGGGTATAGTGTACATTTCAAACCCCCAGGGGTTTCACCAATTGTGGTACAACTGGGCAGTGAAAATGAAAAATTAAATTTTTTACACAAAAAATGCAGTTCTGGCTCAAAATTTTTCATTTTTCCAAGGAAGGAAGGAGACAAAGCACCCCAAAATCTGTGCCCCAATTTCTCCCGAGTACGGCAATGCCTCATGTGTGACCAAAAAGTGGCAGGACTCAGAAGGGAAGGAGTGATATTTGGATTTTGCAGCACAGATTCTGGTGGAATGTTGGTGGGTGCTATGTCGCATTAGCAAGACCCCCAAAGCACCAATACAGTGGATCCCCCCCACAAGTGACCCCATTTTGCAAACTACACCCCTCAGGGAATTCATCTAGGGGTATAGTGTACATTTCAAACCCCCAGGGGTTTCACCAATTTTGATACAACTGGGCAGTGAAAATGAAAAATTTAATTTTTTTACACAAAAATGCAGTTCTGGCTCAAAATTTTTCATTTTCAGAAGGTATGAAGGAGAAAAAGCACCCCAAAATCTGTGCCCCAATTTCTCCCGAGTATGGCAATGCCTCATATGTGACCAAAAAATACCAGTTGGGTGCATGGCAGGACTCAGAAGGGAAGGAGTGATTTTTGGATTTTGCAGCTCAGATTCTGGTGGAATGAATGGTGGGTGCTATGTGGCATTAGCAAGACCCCCGAAGCACGGTGAAATGATGAACCTAATAATCCATAGATGTGTGGTATATTTTAAAACACTCCTTTATACATAGGCCGGGTTTGTCGGGGCAAGTGTCACACTGGAAAATAGTTTGCTTTCTTATTCCCTTTTTATAGCAAACTTTGCACCTTTTTTGTGTCCTGCCCTTTCTTGCAGTGGAGGGGATTTCGTTAGGAAAATGCTGCCCTGGTACAATACGGGGGCCAGTACTAGAATTACTGGGGCCCTCTGCCTGCTGGTTCCCAAATATTAGGCCGTTTATGACTTCCTCTTGAAAGTGCATAAATGTCCCCCTCTGGCTGGTAGAACGGAATAGCACGTAAGCGTTATACAGTGCCATCTGGATGATATACACGGCCAGCTTCTTGTACCAGATTTTTGTTTTCCGCAGGGCACTGTACGGCTTCAGTACCTGATCTGAAAGATCCACTCCGCCCATGTACCTATTGTAATCTAGGATACAATTAGGTTTTGAGGTGTGGGTACTGGTACCTCGTACAGGGATGGAGGTGGTACTGTCTCCATGAATTGTTGTCAGTATAAGGACATCCCTCTTGTCCTTATATTTGACCAACAACATATTTTCGGTGCATATTCCCCTGCTTTCACCCCTTCTCATTACTTGGGCAATGTGGGAGGCCTCTTTGGTTCTTACGCACAGTACCGCAAGCTGCTGTACCTCTTGAACCAAGGGTCTTAAACAGGGGGATGCTAGTGTAAAAGTTATCCACATAGAGGTGATAACCTTTATCCAGGAAGGGGTGCACTAAATCCCAGACAATTTTTCCACTAACACCTACGAGGGAGGGGGGGCATTCTGGCGGTTCAATTCTTGAATCCTTCCCTTCATATACCCTAATCCTGTGGGTGTACCCTGAGGTGCTTTCACACAGCTTATACATTTTTATGCCATACCTTGCCCTCTTACTGGGAAGGTACTGGCGGAATTTAACCCTTCCTTTAAAATGTATAAGGGACTCGTCAATACAAATAAATTTTTCAGGGATGTACATCTCTGCAAATTTGGCACTGAAATGATCAATGACCGGCCTGACTTTGAATAGCCGGTCAAAGGTGGGATCATCTCTGGGTGGGCACAGTGTATTATCGGTGTAATGTAAAAATTTAAGGATTATCTCAAAACGAGTCCGGGTCATGGCCATACGGTAAAGTGGGGTGCTGTACAGAACATCTGTACTCCAATATTGCCTAATTTCTGGCTTTTTTACTATGCCCATATGAAACACCAGACCCCAAAACGTCATCATCTCTACTGCATCTACAGGGGTCCACCTAGCAAATGATGACGTGGGGTTTTGAGCAATAAACTGCTGGGCATATAAATTAGTTTGGTCCACCATTAAATTTATAAAATCATCAGAGAAAAATAATTTGAAAAAGTCAATTTCTCTGAGACCTGTGGAATCAAATTGGATTCCTGGGATGGCCAAAAACTCAGGAACCTGGGGCTCAAAATTGTCTGGTGGTGGGGTCCATACGGGATCAATCATTTGGGGGGGTCTCAGCTGCTCTACGGGGGCGTCTTTGAGGGGGTCCCTCATCAGCAGAGGAGGAAGAGGAGCTTAAGGCGAATCCTTCAAATTCCCCGCTTGCATCACTGGCTGTGTCAGAGTCAGAGTCAGAGGCAAGCATGGCATATGCCTCCTCCGCTGAATACATTCTTCTGGATGACTGGGATGACATTTGGGATGACATTTGGGATGCCATTTTTATTTTTGTGTTTCTGTAAGTGTAATGTTTCAACACGTGTATAGTGTAGGGGTGGTACAAACTTTATTTCAACACGGGGGGTATGTAGTGTGTAGTGTGTATGTAGTGCAGAAAAAAAAATACTTTATACAGGAATTTGATCCTAATAAAAAAAAAAAAAAAAATTGAAGGGGTTAAAAAAAAAAAAAAAGGTCCTGCGCCAAAAATTGAGCACAGATGTTGGTCAGTAACGTCCGTCACTGAACAGCGCTCAAAGGCAACAGGACACCCACAAAAACAACGTGGGTGTAAAAACAAAAAAAAAAAAAATTTAAAAAAAACTGCAGAAAAAAAATGATATCAACCTGTGCCAAAAATGCTGTTCAGTGATTGTACGTCACTGATCAGCGGCCACAGGACACCCACAAAAGCAACGTGGGTGTAAAAACTATAAAAAAAAAAATCCCACAGCACTCTCCAAAAAAAAAAACAATTTAAAAAAACTGCAGAAAAAAAAATGATATCAACCCTGTGCCAAAAATGCTGTTCAGTGATTGTACGTCACGGATCAGCGCTCAGCGGCCACAGGACACCCACACAAGCAACGTGGGTGTAAAAACAAAACCCCACTGCACTCTCCAAAAAAAAAAAAAAAACTGCAGATCAGTGATGCAGTGATGCAACACTGATTAGCAGTGAGGGGCAGCAGACACACAACCTGACAGGGTATATATATATAAAAAAAAAAACCCTGGACCCCCAAAAAGTTGCTGATTAATTAATTTAAACTGACCAGCACAAAAGGGGGGGCAGCAGGGGGGGCAGCAGTCAGTTGCACACGCAGCACAACCTTTGGTGCAACTGACAGGTATATATATAAAAAAAAAAAACCCTGGACCCCCAAAAAGTTGCTGATCAGTTAATTAATCAGCACAATCAGCACAAAAGGGGGGGCAGCAGGGGGGGGCAGCAGTCAGTTGCACAGGCAGCACAACCTTTGCTGCAACTGACAGGTATATATATAAAAAAAAAAACTCTGCACCCCCAAAAAGTTGCTGATCACCTCAGATATAGTGATCAGCACAAAAGGGGGTGCAGCAGACACAAAATATAGCACTCTCTATCACTCTCTATCACTCTCTGTCACTATCTGTCCCTATCTCTCACGATCTGACACTGCAGCAGCAGCACACACAGAAGTCACAAGATCCAGGAAGTATCCAGCTGCTGGCAGCACGCTACCAGCGGTGATCAGCGGTGATCAGGTAAGTTTCAGGCAAGGATCAGGTATGTATCACGACAGATTGGCACGGTGACCGCTCTGCACGCAATTCCAGACCGGAATGGCGTCTGCAGTGCAGTCACCGTTAGTTTAAATCACGCGCCTTGGCTGTGATTGGTCCGTGGGTCCCACGGACCAATCACAGCCTTGGGGGCAGGTGGGGTGAGGTGTCGTCGTCACCGATGACCCCCTCATGCCCCCTGACGCCTGGCGGTGATTGACACCTGTGTTACCGAGCGTCTGATTCGCCGGTAACACAGGAAAACGCTGTGAATGGCTGTTCACACTGAACAGCCAATCACAGCGATCGCCGACGGGGGGGCGGCATCGCAGCCCCCCCTGGGCATGCAGGGACATGTCTGCTGTCAGGGACAGCAGACATTGTCCCTCTGTCCCCGCGTCTATAGACGCGGGGACAGTTTAAAGTCATGACGTATATATACGTCATGTGTCGGGAAGTACATCCCGGCCATGACGTATATATACGTCAAATGTCGGGAAGGGGTTAATTATGCTATCTGCATATAACACACACATATATACATACACACACACACAAATCTGCAGTAGCCTTATCTACAATTGAGTATCCAGTTATAGGTGACTATCCAAATGTGTCTGACAGGGCTCCATGGGCCACAAACTACTACTAAACCACTATTGCAGGAAATCAGAGTTGTTACTCTGATACTTTTCATTTCTTGTCATATTCACTCATACTCCCCTTTTACCTTAAAAAAATTGAGACCCTCCTGGCCCACCCGGAAAGGAGGGAAAGTTCTCTGCATACCCACATACCCCCCTTGGCTGACCACTAACAGAACAGGTAACTGAGGGGAACCCGATGATGCTAATTATCGTAATACCACCTCTGCAATACAGCCCCTGTTTGTACAGCACTGTATGGTGGGGCAGAGCCACTGTGACACAATCACTTCAGATCCGCCCATTTACCTATAACCCACTACTGTGACCGCCCCCCCCCCCCCCTTTTAATGACCACTACTCCAGCAGGAGGGGGAAGCTAAATCGGCAAGTATGATTTTATATGGCATTAAAGGTGCTGTGAGCTGAATTCCTAGCAGATGCAGAAGGTTCTCATAATAAATGTATTTTTGTATGAGTAGTAATGATTGTTGGTGTTCCTCAACTGTTGTTATATTACAATTATGCCAGAGCCTAAGGCACCATAGAGAAGAGGGGACCCATAAGGAGTCTGCATCTGTATGCCACTGTTAGTCTCCTGCCCCATAGCATCCTGAATGCTGATCTTGTGTATCCCTGGGACTACTACAACCAGAACAGCCATTTTAGTTGGATGTCATTACTACAGAAACACATAATGTTGCAGGGTCTAGGTCAAAATGTGCCCTATGCCGGAGAAAGACAAATACCATTTTGATTTTGGGCCAATCAATTGTCTGATGAGAAATATTAGTCACCAGAGAAACAATCGCTGGCACCATACACAGCATGTTGAATCCACAACTAATCACATCTGGACTAACCACATCTGATTTCATTGTAGCATCTGAGTTATCATCGTGGGATACCGTGAAGGCTCATACTGGATTAAATAAATTGGTGGATTCCTCAGCAAAAATACTTACCGTAATGGCAAATTAAATCAGACCATGTGTGACATATTGATGTCAGATGAGGACAAGCATATAGCCCCACAAAGTAAAGACAGGTATTTAGTATGTAAAACATGGGGATATGCACTATATTTTATTCCAAATACACCAGAAGGACATGTAGCTGGACAGACGAGGCCACCAAGAATAATGTGCAATGTTACTTTGGTCTTCGACATACATAGGGGCAGATGTATTAAGCCTTAACAAGAGATAAATGCAAGGGTGATAATGAGAGATAAACATCCAGCCAATCACCTCCTTACCTATGTTTTTCAAACACAGCCTGTAACATGGCAGTTAGGATGTGATTGGCTGGATATTTATCTCTTTATCACCCTTGCATTTATCTCTTGTTAAGGCTTAATACATCTGCCCCATTATGTTTTACAGGAGGGGAAGAGTTTTGAGAGCTACTGTACTGGTAGTAGCTGGAAAATGTTATGTTCCAATAGGATTTGATTATGATGTGCCTGTGCAATGTACCAAAGGCTAGTGTCACCAAACTGGAAAAGTAATAGCTACAGGTCCATAAAAACATATTCTACTTAGTTGGATGGTAAGAATGTTTGTTTGCCTTTATACAGATTGTTTTCCAGGGAAGGATGATGAGGTGCAATGTGAAGTAGATACTGTCTCTGCTGCTTACCCTGAAGATTTAGGCAGAGTTACATCAACGGCTTTATGATCCTTTAAATAATGTGCTGATACAAATGCTTTATCAAGCCGCACAGCAGTTACAGATTGTAAATTGTCGTCTCTCTTCTCATGCCCCGTTGTCTGCAAGATTAATGAACTGTGTGAGAGGTAAATGTACATTATACATTACATTTACATGTGTTTATATTACATGTAATTTGGATGGTAACCATGCAGTCTACCACTAGCAACACCAACCATATGTAGGCTAAGAACCCATGGTAGACATATAAAAAGAGGTGGTTATGTACCACCACCAGTATCCCTTCTTAAGATAAAAAAATTAACATTTAAAATGAGTTATGTTTGTGGTGATGTCGCCATACACTTACCTATTCATGGTTTCATTAATTGTCTGTTGTGATGGAAATATTACACATACCAGAAAAATATTGCACTCTTTTTGAAAAGAGAATGACTATTTTCAAAAAACAAAATGTATATCTGGCAAAAAATAAATGAGTTTGCATTATATGTTGTTGTTTTTATCTGCGCATTTAACCCTTTGAGTTCCTGTGAGAGATATATCCACTAAAAATGCAGCCTCGCTCACAGCGACTGTTTTTTTTTTTTCAGGCATAATATTTAAATAAACTTTATTAATTGACTTCAGATCATTTGCTGGCAATAACTAAAGTGATTAATATTCCTTGACTATGGCCCTGGCATTTTTTGCGGATATTTTGCACATCTCTCACAGCACTCAAAGGGTTAAATATGTTTTAAATAAACTATGGGATAAAGCAGTGGAAAGAGTAGTGGAGTAGTAAATATTTTCCAATAGCAACAAATAAGCTTATAAAATGTAATTCATAATTGATGCCCTTGTCTGACACTGTTGACAGAGTTGGATCGCTAAGAATATAGGTATGATGGCAAGAACCAGGATAATCAATACGACATTTTGAGTCTTGCATCACAGTCCTCCTTCACATTCATGGAATAGACCTGATGTCTATGAATATGTTCGTGTTCGTGTTCACTATTCTAGGGTGGTCTCAGCATTTTCTATAAGGCAGGGGTGGGGAACCTCAAGCCCGGGGGCCGTATGCGGCCCCCATAGCCGGTCTGAGTGGCTCGCCCACCCATCGGCGGATTTGCCAGAAGTCAAGTACAGGGGAATTCACATGAGAGGTCGGTAGTTCTCACAAGATTCCTCTTAATCAACAGCAGCCGGAGATTGTCAGTCCTATTCAGCGGCAGCCGCCGGAGCGTGGGACGGCTGCAGCAGGACAATTTGTAAGAGAAATTTTTACATATGGCCCCCAAAGGATTTTTTCCCCATACAAATGGCCCTTGGCACAAAAAAGGTTCCCCACCCCTGCTATAAGGTAATAGTGCAATATATAGGTAATGGTGGGGATGATTGCAGCTATAACCTGGGTGAGGTGCCTGCTACATGTAGACTACATACCTCCCAACAGGACCCTCTCCAGGAGGGACACATTGCTCTGCTCCTGCACTTCCCTGGTAATGTATGATTGCCATCACCTGTGGTGAAACACCTTTCTTATTAGTTAACCTGTTCAAAAACAGGTGATGGTAATCATGCATTAAGAGGAAAGTCCAGAAGCAGAGTAGTTTGTCCCTCCTGGCATGGGCCATGTTGGGAGGTATGAGACTATGATGTGCCCATGACCTTACCAGACACTGACTAAAAGCAGAGCACACTGCAGCTTGTAGGTACGGTCGGCGTACGCTTCGCTACTAGCTTCGTCAGGACCAGGTCCAGGTCCTGACGAAGCTAGTAGCGAAGCGTACGCCGACCGTACCTTCGTGGCTACCCCCCACTCCCCTTACCCATTGAATGCATTTTGATCTGTCTAGCTTAATTTTCACGTTATATTTGTTCGAGGTCCGTGTGTCTAACTAGCTCTGTTAACACCTGGGCCAACGAGGGAAGCGCAGTGTGTGACGCGTAGCACTGCGACCCCCTGAACTCTGTGGCACGAACTGGCCGCACGGCCAAATCGTGACTGAGCATTGCTTTCCTGTGCTATCTATGTGATCACCCCCAAGCCGGTACTATTCGTACTCTGAGGCACATGCACAGTTAATTACACGGAGGCTTATCTTTAATATACCTTGTACGGAGGCTCCTTTGGAATGTACCTCGTACAGTGTAAACTTCATTTAGTTGAACAGACACACAGCAGCACGTAGAACAAATTCAATCTAGGCTCATAGAAGCCTTTCAGTAAATTTACTGACACTATTAAGTGTGATTATTTCTATCGTGAACACAGTGAGACCACGTCTGTACCTAATAAAGCTCACATGAAAGACAGTTTCTCAGAACACTAATTAAAAGTGATTACATTATTACTAAGGGAACGGGGGTCCCACATTGTATGGATAGAGATATCCATTTTTACTACATGTTATATGTCTAATGTCTTGTGTCTGTCATATTTTCGCTATATTTTATCTTTCTAATTAATAAAGGTTACATTTTAATACGTATTCTTTAGGTGCACCACACAGTGACATCCTCTTTCTGTCCCCATGAACTTCTTTTAAAATGTGTCAGTGATTAATGAGTGCAGCTGTGCAGCAGCTAGGTTGTCTGGAAAATGTGAACTGTTGGTAGCTCTCGAGGGCTAGGGTTGGCTACCACTGATCTAGAACATGACAGTGCAGTGTCTGGCTCAAGCAGACTCTTGATGAGGTTAAATAGCATCATTAGGTTGGAATGGTTAAGGTGGAACATCTCTATGACCTTGCAAGCCGACAATTGAGATTGTAGTATCTGAGCAAAGAAGAACCTAGGCCTGCTTAGGCTCTAGGGTACCTCAAGAAGCTGCCATGGTTCCTCTAAGTCTGCCTCTTTATTATTTACGTACTGTACATACTGCAGGAAAATGGACAGCATAGCATAACCTTAAATAGCCATAATTCATTGGCGTAAAAACGCACCCAGCCACGGGGATGTCGGGGATGTCTCTGCAGATTCCATGCAGATGGCATGGTATTTGCAAAAAGGCTCTCCAAAAATGGCCCCCGCCTTTTAGGAGACAGATGCTAGAGGTCCTACGCGATCTCAGGTCAGGGGAGTTCAGCATGTACAGCACAACCTGGAAGCCCTTCTTAGGGGAGTTTTGGCATGTTCTGTGCAGCCCTCTGCCGTATTTCCTACAGCCACAGTGCACCCCAAGGTTGTGTCCCTTATTCTAAAAATCAGTATATCAAATCAAGTTCCAGTCAATATAATGCATTTTAGAAGTTAAAATGACATTTCTTCTATTAACCTATTGTGTCTGATTTGTCTGTTGATTGTCTGATCATATTTAATACTGAAGGGGAATACTGAAGCAGTCTATGTCAAAGTGCAGAAGTTTTTTTAATATAGATTTTGCCTTTATTAGATCTCCAATTTGCAAAATACAGATAGATCAAACAACAAAATAAACACAAAATGAAACAAAATCTAGCTTTAGTAAATATACCCCAAATCTCACGCATGTGTCAATGCAAGCAAAAGTTATGTTTCTTTAGTTTTGGCTACATTAATCTATACTTATGTAATACTTATGAGTATTTGATAGATAGCACTCTATGAACTGTTTTAACAAATTGGCTGGCTAAATCATGTTTCAAACATTGCAACAAATGTTAAGAATGAAATTGCATTGCAGACTAAGGGGGGTATTCAATCTTTGTCGACCTCCCGCAGCCATCTCCCGACGGCGGAGATGGCTGCGGGGCCCTATTCAATGCTGTCTTCCCCGACAGCATTGAACAGGGTTTCTCCGCAGAACGAGCCCGACATCACAAGCTGTCAGGCTCGTTCTGCCGAGAAAAGCCGGAAATAGGCGAGCTCTCGGCCGGAGCTTGTCTATTTCCGTCATCAACTCACGGCCATGCCCCCTTCTCGCCGCTCGGCGGCAGGGACATTGAATCCCGACTGCCGAGCTCCAGGCGAGCTGACCGAGAATGGGACAGGGGCACGGCTGTCGCGCTAGCTCGACAGCCGTGCCCCTGACATTGAATACTCCCCTATAGCTGGCCATACACTTGGCCAATTGGCCACTTTTCACCCGATTCCAAAGGATCGGGACGAGAAATCGGGTCAAATCGCAGGTGTTTGACATCTGATCCGATCTGATGCGCGGTCCAGTGTGCATTGGATCAGAGTCGCAGATTGGACCTGATTGCATTTTCCAACCTGCAGTCCTGCTGTCCTGGAAGTTCCTGGGCAGCTCAAGGGGCATCGGCTGTAACTTCTCCAGGGGAGAGGATGCAGTGTGAATAGGGTATTAGTGGTATTTTGCTGCATCTGCAATGCAAATAAGACGCCACATTTAAAGATAAAAAAAAATACACTACTATTCTCAGAACATTTAGAATCACACCGAGTATCTCCTACCATATGTTGTATAAATGATAGGTATATGACAGCTGTAGAGTATTTGTTTTTTAGATCCTCCTTTGCCTGTACAAATTCTCTTGATGCGCAGCCACAGAGGTATGCTCTGGCAGTGAGAAAATCACAGACTTGATATACAGTAGAAGAAAGCGCTTACAACAAAGGGACTGTGGACCTAAGCTTCAAAAGTGATAAAGTGATAAAATGATATTGATAAAAATTGATAAATGATAAAACAACCAGCCAATCAGCTCCTGCCTGATATTTTTCAAAGCCAGCCTGTAACACGACAGGTAGGAGCTGATTGGCTGTGATTTATTACTCTCCATTTTCTCACTTTTTGAAGCTTAGTGCATCTGGCCCTGTGTCCATCATTCTATTTGCAGGTACTGTACCATAAACACTCTTATTGTCCCACTCCCTCTCAGACTGCCCAATCTAGGTAATAGTATCAGAGACTTAAAGCATATCACTCTGAGGGCTCCTACCTGTGAGGATGTCCAATAGTAAGTCACTTCTGGTTACAGTGAAGCCAGTGTAGTCTCATGAATTGCATCTGGCTCACTGTCATGTGCGGAAGTGGCAGATTTTACTGGGGGGTTTGCAGTCCTGCAGCCCATAGGTAAAATCCACCATTGGAGGGGACCCATCTGACAGTCGATGGATTTTCCAATTAGGAAGCTGGACAATTGTAACGAAAGCTGCTTCAATAGTAATATTCGAAAATGAAACAAATCAGCCCGTTCTGTCCAGCAGAGAGCTGCTTGCGTTCCAGACAAGACATGAATGCTATAATTGTTCATAAAATCACTGTGCTTAATTAATGTATGATCTGGGAGCCACTATTATGCATCAGCCCTGTAATCACTGTATTTGAATGGTGTTCATTAGTGACATTCTGACAGCTTGATCACCATTTTTAACCAATTATGCCTAGCAAAGAATGAATTCTACTTAGCGTTCTCTGTAACTAGCGATCTATATGATTATTGTGCTCCAAGAGAGCCTTAGTAACAGTATTAAAGGGAGAAGACTTAAATTTCTTTCTAGATTTCTGATGTGGGATTATTTCTGAAGTCTATGTTTCTCATTATTTCTGTGACTGTAAAGTGATATTCTTACTATAATATAGTACACCCTTTAGTAAAAGCCTTGCAAAACTTCCCAAACCATCAAATCAGGAGCAGTAAAATCATTAATATTGAATAAACTTGTATACAGTATCTGTTTTTTTAATTCACCAACAATACGTAAGGACACTGAGAATGGGATCTCCATGCTTTATTGGAATATGAAATGTTATAATGCAGATTAAAAATGATAGGTGGGTGAGCTAAAAAATAACATGGACAATTTGTGTTCTGCAAAATGTATGATTTTGTATAAAAGAACGTTTGGATCTTTTTGTGACCATGACAATAAGGCATTAGTATGATTAACCCCTTCATGACAGAGCCAGTTTGTGCCTTCATGACAGAGCCCTTTTTTTCAAATCTGACATGTCTCACTTAAGTGGGGATAACTTTTTTTTGCTTTTACTTATCCCAGTGATTTTGAGATTGTTTTCTCGTGACACATTGTACTTCAAGTTACTGGTAAATTTTCGTCGATACAGTCTGTGTTTTTTTGTGAAAAATACCAAAATATCGTGAAAAAATGGAAAATTTAGCAATATGCAAAATGTCACATTTTCTGCTTGTGAGACATATAATCATACCACTTAAAATAGTTAATAACTAACAAAGACCATATGTCTACTTTATGTTGCAATCATTATTTCAACCTCCTTTTCACTAGGAGGCTTCAAATATGACTAGCAAATTCTCAAATTTTCATGAAAATTTCAAACACTGATTTTTTTAGGGACCAGTTCAGTTTTGATGTGACTTTGAGGGACTTGTATGTGAGACACCCCCATAAATGATGCCATTTCAAAAACTGCACCCCTCACAGTATTCAAAACAGCATTTTGGAAGTTTGTTAACCCTTTAGGTGTTTCACAGGAATTAAAACAAAGTGTAGGTGAAATTTCAAAATTTCTTTTTTTTTTGCAGAGTTTCAATTTTAATACATTTTTCTAACGAATACAGTAGATTTTACTAGAGAAATGTGACTAAAAATTGATTCCCCCAATTCTTTTGTTTTCAAAAATATCCTATATGTGGCCCTAGTGCGCACGTTGACCAAACCACAGGCTTCATAATAGAAGGAGCACCTACTTGATTTTGGAGCCTCCTTTTTATGAGATTTTTTTTTAGGCACCATGTAGGTTTCTAGGCACCATAAGTGCTAAAAGTTAGGAACCTCCCCCACAAGTCACCCCATCTACACCCCTCAGGGAATTCATCTAGGGGTATAGTGTACATTTCAAACCCCCAGGGGTTTCACCAATTTTGGTACAACTGGGATGTGAAAATGGAAAATTACATTTTTTTACACAAACATGCAGTTCTGGCTCAAGATTTTTCATTTTCACAAGGAATGAAGGAGACAAAGCACCCCAAAATCTGTGCCCCAATTTCTCCCGAGTACGGCAATGCCTCACATGTGACCAAAAAATACCAGTTGGGTGCATGGCAGGACTCAGAAGGGAAGGAGTGATTTTTGGATTTTGCAGCACAGATTTTGGTGGAATGAATGGTGGGTGCTATGTTGCACCAATACAGTGGAACCCCCCCACAAGTCACCCCATTTTGCAAAGTACACCCCTCAGGGAATTCATCTAGGGGTATAGTGTACATTTCAAACCCCCAGGGGTTTCACCAATTTTGGTACAACTGGGATGTGAAAATGGAAAATTACATTTTTTTACACAAACATGCAGTTCTGGCTCAAATTTTTTCATTTTCACAAGGAATGAAGGAGACAAAGCACCCCAAAATCTGTGCCCCAATTTCTCCCGAGTACGGCAATGCCTCACATGTGACCAAAAAATACCAGTTGGGTGCATGGCAGGACTCAGAAGGGAAGGAGTGATTTTTGGATTTTGTGGCTCAGATTCTGGTGGAATGTTGGTGGGTGCTATGTCGCATTAGCAAGACCCCCCAAGCACCAATACAGTGGAACCCCACCACAAGTGACCCAATTTTGCAAACTACACCCCTCAGGGAATTCATCTAGGGGTATAGTGTACATTTCAAACCCCCAGGGGTTTCATCAATTTTGGTACAACTGGGCAGTGAAAATGAAAAAAATAAATTTTTTACACAAAAATGTACTTCTGGCTCAAAATTTTTCATTTTCACAAGGAATGAAGGAGACAAAGCACCCCAAAATCTGTGCCCCCATTTCTCCAGAGTACGGCAATGCCTCACATGTGACCAAAAAATACCAGTTGGGTGCATGGCAGGACTCAGAAGGGAAGGAGTGATTTTTGGATTTTGGAGCACAGATTTTGGTGGAATGAATGGTGGGTGCTATGTGGCATTACCAATACAGTGGAACCCCCCCACAAGTGACCCCATTTTGCAAACTACACCCCTCAGGGAATTCATCTAGGGGTATAGTGTACATTTCAAACCCCCAGGGGTTTCATCAATTTTGGTACAACTGGGCAGTGAAAATGAAAAAAATTAATTTTTTACACAAAAATGTACTTCTGGCTCAAAATTTTTCATTTTCACAAGGAATGAAGGAGACAAAGCACCCCAAAATCTGTGCCCCCATTTCTCCAGAGTACGGCAATGCCTCACATGTGACCAAAAAATACCAGTTGGGTGCATGGCAGGACTCAGAAGGGAAGGAGTGATTTTTGGATTTTGGAGCACAGATTTTGGTGGAATGAATGGTGGGTGCTATGTTGCATTACCAATACAGTGGAACCCCCCCACAAGTGACCCCATTTTGCAAACTACACCCCTCAGGGAATTCATCTAGGGGTATAGTGTACATTTCAAACCCCCAGGGGTTTCATCAATTTTGGTACAACTGGGCAGTGAAAATGAAAAAAATAAATTTTTTACACAAAAATGTACTTCTGGCTCAAAATTTTTCATTTTCACAAGGAATGAAGGAGACAAAGCACCCCAAAATCTGTGCCCCCATTTCTCCAGAGTACGGCAATGCCTCACATGTGACCAAAAAATACCAGTTGGGTGCATGGCAGGACTCAGAAGGGAAGGAGTGATTTTTGGATTTTGGAGCACAGATTTTGGTGGAATGAATGGTGGGTGCTATGTTGCATTACCAATACAGTGGAACCCCCCCACAAGTGACCCCATTTTGCAAACTACACCCCTCAGGGAATTCATCTAGGGGTATAGTGTACATTTCAAACCCCCAGGGGTTTCATCAATTTTGGTACAACTGGGCAGTGAAAATGAAAAAAATAAATTTTTTACACAAAAATGTACTTCTGGCTCAAAATTTTTCATTTTCACAAGGAATGAAGGAGACAAAGCACCCCAAAATCTGTGCCCCCATTTCTCCAGAGTACGGCAATGCCTCACATGTGACCAAAAAATACCAGTTGGGTGCATGGCAGGACTCAGAAGGGAATGAGTGATTTTTGGATTTTGCAGCTCAGATTCTGGTGGAATGAATGGTGGGTGCTATGTGGCATTAGCAAGACCCCCGAAGCACGGTGAAATGATGAACCTAATAATCCATAGATGTGTGGTATATTTTGAAACACTCCTTTATACATAGGCCGGGTTTGTCGGGGCAAGTTTCACAGTGGAAAATAGTTTCCTTTCTTATTCCCTTTTTATAGCAAACTTTGCACCTTTTTTGTGTCCTGCCCTTTCTTGCAGTGGAGGGGATTTCGTTGGGAAAATGCTGCCCTGGTACAATACGGGGGCCAGTACTAGAAGTACTGGGGCCCTCTGCCTGCTGATTCCCAAATATTAGGCTCTTTATGACTTCCTCTTGAAAGTGCATAAATGTCCCCCTCTGGCCGGTAGAACGGAATAGCACGTAAGCGTTATACAGTGCCATCTGGATGATATACACGGCCAGCTTCTTGTACCAGATATTTGTTTTCCGCAGGGCACTGTACGGCTTCAGTACCTGATCTGAAAGATCCACTCCGCCCATGTACTTATTGTAATCTAGGATACAATTTGGTTTTGAGGTGTGGGTACTGGTACCTCGTACAGGGATGGAGGTGGTACTGTCTCCATGAATTGTTGTCAGTATAAGGACATCCCTCTTGTCCTTATATTTGACCAACAACATATTTTCGGTGCATATTCCCCTGCTTTCACCCCTTCTCATTACTTGGGCAATGTGCGTTTTGGGGAGGCCTCTTTGGTTCTTGCGCACAGTACCGCAAGCTGCTGTACCTCTTGAACCAAGGGCCTTAAACAGGGGGATGCTGGTGTAAAAGTTATCCACATAGAGGTGATAACCCTTATCCAGGAAGGGGTGCATTAAATCCCAGACAATTTTTCCACTAACACCTACGAGGGAGGGGGGGCATTCTGGTGGTTCAATTCTTGAATCCTTCCCTTCATATACCCTAAACTTGTGGGTGTACCCTGTGGTGCTTTCACACAGCTTATACATTTTTAGGCCATACCTTGCCCTCTTACTGGGAAGGTACTGGCGGAATTTAACCCTTCCTTTAAAATGTATAAGGGACTCGTCGATACTAATACATTTATCAGGGATGTATAGCTCTGCAAATTTGGCACTGAAATGATCAATGACCGGCCTGACTTTGAATAGCCTGTCAAAGGTGGGATCATCTCTGGGTGGGCACTGTGCATTATCGGTGTAATGTATAAATTTATGGATTGCCTCAAAACGAGCCCGGGGCATGGCCATACGGTGAAATGGGGTGCTGTACAGAACATCTGTACTCCAATATTGCCTAATTTGTGGCTTTTTTACTATGCCCATATGTAACACCAGACCCCAAAACGTCATCATCTCTACTGCATCTACAGGGGTCCACCTAGCAAATGATGACGTGGGGTTTTGAGCAATAAACTGCTGGGCATATAAATTAGTTTGGTCCACCATTAAATTTATTAAATCATCAGAGAAAAATTATTTGAAAAAGTCAATTTCTCTGAGACCTGTTGAATCAAATTGGATTCCTGGGATGGCCAAAAACTCAGGAACCTGGGGCTCAAAATTGTCTGGTGGTGGGGTCCATACGAGATCAATTATTGGGGGGGGGGTCTCAGCTGCTCTACGGGGGCGTCTTTGAGGGGGTCCCTCATCACCAGAGGAGGAAGAAGAGCTTAAGACGAATCCTTCAAATTCCCCGCTTGCCTCACTTGCTGTGTCAGAGTCAGAGGCAAGCATGGCATATGCCTCCTCCACTGAATACATTCTTCTGGATGACTGGGATGACATTTGGGATGACATTTGGGATGCCATTTATATTTTTGTGTTACTGGTAGTGAAATGTTTCAACACGTGTATAGTGTAGGGGGGGGTACAAACTTTATTTCAACCCGGGGGGTATGTAGTGTGTAGTGTGTATGTAGTGCAGAAAAAAAAAAATACAAAAAAAAAAAAATTGAAGGGTTAAAAAAAAAAAAATGGAAGGGGTTAAAAAAAAAAAATGGAAGGGGTTAAAAAAAAAAAAAATGGAAGGGGTTAAAAAAAAAAAAAAGGTCCTGCGCCAAAAATTGAGCACAGATGTTGGTCAGTAACGTCCGTCACTGAACAGCGCTCAAAGGCAACAGGAATTTGATCAAAAAAATAAATAAAATAGATCAACCCTGTGCCGAAAAAGCTGATCAGTGATGTACGTCACTGATCAGCGCACAGTGGCCACAGGACACACACAAAATCACAGTGTGTGTAAAAAAAAAATTTAAAAAAGACCCCACAGCACTCACAAAAAATAAAAAAAGGTGATCAGTGATGCGACACTGATTACCATTGAGGGGCAGCAGGTGCACAACCTTTGGTGCAACTGACAGTGCAACTGGCAGCAACTGACAGGTATATATAAAAAAAAAAAACCTCTGTACCCCCAAAAAGTTGCTGATCACCTCAGATATAGTGATCAGCACAAAAGGCGGGGGCAGCAGACACAAAATTTAGCACTCTCTATCACTCTCTGTCACTATCTCTCTCTATCTCTCTATCTCTCTATCTCTCACTATCTATCACTCTATGACACTGCAGCAGCAGCACTGACAGGTATATATATATAAAAAAAAACCTGCGCCCCCAAAAAGTTGCTGATCAGTTAATTTATACTGATCAGCACAAAAGGGGGGGCAGCAGTCAGTTATATAAAAAATATATAGCACAATCTGTCACTATCTCTCTATCACTCTCTATCTCTCTCTCTCTATCTCTCTCTATCTATCTATAGCTCTATCACACTGCAGCAGCACAAAATATAGCACTAGGCCTCTCTATCTCTCTCTATCTCTCTCTATCTCTTTCAGTTATATAAAAAATATATAGCACAATCTGTCACTATCTCTCTATCTCTCTCTCTCTATCTCTCTCTATCTCTCTATCTATAGCTCTATCACACTGCAGCAGCACAAAATATAGCACTAGGCCTCTCTATCTCTCTCTATCTCTCTCTATCTCTCTCTCTCTATCTCTCTATCTAATAACTCGCAGCAGCACAAGATATCACAGGATGTCACAAGATGTCACAAGAATAAGCAATATCTAGGCAGTGATCAGGTAAGTATTTGGATGGGTTCTGGTCAGTAGTGGCGGCAGCTGGGCACGGTGACCGCACTGCACGCTATTCCAGACCGGAATGGCGTCTGCAGTGCAGTCACCGTTAGTTTAAATCCCCCTCCTTGGCTGTGATTGGTCCGTCGGTCCGACGAACCAATCACGGCCTTTGGGGGCGGGCGGGGTGAGGTGGGGTGACACCAGTGTCACCCTTACACCCCGCGGTGATTGGTGCTGTACTTTACAGCACCAATCACCTCCGATCCCGTGTCACCGGCGAACGTTATTCGCCGGTGACACAGAAAACGCTGTGAATGGCTGTTCACACTGAACAGCCAATCACAGCGATCGCCGACGGGGGGGCGGCATCGCAGCCCCCCCTGGGCATGCACGGACATGTCTGCTGTCAGGGACAGCAGACATCGTCCCTCTGTCACTGCGTCTCTAGACGCAGTGACAGTTTTAAGCCATGACGTATATATACGTCAACGGTCGGGAAGTACTTCCCGGCCATGACATATATATACGTCAAATGTCGTGAAGGGGTTAAATAGATATATCTCTACATTTTCATAAGAAACAGATAGATTAGGATTAAACTCTCAGTTTCTGGTGTCCCATGCTTCTGGTTTGGCATTTAAATGAATGTTAAAACCTCATGCAACCTAAAGTGCTGGGACGGAATAAGGAAGAGCAAGAAGGTAGTAAGAAATAAAGGTGTTCATAATTGCTGGTATGCTTATGGATCACATATGCAATGTGATCTAAGCCACATTTACCATGGAGAAACAAGGGCTAGGAAAGGAGCCTGTCACTGCAAACTGCTCAGCTGGGTGCCAGGGGGTCTGCACATTACCAGTGAGCGCTGGTGCCCGGCTACCCGCTGAGTCAGTGCACAGCTGCCACTCCCACCCGAAGTGCGGTGGGTAGCCCATAGGCTACGATGGGTCACTGCCGTTCTGAGATGGCGGTAGATGCTTCACATTCCAGATATTGGTAAACCGGGCATAGAAACCTATGGGGGATGCGGCTGCGATTGGGAAAGGAGGCATCACTCCATGATACATGCTGGGGGCAGTTAATATTTGTGGCTAACCCATTTCTGGGGAATAAGTCTCAAATATTGAATGATAAATAGGCTCCAAGGAGAAATGACAACAATATATTTTCAATATATAAACCAGTTTGCATTTACTTTTGATATATGTGTATGGGATGCAGTAAACATACTGGCATTTGGAATGTCGATAGTCACAACCCCCAGACAGTGGTGGGCTGGGCTGGGGGGCAGGGTGACTTCTGCCCCCCAGGCCGGAACAAATTGAAGCTTTTAGGGCCGCACTAATCCCACGCTGACGCCACCAGCAGTGACGCACTCCTGCTCTGACCCCACCAGCAGCACCACTACCGCGCTGACCAGACCAGCAGCACCACACTTACCCCACACTCACCCCACTGTGCTCACCCCACTGATGCTGACAAGAGGAAGACCCCAAGGTGCCTGTGCTGGGGAAGACCTAGTAAGACTTTAGGTACACACTACACAGTGCAGCGTATAGAAGGGAAAGAGGAGGACACATTTCACTATGTACTTGGGGGGAGTTTGGAGGTACTATAAAGTGATGTCTCAAGCCTTTTAAACCCCTGCTCTCTCTCTCTCTCTCTGCCTCTGTCTTCTCTCGCTTCTCCTGTCCCCCTCTCCACTCTCACTACTGCTCACCTTTCTCTCTCCTCTCTCTTTCACTCTCTTCCCCTGCCCCACTCTATACCCTCTTACTATCTCTCTCTCGCCCTCTATTACACCCCGATCTCTTAACGCTCTTTTTAATTTGGTCTCCCTCTTGCTCTGACACACTTTCTCACCATAACACCCTCTCTCTCTTGTATTCTCTCTGCCTAACACCCTCCCTGACAATCTTACTCTCTAGCTCCCCTCTTTCTCTCTCCCTCCCACTCTCCGATTTCTCTCCCTTTCTCATTCCCTCTTTTTCAAGAAGCTCTATCCCTGACCACTCCTTTCTCATTTTTCCCAAGATTCTAATTATGCCCCTGCCTACAGCCTGCAGCCCTTCCCAGGCTAGACAGGAAGTTGAGGTCACTGCTCCCAGCCTGCCGTACTCCGCACCTGAACCGCAACCGTCTGACACAGGCTGGCCATCTGGCTGTTCTCAGCTCCCCTTCATCTGCCTGACCTTAGCCATCTCCCAAGATCCACCTCTGAGTCCTGCCCCTGCCCAGCTACAATCAACCCAAAAGGGTTAGGTAAGTGCATGGTATTCATGAGGGATGGGAAAGTGTGTATGATGTTGCTCACAAATATATACACACACACATATATTATCCATTCCCCAAACAGGCACTCCGTATACAGAAATATTTCATTTGTCAAGTTATTGTTAGCTGTAATGCATTTTCATTTTTTAAGCCTGCGCTTGAAATGTGTATGATGTTGCATCGCTTGTACTCGTGTATGCTTGGTTCACACCCATATTTCTATTGCTGAGCTCGGGTAGAAAAATGAGGGCCATTTGTTGGCATTCACCTCCCAGGCTAAAAGTTGCCAGCCAGCCCCTGACCCCAGAGGCGCAAAATAAATTCTTATCAGTTGGTTCACCCTCCCATGGTTTAGGTTTAGCTGCTAGCAGCACGTAGGTTGTGGTCGGCTAAGTGGGTTCCTACTGTGGAGGCTAGTCAAAGGTATAGTGCATAAAATAGTGAGTTCATACACAGAAATCCAGGAACGGAGCCAAGGGATAGAGCAATAAGTAAGTTCGGTATAGTTCAGGTCATACACATGTGAGGCCAATAGCCAGGATGCATCCTGATGCTGAGAATAACAACAGGGATGTGGTAAACTGACCTTCTCTCTGTCCCCTCCAATCCTAATCTTTCTTGCCTGATCACTAACCCTCTCCTCCCGCAGCCCGACCCCCCCTTCTTAGTGTCTAACCCAGTGGTTCCCAAACTTTTTTGAATTACGGCGCCCTAGAGCATAAAAAAATGTTCACGGCACCCCTAGGCGATTGTTTTGTTATTGAGAAATTCAAAAAACAATATTAAATTAAGTAAATAGTTTTTATATATCACCCTCAGGGTCATTTATGCTGTGAGGGACAGGACATGCTACTTTTTGTCCACACATGTTATGTTTGGCAGCCACAAGCACTGGGATTGCCTGTTAAATTGATCATAAATAATTTTAATTTGTCCTGGACCACCAACCCAGGGCACCCCTGCAAGTCTCCTGAGGCACCCCAGGGAGCCACGGCACACAGTTTGGGAACCACTGGCCTAACCATAACCCTTCCCTCTCTCGCCAGTGACATAAATATAACCCTACCCACGGCCTAACTACAATGACTACCAACATTCCGAATGCCAGTATGTTTACTGCATCCCATACACATTTCTCAACTGCATCCCATACACATTTACCAACAACCTCTGTGTTTCTATATTTCTAAGAGTTTAAATAAAGGGGAAAGAATGCCTTTTGCTGGTGCACCTAAGAATTGACTCATAATATATAACATTTATTGGGTATACATTAAAATATTTTTGCGAAATAAAACCAAAACATACAACAATCACAACAAATAATAAAAAAGGGGAGGATGTTCCCCTGACTCAGTGTGACCCCCTGATCACCACAGCCCCTGTGTATGAGTGTTTTTTGTACAGTATGCAGCAGCAATGAGAGTAAGTGCTCTCAGTTGGAGAGGATTGGCGGTACAGTTTCTCTCACAATTAATCATATATCTCTCAGTGAGACAGCTATAGTACAATGTGTAGCAGCGATGAGAGTGAGTGCTCTCAGTTGGAGAAGACTAGCGGTACAGTCTCTCTCGCAATTAATCTTGAATCTCTCTGTGAGACAGATATAGTGGACCCAGGTGAGGCGTACACCCGTCTCGGGCCGTCCTCTAATAGTGCTGCCGTCAGCTCCTGGAGCCGCTCTCACCTCTCGGGATCGAGCGCCGGTGAACAGCGTGTGAGGTGTGCAGGCTTGCACTTGCCTCGTTCACCCAGTCGGCTCAGGTTACGCTAAGTCTGGCGCCAGACTAGCGTATTGGTCACGGTGTGGACCGGTAACCGTGATCGCGCTGCAGTACAAGTCAAAATTTAAACATTGTATGTGGGGAGGGGAAGAGGGGGTTTTACAACACACTGAGTGTGTTAAAGTCGGTCAGCGTACGCTTCGCAATGAACGCTTCCTCAGGACCCTTCATGGTGCTTGTCCTGAAGACGGGCTATGCCCGAAACACTGTAGACAGCATACAGTAAAAAATCTTTTACACGTACCTGGAGTGACGTTTATTTTTGCTAAGGATATATGTACTGGGTTCACCCCCAGTAACCAGCGGGCACCCAGGCCAAGCAACACCAGGGGAGCAGGAGCCAGTATATAGTGCCAGACCTTTCTGCAAATATATATATATATATACACACATATACTGTGTATACAAGAAATGCTCGGCACTACATTTGAAGCTTGCAACTTGTGCGGTGCTCTAGTTCCCATGCAGGGATATGTAAAGAAGCGTTTGTAGATACAGGCACTCGCAAAATACAGCAGGATGCAACTTGAAATAACGGGACCCAAACGGCAAAGCATACCCGTGTGGGTCCCGTTATTTCAAGTTGCATCCTGCTGTATGTTGCGAGTGCCTGTCTCTACAAACGCTTTTGTATGTATATATATATATATATATAGTCGAGAAGAATAAGGCATCACGCCGGGGCTTACGTGAAATTAACTTTTAATGTGAGGCGGTCAACGCCTATTCGTGAGTTGCCCCGTCGTCAGGACCAAAATCTCAAATAATGTGAAACAACAAAGTGCAGTGTTTAAATAACAAACTTACATTTAGACGACCCTCTGCGCTGCTCCCTTACCCGGCCGGGGCTGCCGCCATCTACTTCCAGGTGCATCCAGGAAGTGACCGAAGGGTAGTTTCTGTTGTCATTATGATTTAAAAAGAGTGAACGCAGTTGTTTGACAATAAATGGCTTCACCCAACCACTAACCATGAGTGAAACAAAGTTTGTGAGTTATCATTCATATTCTATTTATTTATTCATATTCATATGTGTGTATATATATATATATATATGTGTGTGTGTGTGTATATATATAATACAGATATAATTTACTGTTGCACCTCATGAGTGTGCCTGGACATGTGACTACCTGGAAGTTCTGCTAGACACCGGCCGGAGCTTACATGGTGTAACAGGCATCTGGCAGCATCCCGTATTTAAGGTAAGCACTGAAACAATGATGTTTTTTCCTTTGTTCCTGCATCTGAACTGTTAAAGTCGAGTTGCATACACGCCATTTTAGGATAGCATGGCTGCCATTTTGGTTCGCAGAGTTGCGCAAATAAAGTTTCCATACCCGAGTCTGTGTGACAAAGTGGACCAGAAGCGTAGCCATACTATCACACATAAATTCATAAGAACATACTGACACTAAATAAAATATAGTTAAAGGTTTAGAACGCCACACATAGCTTAGTTAGCATTTGCATACATCCGTCTGTATCATGTTTAGTACCGATATGTCCGGTTTCATATGCGCAGTATTCCGGTCATTGCGAATATTTCGCAATACATACGGTCCGATAGTTATGGACAAAATCCATATTCCTAAGACAGTTTCTGTTGAAAAGTATATAACAAAGGAATCTATTAAAACCGGTTCTGACTGCTATTTACAATCCCTGACGACGATACTAACAAACAAAGGACTCCAAAAGTTCACTCCCCTGCACCTATTCAAACCAGGTGCATCATCTTACCCCCAATCACAGTGGACCTGACATACGATCTCTGACCAATAGGAATGGCCTTTGACCTCCCCCTTCTGACCCTATAAGATAGGTGACCCAGGGCGGCCTCGGTCACTTCGGCACATTTTCCTTTCCCTGACCTTTGACCGGACTATGTTCAAACCTGAACATAGTGAGCTCCGACCGGACTGCGCTGCGCTATTTCCCCTGAAGGTAACATTCGTATTCCCCTTTTATGTGAAGTGGCTGATTATGATTGTGTCCTGTATCTGTATTTTCTTCCCCTAGTAGAGCCTGTTTATTGTATTCATTGTTAGTCTATTGTATCACTTGTTATACCTGTATTTTCTATTCCTGTAACCCCCTTTTGTCCATTAGGGACTTAAATACATCTCTTTACGGAGTTCTTATCTCCTTACTTTAATACTGTGGTTGTGTCTGTTTATTCGCATTCAGCGATAAGGTATATAACGGACACTGTCCTTAAAGGTATATTCGCAGATTAGAGTCAGATTACTGCGAAAGGATCTCTTAATAAGGTATTGGTTCTGTTGTGTATAATACACAATAAAGGTACGCTACGCTGCGCTACGTTTTGTTCGCACGTAGCTAGGTATAAAGGGTACGCAGGTTACGGACATAATACGTAACCTGCGCTTTTCACTTATTGTTTCTTTGGTCATATTTAATCGCCATTAACAATTGGGGGCATCGTCCGGCCGTTTCACATTCCGGAGCTCAGTACCAGGCGCGCGGCTTGACCTATACCAGCAAAAGGGTGGAAGTATTTGTTATCCATTGCTGGATAGGCCAGGTCCGCGGCGGTGCGGGGTTCAAGAAGTGCTAGCGTTGAACCCGAAGTACAATAAGTGAAACATTAAGCCACGTGTTTTAAAGCATATATTAAGTGTTTAGTAAACTGTACTTCTGCCTGCCACAAGTAGTTTAACGGGGTATAGTGTCCTGAGTTGCTTGTTTATTACAGTATATGTGCCACGTGCGATAAGGTTCACACACGTGGAGCCTGTGTTTTATTATAGTACATAGAGGATCCTCTCTGTGCAAAACTATAACTTTTAGTGTTAGTTACTGCAGGGCCAGGGACTCCGCCACGTGGCGATAAGTTCTGGGCCTTTTACAGTAACGTAAAGTGTCTATTGTGTATTACGCAAGGTGCGCGCGCACGTGCCCATATCAGGAAATTTTCGCATCTTTGTACGTGATTTATGGATTAAGTGCGGGATTTATTTCGCATCTTGATACGTAACTTTCGGACGAAGTTAAGGGATTTATTCCACATTTAGGCGCAATTACTGCGTATAGCGAAACTCGAGCGCAACCATGCAAATACACTATAGAACACGTGGGTGGCCGATTCATCGGCGGCCTGTGAACAACGCACGTACACACGTGGCTGTTCATTGGCACTGCACATGCAGCACACATAAGAACTCAAAGGTGAACAGTATTAAACCACTAGCTTTATTTAAAACAGTATAGTAATATACTGTGGATAAGGCGGTGATTAATAAAAGAAAATAAGTTTTTTTTCTTCTTGTTCATTGTCCAAAAACAAGCAACTCAAGCATTATTTTAATAGATTCCTATAGCTATTTAAAAGGGATTTATACCTGCATAAGTATCTGGTGAGAAACTACCAACCTGGGAAGACTTTTCTGTACAGAAATATTTCAAATATAAGCATAAGACCAAGGTGTAACTAGCGCCCAGTGTGAAACATAACTGAGGCGAACGGGTGTGTGACGGCACGACTCAAGCGCAGTGTAGTCCAGTGTAGGACAGTTAGGACAAGGTGCACGTGACGACGTGCCCATAGGAACTGCCCCTTCCGTGGAACTACCTATTTTGATCCACTGGGAGGGTACAAGAGGCTAAATCGGAACCCAGTGATCCGATCAGCTACTTTAGAAATACCGGTTTTGAGAATACAGGAAAAACAAGTTTTCTTGTAATCTGCAAAAATCCGGCTGCACCCCGCAAGACGTGTAGTTATGCGTTTCTGACCGTAAAGCGAGTGGTGATTGAGTACATTACCTCGCATAGTGGGCTTCTTGCTTGATTGCGGGATAGTGCCATTTTGTGGAGAAGGAGTGATTGGGAGTGACTCACTGATAAAGGGCCCTCCGGTTTCTGCTAGCTGTGAACTTTTATTCCTGTAATTATGGGTAATAACAGGTCACACAGGGATACCGAGTCAGTTAGGGAGGAATCTAGTCGATCCAAAGGGTCGGCGGCTTCCATAATGTGTTGGAGCACAGTGAACGAGCAGTTGTTTACAAAAAGAAATGGAAAGGGATTGACACAAGGCAGCAAGTTAGAATTTCCCAGTGTTGGTGGTTTCGATCCAGAAGTCTTATCAGCAGTTAGAGATCAGAAATGTTTGCTCTTGCCACTCGAGGAAAGAGTTGAACAGAATGAATGTCTAAAATTGTGGCAGAAGGAAAGTACAACCCAAAAGGAACATAGTTATCTGTCAGATGCAAGTATAATCAGCCACAGGAATACGAATGTTTCCACTCACCAATATGTAAAAAAAGGGAACAATTCAAGTCCGAAGTGAAACCAAAAATAACCTGAAAATGAATAACTTGTGTACTGTTTTTACCCCCTATAAGCAAGATACAGATCCACAGGGGGGATTCCTGACATCAGCCATCCCTTGCGAAGCTAGCGGAAAGGAGAGAGAGGCTGAGACAGCCCAAACTGCTGCTGCCATTCGGGTCGAGGAGATGGCTGATGCCAGGAACACGATTGGAGACACAGGTAAGTACACACAACACAGCACAGAGATAGTTGTTCCTGGGATGTTGTCCAATGGTGCAGGGGGGATACAGATCCACCCTCTGCACACAGTGGAACCTCCTTGTGGACGGGGAGACAGGGATGAGGTAATGCCTGTAAAGGATAGTGACATGCACAATACGTGGACACGATTGGAACATCATTCAATCATCAAAAATTTCCCTGATCCCAGCAAAGATCTGGCAAAGTGTCAGAAATTTGTAAGGGAGCGAGGAAATTCAGATGAGCCCACCAATAAGGATTGGCGATACATGTTGAGAGCTTGCCTCCCTTCACACATAGATGTCCAGAAGTTCATTCGAGACAGTGGTGTGGAGGGCGATAAGATTTTAACTGAACAGGGCAACCAGGAAAATATACGCCTAATAAATATGCAATTGGGTGTATGTTTCCCCGCGACGGTTGAAAATACTCTGATGTTCACCATCAAACAAAAAGATGGTGAGTCTGCCAGCGATTATTTCAACCGTGCTTTACAAGCGTTGCCAAAACACTCTGGTATCCCCGACCCCAGGGACAACATACATTTTAAGGGAAGGATTGTCTCTGTGCTGATACAAGGTCTTAGGGAAAATTTGAGAACCAACATAGAAGCTATTCACCCCAACTGCAGACAGATGACAATACATACTTTAAGGAAATCTGCTATTGATCTGGACAAACGATTTAAAACAGAAAGACAGACAAACGGCATGCAGCAACTGATAACAGTCGATAGTCACACTTTTAGTAAGGATCCAACCTATAACATACCACACCCAAGGCAAGACACGGTAAGACAAAACCAAACGGTATGTTTCAAATGTGGAAACAAAGGACACATAGCCAGACATTGCAGGGTAAGTAACCATAGGAAATATAACACATATGTAAGTAACTGGGAGACACAATGGGAGAAGACAGGTAGGTCTCAACACATAGCCATAGCCCCACCTAGTAGCCAACGCCGCCCTAAGCATGACACATATATGCAAACAGGGAGTAGGACACACATACACCCCACAACCAGGTAACATAAGACAATATCTGAGGGAGGAGCCTCAGATATGGGTAAGTGGAATGGTTTAAATGTAAAAGTTTTTTTTGTATCAAACCCGTTAACAACATTCCCTCCTGGTCTAGATTGTGCCAAGTAATTAGCAGTTACAATTGGGGTAACAGGAAAGGTGCAGCATTACCCATTGGTAAAACAAATAGAGATCATAATCGGGCCCTTGCATATCAAATGCTCTGTCTTATTGACTGCAGCGGCTACGATTGACCTTCAAATTACAGAACTACCTTGAAATATAAGTTATGTCTGCTGCTGGACTCCAGAGAATTCATAACGTAGAAACAACAGGACCAGTATGCACGAACTAGATGCAAAATTGTTAGATATACCCCCATGACTAATGCTGCACTGTACTGTTATAGATTATTATTATTATTTTTTTTTACCCATCTAAGGTAGCTAAAAACTACAGCACAAATACCGAGTTCCCTTTGAACTAAAGATGGGAAGGACACAGGATCAATGGCAACAATAGCTTCAATAGAAACCCTGTTAAAAAACAGAAAGTATAGCGCCCCAAAGTACAGCTTCACCATTTGAAATCTGAGGTTGAGCTGGAAAAATACCCAGTGAAATAACAAGGTTCCCAAAAGAGAACTTTTAGCAAAACACCCCTAGACACAGCCCATAGTCACAACCACACTGGGAAAGAGAAAGAGGGAGGGCTTACAAATCAGAACAGGAGTTGAAAAGGGTAAGAACCAAATAGTTGAGAGCCAATTCCCCCATAGTGCTAAATCCTGGTGTCATCAAAATAAAAGAAAAATTTCCTGTTGAAAATAAATGTACACATTACTGTCATTAATATTTTCTACCCTTTTTGAGTTTTTCTCTCTCTCTTTTTGCACTTTTTTCTCCTTCCCCTACTCTTCTGTTCCAGAAACCTCAGAGAGCCACCAAGCCCCTCCCCTGGGTCTTGCAAGATCGCACACTGTCCTTACGGCCCACCAATGGGTAAATACCAATACAATGGGTTAATGATCTATTGTTATGTCCTTTCCTCATCCACAACACCAGCAGATGGCGATAGACAACTTCTGGTGTATCCTCCTGAGGCAGGACATAAGGTATCTCAGGACGGATTGCGGTTGCGCCTGAACAAAGGGGGGGGGGGGAATCTGGGACACATTAGTAACCATAAACCCACAAATCATAGAAAAATAGTTCGAAAGATCTGTCGCACTCCCAGCAGAGAAATACAATTGGGATCCTTATGTGATTTAGAATATTAGACCTGCTGAGGGGGCGACAGATATTGTGACGTAAGAAACCTGGTGATGCCAGCCTGACCAATGTCGTACTGCAGAGTACAATTAAACCCTATTACTTGAGCACTTCATACTTGTCTACACAGTGTAGTTGCCATAGCACTGCTGGTAAACAAAACTGAAAATGTGGTGTTGGGGTGTGTTCTAACTGTTTATGCTCCTCATATAGTCTGGACACTCCTAAAATTCTGCCTAAACATGTGGAAAAATATTCATCAGCCAAGTTCACTAAATGGGAACTTGCATTGATGAATTCTATAAATGTTACCAGTAAAATGGGTAATATTGTAAACCCAGCAACACTTTTACCAGGTGTGCCCGCCAAGGCACAAAGGGTGGATTGGTGCTGAGGTTGCTGGAATGGTGAAATTTAGTGGGAGCCGAGACGAATATGACTGCATGACATGTTTGAATCAGACCTTTGCAGCATGCCCCCAAAGGGTGGTAACAACCCATTGGAAGAGGTAATTCATTTTTTTCTCTCCCTCGTTCTTTCAACAACACCGAGAGGGGAAAATTGTACACTGGCTATACAGTAATAGATGGAAAAGGCATAGTAGAGGCTGAACCCATTGGACGTCTCACTCAGCAACAGCAGCCTCATTAGTAGTACTGCGGGCTGAGAGAAAAACAGCCAATATTCATGCCGACTCCAAGTACGTTTGTTGGGGTAATGCAGAAGATCTTAGGCCCTATGGCGCCTCAGATGTTTTGTTTCAGTAGCTGGCACTCCAGTGGCGCAAGCGTTGTAAGTTTAAAAGATTCCTGACCGTCACACAGCTGCCGGACAGAGTGGCTGTTATCAAGTGTAAAGCCCACACCTTCGCTAAGGATTCAGTGTCACTTGATAATGAACATGCTGGCAAGGCAGCTGGGTGAGCCATGCGCTCTGCGGATAATGTTTGTGTTCCCCCTGTAAATGTCAGTGTATTCACATAGAAATACAAGATTTGTGTCCCCTGCAGGAGAAGCAGTCTGGAAGCCGAAGGGATGTGGACAGGAATAGAAAGATGGACAAGGAAAACCAGTGACTCTGAGAACATGCCAAACTGTCAGGGCAGAGATAGCCCATGGCCTGACTTGTCTTGACAGGGAAGGTATGTGGAAAATTAGTCCGAAATTACTGGTGTGCCCACAGACAGGTAAGATCATGCCTTACTTGTCTGGGGGAAAGAAACTGCAACGGCTGTTCCCACAGAGCCATCTCCACATCCCTCCTCCAGCAGGATCCTCTGCAGGTAATACAAAATTGGCTTTGTACAGTCCACTCTAGAAGCATTCTAGTTATTTATTTACTTATTTTTTATATATATATATATATATATATATATGTGTTGACGTTTGTGTGTATAGATATGGCAGCCCAGAAACACCCCTGAGTATGCAAGTTTATATGAAAGATTTTAAGTCATGTGTGAACCTTTTAGGGAGATTGTGTACACCCCACAATCTCTTTTTGTAGTAGTAGAATCACTCTCAGAACTCCACCTCATTTGTCCCCATCGAAACATTGCTTGGCGGGCAGCCACACGTTATGGTAATCCCACAAGGAGATCCCAGACCTCACCACGGAAAAAAGTAATGCAAGTGATGTATCCACACCTGGAAAACTGCAGCAAAAGGACTTTGTTGACACCTGTTCTGAACTGTCATAACCATGAACCAGGAGATGTTGTTGTTTCCCCTGCTTTGCCATATACAGGTTGCTTGATAGACCTTTGGAAAGAACCACCCCAAGTCTTGTTGACCAGCACTACCTCAATAACAAAGTCGCAGAGAGAGAGATTCGGGTACGTTCGTCCTACTGCCAAAGGAACAGAAAGCCAGAAGGTCCTTACACTCAAGGGCAAAAGAGAGAAATCGCTAAGAGGCACCATTTCGGGAGGACTGGAGAGCAGCTAAGGTCAAGCAACCTGTACAAGCTACAAAAGGGACTGTGACACACCCCACTGGTAACAGGTTGGAAGGATCACTAACAAATTTTTTTCTTTTCTCAGTTTTCTCTATTGTTGTGGGTCCTATTCTTTTTTTTTTTTTATATTTCTTTATTTCAGTTTTCAAAATTTTTAAACATACAAGACCATACAAAATTTGGAGCATATCCGTGCTCCAAAACAAGTAAGACACAATACACACAATAACAATGTTACATGTTTCTAGGTAAATTCAGCAGGAGACAAAATTAAAATGTGTACAAACAGAGTTAAGTACTTAATTATAGCACTGTATGGCATATTTCTTGTTCTTTAGGAGTATGTTCCCCCTTCCCCTTTGGGGCTCAGCTTCAGTGATTATTTTTATTTATTTTATCTTTATGGTTATGGCTCTGATTCTTTTCCCCTTTTCTTTCTTCTACCCTATCGTTACGGACTCTATCGGTGAGTTTGCGTTTTTTTTTTTTCACAGCTACTTCCACCAGTGCATGTCCTCCTCCCAGGCTCCCCACTTCCTTCTAATCTTAGCCTGTTGTCCGGTGGCAAATGTTTCCATTTTAAAGCTATAGTTTATTTTATTAATGGTTTGTGATATTTCTGGTGGTTTCTCCTGTTTCCATAGTTGTGCAATAGATGTTCTAGCTGCTACAAGTATCTGACCCACCAGATATTTGGATGTATTAGGTATCTCTGGGGGGAAGACATGCAACAGTGCCCCTTGTGGGGTTAATGCTATTCTCTTTCCCAGTATGTAAGAGATAAGATCCTCTATATCTCTCCAAAATAGCAATAATTTCCTACATGACCAAAATATATGTACTATATCTCCGATCTCCTCGCTACATCTCCAACACAGGTCTGGCTGGTCAGGGTAGAATTTATGCATCTTGGAGGGGGTCAGGTAAGAGTTATAGAAGAGTTTCATATATCTCTCAATATGTATATTTGATCTTGACATCCCCCATACGTCTGCAAACAATCCAGACCATTGTTCCTCCTCAAGTGAGAATCCCAATTCCCATTCCCATTTATTTTGTTGTGTGGTTTTATTTATATCACTTGTATTTAGGATGATTTTATACCATTTTGTAATTCCTCCTCTTTTCCTTGTTAGTCTTATTTGAGCTCTTATTTCTTTCTTTATTATGTTTGTTGTTAGCAGATCCTGAGAGAAGGTTTTTAGCCAATGTCTGATTTGCAAATATTTATAAAAATCAGTGGTTTTTATATTGTACTTTTGTTTAATTTGAGTGAAGGACAATATATCCCCGTCTTTATATAGATCACTTATAGATTTAATCCCCATATCTTTCCAGTTGTTTAGGTCTATATTTGGGATTATTTTCATGAGTGCATCTAGTGATATATATACTATTGGGACTTGGGGCAACCCCTGTTTTTTTATAAAGATTTCCCATGCCTTAAGTGTGTTTCTAGTTGCTCTTAATGTTAGATCTGATAGTCCCCTATGTTGTGTTGGAAGCCAGATCGTATCTTTTAATGGGATATCTCCTGAGAGGCTTTGTTCTATTTGTACACTAGGTTTTTGGTTGCCTAATTCATTCCATTCACTGATATGGTTCAAGAGAGCTGCTATTTGGTATGCTTCTAAATCTGGGAATTCCATTCCACCTTTTGTTTTAGGGAGTGTCATATATGTTTTTGCTATCTTTGGTCTGGCCTGTTTCCATACATACTGGTTGAATTCTGAGTGAAATCTCTGTATCCAGTATTTAGGGAGCAGTCTGGGTATAGCCCTAAAAAGATATAGTATTTTGGGTAGAAAGAGCATTTTTATAGCCGCAATCCTTCCTAGATATGTTATTTCATGGTTCATCCAGTCTTTCAGTTTCCCCTTAAAGGAATGAAGCAGAGGTCCATAATTATATTCCAACAGGTCTTTTTCCCTAGCCACTAACTGTACCCCCAGATATTTTACTGTATTATTCTTCCATTTGTATCTGAAATTTTGTTTAAGGTTTATCAAGTCCTCGGCCTGAATATTTATCGGTAATATCTCTGTTTTAGTCTCATTTAATTTATAATACGATACTTCCGAGTATTCTCTGAAAATTGTCCCTATATTTATCAAAGAGCTTTCTGGGTCTGTCAAAAAAAGAAGAATGTCATCCGCATATAGCAGTATTTTATTTTGAATATTTTTTATTATAGGGCCTTGGATATCTTCCATTTTTCTTATTGTTTCGGCCAATGGCTCCATAGCAAGGACAAAGATAATTGGGGATAGGGGACACCCCTGTTTTGTTCCGTTAGTTATTTGGAATGTCCTTGATATAAAGCCATTGCAGTAAACATGAGCGGTTGGAGCTGAGTAGAGAGCCATAATTGCTGACAGAAAATCCCCGCTAATTCCATATTTCTGGAGCACCATTTCCATGTATCCCCAGTGGAGCCTGTCAAAGGCTTTCTCCCCATCAACTGACATTACCAACAGGGGTTCCCTATCAGCAAGATGTTCCATTATGTTAATTGCTCTTCTAATATTATCTGTGCCCTGTCTATTCTTGACAAAACCCACTTGGTCTGGGTTAATCAATTGTCCCAACATGGGATTCAATCTGTTTACAATCATTTTAGCATATATTTTGATGTCTATATTTAGGAGAGCTATTGGCCTATAGTTTCTTGGTAAAGTTGGGTTTTTCCCTTCTTTACCAATAATAACTATCCGGGCGTCCAGCATCTCACCTGGCATTTTCCCTTGCTGCGTTGCCTCTTTAAATACTCGTAGTAGCAAGGGTGCTAGTTCCTTTTGGAAGGCTTTATAAAAGTTACTTATATATCCATCTGGACCTGGTGTTTTATTTGGCTTCAAAGTTTTTATAGCCTCCAATACCTCGTGGATTTCCCAAGAAGCATTGAGGGCTACTTTCTGTTGATCCGTGATTGCCGGTAAATTAATTCTATCCAGGAATAATTTAATTTTTTCTACAACAGGTTGTTTAGTTTCTGTATCTTCTTTCAAATTATATAATTGTTTATAGTATTCAGCGAATGTGTTTGAAATCCCCCAGGGGTCTGTGACTCTAATCCCTTTATCGTTATAGAGTGCTTTTACTGAGTTTCTTACTCTAGCTCCTTTGATTTTCCTAGCTAATAGTTTGGACGCTCTGTTTCCTTCAGTATAATTTTTTTGGTTCATCCTTTCCATTTCCCTCCTAAATTTTTTGGTATGAAGTGCGTCTAAGTCTATCTTTACTAAATTGAGTTCCTGTAGGTATTTATCTTCTAATGTTATTTTATGTTTTTGTTCAAGTTTTTTAATTTTATTCTCTAAATCCTCCTGCTCTTTCGATTCTAGTTTGTTCAATCTTGCGGAAATCTGGATAATTTTCCCTCTGATTACAGCTTTTAGCGCGCACCATAAATTGGTCGAGCTTGTCTGTTGGTTATCGTTCTGGAGGAAAAATTCCTCCAGTGCGTCTCTTATCTGTTGTTTGAGGTCTATGTTACTGAAGAGGAAGTTTGGGCATCTCCAGACTCTAGCATTTTTTCTTAATTCAGTCTCATTCCAGACTATAAGTACGGGGGCATGGTCTGACCAGGTTCTTGTCAGGATTTCTGCTGTTTGTATGTGTTGTAGGGTCATTTTGTCTGTAAATACGTAGTCTATACGGGAAAGTGTTTTATGCCTGTTGGAATAAAAAGTATAATTTCTCATGTTTGGGTTTTTAACCCGCCATATATCATGTAGTTCTGCTTCGTAAAGCATTTGTTTAAATTTCTTAGAGCTGGAGAATAGTGCCTGGGAATGTTTCAATTTGCTATAATCCGATTTATCTAGCTCAGGTTCTCTGACCAGGTTAAAGTCGCCCAGTATTAGAGGTGTCCCTTCCTGAATATCCTGAAAGTGTTTCAAAAAAGCCTTTATAAATCTAATTTGTAGGGAGTTTGGTGCATATACCGCTGCTATTGTTATCTTTTTCCCATTAAGGGTCCCCTTTACAATTAGATATCTCCCCTCTTTATCTGCTATTTGGGTATCCAGATGGAAGTTTAGATTTTTATTAAACAATAATGCTACTCCATTTTTCTTATTTATAGAGCTTGATACGTATGCTTTTGGATATTCACTATTAGAGATATACAGGGGCATTACTCTAGAGAAGTGGGTCTCTTGTATTGCGGCTATATCAATATGTAAGTCGTGAAAGGTTTTTAACATTCTTTTCCTTTTCTGTGGGGAATTTAGTCCTTGTGCATTTATTGAAATCAGCTTAACCATTTGGGGTCCTTAGGAGCTTGCTACACCATAAGTCTACACTCTGTCTGTCACACCACATATAAACATGAATGTATACAAATACAACATTTAAACAAAACCCCCCATGTTCCCATTCCCTAGCTCTCTTCCTGGAGCTCATATTGCCTCCTTCCTTGAGGCTTTTTAGTATACCCCATTTCCTAGATTCGGGTATTCCCTCAACGAGGGGTCGAGATATATACTCTGATGATCCCGTATTAAGCCACTGGGCTATCTCTCTCCAGCTTTATTCAGAGTCTTGTTACAGACATATTTTCTTCTGTTCCCTGGGGGTTCATTCTCCCATCTCTTATAGGTTCTTTTTTCTTTTCCTTTTTTTTTCCCTTTTTCCCTCCCTCCCCCTCCCCCCCCCCCTCCCCTCCCCCCCCAGTCCTCCCCACAGGAAGCCCTGTTTATAAATATATGTATGTATATGTGTGGCCGAGAGTGTATGGGGACCCAGCAACAAGTTCTAGGAGCGCCCCAGCACCTATGTCTACTACCTCTTATACCATCCTATGGGTATAACAGTCTATTTTCTTCGAATGACCAGTTTTTATGAACACTATTCAAGTAGAAAGAGCTTCAGTGTCAAGCTTTCCCCATCTTTACGTAGTTCCAAATGGAAAGGCTAAGCGGAGAGAGAATGCGGTGAGGGGGAGCAAGATACCGGGGAAGGGGAAAGGAGGGTAGGCAAAAGAGAGTGTTGCGCGTTTATGTGATTTCAGGTATTATTACGGGAACAAGAGTGATTAAATAGATAAAAAAAAAATCGAAAGCTCCCTACCATCGTATATGATACTTTATGGGGGTTCTTCTATTCAGTACATTAGTGATTTACAGTGTGAGTGTTGTTTCCCCCTATTCACTAAATTCTATACATTGTGTACAGGGTGACAGCACAGTGAACAAGACCGGATATTTTGTGAGTTCTCAGGCTGCGTGCTTATAGAATTCAGCCACTATTTAGGGGGATGGCGGACTCCCCTACGTGAAATATTTTAGGGGGTCTTTTCCATTTGGTGCGACCGAGAGTTACAGTGTAGATGTTGTTTTCCTCTATTTCCTAAACTCTTTAAATTCAATAAGTGTTTAAAAACGTAAAAACCAGAAGTGTTATTATTCCCTTTCCCTCCCCCCCCCCTTAAGTGCAAAAGTGAAATAGGTCTATATATATACTATTTAGTGACTTAAGAATATTATCTCATCTAAATCCTCTCACTCCTTCTAGGCTCTACTTATAAAATTAAGCCACTATTTAAGGGAATGGCAGACTCCCCTCCATTGAATACTTTAGGGGGTCTTTTCCATTCGGTACACACAGGATTACATTATAAGTGTTGTTTTCCCCTAATTCCTAATCTCTTTAAATTCAGTAAGTGTTTACAGTTTTCAAACCAAAAGTGTTATTATTCCCTTTCCCCTCCCCTCCCCCCCCTTAAGTGCAGTAGGTGGAATAGATCTATATTTCTACTATATTTGATGACATAAACATATTTATCAGATCTGAATCTTCTCTCTCCTTCTAGGCTGTAAAAAAAAAAAAAAAAAGTTCTAGCAAGCGACCACCTTTCCATGCTCCCTCTCTGTCTCCACCACTTTTATATCTTATATGAGGTAGAGAGTAATCGTAGCTTCAGTGGGGACAGAGGGGGGTGGGTGTCAAAAAATAAACCATAAAATACTGACCACCTCTCCACACTCCCTCTCCGTCTCCTCCACTTTTATATCTTATGAGGTAGAGAGTAGTTGTAAGTTCAGTGGGGGTAGAGGGGGGGTGGCAGGAAGGAGAGGGAGAAGAAAAAAAAAAAAAAGTAAATAAAGTAAAATACTGAGTGCTTATAAGGTTCAGCCAGTATTTAAGGGAATGGCAGACTCCTCGCCGTTGAATACTTAGGGGGTTTTCCAATCGATACACACAGGATTACATTATAGGTGTTATTTTCCCCTAATTCCTAAACTCTTTAAATTCAATAAGTATTTACAGTTTTCAAAAACTTCACAACCAAAAGTGTTATTATTCCCTTTCCCCTCCCCTCCCCCCCTTAAGTGCGGTAGGTGGAATAGATCTATATTTATACTATATTTGGTGAGATAAACATATTTATCAGATCTGAATCCTCTCTCTCCTTCAAGGCTGTAAAAAAAAAAAAACAAACAAACAAAAAAAAAAACTCTTTTTCTCTCTTTCATACCAAGCGACCCCTTTTCCACGCTCCCTCTCTGTCTCCACCACTTTTATATCTTTTACGAGGTAGGGAGAAGTCGTAGCTTCAGTGGGGACAGAGGGGAGAGGTGGCAAAAAAAGAAACCATAAAAAAATAGTGACCACCTCTCCACACTCCCTCTCTGTCTCCTTCACTTTTATATCTTATATGAGGTAGGGAGTGGCAAGAAAGAGAGGAGAGAGAGAAAAAAAAAAAAAAACACACACACAAAGTAAAATACTGAGTGCTTATAGGATTCAGCCACTATTTAAGGGAATGGCAGAATCCCCTCCGTTGAATACTTTAGGGGGTCTTTTCCATTCGGTACACAGAGGATTACATTATAAGTGTTATTTTCCCCTAATTCCTAAACTCTTTAAATTCAGTAAGTGTTTACAGTTTTCAAAGCTTCAAAACCAAAAGTGTTATTATTCCCTTTCCCCTCCCCTCTCCCCCCCCTTAAGTGCAGTAGGTGAAATAGATTTATATTTATACTATATTTGGTGACAAACATATATATCAGATCTGAATCCTCTCTCTCCTTCTAGGCTGGAGAAAAAAAAAAAAATAATAATAATTCTCTCCTTCATAGCAAGCGACCACCTTTCCACACTCCCCCTCGGTCTCCACCACTTTTATATCTTATACGAGGTAGAGAGTAGTCGTATCTTCAGTGGGTCCTATTCTTGTCTCCCCCCCACTATCCGTTCTAATCTTCAAAATCAAGGATACCGCCGCCGCACTGCTGCCAGGCATTGGACGGACGATACAGAGTTCTGAGAGTGTGTTACCCGTCCCAGTTTAGGTCAAGGTAGAATCTATAAACTTGACACATTACCCAGGACCGGATGTTTGATAGTGATAATACCATCATACTTAAAAGCATACCAAAAACAGAGACAACAAAGAGTTCAAGGGTCTATTGTCACAAACAATACCTACCAAAGGATGCCATATCTGAAAAACAATTGTATATAGTGTAACCTCCCCTGTTTTTATTTTTATCTCAAGATTTGTACATTATCCTTCGTCACCCTGAGTAGATTGTTCGATAAATGCGACCCATCGTTTATCCATGATCCAGGATCGGCCAAAGAGCAGATGGTTTACTCCCCTTATATGTTTAATTCTCGGATCCCAATTTCTCTGTTGGGATTATGAATTTCTGTATTGTTATGTAAAATGTTTGTATTGTAACAGTTTTATATTTACTGTTAAAGGGTGGACTGTTAAAGTCGAGTTGCATACACGCCATTTTAGGATAGTATGGCCGCCATTTTGGTTCGCAGAGTTGCGCAAATAAAGTTTCCATACCCGAGTCTGTGTGACAAAGTGGACCAGAAGCGTAGCCATACTATCACACATAAATTCATAAGAACATACTGACACTAAATAAAATATAGTTAAAGGTTTAGAACGCCATACATAGCTTAGTTAGCATTTGCATACATCCGTCTGTATCATGTTTAGTACCGATATGTTCCGTTTCATATGCGCAGTATTCCGGTCATTGCGAATATTTCGCAATACATACGGTCCGATAGTTATGGACAAAATCCATATTCCTAAGACAGTTTCTGTTGAAAAGTATATAACAAAGGAATCTATTAAAACCGGTTCTGACTGCTATTTACAATCCCTGACGACGATACTAACAAACAAAGGACTCCAAAAGTTCACTCCCCTGCACCTATTCAAACCAGGTGCATCATCTTACCCCCAATCACAGTGGACCTGACATACGATCTCTGACCAATAGGAATGGCCTTTGACCTCCCCCTTCTGACCCTATAAGATAGGTGACCCAGGGCGGCCTCGGTCACTTCGGCACATTTTCCTTTCCCTGACCTTTGACCGGACTATGTTCAAACCTGAACATAGTGAGCTCCGACCGGACTGCGCTGCGCTATTTCCCCTGAAGGTAACATTCGTATTCCTTTTTTATGTGAAGTGGCTGATTATGATTGTGTCCTGTATCTGTATTTTCTTCCCCTAGTAGAGCCTGTTTATTGTATTCATTGTTAGTCTATTGTATCACTTGTTATACCTGTATTTTCTATTCCTGTAACCCCCTTTTGTCCATTAGGGACTTAAATACATCTCTTTACGGAGTTCTTATCTCCTTACTTTAATACTGTGGTTGTGTCTGTTTATTCGCATTCAGCGATAAGGTATATAACGGACACTGTCCTTAAAGGTATATTCGCAGATTAGAGTCAGATTACTGCGAAAGGATCTCTTAATAAGGTATTGGTTCTGTTGTGTATAATACACAATAAAGGTACGCTACGCTGCGCTACGTTTTGTTCGCACGTAGCTAGGTATAAAGGGTACGCAGGTTACGGACATAATACGTAACCTGCGCTTTTCACTTATTGTTTCTTTGGTCATATTTAATCGCCATTAACAGAACTTTGACCACTCTACACATCTATGTAACATAATATATACTATAATAATACATTTATATAAGTTCATGGAGTGCTGCCTTCTCTTTTACTGAGGAACCAGGATCAAAGAACTGGCATTTTATATAAATATATATATTGCATTTTACTTATTTAGCAGGTGGCAGCTAGCCTGTAGCACAGAAACAACAGGAGAGCAAAACGCCTCCCTGTCTCATCCTTATAGTGTGTACACACGGTACAATATGCCTCCCAATGTTGACAATATAGTCAACATCGTGTCGGCATCGCATGCAGATCGCAAGGGTTTTAAGGGTCTGCTTGCGATCCCGATGCGCGTTCACGTATCGCAAGGCAGATCTGCACTATATAGTCAAAATTGTGTCATTACATCCATGCCGTGCGATACGAGTCCCGATGCGATTTGATCGCATCGGGACTCGCATAGCACGGCATATCCTACCGTGTGTACACACCAATGAGCAGCTCCATAAGCTGCCCAGGATCCCGCCTCCTGCTTCCCTGCACTGCCTGTCACTGAGCCGCAGGCTGCTGCCTATCACACTACTGGACACCTGACCTGTAGCTCATCAGCCCTGCGCTGCTATCCGGCATCGGCGGCTCAGCTGTCACTCAGCACAGTGGGGAGCCATAAGAGAGATCTGATATGTGGTGGTGCCAGGCCCTCTTAAAAAGTGGGGCCCAGGGGTAGTGACTCCCAAGCCCTACCCTCCATTAATCCAGCCCCGAATATAAGACACACATAGCTGGGCTACAAGTAACTGAAAAGTGGACTGAACTTCCAAAGCCCGTGCGATATTGCACAATTCTACCAAAATGAGAATGTTTCATGTTGCATAGATGGATAATGGTTACAGATCCAACACATTAAATGTATAACTGAATCCTTTATTAAACAGCAAGATAATCAGAAGAGTATTATTCACAGAACAGAGGCATGTTCTCTCATATGAGAAAACTCTGAATAAAGAGACATATGTATGTCATCTTTACAGCTGTCCTCCTACTCCTTAAATCACAAGGAATTGCCTAGCAGGGATGGAGATGGAAATGCAAGCAATATAAATAACTTAGTGTAACTTATTTCACATTCCGTCTATAGTCCCTGTTGGACTCTTCGAATCAATTATCCCAGCAAAGGGAGTATGATGCACAGTGAGATCAGACTTGATGCTAGTTTGAGACAGATATTCCCTCTGTTATACAATATGTATCTCACTGTGCAGTACGGCTTCATTTATGGTGACATAATACAATGATACTACTTACAGAAAGTTCTGGTTGCTGGTACAGATCTTCAGTATGCCCAGCTATAACACCATAAAAATTGGTTCAGTTACAAATAGCCGTCTTTGTACATAATGCTCTTATTAGCAACAGAAGCTGAAATCACCACATACAGGGGGACATGTATCAAACCTTGGAGGAAGATAAACTACCAACCATTCTGTCCCTAACTGTCATTTTTCAAGTTAAGGCTAAAATGACAATTTAAAGCAGATTGGGTGGCATTTATCATTCTCCAAGGTTTGCTATATGTCCCCCACAAAGCTATTTTGAGGGGACTGTTACATTCTCTCTGTGATTGGCACACTTGTCTTAATTTATGGGATGTTGGCTGGTATTAGCCTCGCGAATGCAGCAAAGGTAGGTTCCTCCCCTACATGCTGCAAAATGATGCTATGCTATTGCTAATCATCAGGACCGCCGAGAGGTATTCATTGGAAACAAGAGGCAGAAGACCCGCACTATAAATGTATTAGCAATAAGTGGATTGTGGACGGTAACATTGCAGCCAGAGGGGAATATTATATATACTTGTCCTCACTGACTTAGGGTGCTCTCAACTGATTTAGGATAAAGAAAAATAAATTAGTTTAACTAGGATGCACTCCTCATCCACACAGTCTCATAGGACTAAAATAACAGCATGTAATATCTTTATTAGTTAATGTTAAAATAAATAGCTAGAAGGCCATCATTCAGTGTTAGTAGTTTATAATTGTATTAATTATATGTGACCTTATAATCAGTTTCCCTCAGTGGCGTATCTAGTGTAAGGCAGCCCCCGCTGCTGCTTGGGGGAGCGTGCGGCAGCGGGGGCTGTGTGGGCGCTGGGCTGAGTGACAGTCAGTACGTATGTGGCCCGCACCAGGTGTCACCCTTTAGTGGGGTGACACCAAACAGAGCCGCAGTCGGCTCGCACCCGCACTCCTACGTCCACTGCCCCCACCAGCAAACAGCGCCTGCTGCCGAGTACGGCACTACAGAGAGGAGGGCACCGGGCAGCCGAGTAGACAGTCATCAGGGACCAGGCAGGGTATTTTAAAATGCGGAGCGGCGATGGCTGCAAGCTAAGCTAATTGGAACTTGCAGCCAGTCACCCAATCAGGCAGCGGGGGCTCCTGATTGACTGCCAGACTGCAAGCTCCAATTGGCTTGCGATTCAACACCACGTGGCCGGAGCTCCCAGTCCCATTCCCCTCCCAGTATTCAGGCTTGGGGTACTCCCGCTGCTGAGCTGCCTTGCCTTCACTTCTAATCACAATCAACTGAAGATGATGCAGCCTGGTACTGGCAGCTAGAGGTGAGGAGGGTTAGTTTACAATGTTAGCCGGGCGAGCGCTGGGGGAGTATAACATACCTCCCAACTGTCACGATTACAGCGGGACAGTCCGGATTTTCGGGTCCTGTCCCGCTGTCCCACCCGCGGCAGGCATTGTCCCGCTGCGGGGGGTGGCAGTTGGGAGACCCCCAAATCTAATAGAATAGACGCTGTGCGCATGCGCACAGCGTCTATTCTCGTATGAAAATGAGGTCGCGGCTAATTAGCATAAGCCGCGCCCTCATTTGCATACGCTCCGCCCCCTTTTTGGGCGCTCGCGCGACTTCGCCGCGCGAGTGTCCCTATTTCCCCAACACAGAAGTTGGGAGGTATGGTATAACAGTGCCATCAGTGTGCATTGTCCGGTCACTGACTGGCAGGCCTGGCGACGGGGGGTCAGAGGGGACAGTGTGCTCCCATCCTAGTCCCTGCAAATGACAATTAAAAATACAATGAACTGGTGCACTCTCCCCACCCCTCTCTGGTCCTGACACTGCAGCATTACTACTGTATGTATCTGCTGCGCTGGCTCTTCTCTCCATGGAGCCGAGCAGCAGCATAGTGTCTTGGCTGCTCTGCCTCAGCAAAGCAGTTGAGCTGTTGTCTGGTGCGGAACAGCGAAGCCTGGAAAACCACACCATATTACACATATGAAGGGAGAGCAGTGGGTTGTTTGCCAGGGGGGGCGCCAGAAACTCTTTTTGGCTGGGGGGAGCAAAATTTCTAGTTACACCACTGGTTTCCCTGTACCAGGGATTAGAGAACCTAAATATTTAAAAATAAAGTAATAGATATAGAAGAAAAAGAAATATAAAGGTTAAAATTATTCTCTGTTAACCGTTGTTATATTAAGCTTATTTTTCAATCTTTAAGATGCAGATAATTATGTGCCAAATGTGTACTGGTTTAGATAAATATTTGTAATACCAGTTAGTGTTGTGTTATTTTATGTAACCTGTGGTACAATGGCTATCAGTGCCTATAATATGATCCCCTATCTACCAGCGGGTGTCTCACATTCAATGTTATGATTATGTTGCAACATATAGATACATATCAACACTCTGAGACATGTGAGGTATGCCAGGCCTTGGTAAATTTTGGGGGCGTGGCCTAATCGCGGGAGGCGTGGCCACCTCCCATGATTAGGGGCCTCCCATGTTTAGGGGGTGAAAAAAAACACTTTAAAGTCGAAGAGGGAGTGTTATTGTCGCCCCCCTCAGCAGCAGCACATACCTACAGCATGTGCTGTGCTGATAGTAGGCTCAGCATGAGCTCTCACGCTGTCAGTGAGACGCCCATGCTGAGCCTGCTGTCAGCACAGCACATGCTGTAGGTGCGTGCTGCCCGGGAGGGATGGAGAGGGTAGGGGGTCAGACCAGGGCCCCCCGCCGGGCTCCTCCAGCAAGCCCGGGCCTGGGTAATTAGTACTTCCCCCCCCCCTCTCGGCGGCCCTGCTAATCATGCCCCCCACTTATTAACGTACATAATATACTCTGGTACAGTCTTGCACAGGACTGAAACATATTGTCATGTGTCAGGGACTTAGCAATACTTACCAAATCCAGTGTCAACATCTTATCATTGCTATACTCTGTGCTGTTTCAGTAATCCACTGTGAACCTGTGATTCCCAGACTGCAGTTACCAATTGCAACAGTAGTTGTAGTTAGTAGTCGCTGGTAATACATTCGGTACTCTTTACCTAGCACGGCGCCCGCGATTGGCATCGCGGTCATCGGGGGTAAAAAATCGCGGCCATCGCATGCACTAAAAAAACGGGTGCGACGCGATGCCCGCGATTTCCCATAGGGATCAATGTTAAAAGTGTGAATGGACGCGATTTTTGTGTTCAATGCCTCAATGCCCGCGATTTTTCCATAGGAAACAATGTTAAATGGGCCACAGAGCCTTAATAGTCCCCCTGAAGTCTGAAATGTCCCCCACAATTGTTAACGCCACCCCACGATTAACGTGAACCCGAAGCGTGGCGAGCGCAGCGAGCCTGCGAGGGGCGGCGGTACGCGTCCTCCGACCTTTTCATACCCCCACTATCCACGTCGGCGTGGAGTTGAGAATAGAATAGTGTGGCGAGCGCAGCGAGCCACCAAGCCCGAAGCGTGGCGAGCGCAGCGGATACCTGTGAAGCCTGCGAAGGGACGCGTTTACCTGTGAAGGTATCCGCGTACCCTCGCGGGATGCGCTGCGCTCGCCACGCTTCGGGCTCGGTGGCTCGCTGCGCTCGCCACACTATACTATTCTCAACTCCACGCCGACGTGGATAGTGGGGGTATGAAAAGGTCGGAGGACGCGTACCGCCGCCCCTCGCGGGCTCGCTGCGCTTGCCACGCTTCGGGTTCAATTTGATCGTGGGGTGGCGTTAACAATTTTGGGGGGCCATTTCACTGTTCAGGGGGACTATTAGGGCTCTGTGGCCCATTTAACATTTTCCTATGGAAAAATCGCGGGCATTGAGGCATTGAACACAAAAATCACGTCCATTCACACTTTTAACATTGATCCCTATGGGAAATCGCGGGCATCGCGTCGCACCCATTTTTTTAGTGCATGCGATGGCCGCGATGCCCGCGATGGGCGCCGTGCTAGGTAAAGAGTACCATACATTCATATATATACAGCAGTGATCTGGAAATCCTGATCTGTTATCAATCTCTAATCATCCTGCATGCATACCGCCCAAACTATTGACTCTGGGGTACGGGACTCTCATGCACTCCCGAAAGCTGGGGCATAGCATTGATGAAAGGGGCACGTGACTTCACTTGAATGCCGCAATTGTGAGCCCCCTCCCATTTTTATCACTGTGTGAACTGCTGGCCATGCCCCAAGTCCATATGTCTAATGTGAATAGAAACCTGTGCACAGCATCTATTCATCACTGAGCAGAACAGCGAGTGACAGAGGGACTTCCAACTGCCAACCCGCACTGCAGAACACAGTGGGACGGTCTCAAAAAACAAAAATCAGAGGACAGTTCCGGACTTGTGCATGCTCTTTGTGCTGAAGCTTACGCAGGCTGGCTGTAGGATCCGGACACAGGGGTCCAGGAAGATGATGCAGACCCTGTACCTGTCAAGCTTTCGAAACAGGGAGATCCCAAAATGCTGCCACATGTCAATCATGTTGTGGCTAACAGTGGCTATATGCGACATCATAAGACCCATTCTGCACATGCGGAATTACAGTGATGAAGACTGCTTGCTTGGTAATGTGTCACATGGAGTTGTAATGACTAAAGGAATACCTCCAGGCAGTCCTGATTTTGATGAGATGATGTGGCATACTAGAAAGTAACAGCTATATGAGAATGTGGGCAAGGATCTGGTGATAGGATATACAATGGTGCTGCTTGTTTCCTCTTTTTATGGTCCTGAGGGGACTTCTAAGGCAATCTTGGCTTTGATGCATGAGAAAACATCCTCTATTAGGTACAAATGTAGAATAATGCTCCTGGACAGACTGGTTGTGGATTATTTTGGCATGTCAGTATTCTGCAACGTGGTTTCGACACAAATTATTAGCTGTAAGAAGTACTTTAGATTATAATAGCTGCAAAGCCATCTGGAATGATCTCCTCAGTGACATGTGTTGTATTATGGAATGAATATCCCACAATGGCCATAATTGGCCACTTCACTTTTTGATAAGCATGGAAGTAATACATAGAATATGTTGTGGGTATCCCAGTTACATGATCTCAATGCACCCCTATTGTGATGGAACAGAGATTTGGGAGAAGGATCTCAGACTGGTTTTTCCACAAAATCAATAAAACATCAGCTCTTGTAACAATTTGTGGTAAAATTTTAAAATGTTGCAAAAATCTTTTTTTTTTTTTTCCTTGTTACCATAGTACAAAATCTGGTTCCAAGATGTCTTATCGTGCTTTGTGTTGCCTCCTATGCCCTGCAGCTTCCATAATAGTATGACATTCTAAAATAAACCTGAGGTAATGCTCCTCAAGAGCTCAACTATGATGCTGAAACCAGCATGTCCAGTAACATGGACGCTGGACTCCTCATGAGTGGCTTCATCACCTGTTACCAAACATTCTTAATACAAGAATATTACCCAGAATAATGGAAGTCATTATACTCCATGGGGTAGATTTATTGAGCTCGGTGAAGTGATAAACGGTCTGGTTTTTATCACCGTCCAATCAGCTCCTACCTGTCATTTTTCAAACCAAGCCTGTAACTTCACAGGTAGAAGCTGATTGGATAGTGATAAAAGCCAGACAGTTTATCATTTCACCGCTTAATAAATCTGCCCCTATAACTTTTATTGCTTTTACATAAATGGCCTTTTATTTTCAATGTGACCATTATTTATCAAAATTGCTAAATTGCTCTAGTGTAAAACATCTCATCTTTTAAAGTGTTAAACATCAACCCTATTTTATGAATTTATGAATCCCGATCAGTTACCATGGTCACATCCTATTTTTATGCAGACTAATATCCATATACTGAAAGTGATATTCTCTGTTCTGTTCGATAACTAATTGTTTTTAATTGCTCAATAAATAAAGCATAAAAACATACCTTGATTTGAAAATCATTCAGGCATCATTCTTGTAAGTAATTTACAGTATTTTATTGTACTAACATGATACATACACTCACTTGCCTAGCATTGTGCAGGGCCACTGCAAGGCATCTCGGCACCCCAGGCAAAGATACACTATTGCCTAGGGGGGCTGTGTTTGCTACTACTCGTGCCCTCTCCACGGTTGCCGCTGACCATGCTCCATGGGGTGGAGGGGGTGGTGCGGCCACTGCTGAACTGCTCCACGGGGGGGTGGAGGAGGTGCGGACACTGCTACTCTATGGGGGGGGGGCTACCAGTGGCTGCCACTGAACTGCTCCACAGGGGGTGGTGGAAGTGTCCTCCATGAGAGGGGGGAGGGGTACTGGTAGTGTGAGGGAGAAACCATACTTTTCCCTGAAGACAGTGCCCCGGGCCAGATGGGGTGATCAATTGGTGTGCGGCTGCTTTTCTGCTCCTCGAGCGGTGGACAGCGGCTTTCACACTTCTTTCCAACTGGGTACCGCCCTCTAGTGGCCAGTGACCACAGACAAATGCCTAAAGCTGCCTAGTGGTGGTGCTGGCCCTGCCCTTGTGCTACTAGAAGAGCTCTGACCAGTTGAGGCATGGACTCCACAAGACCTCTGAAGGTGTCCTGTGGTCTCTGGCACCAGAATGTAATCATGTAAATTGCAAGGTGAGGCCTTCATGGCTCGGACTTTTATTTACAGCACATCCCACAGATGCTTAATTGCATAGAGATATGCAGAATTTGGAGGCCAAGCTAACACCTTGAACTTTTTGTCATGTTCCTCAAACCCTACCTGAAGAATGTTTGCTGTGTGGCAAGAAGCAGTATCCCACTGATAAAACCCACTGCCATCAGGAAATACTGTTGTCATGAAGGGGGTGTATATGGTCTGCAACAATGTTTAGTTAGATGGTATGTGTCAGAGTAACATCCACTTGAATGGCAGGGACCAAGGTTTCCTAGCAGAACATTTCTCAGAGTATCAGACGCTCTCCGAAGGCTTGCATTCTTGCCATGATGCATCCTGGTGCTATGGCTTTCCCAGGGAACCAACGCACATACATCCAGCAATGTAAAAGCAAGTGTGATTCATCAGACCAGGTAAAATTCTGACTCTCACTTTCCCATTGATGGTTTTGAGAACAGTGGACAGTAGTACTGACACCTTTGTCTCATAGCCCGAATTACCTTTCTCATCAACTTATACTATAGTAACTCGGTACTTGTGTATTAGCATGGTGCCCACTTTCCCTACGTATGTTAACGTAGAGAAATCGCATCGCATGCCATTATTGTATGGCATGCGATGCGATGCGATTTTACCCTTCCCGCCCCGAGATATTCCCGCCCCTTGGCACATCTGGCAGAATTTCACTCTGAGGTGATTTTGTGAGGAGATTATACGTGTGTTACAGAGCTAGAGAGAGTTATAGTTGTTTTTTGAGCATATTTCAGTGAATTTTGGTTCATTTCTACAGATTCCTGATTCTACTGATTCCTGATTCTACTGATTCCTAAACAATGGCAGCAATGGCAGCAACTGTGAGCCTGTTCACCCTGTCGCAGAATGAGGAGGACCCAATCCGTTTCTTACAGGAGCATCACCTGCTGCCAGTGACGGCGACGTGTAGTAATGGGCACCCGATGAGGATGTCTGTGAAGGAGTGCATGTGAAGGTGCCACATCAAGACATGCCGCCAAAAGGTGAGCCTGAGAGCGGTCCATTTCTTTCCGGGGTGCCACTTGCATTTTGTCAAGCAGGTGAGATTCATCTACGCATGGTCTGAGGAGATGACCTCTATTGATTTTTGCCAGCAGGAGCTTAACCTGTCTAATAAGACAGTGGTCCACTACAATAACTGGATGCGGGAGGCATGCACAGTGGACTTGCTGGCACAGCCATAGCGCCGCATTGGGGGCCCTGGACAGATCGTCGAGGTAGATGAAAGCCTCTTTGTCAAAAGGAAGAGTAATGTGGGCAGAGTGTTACCTCAGCAATGGGTGTTTGAGGGGATATCCCGCGAAACTGGACAGTGTTTTATAACTGCAGTGCCACAACGGGATGCCAGCACCCTCATGTCCGCTATAAACACCCACATAGAGCCGGGGCCCACCATATACAGTGATTGCTGGCGTGCTTACAGCACGGATGAATTGGAACGGGCAAGGTACCACCATGCCCATGTTAATCACAAGTTTAATTTTGTGGATCCGGAAAGTGGGGTCCACACCCAAACAATTGAAAGACTTTGGGGTTCAGCTAAATGGAGGAACAAGAGGCAACGTGGGACAGCTCGCCACCATTTAGACTCATATGTCCAAGAGTTTATTTGGATAAAATGTTTAGCAGGAGATCACCCATTTGACCGAATCATGCATGCGCTGACTTTACTCCCCAAAGCGGATTGACTTTTTAATTTATCTTATTGTTCCTATAATTGTTATTGAATCATTGTCACTTTTATTTGCTTGTGATACTATGCGATATTTCATCGGGTGTATCGCACAGCACTATAAACGGTACGCAATGCGATGCGATTTCACTACCCTGAATAGCCCACTATGCAAATGCCATAGTGGGCGCCGTGATAATACACAAGTACCAGTAACTCTTCTGTGGGATCGGACTACAAGATTTAACTTCTCATCCCACGAGCATTAGTGAGCCTTCAGTGCTAATGACACTGCTCACCAATTGTCCTTTTTTGGACTACTTTTGGTAGGTAGTGACACCCCACAAGACCTGCTAATGTAGGAGATTTATAAATGAATGCAATATTTCTTATTGATAAGTTAGTAGCTCTATTATATTGGTAATACCAAGTATCAAAGACAATATGTGCTTTACATTATAACTCCATACAAATACAAAACATTGTTAGTTTTCATAACGGAACATTTGGCAAAAGTAATTATAGTTAAAGTGCCCCTATAAATGTTATAGTAAATATTGTTTGGAACATAGCATTGTCAAGCTTTAGGCCATCCTTAATTATATGCAGAGTTGTGGATAAAAAAACAAATGTCATTGGTAGCGGTTTCCAAGGAGACGTTGTGTTGGAACTCCATAATAAAACTCTGTAATCTTCTCCCTGGCTCGACCTTTAAAATCAACATTACCTCTTTTCTTTCGAATGGTTGTATACTCATATGATTTTAGTTTGCTGTAATAATCCGAAAACTTGTTATATAGAATAGAAATTGGCATTCCATTTAGAATGATCCCAAAAGCGATGCACAGGAATGCAAAAAGTCGGCCAAGGGGAGTTTCTGGATAAGTGTCTCCGTAGCCTACTGTAGAGATGCTCACCTGGAAACAAATGGAAATATTAATAAGTTTGTTTTTCTAGTTTTTAACTTTTCTATTATTGCTTGTAAATGTTTGTTGCTCCGTCATTATTTCTTACCACCATTAAACTATCTGAGAGGTGAAAAGGAATATGAAAATGAGTGCTCATAGGTATAGCAAAGAGTAGCAATTACATACAGTAGATCAATTTGAGCATGGGAGGTTGCTATGGCCAACCAATCAGAATCTACTTCTTATTTAGCACCTTCAGAATCTACTTCTTATTTAGCACCTTCTGAAATATCCCTTCTGAAATAGAACTCCGTCTTAGTACATAAACCCCTATAAGTTTGAAGACTTGGAATGCTTGCTAATTCCAAGCACGGGTCTGGTATCACAGTTATCAAAAGGTCTCTCTGGGGGCCAGATGTACTAAGCTTCAAAAGTGATAAAATGGAGAGTGATAAACAGCCAGCCAATCAGCTCCTACCAGCCATACCACAGACTGTGTTTGAAAAATGTCAGGCAGGAGCTGATTGGCTGGTTGTTTATCACTCTCTATTTTATCACTTTTGAAGCTTAGTACATCTGGCCCTGGGAAACACAACACTTTGGACTGAGCTTGAAAATACACCAGACAGGGTACAAAATGCATATGTGTTTCATGAAGAGATCCGGCGATGACTATAATATGGGAGTCTGCAGATGAAAAGTGGAATAAGTGAAGGAACCCCGTGTTGTCAATAAGCATTGTCATATTCTACTTCTCACCTCATGGACATGGACATTCATTTGGTGTAGAGTCAACAACTTGGGTTCTAACCTTGCCATGAGTCATTTTGAGAGCACTCAAAACATTAAGAGTTAAAGGAACCTACCCATGAGGTAAATGTGAAGCATACACCCATATGACTAAGAAGGGCAGGATCACTGACCGATATGGTAACACAATCCAGATCCTCCACTTCATTTGCAACATCATTGGGCTTGTGTACTGTCTGTAGTGTACATGTGGTTCCAGATATGTTGACATGACCTCACAAACATTGAAGCAGAGTGTACTAGAGCATGCCGGAAACATCATGAATGTGATCATCGACAAGATCAAACTGAAGTAAATTATATCTTTTGCTAGGTGCTACTTGGACGTGCATCACAGCTCACCCAGAGATCTGAAGGCAAATGGAGGTGACTGCTCCAATACACTACTACAGAAAGAAAGTCGGTGGATCTTCAAATTAAACACTGTCACCTCTCATGGGCTGAATGAGTAGAACAGCTAGAGTTCTTCCTATAACTCTTCCACCCTGCTCCTCCTGTTTTTTTTTTATATAAACGTGTATATACATATATTTCAATCACCTACCATTCTTTTCTTGCACTTGTCCTACCTACTTAACCTATTTTCCTGTCTTTGCATGTGTATGTGTGTGTATTTTCATACCCATAGTATCACTCCTCATACCCATCATTTATTATTTTTGTCCCAATACATGCTGCCAGTAGTGCTGTTTCCTTCCTGCCCCAATAGTTACTGCATGTGACTTGATCCATGCTATCTGATTAGCTCATCAGCTGCCTATAAAATCATCACTCTGGTCTGTACCTGCTACTTGCACTGAAGAAGACCCACCTGCAAAACATATACGTTTCCCCCTGGTATCAGACTGCATCCCAATCCAACACAGCAGCAGAAACGCTGCTTCTTCCTTCGTGACTACAAGGGCTAGGTGAGAGGACAGCTCACACACCATTCAATGGTTCCACATGGTGTACAGCAGCCATTTTGGGGAGCTTTTATGCTCTCATAACATCATACTGTTTGCAGTATCCAACTACATTTCTTTAAGACCTAGACTACCACTTGGGGTATTTTCATTTAAGGTATAATTGGTCTACAATCTTGCCACCCTGAGAGTTTTCTAAATTATTCTTATTATAAGTGATATACTAAATGGCAGATATTGCTAGGTGTTGTTTACATAATTAAAGCCTCTGGTATAGATAACTAATACCCCTTTCACACCGCACTTGCTAAATGGTATATTACCATTTTTTTTCCATATTAAAACGTTTAAGGCTGCAGTGGGAAAGTGCCAGAGTTCATTTACCGATTAAAGATAACCGGTATTTCAAAACATTTAAAAAGCTGAGTCCTACACGTTTCAGAGCCGTTTTTTATGCAGTGAGAATGGCTCTGAAACGGTATTTAGTAAATACAACAGACTACAGACCTGTGATAGGCTGGCTGCCTTGAAACGTGTTCAGGGGATTAAACGGGTTGACTGATGTGAATGGTATTTAAACGGAATTTAAAACGGTAATCTACTGCAATGTGAAGGCTCAGACCCGTTTTACTGTAAATACCGTTTCGAAATACCGTTTTTTAAAACTTTTAGGAAGTGTGAAAGTGGTTTTGCTAGGGGGGTTTGAACGTTGTGTAAAACAATATTATTAAATCCAAAACCAGGTGTGTCTTGCATTTACTATTATTATTCATATTTTAGGCACATACAGTAACCATAAAGAATGTAGAAAATTGTGAAAATCTTGCCCTATGTCTGTAAGACAAATGTATCATTTCCATGTAATTTATTAATACAGCCCAAGTTATTGCAATTAGAAGCTGTAAATGAGAAAAATCAAAGCAGAGCATTACCTCAAGGGATAATTATGTTATTTAAGAAGGTCTGCTTTATATTTTACTAACTCTGTTTATGAAAAGAAGGGTTTAGTTTGAGACCAAGGTCAGCTTCTTCTGATGCACATGATGCTAATGTAATCTAATCACTGAATCAGTATGTCAAATCCAGAAATGTTATTTTGTAACCAATGAATTTGGAAAATATTAATATTAAAATTAATGTTTTCCAGTCAGGCATTCACATTTCACAGGAAAGACCTGTCCATGTTTTCAATGTGTTATGATGCTTTAGAGTCTAAAAATTTTAGGATATGAATAGATATTTTGAGTTCATTGCTGTTTAAGTATGTCTAAAGCCCCATATACACTTGCCGATGCTCGCTGACACCGATATTGGTGGTGGAGGTGGGTACTGGGCGAGGTGCAGGCCTTGGCAAGTGCTTACACACTTGCCAATAAAGGCGGGGATGGGAGTGATGGTGGCGACAGACCTCTCTCCTCAGAACATGTAGGATGAGGGAAGTTTTTTTTTTTGTCTCTATTTTGACTATATTTTCATACATTCCACTGGGACTCAGTAAAATATGGACCCATTTCTGGCATGCATGTGAACAACAATATGGGTATTCTAGTTATCATATGGACATTTCCACCTATTCTAGCAGCAAAATTGCAGACCGGCAACTTTCGGTAATCGCTATGAGATGTTTGGAGACCCCAGGCAGCCTTTTTAAATACATTTGTTCCTTCATGGTTCTAGCTTGCTTGTAAATTGTTGCTAATTGTTTAGGGATTAAAGGAGACCCTCTATCCATATCTATCACACTTCTGAAGAAGGACCAGTGCATCTGAAAGTCATTAAGTGGTGGTACTTACCTGCACCCCTCCAGACTGCTGACCTTCCCTGCTTCCTCTGCCTAATGAGAGAATCCTATACTGGTTCTGTGAGTTCTTCTCTCCCTTGTGGCCTTGCTAATATCATCGAGGTGGCCTGGATCCAGAGAAATCCACACTACAGCAGCATTGCGTTTGGAGTTTTTTTTTTTTTTGCGCTTATTAATGTATGCCAATTGTGAGTTTTGGGTATAAAATTAAATTGTTATCTTAAGTACTACACTATGATGGCCTTTTGTTACTCACCCCTAATGTGAAACCCAAGTTTTGGGCTAGGGGTACTTTATTCTTGTCTTTTCAGGCAAATTTTATTCACTATTAATGGGAAATACCATACTTTATGCCATACAAGTTATGTAAATTTTAATTGTTTGTCACTTAAAAGGTATCACTCACTGCATGTGAACACATACAGGAAGCGCTAATTGGCCACAGATTTTCATAATGCACCAGTGGTGTAAGGAGAAAAAATGGCATATGCTGTTTTAAAAAAAATAAAGCATCTGTGTCTAGAAAAAGCCAGTAGGATTATCTAGTTACTGAAAGAATTGAGTATTATATAACAGTACACAATTCCAACATATATTATAGATCATTTAATGGTAAAACTAAGCACCTTGTCCAGGACAAGAAGCAAGTAATGTTCCCCCAGGACACATATTGGGATAAAACAAATTTCTTAAACCCCAGTTTGCTTGACAGCTCTAGTTAGATCTAAAAAAAAGCATGTACGATTTATTTTATTTTATTGTTTACACTGAGCGCTAATCTGAGCTTTTGTATTCCAAGTAGCTTTTTCCTGCAGGGCAACCTATTGTATATTATTGCATAACGCATAATGTTCTAGTGAACACTGTTTAAAAGTGATCAAGCAGCTATACACCATTAATAACTTTGTGGGAGGCATTAGGGAAATGATTGGTTGTGACATCACCACTTTTGATTTTTAGAGGCTTTATTAAATGTACTCCTGTGGCTCTGGGTATGTGTCAGCACTCCCATTAAGTGTCTGCAATTTCTATGTATAAAGAAAATGGCTCATAACAAGACCTACCCTCTAATACACTGCAGGGAGTTGTTACCAGGTAAAACTAGAAATCTCTTGTGTTTACAAAAGTCATTACTTGGGATAAACCAATATGGGGGGAATTTGGAACCAATAAATAGAATAAAATGTGTGGGTTGATTGATATCACTATACTACAGGGTGGGCAATTATTTCAGCTGGGGGGCCACTTAATACTTCCAGCAGATATTCGAGGGCCGCACTCCAGAAATAGGGGGTGTGGTCACTCAAAAGGAGGGGGGTGTATTTGAATGTATTGTAGCACACCATATACCCCTTTTACACACATGCAACACAATAGTAGGCCCCTTACATTAGTAATTCCACACACCAGCTCCCCCTTAGTAATTTCACACACCTGCCCCCATTACTAATGCCACACATACCCCTCACAATTCCACACACCAGTTGCCCACCCCTGCTTTACTAGGAACCACTACTTTACTAATGTTATTCAGGCCCCATGAATATTAGTCATGGCAACAGCTATGAAGTGTCTCAGGGATTTATAGTCAGTATTATCCTTTCAAGTAGATTTTAAATCGGGGTATTTTTTCACCATAATATTTAAGCAACATTAAGTCACACACTTACTGCTGCCCACCACCAGGCGTGAGGAATACTGGTGAAGTTAGTGCCTGAGACATCATGTTCAACAGTGTAGACCATGGCAGAGAAAGAGAAAATCCCCATAGCAATGAAGAGGAATAGACATCCCACTTGTTGGTAGCACTGGCGGAGAGTGAAACCAAAGGCTCTCAGACCTGTGGAGTGACGTGCCAACTTTAAGATGCGGAATATGCGCATCAGTCTCATTATCCTAAGTACTTGGCCAAGTTTTCCAACACGTCCAACAGCCTCTATCTCATGTCCATGATTAGAACTTTTGCCATTGTGAGCCTCATCAGAAAATTTCTCAAGGAGCATTTGCAAATACAATGGCAATATTGCAATCAGGTCTACAGCATTAAGAACACTGCGCACAAAATGTTGAATATCTGGGGTTGAAATTATACGAAGCACGTACTCCAGAGTAAAGAATGCAATGCACAGGGTCTCCACATGCTCCAAGTAAGGTTTGCCACTTGGAAGCCCAGCTGCATTTTTGTACTGCATGTCTTCAACTGTGTTAAGTGTCATAGCGACCACTGATATAAGAACAAAAAAACTAGATGCTACTGCCATAGCCTTGGCTGTAATTGATGAGAATGGCTTTTCCATCAAATTCCAAATACAACGCCTCAGATGTTCACAAAGCATGCCCCTAAAGAGCTCTTCATTCTCCTCATTTTCCATTTCAGCCTTGAGCTCCCTCTGGATCTTTAGCTGCTCACTCAACTCATCTTGCCTCTCCTCAAATGAAATGCGACAGCAGCGTGGAGTGTGTTTGATTCTTACGCCCCAATAGTTTATTTCCTCTAAGAAGCTTCGAGGACACAACTCATTCCTTACCCACAACACTCCAGTACGATAGAAGTTATAGATATGGTGGAACATAGCTGGATCACGATCAAAGAAATAGACATCTTCCAATGGATTGTAATCATCACATAGGTCTAGTTTACGCTGCCGGTCAGTATATGTTGCCAATCGACCTATTCGAGTCTTGGGATAACTAGCTGCTACCAAGTAGGATATATAATAACTTGTTCCACCCACATTGATGTGCAGCAAATTATTGCGAGTATTTCCAAAATAAGATGGAGAAAGTAAGCGAATATCTGGTTCCTCCTCAAATAGACGATCCTGTTGAGCTGCAATAAATTGCTTTTTCCATCCATCCAAACGTTTTTCTTCTTTTTCTGCCCACCTAATTTCTTCTAGATCATCATCATCGTCTTCGATATAATAAATATAGCTGCTCTCTTGGTTATACTGAAGGTTGGTGGAATTTCTAGAAAATCGAAATTTGCCCTCGCCTATATGAGGTCTCCCTGATCCTTCTCTGAAAAAAGACAGAGGTGGAGCCCTGGTCCTTTGCTTATACTCAAACATGTCTGATCAGCGAGCATTCATCCCATCCAAGAAAAGTCGGTTAAACATGCAGATAAAACAGAAGCAGGTTTTGTCTTTCTCAGTGTTACCGAGTATAGATTGCACTTCTATTTCCTCTGCTGTTTCATAAGCACTGAATAAACAATGGCAAAGCATTTGTATGTGTCATTGACAATTTTAAATCCTGCTGACAAAGAAGATTTGAATACTTAAGAAGGGATTTTCAGTTATTATCCCATTCATCCTGAAACTTACAGTATGTGGTGGTAAGCCAGTCAAATGTAGCACACGGATGAGCAAATGACAGATGGCGTGAAAATGTTCTGTAACAAAACTGTCACTAATTTTCTCATTGTAAACATTTGAATCATTTATTTTGAAGGTTTGTACTGAAAGCTGAGTATACAGTATATAACCACAGCTCTTCCTTGCAGGAAATGCTTTTTGTCATTAGGAAAGTAGATGTTATTGATTGGTAAAGTGACAAATAATAGCAAAGATAAATGGAAACACATTTTACCTATTTTTCAGTGCCTTAAAGGTGCTAAGTCTGCAAACTACAATTATTCAATTTATGTTTATAGATCATATATTCTTCCAATAATTCTTAAAACATTAGTCATACTGCATAAAAATATTATTAATAATTGTAAGATTGTTTAGCAATGATTTAACTATCATCATTGCAAAGTACTAAACTAAAATCTGGTCACATAGTCAGTGATCATGTCAATATTCATAATGTTGACCCTAGACTGTCACCATGGTTCAACATCTTTGTGAGGAAACCACCCTTAGCTGGGAAGGTGGTTACCCTCGGTGGAATTCAAATCACTCGGGCAGACAAGACTATATAAAAAATAAGTCTTTATTATGACAGCACAAAAGAAAAAGATACTCACATGGTAAAGGATAATTGGTAGCTTAGATCCTCCAGCAGCCTCTTGCAGTCAGAAATCTCAGTAACTTGCAGCCTTACTACTACCGTTAGCTAGACAGTCCTGTGTCCCCAGCCTGGTGTACTGGCTCACACAGACCCTGCCCGGGTAGGGTTTCCTCTGATGTCTGATATACAGGATCAACCAGGACAAAATGCTCCTCCATTCTGGCAATTTCCCCTTGGTGCCATAAAGTCTACCATCTGAGTTGGGTCAGATATCCCAATGCTATGTCAGTCAGTATAGTGCAGTAGAGACCCATTGTACCTCCTCTGGGAGGTCTAGCCTATTATCTCCTAGATTACCTGCTGACCTAGATATATCCCTTTGTCTGGCAGCTATTTTACCAGTCACTCAGGTATTGTTCTGTTACATTACCAGCAACACCTATCCCACCTCACACAATGGACTAGCATATGTGATACACATGGTAATTAGCTATCCCAGCTGCCTGGCTCTGCTTTCTGTCACACAATATGGCAATGACTTGTTTCTCTCCAATACTGTACATAGAATATTGCAAGATATACCCGATAACAGTACATAACAATACACATAACACACAGCTGCTCTTGTGTATAAACTGGGACAAGTATTAAAAATGACATTACACTGTGAGAAACGAGAGGTGAATATGAAGGTTCTCAGTCCAGGTCCATCTAGTTTCGTAACAATCCTCACAATGTTGACATGTTGACAAGTGTTAGTGATAGGGGAACATGCTTACCAGAACCGCTGAATCATCAGAAGTATGTGTACTGGAGTGCTACACCTGTCACCATCAGGATCTGGGAGAACATGCTGGAGATGACGCTGCCATCAGAAACAGGTAAGTGATGGCTGGGTCACCCGAGAGATTAAGTCCATATTCTATCATGTCGACATGACATCTGTTTAGACATGGTAAATTATGACATTGTCACTGTTAATAGGTTAAGCAGGCTGAAATGCGGCATGTCAACATTTTGACATTGTTGACATTCATCTACTGTTCGTAAATCTATGCCCTTTTTAGGGACATGGATAATCAGCATGGGGCTCTATTTATAAGGTGTGCCCAAATAAAAAGGAGACATACAGTGGGAGCCACTGCCATCTATCTCTATAATAGGATTAAGTGAGTAATTGGATGACTATGCTAATCCCCTACTCTATTGTTCTATGTATTGTTTTGCAGCTGAGAACAATAGTATAGCCATGGTAAGCCATGCCCTAAGGAAGATAGATGAGATGGGCTCCTACTGTATGGTGTATGTGGCATATTGTGTAAGGGGCATTACGGTGTAGGGTATATGGTGTAATAGGCATTATGGTGTGGCATAATGTGTAAGGGGTATTACGGTGTGCAGCATCATGTGTAATGGGCATCACAGTGTGTGGCATCATGTGTATTGGGCATTACGGTGTGTGGCATATTGTGTAATTGTTTTTACAAACAAGGGTTTGTGGATAGCGGAAGTGCAATAAATGGAGAGAATGTAGCCAACCACACAATAAATGGGGTTACACCTATCCCCAAATGGACAACATATACAATACAGATTTGTGTGGCGTGGCGCAACTCTCTCAAAAAAATGTTCAATACAATTTCACTATCAAGCAAAATTTATTTATGGAAAATTCCATAAATAAATTTAGCTTAATAGTGAAATTGTATTGAACATTTTTTTGAGAGAGTTGTGCCACGCCACACAAATCTGTATTGTATATATTGTGTAATTGGCTGTGTCGGCATAATGTGTAATGGGCATAATGGTGTGCGGCCATAATGTGTAATGGCCATTACAATGTTATTGGTACTATTATGTGGCCATGCCTCTTCCCCATGAAGCCACATCCCTAAATTTTTGTTGCACGCCTGCAATGTTTCAGAGAACTGTGTGCTATATGGGGGCGGCCATTTTGTGGTGGTCCTCAGCAGAAGAACGGAGCCGCCGGGACCAGCGAGATAGGTAAGTCTGCGGGGGATTGGGGGGGGGGGTTAACTATAGCACCACAGCCCCCGGCGCCCCCACATGCACAGCACCCCCCCCCCCCCGGTGGCGGGGGCTGCGGTGCTATAGTTACGCCGCTGGAAGAGGGGCAAATGTAACATGCGCAGAGAGAGTTAGATTTTGGTGAGTTATTTTGATTCTGTGCAGGGTAAATACTGGTTGCTTTACTTTTACACTGAAATTCAGATTTCCATTTGAACACCCCTCACCCAAATCTAACTCTCTGCACGTTACATTTGCCCCACCTGCAGTGCAGCATGGTTTTGTGCTTTGTGAATTAGGTCCATAGTATTATAACCACATTATGATTCAATTATGTCCCGTGAGACATTCTTCTATAGCTGAGAATCTAGTGTGAGTCACATGTACAGTAAGCCTATGTGACCTTTGGGAATTAATTTCTCTCTCATGCCTCTGGCACTGTGCCTGAAATACTCTGAGTTCAGAAGAGAACTTTTATTCTTCTGCTGTTAATACAGTATGAGAAATATTGTGCACTCAGCATAAAACGATATATAATATCTGTCACCATAAGGGTTGCTGCCTTGTCTGCGAATAAATTCCTGCTTCCCAATCCTTTGTTATTTTTCTGCCATTATACCACTGTCCTACATGTGACCCGGCAATTATCCTGCATTTTGAGTGCCAGGTCATTTTGCCGGGTGCACTCACCCCCTTTCACACTGAGCATCAAATTCCCATGTTAAAAATGTCAACCCGTGTCTTTTACTTATAATGTCATCATTAGTGCTCCTTACACAATGCCCTCAAAAGTGCCAGCCCAGCCCGGCATCTGCCATCTTCACTGCTGCTGCAAGAAGAGGAGGCGAGTAGAGCAGCTGCTATGATGGGGAGAGGGGTAGAGTGCAGCACAGAGCGCACTCCAGCTCCTCTCTCGATGAGTCCGGCTTGTGAGTTAATTGGAGCTCACGGTCAGAGATGCATGTAGAGAGCAAAGACTTGCATGTCTGGTCCAATCCCACAGAATAGCTAATGTAGCACAAATTACAAACAAAGTTAATACGGACTATGATAGAAAGGTCTCAGAACACACTGCATTGCAGCTTGTTGCATAGGGAGCTGCACATCAGCATGACCCCTGTCCACCACTAACAGCACATACAGTGAGCAAATGGGCCTCTCCTCATTGGAAGTCCTGAATGGGTGGCTGCCATGCAAAAGAGCTGAAAGGCCACCGCCAACTAGGTGAAGAGCAAAGAAGATGTGGAAGTCCTGGGGGATGCAAATTTGCTTGAAGGCCATAACTTCCCCAGATGAAGAAAAAAGAAAACCTAAGCATCCCCCTCTGCGCGGTACTAAACTAGTTCCTAATGATTGCTTGCAGAAGAGAGAAAAAGTACTCTTTTTGGGGGGGCACAACTTGATTAGTTTTATACTAAATATAAACTTTTAATATGCATATGGTTGAAAGGTAATTTAAGTCTAACTACACAAAATAAACACACATAAAAAACAAACAACATAATATCAGAATATGTGACATATAATCCACACTAATATAGTTGGGTGTGTTTTGGAAATATTACACAGATAAATCCAACTGAAAGCAGTATTTTTATCCAAAAAAAGGTTTTCTTTACAAGGAAGAAATGTTGCTTCCCTTTATACTGCACTAATAAGGGGCCCATACACGCACCTATTTTGTGTGCTGTGTGTTTTGAACTTCAAGCTGCCATGCGATTTTGGAGCTTGAAGTGGATGCGATGCGATGTACTGTACGTTGCGGGTGCGATGCAATGCGATTTTAGCCTTTTTCATTTAGGTACTAATGGACATCGCATCGCATGTACTTCTGTACTGATGTGATGCGATGCAATGAAGCACAAAAAGTACTGCCTGCAGATACTTTTTGTGCTTTACAATATTGTACCTGCGGGGACACGCATCGCATCCCCGCAGGTACACGGTGCGATTATCGCACATGCGATGCGTTTTGTACTTTAAAAGTACAGCATGCGATAATCCCAGCGTGTAAGGGCACCTATACAGTAACACCGTAATGTGTTATTTTCAAGTAATTTGTGATGATTTTGAAAATAGAGGGTAGAGGCACATGTAATACTCTTGATTTCTCTAAATTCTTGTCGATATTCTGTGGGTGACTAATCCCCCGGTTCCAGTTATTGTGTAGTAAAACAATACAATATATCAAAACAATAAATCCCAACCCACTTATGAAAAAAAGGGGGAAAGGTTTTTTAGGGGATACATTTTTTAGGTCACAACAGCCAATCAATTAAACCGCATAAATAAAGTTGTATAAAAGTGCACAAAGATCTTAGCTGAGGGTGAGAAACTCAGTCCCTTACTTTATGTATGGAAACATTGTATGACACTACTGCAACAAATGTGATAAATCACTGGTGTAACAAGGGTATACTTAGTTGCAAATAGATATTAGTAGTGGTTCAGTTATACCCTACATAAGCTGAATTTATATATGCACATATAGAATTGAAGGCGTTTCAAAAGAAAGAGGCCCTTAGTAATTGTTTACCAGGTATGTAACCAATATTCAAAAGAAAGTCTCAACAAGACAGTCTATTCACAACCAATGAGATGCTAGATAGCTTGTTGGTTACACAAATTTAGCCTTACATGTAATTTGAATATCTTATGCCTTGAAATAAATTTCTAAACTAATATAGAGACAGGGGACAGAAAAAATATATAAATTTCCCTGTCGCAAATTAGATAATCAATGAGTACAGTGGATGTATATATTGTATCACAGTTTAATTGCCAAAAATTAGGGGATAATTAGTTATTGCATGCAACAATAATCTAGCATCTCATTGGTTGTGAATAGACTGTCTAGTTGAGACTTTCTTTTGAATTCCAGTGATATAAATCTTATTATTTTTAACACTCAAATTAGCGCTAGTACTGTAGCTCTCATACATGATTCAGTCATTTAAAGATTTTAGTTTGCCATCTAGGTAACTGCAAGGCACATCTCACTACACCAGTTGTTAGTCACTGCTTTTAGTATAATCAGACTGGACCAGCTCCGGGTGAAACTCAGTAGCGGCGGCCACCAACGGAGCAGGCATGGCTACAGCATCGGGGGCAGCTCTACACTATCGCAAAACTCCCCACCACCACCACCCACGCTGGCTGTCCCTCCAAGGAAGATGGCCTGCTGAGCCCTTCTGCTGCTATGAGTAGCATGATCAAGATGGTGCGGCAAATAGCTGCCTAGAAACTGTGCCACTCAGCCATATGTAACCCTGTGTCTCCTGTCTCTTACATTGCACAGCAATTTATGAATATTTGTTACCTACCTGGATGCTGCAACAACCAGTGGCGGCGCTGATGGCTGCCTAGGTGCTGTGCAGCTCAGTGAATATATGTTCCCTGTGTGATAACAGTACTGTATCTGGTTATATTGTTACTTACCTGGCTGCTGCAATGACCAGTAGTGCAGCTGAATCTGATAGCTGCCTAGGCGCTGTGCAGCTCAGCAAATATATGTTCCCTGCATCTATAACCCCACAAGTACATCTAGCGTATACCTGTATGTGTTATGTATATCTGTAGTGTCACTGTTTAACTGTTACCTAACTGGCTGCTGCACAGCAATCCAAATCTAATTGCTAGTATACACTACTATACCTGGCCAATAAAGCTGATTCTAATTGCTCATTATTACCATATTATCATTCTTCCATCATTTTATTTACATAATTATTTTTATTTCTCTACCTCCCTTTAATAAGAACCCATACAGTAAATCCTTTTTTTCTACATGTTATTTTATTTTTTATTTAATAATTTTATGTACTAATCCATGCCTTATTATCAATCCTGCAACCACACACAGTACAGGATCTTACTACAGGAATTTTGCTGCTCCAATCTAAACATCCAAGCCAAAAATAGCTTAACTCACTTGACAATACACTGAGGGTTAAATCTACTAATGCCCCATACACATGGGGTGATAGCTCAACATATATCGCTCAGCACACAGCACTGCACCAGCAAAGTGTGCTGGGTGATCTGTCCCTGCCCGTGTTCTCAATAGAGAGAACAGAGACAATGGCTACGATATTTCAAGCATGATTGAAATATCTAGCCTGGTGATAGAGATGCGTGGGACCAGGAGGCATCGCTATGGGGCGTACACACTCACAGTGATTTGTGCTTCATTTCTAAATGATCTATGGTCAGCTCACTTAGAAATAGGGATTAAATTGCCCCATGATGGGATAAATAAGTAGAATCTGATTGGTTGCTATTGGAAACATCTCATCTTCAATATAACTCCCATCTTAGTAAATATACACCTGAGAGTCCACCCAACTAAATATAACTATTATATAACTATATAATTATAATATATAATTATAATATATAATTATATAACTATATATTATATAACTAACTAGATAATTAGACTATATGGCGTATACTATGCTTATAGTGTACACAATACTTGTACCTGTGCAAAGCATGTAGGCAAACGCTTTAGACATCATCTTCCAGTATGACATCTGCGATGTTCTGTGTAGTAACAGTGTCTCAGTGGTGGCCCTATTCATGCGCTGAATACGTATTAGGTTAAGCAATGACTGAAAGGGCTCCCTTCACTGCAAACTCTCCTCCCAACAGTCTGTACACAAAAGCCTACAAGCTAATGATATAGTATGTAATCCATGCCTATTCAGGAGTGAAGCGTTGCTGCAATGCCACTTTTCAGGCAACCTAAGTCAATATTGGGAGTTCTGGACATGACAAGGACAATTGCTGAAACCCACACGCCCCCCTATAACATTTGGGCAGTACTAGGGATTGTCCTCTGATTCCCCAAATCTTAACACGGTCCCCAAACTTGAGAATTGAGGGCAGTATTAAAATAAATATTTGAACAACTAAAGATGATACGGACAGCTCTTATAATATATTTACCGAGCTCGCCCATACCCCCTGCCAGCTGTAAATGTGCCCCTATACATTACAACATAAGTTTTATCAAAGGGTAAATCATTTTTCCCCCTTTCCTGCTGAGCCTACATTCGTTATCAGACCTTATGTTGCTTCAGTTCGGTCTATGAACTGTTGCTTGTGTTGTGCATATACTGTATGCAATGTATAATGATCGGAGGAGCAACCATTCTGTGTTCTTTTTCTCCATCATTTAGTCTTTGAATTACTGTAAAATAATTTGTTTTTCCCCTAGTTAGAGAAAGATTTTTAAAGCAAGAAATTACATTCTTTGATGCCTGCTGTGTGCTACGTCTTAGGCCTCCCCTGATGCTTGTTATCAGTCTATGCGGTTGCACAAATTTATTCCAATAAATTTGATGTCAGTGTTCCAAAACCAACGTGTAGAAAATCGGCTTAGTTCCACCAGCACCATTGTCTTTTTTTGGCATGTTTTCCCCTCTACACGTTTCAGGCCTGTGTTCCAGAACATGTGCACATCTGCACTTACAGCTGGACTATGGCCCTTATTCTGATCGGTGCGGCCCGATCAGAATATGCGGCCACGACCGTGCAGGCGAATCCCCGCCTTCCATACGGATCGCCACCTGCCGTCCGTACGCGGATATGTGGCGATCCGCATGAAATTGGACGGGGATACGCCTCCTCCATGGTGGGAGCAGCCCCTGCATTCGATGGTCGCCGAACATCGAATGCAGGGCCGCACGCTCCACCAGGTCCCGCAACACAAGACCACACGGACACTTGTCCGTGTGAAATCTTGTATGGGGGCGGGCAGCTGACATCCGGCGATGTCAGATGCCCGCCCCGTACCCACGCGTCATGGCCTCATTACCATGCATACGCCCCGCGTTTGCATGGGAACGCCCATGAAACGCGGGGCGTATGCATAGGGTAATGAGGATAAGTAGCCCCTCACGCCCCTCTACGCCCCCTGTGCGGCGTATAGAGAATCCTTGCGGTGAAATCGCCTGCACATGCGCAGAGTGACCTCTGCACATGCGCAGAGGATAAACATCGGCGGCCCGTACGCAAGCGGGAATATCCGCATCGATCAGAATAAGGGCCTATGGTCCTGATTCAGAGCTGATCCCTGGGCTGCTAATTTCCATTGGCCAGCGCTCAGGTATACGCCACCTCGCTAGAGTGAAATTCCACTCTGGCTTGTGAAAATATCGTAGGGCTGCGAATATCTGCAAGTCCATTCACCCAGTGTGTGCATTCTGTATGTAGCCCAGGACTTAGGGGCAGATGTATTAAGCCTTAACAAGAGATAAATGCAAGGGTAATAAAGAGAGATAAACGTCCAGCCAATCACCTGCTTACTGACATGTTACAGGCTGTGTTGGAAAAAAGTCAGTAAGGAGCTGATTGGCTGGATGTTTATCTCTTGTTATCACCCTTGCATTTATCTCTTGTTAAGACTTAATACGTCTGCCCCTTACTCTGCAGCTGCTATAGAAACAGGCTGATTGGTGAAGCTGTCATCACATGACTTCCCCTGAAATGCCTGAGTAGGCTTACATTTTCCCTGACTCTCCCAGAAAACTGCCAGCTACCTGCCACAACACCGGCTTCCTGTCAATCACCTTGCGAATGGGCAGTAATTAAAAAAATAAAAATAAATAGCAGGTATTTATCCCAAGACGGCCTCAAGCAAGCATACTATGGGACGAACGCAGATGCAGTGTATTGGTAATGACCCAGCCGTGCGATCAGGTCTGAATTAGGCCATATGTTTTCACATTAAATAATAACATTTCTATACAATTGCGGTCTATGTAGACTTAAATGAATGCATAAATATGTATGATTTTATAGATGACTTATGCACAGTTTATAGGCACTGCCACTCCTACTCTAAATAAATGACTGCATTAATACAGCAAAAGGTGAGCACTAAAAAAGATAGGCCAACAGGATTTGGAATGACACCATATAACATAAAAACAAAAGAGAAGCGTGCACTTGGAATTGTGAGATATAAGATGATCCTGCTCTTTTCTCAGCAGTGTTTCCATAACTAAGAAGTATAGCATGGTAGCTCAGTGATTAGCATTACTGCCTCACAGCACCGAGGTCATGGCTTTGAGTCCAACGCTGTGTTGAGTTCATGTTCTCCATGTGCACAATATAAATGCAATTAAATACTACAATTCTACTAAAAAGTACATTATAGAGACTTAACAGCAACACTATTACAGAGATTGTGAATTAAAATATTGTGCTCTTATGTCTGAGCTTTTTAGGTGTAAGAATATTAATTGAGTGTAATAATTACTAAGCAGTAACGGTGGGAAGAAACCTCAGGGTAGATTCAATTAGCTAAGTAAACAGCTATCCTCATTATGTCACATAAGGCTGATTTCTGCTTGTAGCCTACTGTTAAAGGTTGACATATGCTTTAGAACAGACATGTCAAAACTGTGACCCTCCAGCTGTTAGAAAACTACACATCCCAGCATGCCTTGCCATAGTTTTAGCATTCCCTGGCAAGGCATGATGGAACTTGTAGTTTCACAACAGCTGGAAGGCCATAGTTTGGACATGCCTGCTTTATACTCATCGAAAGCTGAATACACACTATGGGCCACATGTATGAAGCTTAAAAAGTGATAAAGTGGAGAGTGATAAACAGCCAATTAGCTCCTAACTATCATGTAACAGGCTGGGTTTGAAAAATGGCAGGTAAAAGGGCTGGATCGCTTCGCATGCAATTTGCGTGTGATGCAAGGGCAATACAAAAAGTATATGCAGCACATACTTTTTGTACTATGCGATGAGATGCCGTTGGGAGCGCACATCGCACAGTGCAAACGCATCGTGTATGGGCACCTTTAGAGCTGATGAACTGCTTTGATACATCCAGCCCTTCATGACTTATCGTGCATTTATGGTACCTGCGATTAATCTGCATGACCATCAGTACAGTATATACACAATTCATTGTCATTTATGAATTGTGTAGTTGTATCTTCCCATCTGATGTATATTGCATTAATGTTTCTGATGTGTAGCACAATGCAGTACGTTTACAGTCATCAAGTAAACATATATGGTCTTCATAAGGCAGATTGTGTAGTGTGTACTTGGACACAATATATACATTGTATAAGTCCGTTGTGAGATCCTTAGGTTGTCCAAGTTTGCATTCAGTGTAAAAGGCCCATGCAAGTCTTCACAATAGTAAATGAAACCACATAGAGAATTGTAATTACAGCAAAAAGGACAACACACACCGCTTAGGAAATTGCTTGTAAATAAATGTAATTATGGATACATAAAATACATCGACAATCAGCTGTAACCAAGATGAAATTGTGGCTAAAAGCATGTGAATTACATTTCCTAAATAGTCATTTCCAAGGGGAAAGGGAAGTGAAATAATAGAATCGCTGCTTTCACCGTACAGAACAGTCAGATTACAGCTGTAATAATCTGATAATACCATATGAAATCCTGCACCTACAGTGTGCTATGAGCGACATACCAACATTTATTTCAATTACATGACTTTATTTACTTCAATCAGCTTAACGTTACATTGTCATACTGATACACTGGCCAACAGTGACAATGCGTCCGTAACAAAAATAGTCACTTCTAGTTTAATCGAGCATGGGAAATATGAATACGGCACTTAAAATGCTGAGTTAGCTCTATGTTCTGAAATATAACTATATCTCATTAAACGCTAGAGAATTTGAGGGATTTTTGAAAAATACTATTTTTTTAAATTTAATTAAACTGTAGTTTGGCAATCCTTAGTACAGGTATCCTGAGTTGTCGTCAGCCATATTTTGTTACTCAATATATAGGTTACTCATATAGGTCACTCAAAATTCATTTTCTCGATTCTCATCTGGACTTCTTTCCTCCGAATTGTGGTGCAGTGAGTGATGAGCATGGTGAGAGATTCCACCAAGATATTTCAACTCTGGAACGAAGATATCAGGGTAAATGGAGAGTTTCCATGATTGCAGACTACTGTTGGACAGTGACAAGAGATGCTCCAGGACACGAGTACAAACGACAAGCAAAACGAAGGCGCATCCATAAATAGGTCATCATACGAAATAGCAAGGCTTGTTATCTTATTTTCTGCTAATTTACCTGTACATAGATTGAATTAAAACAATTGCTACTTCGGTTGTGTACAGAAATCATATTAATATAATATTGTTTTTTACTACAGAAGTACATGTATCACAAGTAGTGTATCTAAAATACTAGAGCTAATAAACAAATTCTAAGGTCATATTCGGTTTTCCTGAACCAAAATTAATAAAAAAAAAAAATTACTATTTTTGTAAAAGAAGCAAATAAAAAGTTTTTTTTTTGTTGGCTAGTGTAAGTGATAATTACATGGCCAACAGTAAATATTACAGTGGCAACGTGTGAAGAATTGTTAATTGAACAGTCAATGATCAAGTGATAATAGGGTTTGAAATTAAACACTCATATTTTATATAATGTATTGCGAGCATACTATTCATTTCACATATAGGAGGCTCATTTACCAATGAGGTTCAGCTACTTAAAAGTTGTTGCACATAAATTGTATTCCAGCCAATCTGCTCCCAACTGCCATTTTTCAGAACACCTGACACGTAAGAGCTAATTAGCTGTGGCACCAATCATCATATGCAACAACTAGAACTCCAATACTATGGTCCCATTAAAAACAAACCCTGACCTTATGACCTGGTAATAAATATCAGGACTAAATAACATTTAACAAATAACAAAATATGATCATCCTTTTTCTCTTGTCAAGTAATATGAAATTAACACTATGTTGTGGCACCCTTAATGGGCCTACACACAGGGCGACACTGCTGAGTGATCTACATTGCTGTGATTGCTCAGGAAACTGCTACACAGCAATGTGTCAGCACTGTGTATTGAGCGATCTCTATCAGGGCCAGTGTTCTCTGGGGAGAACATTGGCCCTGGACGGCGATCTCAGTAGATTTATCCTGCATGCAGCATATTAATCACCGGGCGATAACGCGTAGGGCCGCATATAGCTATAGCCCCTACACAGAGCAATGTAGGGACATTTTCTAAGCAATCTAGTCCCTGAAATTGCCCTGTGTATGTAGGCCCCATTAGGTTAATATATGCCAGGGGTTCTATACCACTATCCTCCAGTACTACCACCAACAGGTCATGTTTTATGGATTTCTGTCTTTAGATACAAGTGGGATGCTTATACACCTTTTGCATTGCACAAATATCCTGGGTCCAAACTGGGTCACTGTGCGGTGTGAAAGGATCTTTCCAGCAACTTGACCCGGGTTAATAGAAGGGTTTTACCCAGGTCATACCAGGGTTGCTGGGCAGTTTGAATGGATAAACTGGGTCAAGTGACCCAGGTCCCATTCAAACTATAAGGAGGAGGCAGCATCAGTTACAAGTGCTGTACCGGCTGAAGCGCCGCTTTTATGACTTGTGCTGTCAATTAATACTGTCTTTTTTTAATATTAAGAGTGGTTAGGCACTAGGAGGTTGGAGGCACTAATGGGGGACTGAGGGTTAGGCTACTATTCGGCCACCAGCATAGTTAGCGCTGGAGCCACTGCCCAACTTTTGTTGTCTACATGAAAAGTAGTCCTAAAAAGGTGATTGAATTTGGGCTCAGGGTTAATGTAGGTTAAAGGACCACAATCTAAGAATATTAAAACCCAACTAGGGTATAAGTCTCCAATAAAATGATTAGTAAGTCTGTTGATACTAAATCATAGTTTGTGATTCCAGCAATACAGTTCACAAAGCATCCCAGTTACCATAAAACAATACCCCAGAAACCACCAAATAGTACAAAGAGCATTCAAGCGACACCCATATACTGCAGAAAGAACTGGGAACCTACATCACAGGATGAAGTCACCACTGTGCAATTAAGTTAACCTGGGCATAATGCCAACAATTTTTTTTTATATATAATTTTTTTTTTTTTTTTTACATTTATATACATATCTGAATTCTATTTTTAATCTTACTCTCATTTCCGTTTTTTTACTGTAAAATGAAATGATAAATGCCCCATGATATGTTCTAACTTTGAGACAAATAAATTTCTATTTTTATATTCATCAAATACCGTGCATGTTGTATATGAAATACTGGCTAGTTACATAGCATAGCACACATAATAAATAAGGTTGAGTGATACTGAGCGCAGGGTGGCACCCTAGGGTGCACATCGCATACCATAATGCCAACAATGTTATCTTCTCTATAGTGCAGTACATGTTAAAGCACTTTGACAACCAGAGAAATGCTTCTCTTTTTTTTTTTAAATCTCTTTATTTATAAACACCATAGGAAAGGTTAACATTGAGGACATTTCGATACAGTATGCAAGTATGTTATTATATCAATAACAGAGTACAAAACCAATGTATTTCTGTATGCATAGTCATGACAATAAAAATCAAACTTGAAACCATGTCCGTTGGTGCAAATTTTTTTTTTTGTCTAAACAGTAAAAATAATAATAATACAAAAAAAAAAAAAAGGGGGGGGTGGGGGGTTTTGTGATTGACAACTACTGAGTCGCAAGTTTAGTTGAGAAAAAATAAAGAAAAATAGTACCAGAATAGCATTGGTTACAGATATGCACTTGAAGAAGTGGTGAAATCATACCACACCAGGGAGTTGTCTGTGGAAATGAGAAAACCAGGGACCGCAGATACCATGGTATTTGGCCACTCTATCCTGGAGAAGAGCGGTAATATATTCCATTGATGCGAAGGACCAAATTTTATTTATTAAAGCTGGCATCGGAGGAGCAGACGGTTGTTTCCACTGTGTAGCAATGAGGAGTTTAGCTGCGTTAAAAATATGGAGACAGAGTTTATCCTGGGGTTTAGGTAGCCCGCTCAATGGCTTGCACAATAAAATGTGTATCGGCTCTTTAGGGTACGTGAAGTTGATCACATTGCTGACCAGAGATAGGACCTCATCCCAATATGCAGAGATCAGAGGGCATTCCCACCAAATGTGCATAAAGGTGCCCTTATTTCCGCAATTCCGCCAGCAGAGGTCTGGCGTTGTTGGGAAAATAGAATGTAATTTCTCAGGGACCAGCGCGAGTAAATCTTAAGAGTTTTCTTTGATATTTGTGTGAGTAGAAGTTTTAGCTACCCGTCGTCTAATATCTGCCCAATCTTCTTCCTCTATATTAATCCCCAGATCCGTTTCCCAGGCCCTTTCAAAAGATTCTTTGTGTTGGTCAGGTTGGGCATTTAATACAGAGTAGAGAACAGAAATGGCTCCTACACGCTCAGGGCTATAGTTGCAGATTCGCTCAAATGTTGTCATTGGCCTCGGCTTTTGTGTCTTATAGGAAGTTTGGATAAAACTTTTCAATTGCATATATTCAAAGCTGTGTGTTATCTCCAAATTGTACCTCACAAATCTGAGAAATGCTTCTCCTTTTATAAACTTCTAACCAGACATACTTGGTTTGAATTCCAGTTTAAAGACAGTGTTAAAAGCTCAACCATCTCCATGTGCAGCACTGGCTAAACCTTTATTTCCTTATGCCTATGGGCTGGTGGCTAGAAGGCAGGAAACTCCATGTGCCAGTATAGAGTCCTCTAAAACCGTAGAATCCACCAGCAGAAGCAAACTGCCTATTTCATGGGAATTATAAAAGAAAGGTAAAATGGGTGATGAATTAAGAAACAATTATTTTCAAATTGCTTGTATGCAAGTATTAAACTGTACCAAATCGAAACCTATTAATAAATAAAAAAAATTGTCAGCTTGCAACTTCAAAATTGACAATTGGCAATCTGGCATGTCCAACCAATATGTTCAGATCTGTTGTACATATACACTGCAATTTTCCACATGAGCTGTTTATATTGGGAGTTTGACCAGATATTTTATTCCTTCACTGGGGAAAGGAGCCAGCTACTGTGTGACCACACATCGATCTCAGCTTATGACCAAAATGTCCAATTGGTGCCAGACTGACTGGCATTTGTATACCCAGCTTTAGTATTCTTTTGGTCAAACTCCTTACTGACAAGTCTCGCACTCGCCAATTTAATGCAGATTGGTACTCGTTTCCTATCACAGCACCCCCGATTTTGATCGTAGTGCATCTTCTACAATAGCATGCAATATAGCGGCATGCGCTTTTTAATTGTACAAGCACCCTGGGTGCTTACAACGTACCCCCATTGTCAACGCCAACCTGAAGCGTGGTAGTGCAGCGTTACGAGTCCTCCGACCTTTTCATACCCCCACTATCCACGTCAGCGTGGAGTTGCTTTTAGATGTGTGGCGAGCACATCGAAGGGACACGGATTACTTTACATGTATTCCGCGTCCACTCGCCACACTATCTAAAATAAACTCCACGCCGACATGGATAGTGGGGGTGTGAAAAGGGTCGGAGGACGCGTACTGCCACGCTTCGGGTTGGCGTTGATAATGGGGGTGCATTTAACAAATAATAAAAAAATAGCATGCCATTTGCTGCAATGCTATGCAATATTTTATTGTTCAAGCACTCCTGTTAATTTAATGGGAATATCGCATTGCATCGCACACCACTAAGTATGGTATGCGATGGGCGCTGTGCTAGGAAACAAGTACCCACAGATTTGTTGTATTTGCAGGAGGGGTTGAAATACACTTTGAGGTTCTTGTATACATCTTCTATTAGAGCCTTATCCCTCTTTCATGGTGGTCCTAATGCATTTTGTACTAGCCTACCGTGCCATTGTCTCATGCATACTGCGGTTAGGTAGTAGGGTCATGAGACACCTACTTAATTGTATTTTTAGAATGGCAGCATTGCTGTCCAAGGAAAACTTCTATCTAATCTACCACTTCCTTTAAGGAAACAATTGCATAGCAATCTCAGATACTACCTGGTACCTCACTCAATTGGCCACAAAAATATATATATATATATATATATATATATATATACACACACATACACACACACACACACACACACACACACACACACACACACATACATACACACAATATTGATAAGATCTTTGTGTCATAAAACCAAACTATTCTGTACCTGATTTGTACCATTATACATTTTACTGTTTGACCACCTATGATACGTTTCTGTACTCGTGATTATAATGTATTACCAATGATTTCTAAATACAATATAAAACAATATATAAAAACAAAATTTAATATAAAACTGAGAAAGTCTAAACTCAGATTAGAGTTACACCCAACACAGTATAGGTTATGTCATTTTATTTTATCAGCCTGCAAGTAAAAATTTGAACCTGGCTACTTGGGTACTCCTCTCCAAGCAGACTAGCCTCCCAAAAGAAAGATTAAAGGGTTTCTATCAAGTTCTGACACTTATTGCATAAAATACTTAAAGCAGTCATTTTAAATTTCTAAAGGTCCTACTGCAATGTACTGTTCTGGTATTTGTCTGCCTATAAGAAATCCATTCCAATTGTCTTGGTCTTTTGTATGAAAATCTTTGTTGGGCAACTGCAGAGGGAGATTAGTTTATATACTGTAGGTCATGTTTTATTTAATTTTACATCAGCCACCCTAAACATTCATTGTGTAAATAAATCCAGACCACATCTGTAAATCCATATTTTTTTATTCTGAAAAGATCTCCAGTGATTTTGACAGGGAGTTCACTCTGCACACCTCTAGAAAAAAGGTCAGTCAAGACAGATTTACAGTTGCATTCACGCAGTACAAAAGTCTGTTTCAGGTTAAGAAGTTATTTGGCAATTTGATATTAAATAACCCGTTTTGTTTAGTCTATTGCCATTGCCCCAACCATATGAAAAAAAAAAAAAATAGTTATACAGAAACCTATTTACAAATCAAAATAAAGACTTCAAAGTGCTTCAGAATAGTGATTGTATTCTAGAGATATGTACAACTGCCTATACAAGTATGTACAGGTGACCACTATATAGCACAAGGTTTAATTGCTGGGATATGGCTTCTTCTGGAAAGTGCTTTTTACAGTACTTGGCAAGTGGGAGTGAGGATTTGCTAATACTGAAAAAATAAATAAAGGGAGTTGTGGGGGGCCATAGATTAAATGGCAACCATATCAAGAGCTGAACAAGCTTATTAAGAAATATATACAAGAGGGATTTTCATTGTAGAGTCCCATTCATAAGAGCTGCATTGCGCACATCTTCATACTTCCATATTGGGGTGGGATGTGTTCAGCTTCTGGCCTGGTTACCATCCAGAACTCAAGATAAATCCAGTTGAAGCATTGTAGACTGAAGGAGGATGGTGAATGCCAACCATATACAACCAACCTCATGATAGGTCATCCTCTGTGTTCACAACAGATATCTTAAAAAATAAAATAAAAATATAGAGTCACATACAGGTCATGCAGTCTTGAAATTGGCACCACCATACCATGTAGGTGCCAATGCACAAGGATATTTAGCAGCAGGGCCTTAAGGCAGCCAACTTTGTAGCATGTTCCCATACATACACTGTACTAGGCAAAAGTTTTAGCAATGGTAGAAAAAAAATGCATAGTGAATAACAGAAATCAGAATTTAGTGTGACCAAAAATTCTGCAAGTATACCTAAAACTGTTTTGAAGGCAAGGGGTGAAGGAACTCTGCAGAGAGGTCTGATCTGGCCACATGGCATCCAGGACTGCTTGTTCTTTACACTGAAGTGCTTTGTGACATTAGCTGTATGTTTGGGTTAATTGTCCCGTTTCAGAAAAATTAGCATCTATGGTCCTCAGCGTCGCAATCTTCTTTAAGACTATGGGCAAGATTCTCTAAGCTTCAGAAGTGATGAAATGGAGAGTGAGAAACCGCCAACCAATCAGCTCCTACCAGCCATTCCACAGACTGTTTGAAAAAGGTCAGACATGAGCCGATTGGCTGACTGTTTATTTATCACTTTTGAAGCTTAGAGAGAATCTGGCCCCACATCTTGAAAACAGTCTGCAAGGGAGACCTTGCCGATTCCCTATAACTACATTGTTTCAGCCATGGTTTATGGTCCATGACATGAAACCTTTAACCTCCCTTTTGCTATTCCTTCCCCAGTTTTAAGCCTCTTGTATTGCTCTTTAATCATGATCACCTATTTGGTACAATTTGTTAAATCTACACCCAACTAAACCTAAGAAATCCCTGACTGTGCAAGTTACCTAGAAAAACCAGATGGGCGTAAGCAGTCAAAATATGGTTTAGCTTTAATAAGCCAATTTAAAGCAAGTGTTGTGGCCATAGAGTCCACACATGTAAGAAAAATAAATACCCAGCAGCAAGAGAAGGTGTTATACTGAACAGGAGCCATTTCCCCTTCCTCATTTTCTAGTACAGACTATTATCAGGAGCCACAGGAAGAGGGTAGGGGAAGCTACACACAACCTCAGTTAAATAGTATTATTAACTCAAGTGTTGTGTAAACTTGAACCCCCCCCCCCCCCCATAACAATATTGCAATGAGTCAGATTCACAGGATCAGACCCCATCCCAGCAGTAAAACATAAGGTTCTAGATATCAGCTGCATTGGATCATTTACTGAGACAAGGTAACAGAGCCAGGTTACATTTGATTCAGTCAATTTCTTGTGGACCTAGAAGTTGCAGCTCTGGAGGAGTGGTACCATTTGGTATGAAACATGAGGCTTTTCAGCTGAATAGAAGTTACAAATTAGAAAATGGTAACCCTGTATGTGTAACATTCCATCTAGAAGGAATGCAGACACGGCACCAGCTTAAAGGGTATATTTTGAGGTAAAATGCCTTTCCCACCCAGTATAGGCAGTCTTACATTTAAGGCTAAGATCAATTTAAAACCCACTACTACAGCATGCATGAACCCTCACCGCTCTATATCCCTTTGCAGCAGTAAGTGTCGGCACAATGCACCCACCTTCCACCAATAAGTGTAATCTATGCTTTACTTGCCAATCCTCCCTAATTGATACCATTTCAGGGAATCTGACTCTCCCTAATAGCACCTTACCCCATGATGTAGTTATTGGTTTCTTGTGGTCACTTCCTGACCATGGAGCCCCCATACAGGAGCAAGCACTAAATAGTATCAGTGTCAATTAGATCTTGCCAACTGCTTTGGGGCTCATTTACATTTTGAGGACCTTACCAATGTAGCAGTACATGCCTGGCTAAACATTGTTTAGTTCGCAAAAATATGCCTGTAAGGGCAGATACTTACTGCTGGATAAGTATGTCCCACATTGGCACCATGTCTACCAATATCTATTGTAAGGTCCTCTTCTGTGGTCTTCAAGTAAACAGGATTGTCAAAGTTCATACTTTTCATTGTCTTTCGCTGCCAGTTGCGCCACATTAGATAGGCCCCGATTGCCACCGTGACCAATAACACTAACAAAAAATAAATAAAAATAAGTTAGATGTCATCACCAACTTCACTGCTTGTGCCCTAAAATGTTATTTATTTTTTTAATAAAAAAAAAAAAACGAACCACCACACACACCCTGCAGCAAAGCTCTTTAAAGACTTATGTTAAAGTTACGTTCAAAGAACATTAAAAAAGCAAAAACCTTAATTTTCATAAGGAACTTTTAAGTTACTTGAAGAAATGTACTTACAGAGAGGAAGAATAGCCCATGCAGCAGAGGTGTCTTTGGTTGCATTTTCCTCAAACACCGATATGCTACTATTGCCTTCTACAAAAAAAAAAGAAAATACCATTTGCATGTATCTGCATAATTAAAAGGCTTTGTGATATCAGTAACAAGTTAAGTGAACCTAGGTTCAAATGGTTTAAAGTTTGTGTAATTGATATAAGGGGAAGATTTTTTAAAATCTAGCACCAGCCAATCAAATTACAAGGAGTAAAAGGAGTTTCTTTTGCTCTCCAAACGTGAATATCTAGTGCAATTTTTTTTAATAAAAATAATAACTCATGTGAGGCTTTTCATAAACTCAATACAAATCCTCATGCTCTTCGTGATTTTAATAACTGGCATGTGAGAGCTTCTAGCTCTACAATCCCATATGAAAGTATACGCCAGACAGACAACATACACTGATAATTTGGTTCCACTTATGTTGTGTACACACATGCATGAACACGGCTACATTACATGCCTATCGGGGAGGGGGTTATCACATGCAATTCCATAGTGAACCATGTGTACTATATTATGGTCGGCAGTTACCGACATCTATTCAGAAATAGACCTTGGAACAATGTCAGATAATCTTTCTTTACTTCAATTAAGTGACGATACTTTAAGTGACGATAATTTGAACTTTAACTACAGTATGGTGGAAGCCGCTGCAGTATATAAAGGCAATACTGGGTATAAAACAGCCAGCAGCAGCACAGCTTTACAGGTAGACTAGAATAAAGGTTCTGGAGCAGTTACTCAAATTAAGCACTTACCCCCTGAAAGTGCTTTGCCAGGATGTAATCCTGTAGTAATAGTATGGTCTTCAGTTAAAACTGTACTGCCTTAAAAAGACAAAAAAATTTTTTTTATTTTTAAGTTCAAGCAATAAAGTCAGGGCTGGACAAATATAAGGAGTCAGGTAGACAATGCATGATGAATGGGTGCTAGGGACGCAACACTGCCACCTGCACTCTTGTCCATCCCTGAATTACTATACATATAAAGAACACACATGAAGATGGCCATTTCTAAACTTAAAAAAAAAAAATAGTAGACAAAAACAATATGTAAAATTGGATGTTGCAAAAATTATTAACATGACATTGAACTCATGATAAATGTAGTTATACAGAGTAAATATAACAGCAGTGTTAGACAAGAGATCACTAACACACAGATAAGACAAGTTTCTGCTGCTGAAGAAGTTTTGGTCCAATGCGCCAACATTACTGAAATCACCAGTTCTCCTACAGACCTCTGGAGTGCATGGGAAAGTTACACGTGTCCTCATTAACTTATTTTTTGGGCTCCACCACAAGTAGAGATTCCCAGACTGATGCACCTAGCTTATCGGGAGCCTCTATATATGCTTAGAGTACAGGGCATATGGAATTTGAATTTCTTGCCATTGTATCCAGAGTTGCACATAACCGCGACATGCAATGACCATGGCCTTGGCCAAGTGTAAGTTACATGGCTTGCCTAATTGTGTGCCCTGAAGACAGGTGTATGTGGACACCTATACACATTACAGTCAAGTTCAGACCAAGACTACTTTCATTTAAAGCTTAACTAGGCTTTTAAACAGGCCAGTTTTAGAGAGATATTGTAACAAACCCTCCTATAAGCATATTGGAATGGTAAAGTAAGTATTTAATAAACCTACCTTTTCTGCAGGTTCGGCCAGAGCGGTCCAAGCCATCAGGGCATAGACATGTATATTTGGGTGAACGATCATTTATCTGTGGCGCAGGCAAGCACAGATACTCACAGCCTCCATTTTCTAGTCTCTCATTACACCAATTTCTTCCTGTTGGCACAGTATTTAGGTTACTTCTCCTGACTGTACATGGGATGCAACCAACCTTAGCACTACATACTGGTTCATTTTATTGACACCTAATTTTTGCCCTAGGTCACAAAAGCTTACCTGACGGCTGCACAAGTTCATGGTAGACAATAATATCTTGTGCATCATTCAAGTTGTTAATTAATGTGTCCAGTTCTTGCCCAGTAAATTTGTTTGCACCATAGATCGCTTCATTTTCACCATCAATCCAGTAAACCCGATCCTAAAGTAGAAAATAAAGTACTATAAATGTAAAGCAGTCCCAAGTTTAAAACTTTGGCACCAACCCAATTTGACAATAGAATGTGAGCAAGAGTAACTACCTGAAATATAGTAAGTGCTAGAGGGTGAGCCAGAAATTCAGGAGACTTCAAGATAATACGACGGTCCTGGCCATTCAGATCCACACTACAGAGATGATGCAGCTTCAGGTCAAGCCAGTAGAGACGGCTTTTCACCAAATCTAAAAACAGGTAGCATACAAACGGCTGCAAGATCACATGTCAACATACTTTGCAGAGCACTAGTGCCCAACCTCAGTCCTAAAGTACCCCCAGCAGTGCACATTTTCCAGGTCTCCACACAGAATCACAATTGAAATAATTGGTCCACCTGTGTATCTTTTAAAATTAGTCAGTGAGTAATGACCACAGCTGTGCACCTCCAGGTGACCTGGAAACATGAACTTTTGGGGGTATGTGAGGACAGTTTAGGAAACACTGCACTACATGAAGCCAAAGTCACTGATGTCAGCCAGCATACAAAGTAGTAGTACTACTACATACCTCCCAACATGACCCTCTCCAGGAGGGACAAAATCTGTTTCTGGACTTCCCTCTAATTTATGATTGCCATCCCTCTAATTTATGATTGCCATCACCTGTTTTAAAGACAGGTTAATTGCCAAGAAAGAAGGTTCAGCACATGTAAAGGTAATCATAAATGAAGAGGGAAGTCCAGAAACTGCATTGCCTCCCTCCTGGAGAGGGTCATGCTGGGAGGTATGCTACTATTGCAGGAGCCAGAAGGGGAAAATGCACAAATAATTACTAGTCAGGGGCAAACTTCACCATAATAAATATTTCCACAATTTAAAGGACTACAAAATTGCATACCCAACACAATGCCACTGGGACGCTTGATGTCAGTTGTCACAAGTTCCTGTCTATTTATTCCATTCATTCCAGCCTTCTCGATTTTGGCAGGTTCACCCCAGTCTGACCAGTAGATAAATCTTAATACAAGAAATTATGTTATGGTCCAAAGAATGCAAAAATCAATTCTGTGTCTATGCAATATGGACTGCTAACAAATCAGAACACTTTTATATAGCCAAGATGCTGTTGAGTGCATTTATCATTACAGAAGGAACAACCCACAATGTTACATTATGGCAGTGGTTCCCAAAATATGTACTCAAGGCACTAACAGGTCAGGTTTTAATTATATCAATGGCTGATCAGATGTCATCATAATCACCCAATATCCCAAAAAATAAAAGTGGCACAAAAATATTTGTTCATGTGCTGTTCTCAGAGCGGCTTCTTATGTGGGGAATGGTCAACCCCCTGCTTTTAGATATAAATAGAGTCAATTAGGCTCAAAAAATTGAGCATAACAAGTGAATCAAAGCAAAACAATTTTAATGTAATAAAATTCAAATAAATGATAAATCAGATCATGTGCAATCAGTTATTGGACCCAATTGTAAAGGTTTTGACCTGCACAGTATCAAATCGATTGAGCCCACACAGCAATGTTGTACAAATATCTTGCAGGTGATACAAGCCAAATAGTGAGACCAAGTGGTCAGATGAATAAGCAGGTATGGATCCAAAGTGGGTGGCACAGGTCCAGGAATACACCAATGTGTTTCACTGGTCAGATCGCCGCTTTATAAAAAGGTGTCTCATTGTTGTCAAGAGTGCTCACATTTATACCCAGAACCCTGTTGGGCACTTGCATAATTGATTCACTGTTTTTTCACATAATATATATAATAAAGAAACCTTTGTGGAGCCAGACAAGGGTTTACATATCAATATTGTATTATTGTGCAAGACTTAATAAATCTAGATGCAGTAAGACTTAAGTCTTGCGCAATAAGAGCCAATTCTAAAAGGCTGGACCCGGAAGGGATTCAAAAGGGTCAGCTTCAACAGAAATTACAAATGTTTATATATAATGAAGTATTCCTATAATTGATTGCATATGATCATGACATATACAGTAAGTATATTACATTAAAATGGTTATGATTCACTTGTTACACTCCATTATTTGACTGCTGCTTTCCATCTCCTTTCCTCCATTTACATCCAAAAAAAAAAAAAATACACACCTGTGCCTGCCCAATCATTATCCTGATGACCTGTGCCCAGGTTAAGGTGCTTTGAGGACAGGGCATGATGCAGTATTGATTGCATATATGCTGCTTGTAGCTTATCATGCAATCCATAGTAATGCAAGTGCATACCTCTTGCCTGCATTTGCTTAGAACGGAGCTCCGTTTTAAAGAGGAACATAGTCTATTGTTAGATTCTTCTGTGACTTCAGGCCAAGTCTACCTATTGCAGGGCATCTTGTGAGGCTAAGGAAACCCAGCCTGGTCACTCACAGAAAATTGGCTGATAGGTAAATAGTGATTCAATAGTGATTCAATAGTGATTCAGTGATTCAGTATTAAATCCCGGCGGTCGGGATCCCGGCGTTCAGAATCCCGATCGCCGAAATCCCGACATGGGGGGGGGGGGGGGGGGGGGGGGTAACGGGACGACACAACGTGGATCGCCCCCCTTGTGGGCTCTCTGCGCTCGCCACGCAGCGGGCCCGGTGCCTCGCTATGCTTGGCACACTAATTTATTCTCCCTCCGTGGGTGTCGGGATTTCGGTGATCGGGATTCTGAACGCCGGGATTTACACTGCATCCCGTAAATAGCTACCCCACACTTAGGGCCTTATTCTAGTTCACTGACAAAATCCTTCTGAGATGGAATAAACCATGTGCACTGCAGGGGGGCAGATGTAAAATGTGCAGAGAGAATTAGATTTGGGTGAGTTATTTTGTTTCTGTGCATGGTAAATACTGGCTGCTGTATTTTTATACTGCAATATAGATCTCACTTTTAAGTAAAACCCCACCCAAATCTATTTCTCTGCACAAGTAACATCTGCCCCACCAGCAGTGCACATGGTTTTGTCCATCTAAGAAGGATTTTGTCAGAAAGTGAACTAGAATAAGGCCCTTAGCCAGGTTTCTAGTTAGTGCCAAGAATGAGAGATATACATATATAAAAAAAAACAAAAAAAAACACAGCTATAGAGCAAAACCATTACCCAGATATGGGATCAACTGCAATAGAGGTGGGATCTTCCAAGCCAGTGTTGAAGACAACCTTCTTTTTGGATCCATCAAAGTTTGAGACCGAGATAGTCTTTTGTCCAATATCTGTCCAATAGAGATTCTTGTAAACCCAATCAACAGCAATGGCTGTAGGACTGTGCAGGCCTTCTAGAACCTTTATATGGCTTCCTATTCTGCCACGGCTATCCACAGGGGCTCTAGGGAAGGGAGAGGAGAAAAAAAAATTCTGTTTTGATATGGAACTATAAAATATGTAATTAAGCCTGTGATAAAGTTAGTGACAGATTCTGTAACAAAGAAAAACCTAAAGCCTTCAGTGGTGACGTTTTTTTTCAGAGGTGTATGAATACCAGTCCTAGTCAAGGAGTGCAGTCAACTATGTTCCTCAAGGCAAATAGACCAGGTTTAAAGGCTAGCAATATTTGAACATATGCAAATTTATTTATAACCCATTTATTTTGATTTAACCATCTGTACTCAGAGGTTGGGAAACAGAACAGACTTTGAAAAAAAATAAAAAACCCCATGTCGACCAACTTATATAGAATAGAATCAACTTTATTGGCCATGTATGCTTGCGGACACTAGGAATTTTTTGTGGATTTTACAGTGCAGGATCAACCAGGGAGGGGGGGGGGACGGACATTACATGCGTTAAATTGAGACATTTTATGCAGGAAACACATGCCAGCCGAGCTGTACAGCGCCTAGGCAGCCATCAGCGGCGCCACTGGTCGTTGCAGCAGCCGGTAGGTAACAATATAAGCAGGGACAGTACAATACCACACAGGGAACATATACCCGCCGAGCTGCACAGCGCCTAGGCAGCCATCAGCGGCACCACTGGTCATTGCAGCAGCTGGTAGGTAACAGTATGAGCAATACATTGCAGTTATGGCAGAGATAGCTTAGTCAGTACAGTTATCACACAGGGGACACAAGGTTATATATGGTTGAGTGCACAGATCCTAGGCAACCATTTGCGGCACCATTTGCAGTGGTGGTGATGGTGGTGGTGGTGGTGGTGGTGGGGGGGGGGGGTGGGGGAGTCACTGAGGCCTGTGGCTGGAGCCTGACCATTTCCAATGAGTCCGGGGGGGGCCTTTGTTGGGGGCCGCAGCTGAGCAGCAGGCCAGGGTGTGCAGTAAGCCAGGGTCTGAGACAGGGGGGCCAAGGCTGAGCCCGCGGTAGGCCAGGTATGTTAGTGTTATCAGGTCTAGGCCTGCAGGGAAGGGTGGCTACCGCTGGTGAGTCTACCAGGGCAGGGGCCCACCTAGGTGAGGCAGCAGGCCAGGGGTGGGCCTGCAGGGAAGAGAGTGTTCGGGGTCCTCCTCACCGTCCTGACCTGCACCGGGCCCGCCAGGATACTCCCATCCACGTAGAGTTATGGTTGACCAATTGACTATCCCTCCCACTGGGTGTGGAGATTATACAGTAAAAGGTTAAACACTGACCATAATTTATATTAAAAAAAAAAACCTGCAGACCAGCAGATGGATTTATAGATATCCATCAATTAGAGCGAATAATATTGCAGTATACAAGATGCACACAAAGCACAGGGCTTCACCTCACTGATTCTTTAGTTCAACATTATCCTTTGCCAGGGGTTGTGAGAAACTTCATGAATTTATGCAACACATTTGTCAGTTACATTTCAGAGCCCATGTGCACCAGTTACCAGCCAGCACCAATACTGAATGTTACATTTCATATAATCTTTGATTGGAAGATAAAAGCCAATGTTCTAGTAGCATCATACAGTCAGGAGAACACAGGTGTAAAAGGAGCCCATACATGCTCCGTTTTGCGGCTCCGTTATGTACTTTTAAAGTACACATCGTATCAGATTGCATGCCTTGTTTGCATTGTGCATGCACTGCGATCCGATGTGCAGCACATATTTTGTATGGTACTAGGTGATGTGCGGGAGCGCGCATCGCACAGTACAGAAAGGAGCCGGACCACAACGGAGCGTGTGTGTGAGCTCTTTAACAGTGAGGAAGCAGGAGTGGCTTCCTGTCATAACATTATGCTAGTAGATATCAGGAGAACCTAGGACTGCTGCTAGCGTTAGCCAATTGCTGTAGTGCAGACAAATGCATGCATCACTAGTTAGCGCTATGGGATTATGGCCTTTAAAGAAACAGCATATTAATTATGGGTACATATATGTTAATTGGGCGCCCACTAAGCTATTTGCTTAGTTTTCTGCATCCCCTGGCCACACTATAAAAATCAACTCCATACCGACATGGAAAGTGGGGGTATGAGCATACTAACTATAGTGGGCGCCCAACTAACATATAAGTACCTAATTATGAAACTACATCAGATAGGTGAAACACTTACATTTAGTATAAATTGCCACAACACCCATTAAAGTATGTTTTTGCAGACAATGAAAACTTACAGTCCTGCTAATTAGCCACAATAGTTCTCAATGGAGATATCCATATACCGTTATAAGCAGAATCATACCTAAATATTGCTTTCTGAAAGGTGTCAGCCCAGAACAGACTCTGTCCTGCAATATCTGCATCCAGTGCCACAGTGTTCCGCAACTGCTCCACCAACTGGATATATTCCTTCCTTTCAAGGCCAAACTTCCGGATATCCCTGCGGTTTGTGAATATCAGACATGGTTCCCTTCCTTCAAAGGGAAATTATAGATCAGTAAAAGAATCACCCCGCACATCAGCCCCTTCTATAGCCTTCATTAGTGTGTATTATGTGAATATGTAGTGTGGGGCAATGAGTAGAGCGTTGTAGTCTATAGAAAAACTAGCCTTACAGGTTCTATTACAATAAAAAAGCAGCCTCCTATACTTACCTACAGCCTTACACACTCCCGTTGACAGATCCATTTGATACCCTCTACTGCATTCACACTTGTAGCCTCCCTTAAGGTTGACACAGATCTGACTGCAGATCCCTGGATTTTGACATTCATCTATATCTACAAAAACAAAAAGCTAGTTTTACAGAGACCCTGAAGGAAGCCAGCTTATCAACTATCAAGCAGCTCTCACCAGAGGAAAAAAAAGACACCCTCAACTTACCACCACAGGTTCTTCTGTCAATTAGTTCAAAGCCAGCAGGACAGTCACATTCATAGCCGATTATCAAGTCCCGGCATAGGTGAGAGCAGCCACCATTATTCACCAGACACTCATTAACATCTAAACAGATAATACACAAGTTTCATTTTGAAACCAAATTTTTCTGATGCACATACTTAATATTGGCATTAAATTACCAGCCACACAGGCTTTAGTGTTAAAATCCATTAACAATGAGAAGTTAAAACAGATTTATATAGACCAACATTATGAGATAACTGATAATAAAATTCTCAGCAGTAAGTTTAAACATGTCACTTACCACAATCCTTTGCAGGTTCATCACTTCCATCTTTACAGTCATTCTGCATGTTGCACACCTTATGCAAGTCTATGCATTCCCCAGAGCTGCACTTGAATTTACCAGGTCCTGTGCACTGATTGACTGCATAGAGATTATACAGGAAGCGTAAGCAGCACTTTATTTTTAAACAAGTGTACCATGAACAGTTTTATTACGCCCACCTTTTTTACAGTGCAATTCATCAGTGCCATCAAGGCAGTCTCTCACACCATCACATTGTCTTGTGCCATGTATGCAGTTCCCATCTTCACATTTAAATTGATCAGGTTGGCAGGTGCGGGATGCTTGAATTTAGTAAGAGGGGAAGGAAAAAAAACAAAAACAAAAAACAACAATTATATATTTGTAACCTCAGCGGGTTCCCTTAAGGAACTGGGAAGCCTACTTTTCCATATTATGCAGTGGCAAATGCACAAGCCACCTAAAGCAGAATACTAAATAGTCTGCTTTAACAGAATTAACGCAAATGTCAGGTAACCTTAAGTATGTGCCCAAACTACATCAGTAACACCAAAGCAACAGTAGTTTAGGTTATAATATATTTAAAAAAAAAAAAAAAGGTAAATCAAGTTCAGCTTTTTTACAGGAACAGTTAGTGTATGTGCAAGCTGCAATCTCCGCATTTGATTTTTCTTTGTGTTAAAACTTTAGCCTAATTGTATTTATGGGTTGTTCCCCTGAAGGTTTCCCAACCTTATTGTCAGTTTTTATTGTGTGTCTGCCCACATGACTACTTTTGGAGGAGAGTGCCTTACCTTTACTGTCAGGGGCGGGCTGGGCCAGGGTGCCAAGTGCCCCCCAGGCCGCTTAACCAGACACTGGCTGCGGGCCGCGCTGGATCACCTTCCTGGTGATCCTGCGCATTGTCCACCTCCTCCAGCCCTGGCTTCCAGAACACGAACATGGCTACAGGAAAATGGACGCCGGCCCCCTGCACCGACATGTCCTCAGTGCAGGAGGCCGGCGGCCATTTTGCTGTAGCCACGGCCGTGTTCTGGAAGCCGCGGCCAGCGCAGGAGGGCTGTCGGTAGTAGCCTCACCGGACTGGGGTGTGGGCAGGAGGGGCATGTACTATGCTTTTCACCCTCCCACCAGCAGCAGGATGGATAGATATCTGGCACCATTGTGCATCATGGTATGGGACGTAATGGGCATTATGGTGTGGGCAGCATTGGGCAATTGCCATCACAGTATGGGGTGTAATGGGCTTCAAGGTGTGTGGCATAATGTGTAATTAGCACCACAGGCTAAAAGGGGCCAGCCCGTTTACTGCCCTAGCCATATATAATATTTAAAAAAAACACCACCCTTTCCTTTAAAAAACAGGTATGGAATCTTCTCCAATCTGAATGCATGCCCACGTGTCCTAGTCTGACCTCAAAGCGGGGGGAGCCTGAAATTCACACATTAAGCATCTCTTCTCTTAAACTCCTATTCCAGCATAAGCATTTCCTAATTTGGCCTATCTTTCCTCATAGCTTAAGGAATCAATTACATTTATTACCTTGTTATACAGGTATAAAACTGGATCTGAGAGACTTACGGCAATTTATTTCATCACTTTTGTCCTTGCAGTCTGCATCCCCATCACAGTGCCACTTCTTGTGAATGCACTCCCCAGAGCCACACGGAATCTCACTGGGGGAGCACCTCTGAGGTGCAACAGGCTGGCGCCCACACTGCTCCAGAGACTCATCTGAGTGGTCAGCACAGTCTGCATCATCATCACACACCCAGGTCAGGGGTATACAGGAAGAGTTCTTGCACTGGAATTCATGGGCACCACATGTGGGAGGTGTGCAGTTTACTTCATCACTACCATCACTGCAGTCTTTGTGACCATTGCAATAAAAGCTAATGGAAATACAGTGACCACTGGAGCAAGTGAACTCAGCTGGACTACAGGTCACATTCCCTGGAAGGCAGACAGTGATACAGACCATTTACACTATCATTTCAGCACATCAGGTCACCTACAATAGCTGATTATACAGATTTAGAACTTTGGCATATAACAAGCTGGTAATAAAACTAACACTAATATAAATATAAATAATGCAGGCATGTCCAAGCTATGGCCCTCCAGATAAAACTACAAGTCCCATCATGCCTTGACACTTGCTATAAGCAAATGCCAACTATGGCAAGGCATGCTGGGATGTGTAGTTTAAAAGCTGGAGGGCCACAGTTTAGTTTTGACTGATAATGCATAATACAGTATAGCAAAGTCAAAACATGTCAAAAGTCTTTAGTACAGAATCATGGCATTGGTTATACATATCCCTTCAGTGTCCTAGTTGTAACCCCAGATGGTTGTAGCATGCTATAGATCACACATAAGTCAACAGAGTCTAAAAATATTTTACAGCCTGTGTCAGCAAAATCATTTTACACTTCACTGCCATGCGGTGACCCTGCTGCCAGCAAGACAGCTAAATAAATGACGACCGGTTAAGACAGTTTGTAGCTCGAAAAAAAAACCGAAAAAAAAAAAAAAAAAAAAAAAAAACACATTTCCGCTACTATAACCCACGCTGATTTTCCTTGTTCTAGTGCAACTCATGAGCAGTAACCATACTGCTCCATACAATATTTATGTGCTGTGTTTGGAACCTAGTCATTTGTAGCCAAATTAGCACAAAGCTCTATGACATATATATCAGGTCATACTTACGACAGTTCTCTTCATCCTCTGCACTGTCACAGTCAGATTCGCCATCACATAGCCAGGAGAGAGGGACACATTGCAGTGAACGGGACCCACAGCTGATTTCAGTCTCTCTGCATGTTCTCAAGTCTAGGAAACCGTATCAGTATTAGAATTTGTAAACCCTGCTAGCCAGCTCTTGTACAATGTATAAAACAAGACTGCTTAAGACTTTTTGCAATAGCGGCAATGATTAGCTCCCCTTGCCCTCCATAAAGGGTACAAGTCAAATACTAGTGAAAATTGCAGCTGCTGCCAAAAACATCCAAACGCAATAGGTTTCCGCAGATAAGCTATCATTGACCTTTTCATAACCCAGTCTTATTTGTTCCACGTCGACTGGCTGGAATTGTCAGTTAATAAGGACAAGAGGGCGGATAAATCAACATGGCTTCCATATATATTACCACCTGAAGGAAACTCAGATCAGCAGTCCATCTGACAACTTGGTATAATACAGAATTAAGAACCTCTATCCAGCCCCCTTTTAATTTATGGGCACTATAAAACTGTGGCACACGTTGGCCTTTTGTCCATCTTCTGTTACTTTGTTTTCTTTAAGGTGCTAAAGTGGACTCTATGGGTCATTCAGACTGTTTAATGGCAGGGATCGCCAAAAACAAGCAATCTTCACCGTTTAACCCCCGCGCTGGCCGCTCACCCATTCTATGTTCAGGGGGAACATAGGATTTCCCTCCAAACCATGAGGTTCGCTGCAATGGGGTCAGTTAAATATATAGATTCCCTTAATGCTTCTCTAAATGAGTTGGTTAGGCCTTCTATAAAAAGTCCAAGTAGTGTCATAACCTAAACCTAGGTTTAGGTCAGTGGTAGCCAACTCCAGTCCTCAAGAGCTACCAACGGTTCACATCACAGGTACACTCTTACTGACACATTATAAATGAGGCACAGGTGGAGCTAATTACTTCTTGTGATTCTTTGAGGAGATCTGGAAAACATTAACTGTTGGTAGCTCTCAAGGACTGGAGTTTGCTACCCCTAATTTAGGTCATTATGCCATCTCTCTAAGGGGCAGATTTATTAAGCTCGGTGAAGTGATAAAGTATCTGTTTTTTTTATCACCAGCCAATCAGATCCTAACTTTGAAGTTACAGGCTTGGTTTGAAAAATGACAGGTAGGAGCTGATTGGCCGGTGATAAAATCAGGCAGTTTATCACATCACCGAGCTTAATAGATCTACCCCTAAGAATCATAAATACTATGAAAGCGAGACCAGTTACACCAGAATCTTACCATTAAGGCCAATACGAGTTTTTTCCCCACTCGTGTTGCTTCCAGAAGCATGGCCACTATTGCTGTGTCTAGTGACCACTTACTACACAAAACGAAAGGCTTTTTCTGGATCCCATTTCGTTGCATGGGTGAGGTTTTTGGCTTCATACAAAAGCCATCTTTATACATCCTTACTATGATGTCAGTACATTTGCTCTTCTAGAAAGTTTATTTCTGGTTACACGATGGCTTGTGTCTGCAGAGACTATACCATTGTTACAGTGTGCTCCATGTTGTATTCCAATGTGGACTGACCCCACTCCAATACTGTCTTATTATTTCCAGGAAATGTTAACTTGCAATCTGTGGCAGTCTAGAATTGCCAACAATTGCTCAGCATTCTATTTGCCACCTGGCATTGTTCTATGTAGACCTACAGCAGAGTATTCACTTTACTTTAGAACGCAGCTTTATATTTAACTCTGCACTTCCACTTTTAGAGTACTAGAGGATTCCAATGGCTACACTAGTCTCAGCACCCTACTAAAAAGGATGAGAAAAGTAGTGGGTAGTTCTGTTTAAAGCAGTAACACAATGTGATACAGGTTGAGCATCCCTTACCCAAAATGCTCGAATTTTGGATAACTGATTATTCCGTATTTCAGAATTTTTATATTTCAATGATGTATCTTGCATATATGCTGTATAAAACAAACATGAAATGCACAAATATAATTTGTGCACAATCTCTACTGAATTTGAATACCAGCCAATTGTTGTCTTGCAGATATTTAGTGCCAGTTACATATCATGTCATCAGTAGGTTTCCCCAGAAAGTGGAATAAATGTTTTTTGGGATAATTTGGATAAGGGATACTCAACCTGTATGACTAGACTACAGGAGCATTGTAACTTACGGCACAGCTCTGGTGTTTCATCAGATTCATCTTCACAGTCCGGATCTCCATCACACTGCCATCGTTCTGGAACACACTGGCCATTGCTGCAAACAAAGTCCGCCTCTGCACAGGTTTTCTTTTCTGCGCAAGAAAATAAATTCATATGGGTACTAATGAGGACCCAAGCACCGCTACAATAATCGTCCATTAGCAAGTCACATAAAGGAATTCTTGTACTAAAAACAAATGCATCAGGGTGCGCGTGTGCTTTAGCACACTACAAGTCCTAGGAACACCAAATCTCTTTAGCGTCTCTGCATGTGGCCCAGTGATGCATGGAATGGGAATCCTGCGGTTTCATTTATATGTAATGTACATTTTCAGTCAGAGCAGCTGTAAAGAGTAGGATACATTATTGAACACACGTTTGATATTTATAAAAAATACTTGGCACAGGAGCAACCGGTGGGGAAATGGGATTTGTTCAAGGCTCTTACCTAGGTAATATTATCACGATCATTAGTTTTGCATTTCTTCAAAATGAATTACACTTACCAATGAATTACACTTACCAAGATAACTATCTGGCAATGCCCCATAGAAGCCTATGGGCTTCTACCGCGACCCACACCGACCCACCACTGCCCCCCGCCGCCCCTGTGGTCGGGCAGCATAGAGCTGTGCTGCCTGGACCTGTTACCTCCTCCTCCCTGCACTATGATCCTCTTCCGGGTGCAGGGAGAAGGAGAGCCCGGCGCAGCAGCACCGGGTAAGGGAGGGAGGGGGGAGCTGCTGACTCACCGCAAAAGGACAGCTCGTAAGGCAAGAGCTCTCCTTTGCCATAATATAACATATGTTAGAGCAGTGTTAGCCAACTCCAGTCCTCGAGAGCTACCAACAGTTCACATTTTCCAGACAACCTAGCCGCTTCAAAGGTGCATGTTACTCAGACACATTTTAAAAAAGATCCACAGGTGGAGCGAATTACTTCACTTGTGAATCTGTGAGGAGATCAGGAAAACATTAACTAATGGTAGCTCTCGAGGACTGGAGTTGGCTACCCCAGTGTTAGAGCATGTGATAATTATGTATGCGATGTGTGGTGAAGGGGGGGCGGAGCTGGGCTGCAGATGTTCGAACATCCCACCCACAATTAGAGAATTGTTCGATTTAGGTGTTCCACTTGTAGCCTACCTTACCAAATTAATGCCTCCTCCCACAATTAATTCAAGTCCGGTTCTCTTGCATGGACTATTCAGGCATGGGGCTTAGGAGATAGTACACAATTCCCATACATAATTCCCATACATAATTCCCATACATACGGAAAGAAATTACATTCTCGTACATCCTTATAGGGGCGAGGTAAAATTCAGTCTAGTGACCACACAGGGTGATGTTTCTGGCATTTACAATTAACTGAACTGCTTCCATAAACAAACATTTAACACTGAGCCCTATCAGACATAAGAATCTCCTAGTTCACCTGTTAAAGCAGTGTGCATGGCATTGGATTTTCAAGTATCATATGCAAAATATGGTAATCCTGTGAACTCCATTGATCCATTTGATTTACTACATTGACAGTGGAACTCACCACATGAATTTTCATCAGACCCATCAGCACAGTCTTCATCGCCATCACACTGCCATAATGAAGTGATGCAACGGCCATTGCCACACTCAAACTGAGATTCCTCACACAGTGTCTTTGTTCCTAGGAAGGAAAAAAATACATACACATAAGTGTCCAAATAAACATTGCCGTTTGTGTTATAGGCTTTTGCCATCTAAAGGTGATTCCAAATTTTGTGCTCCACCTGAACATGTGTTTAGAGCCATTTTCAAAACCACTTTTAAAAGTTTGATATTGAAGCTGTCTATCCAGTGCAGCATGCAGTTATGCCTAGCTGCTCTCAGGTGATTCTGCACAATGTTTAACGCAAACACTAGATAGAGGTCCTACTGTAAGCAGCCACCAGTAATGGATCTTAAGCTTTGTTTGATACGGTTTATACTTAAAGATAAACACTGGTATCTGGATGGCTGATAGACAGTTGCTTTTAAAGTTTCAGTTGCTTTTAAAGTTTTAGTACTATAAAACTCCTATCATCTATGTACAGAGCAAAGAACCTCTGGAGGATGATTTATTTTTTATTTATTTTTTTAATTAGGACCCAGGTGCTCGAAACACGTCAGCAGTGACTGATATCCCCCACAACCTGAATGTGTGTGCAATAACTCCCAACTGTTGATTTTCACAGGAGAGTCCAGGATTTTGGGGGCTGTCCTGCCTGCGGTGATTACACAGTGTGCACAGCCTCTATTCAGAGAGGCTGGGGGCATGGCCAGCAGCTCTGAGTGCTGGCCATGTCCCAATAGCAGAAAAAGAGTCGAATTATACTCACCGATAATTCCTTTTTCTTCCTAGAGATCCCATGGCAGCCATACATTGGGGATATTCCCTTCCCCCATCAGAGCAGACAGGATTGATTTCTCTTGGGACCGCCCACCCTGGGTATAATAGACCCCTCCTCCACCTCCACTGTATCTTTTGAGTGTCTCCGTACCAAGGTCCCTAGAGAAAACACATCATAATACAAGGGAGGGTAATCAGTGGCTGCCATGGGATCTCTAGGAAGAAAAAGGAATTATCGGTGAGTATAATTCGACTTTCTTCTACGATCCCCATGGCAGCCATACATTGGGACATACCCAAGACAAATAAACGGGAGGGTAATGTTATGCATGAATATTTTTATTATACAGAGGCATCCGCAGATACTGCCTCTTGGAGAACATGCTTCCCAAAGTGGGCAAGAGAAACATCAAGAGCATAATGTTTTACAAAGGTGTGTACTGACGACCAGGTAGCAGCTTTGCAGATCTCGGTCACTGAAGCTTTGGCCCTGTTCGCCCATGACGCCGAGACTGCCCTTGTGGAATGTGCCTGTACTATAGGAGGTACTTTCCTGTTTTCCAGTTTGTAGGCTGCCACGATCGTCTCTCTTATCCATCTGGATATGGTTTGTTTTCCTGGTTCCTTCCCCTTACGGACACCACTCGGGATGACAAATAGGTGTTTGGTCGATCTAAGGACTCTAGTTCTTTCCAGGTATATTGAAATGACCCGGACAAGGTCCAGCGTATGCCAACTTTGTTGTTCCTCATTTTCCGGTTCTGGGTAGAAACTAGGTAACACAATCTCCTGATTGAGGTGAAAAGAAGATATTACCTTAGGTACGAACTCAGGATGTGTTCTAAGTACCACTCTATCTGGGAAGATAACAAGATAAGGTTCCTCTATCCATAGAGCTTGGAGCTCACTTACTCTTCTGGCCGAGGTGACTGCGACCAAGAAGACCGTCTTCCACGTTAGATACTTTAGAGGACACTCCGTTAAAGGTTCAAAGGGGTGTTTAGCTAATACCGCTAACATAAGGTTTAAGTCCCACGGTGCCACTATAGCCTTGACTGGCGGTCTGATCCTCCTCATGGCTCTATTAAACCTTTTTATCAGCCTCTCTTCAGCCAATGGCCTATCTAATAGTACTGCTAGGGCAGAAATCTGAGCTTTTATTGTTGCTGGGGCAAGACCCATTTGGAAGCCGTCATATAGAAACTGCAGGACTCTACCTGTTGGTATCGATGAAAAGTCACCGTTGAACTGACCCCATTCCATGAACCTGCTCCACGTTCTATAATAGGATAAGGACGAAATGTTCTTTCTGGCCTTCAGCATCATTTCCACAACCTGGGATGACAAGTTATGCCTACTTAATATGCTCCGCTCAATCTCCATGCCTTTAGCGACAACCTTGCTGGCTCTGGATGATATACCGGACCCTGATGCAGTAGGTCCTGCCTGTTGGGAAGTGACCACGGTTCCTGCAGCGCCATCTTTAGAACACTGACGAACCAGGGCCTTCTCGGCCAGTAGGGCAGTATCGCCACTACTTCGACCCGATCTTCCCTCAGTTTCTTTAAGACTCTCCCGATCATCGGAAAGGGGGGAAATATGTAGCCCAGTTTGAAGTTCCATTTCACGGAAAGGGAATCCATGGCTAGGGCTTGCGGATGAAATGATTTTGAGAAGAAGTTGTTCACCTTTCTGTTCCGAAAGTTGGCCATCATGTCTACTTCTGGGGTCCCGAATATTTTCTCTATCTGAGAAAAGACTTCTGTATTCAGCTCCCACTCCCCTGGCGATATCACCTCTCGACTCAGGAAGTCTGCTAGTACATTCCTCTTGCCTGGAATATATACTGCTGACAAGGACTCCAGATTGTCTTCCGCCCAGTTTAGTATCCTTTCTGACATCTGCATGAGTCTGATACTTCTTGTGCCCCCCTGGTGATTATGTGGGACACTACTGTCACATTGTCTGACATTACTCTCAGATGTGAATGGCGAATGTCTTCCTTTAGGAGTTGTACGGCCTCCCAGACTGCTTGTAATTCTCTCATGTTTGAGGAGTTCCTTGCTTCTTTCCTTGTCCAGGAGCCTTGTATAGACCTTCCCTCTATATGAGCTCCCCACCCGGACAGACTGGCATCCGTAGTTAGTATCCGGAATGTAGGATCTTTTAGACTGGTACTCCTTTCTTCTAGACCCTGTTGCCACCACTTTAGGTCTTGTCTTACCTCTTGACTTAGCCTGAACCGGTGATGATCTGCATAGCCATTCTTCTGTAATGGGATGATGGCCCACTGAAGTCGTCGCATTCTCCACTGCGCCCACGGGATGATCCTGATACAGGATGCCATCATACCCAACAGCTGGATAGCCATACTCAGAGGGCAGTCGTCCTTCTGTAACATTAGCCTTGTTAGCTCTTGGATCTTCAGACATCTTTCGGCCGACAGGGATATCTGAAACTGGACTGTGTCTATCATAGCCCCCAGAAACTGTATCTTCTGTGTCGGAACAGTCTGGCTTTTTTCTGTGTTTGTCACCCAACCTAGAAGTTGTAGCAGATCTATAGTCTTCCTTACATTGTCCTCTGTTTCTCTCACAGAGTCTCCTGCAATGAGTAGGTCGTCTAGGTAGGACCATACCTGAATCCCTCTGAGTCTCAGAGCCGCAATCACTGTAACTAGTACTTTGGTAAAGACTCTGAGAAGTTTTCAGCCCAAATGGAAGACAGGTAAATTGAAAATGACGATTGGCCACCGAGAACCTGAGAAATTTTCTGTGTCCCTGATTTATCGGGATATGATAATACGCATCCTTTAAATCTATTGATGCAAGGTAATCTCCCCTTCTTATTCCTATAACTATGGAACTCAGGGTCTCCATCTTGAATTTTATTTGTCTTATGTAGACATTCAGATCTCTGAGATCCAGGATAGTTCTGAACGTTCCGTTCGGTTTCTTCACCAAAAAGAGATTCGAATAAAAGCCCTTTCCCTGTTCTTCTTTTGGAACCTCCTCTATGGCCTCCGTCTGTAGGAGTTGCTCTAATTTGAGAAGTAGGGCTTTCTTTTCTTCGGGTACGCCTGGTATCCTTGATCTTAGAAATCTGTGATGGAGAGGTGCTGTCTCGAACTCGATATAGTAGCCGTGATGGATTATATTCAGCACCCAAGTGTCTCTTATTATCTCTTCCCAGGTCGTCACGAACCTCAGTAGTCTGGCGCCAATACAGTTCTTTTGGAGATAGTCATAGTTTTCCTTTCTGGTTCCAATCCTTTTCAGGTTGGTATCTGCCACGAAAGTTTTGACGAAATGCCTGTCTAGAGGTACTCGTACTTCCCCTCTTGTAATACGTCTTTCCCGGACGATATGTTTTTGCTTCTCTGTACGTTTGTCTTGCGGAGGCGGGAAAACTAAACCGATTCTTCTTCTCTTGGGGTAAGCGGACAGATTTTCCCCCTGAGATTCTCTGTATCATAGAATCCAGTTTGGATCCAAATAGAAATTTTCCCTCAAAGGGTAAGTTTGCTAGTTTATTTTTGGAATTAGCGTCAGCATTCCAGGGTTTTAGCCAAAGCGCCCTGCGGCCTGTTACCCCTGCCGCCATAGTCTTAGCTGCAAAAGAGACCCCATCAAGAGAAGCTTCACATAAGAAGTCAACGGCCTTCTGTATAATGTCCAGATTTTTGATAAGATACTGTTTAGATATCTTCTCCTCCATATCTGTCTTTAGATTAGAGGTCCACAACCTAATCGCCCTGGCTACTGAGGCCACCGCAACATTAGTTTTCAGGGAACCCGCTGATGCTGAATGGACCTTGCGTAACGAAGTTTCCATTTTTCTATCCATGGCATCTTTAAATGCCGCCGCGTCCTCTACCGGAATGGTGGACTTCGAAATAATTTCAGCCACCGCCGCGTCTACTTTGGGTGTAGTGCACCAGCCGAGAAATTCTTCATCTTTGAACGGGTACATTCTTTCCACCCTGCTCCCTAGGGTGACTCTCTTGTCAATGCTGACCCATTCCTTAAGTATCATTTCTCTTATGACTTTATTTACAGGAAAGGTTCTGCCTCTTTTGTCCCTGTCTTCATACAGTGGATCCTTAGTCTCAGAGGTAGATGCAAGCTCTTTAAAGTTCATAGCCTTGTATATGTGTTTTAACAGGTTTTCTACCAGATCCAAATTAAATGTTCTGACTTCTTCTAGTTCGCCTTCCTCCGACGAACCCTTATCCTCACCTTCTAATTCCTCTGAAGAATCCTCCTCAGGTGTAAATTCAGCCTGCACTCTAGACCTCTTTACTGACTGGCTCTGGGTAAACTCATTTTTAGAGACAAAGTTCTCTTTCAGCCAGGTCATTAATTCCTTAATGACCTCCGTGTGTTCTGATTTCTTTAACACTTTAGATTGTGCTATTTCACATATATCACAAATTGCCTTCTTCTGTGCTGAAGCGAAGGATTGATCACATGTCATGCATATGGACTCAATGAACTTCTTCTTAGCTGTTCTTTTCTTATGCACAGGAGAGACAGGCACACTAAAAGAGAGAGACTACACTCAATATCTATCTTAAAATAAACAACTGATGCCCAAAACCAAAGGGCTTACCTCACTGGGGCATCATCAGGCTTCTGGGGAGAAGGCGTATCCATGGTAGCAAAATACAGCACACAGAGTAGCACTCCACGCTGAAAACCACCTTACACGCCGCTGAACTGTCCATTGCTGCGGCCATTTAACCCCTGAGTTGCCGCCAAAACTTGCGTGTGCGTCAGGATAGCCGAGCGGAACCAATTCCCCCGTCCCGTGTTACCAGGGGACTGAATTGTGAGACGCGCTACCAGCGTCTATGGGCGGAAGTGACGCGAACCCGGCACTTCCGCCCCTTCTGCCTTTAGATGCTGTCGCGTGCAGCCGCGGCTTCCAGCGGGGCTGACGCTGCGGGGAGAACACACGTGGGAGTCCGGTGTCCTGGCTGGAGCGTCTACTCCAGAATCCTCTTTCTTGAGTCCGCGGCAGGGTATGTGTGCACAAGGAGACAAGTTAGACTGGTCTCCTGCGCCCTCTTCTCCCCGGGGAGCCACCCCTTCAGCTCCATGCTGCCGAGGTAACCCTGCTTTAAACAAAAAATAATTGCCTACTCTGTCTACTCTAAACACGGAGACAGGAAAAAAGATACAGTGGAGGTGGAGGAGGGGTCTATTATACCCAGGGTGGGCGGTCCCAAGAGAAATCAATCCTGTCTGCTCTGATGGGGGAAGGGAATATCCCCAATGTATGGCTGCCATGGGGATCGTAGAAGAAAAGGGACATGGCCTTGCAGGAGTATCAAGAAGGTCATGCACACATCTGTAGGTCCCTTCTCAACCTACAGTGTTGGGAGGTATGTATGCAGCATATTGGACATTGCAGTGTGCCATATTATCAGGGGCATTACAGTATGTTGCATAATGTGCAAAGGGCATTTCCTGGTTATTAGGCAGATTTTTTATTTTATTAGCCTTTTGATCAGTTTATTTTGTCTCGAGTAGCTCACGCCCTCAGAGAGGCGTGAGACCACTTCACATTTTGAGGTGAGTGTGAACACCCGAGCATATGGCCCCCTATTAGCGTACATATCACCATGCTTTGAGCCAGGAAAGAAAGTTATTGGTTAAGCAATTAGGGAAGATTTTAGGCCATCCCTGTATTAAATGCTTGAGCTCCCCCAAAGCCTTAGTCAAACCACTGCATCTGCTTGCCATGCTCCAGGCCAGGCGCCTTGCTTGGCACTCCTACCATCCACTGTACTCCAATGGGGGTGGTAAAAAAAGAAAATATAAAACCCCACCCACTCAGGTCATCCTTTCCGTGTGCCAAACCTGTCAACCTTTGCACAGTGTCCTGCTCCCCTACACTTATATGATATTACATGCAATCATTAGATTTTGGCCACATCTGTTAGATAATCGAATGATTGTATGCATATTTTAGGGACCACTCGATGCTATGGCCTGCCATCGAATGTCGCATCAATAATGATGGGGGCGGAGGGACCGCTGCCGGTCTCTAGTTTAGCGCTGTGAAGGAGTGCTAGTGGGTGGTGGCAGAATTGCTTAACACTGGGCAGCCCTGATTGGCTGGAGGGCCGCCCGGTGTTTTACATTTCTCAAGTTCTGCCACCGCGCTGACCCCTACCGCCTGCTAGTGCTACTTCATAGCTAGATGGGTGTGATATTGGGGTGCTGAAAGGGGGCACTTTTTTGCACCATAAGATGCAACTGTATTCCATGGACATCACACTGAATCCAATCGCATAAGGACCATCATCCAGACCTCATTCCATACATATGTACCAGTCTAAATTAACCCTAAAATATATTATGAGTTATCCACTGTATAGGTTTCAGAATGAATTATATCTATTGCCATTATAACATTGCTACTGGCAACTGAAACAAGGTTTCTCTTGAAAACTAATTTCTAGATAAGCTTGTGCAACATCAATAATAAAGGCTCATACACACTGGGCAACCTTGAGCTGAAAGTCACTAAAACAGCCTGGGCAGCTTTCAGCTCAAAGCCGCCAAGGGTGTATGCCCTGTCAATGAGTGGTGAGTGCTCCCACATCACAGGGAAAGCCGTTCATCTACTGGTATTACCAGCAGATCAGTGGCTTTGAGGACTCTATGCATAGCTCTGCACTACGCAATGCCATCCTCCCCCCCATCATTGGTGCCAGGCAGGGGGAAAGCCGCTCAGTGTGTATGCACTGAGCGGCTCCCCCCCCCCAGCAACAAACGCCATCATCGCTGTCCATAGTCGCCCAGTGTGTATGGACCTTAAGAGGATACAGGCACTGATCTAGGGTTTACTTAAACCAGCTCTGGCCTTTACACTGGTGTCTTAACTATTTGCAGCATAATCCTCAAGGCAGCTTGCTTTTGTGGGTTAGCTGCAAATATTAAGCAGTACACATGTAGAAGTTACTAACATTCAAACAAGTTGTACAGAATACCCTGTGTAAACCATGATGGTGAAACCTGAATGGTCAAACTTATTTGTAGCATTTCTGCTGATACAAAATATAAATAAAGACCCTAGAAGTGCTCCATGTAGCAGTTTCTGTCAGGGCTTTCATTACACATTCACCAATCTAGTTATAGTTATGTAGGGGTGCTCAGGAGGGCCAAACATGCAGTACCACTACATTTCTATAGATTGTAAGCTTGCAGCAGGGCCCTCCTACCTCCAAGTCTGTCTGTTGCTACCCAGTCTGTTTTATCACTGTCTACAATTATCACTGTCTACAATTGTAAAGCGCAACGGAATCTGCTGCGCTAAATAAGAAACTGTAAATAAATAATTTGACTGTAGAAGTCTGTTCGATTTGTTATAGCAGAAATGGGGGGGGGGGGGCGGGGGGGGGGTGTCTGGTTGCCTATATGAGCTCATAGTTGAGGATTTCAGAACTATTTCAACTGACAGTTAAATGTTAATTTCAGTTTAAGCACATCTTTATCCAGTATATTAAAGAGGTATCACAGGTGTTGACCATGATATTTAGACCCCTAAAGGTAGCTTTCATCCCAATCCAAAATTACTATATTGGCCTTAATTTTAATGTTTCAGCAAATACGCACTCTAAATTAAATACGCTAGGCTGAAAGCAACATTTGAGATTCCAATTTTGTGTGTGTGTGGGGGGGGGGGCGCAATTTTATTTATTCGTACTGGGAGACATTGTCTACAAACAACCCTGTATATAGGTCCCAAAGTGTCCACATATGCTGTTTCCAATGCTTACAGACTGATGCAGATGGTTATATGCAAACTGTCCCTCCAATGCTGTATGGAGTGTACAAGATACATCGGTTGCAGTCCTTTTGCATACCATATATTGTATGCAATACTTCTCCTGGTTATAGGATCTGATGGATCCTTTTGCAGTAGTGACAATCCCTGGATACAATTTGATGCACACATGAGAATTGGTTAAACCAATGCGATTTGGGCCCGTTTCATACAATTCCTTGGAGTTGGATAAGAAAGGCACTAGTGGATGGGATCCTTTAGACAATCCAACTTGAATGTCTGGAAAACTGTAAAGGTGCCCACACACTAGAAAGATCTGCGATCTTAAGATGTGCGCATAAATTAGCCTTCAAATCTTTTGTCCAATCTGGACAAAAGATTTCAGGCAAGCGCACATCTTTACCAAAGATTTTTCTTAAGATCCCGTGTGCGTTCCTATGGATCTTTTGTTAAATCTTCTGATCTTTTGTGCAGCACGTAAGATCAGAAGATTTAGCAAAAGATCCACGGGAGCGAGCATCGAAAATCGGCCCAAAAATCGTTCTAGTGTGTGGGCACCTTTAAAACAAGGGAAAAATGACTGTGCTTGTTGACTCAAGTTGTGATTTTTTCTTCAATGCCATGGTTTTGCGTTGTATTAAAGTGTTTTTTAAAAGCCATTATAAAACAAGTGGATTTAACCTAGAATTTTTAACTGCTCAAAAATCATGTGTTTTGCCATAACGTGAAATATGAGGAAGCCAAAGTAGTTTAGCTTGAATGGGGGGGGGGGGGAGGGGTGTTTGAGTTTTTAGGGCAGGAGTAGCCAACTCCAGTCTTCTGGAGCTACCAACAGTTAACTGTTTTCCAGGTCTCCATACAGATTCACAAGTGAAGTAATTCGCTCCACCTGTGGATCATCTGTGTGTCAGTGAGTAATGAGTGCACCTGTGCCCCAGCTAGGTGATCTAGAAAACGTGAACTGTTGGTAGCTCAAGGACTGAAGTAGGCTAGGGGGTCCAAAATGTCTGATTTCTTAACAAGCACCAGCAATACTTCTCATACTGGTAAAGAGGCCAACCCCCCCCCCACAACATAAGAATTTGAGATGTATGCCGGTCATTTCGTTTTTTAAGGGAAGGGGGGGGGGGGATTTGATGTTGAGTGACAGGGTTATATTATATTTCTTTCACACCACCTCAGTATTACTTTGTCACAAAACTAGTATAGCCTACTCCAGTGTATCAGTTATGCTCCACCTGCCTTTTTCAGTCCAGTTACTCATTAGAGACTATTGGATGTGGAACAATGGGGTTTTCCAATTGATTTCAAAGAGTTTGAGAATCACCTGCAAACACCCTCCCTCAAGAAATGCAGGGAGACAGTCAGGTGGTAGTAGTACCACAAACATGTGCCCCACACCAGTAACATTCTATTATACTGTAAGCATCTTTAGTGCTCCATGTTAACCCTACCTAATAGTCATTAGTGGAACATTTTTTCTAGGCCATCTACAAGGCAATTACGATATTAATGACAGTGACTGATCCCTGTGGTACACTACAGTAACGCCACGTGAATACATTACATTTCTACCTACCTTTGCCTTCCCACCATCAATTAGGTCATGGAAACTGTTCTTACTTCCTCCCTCAAACCAATACACAGGAGAGCTTCCCCCACAACTATAACAAGTTCTGCCTCCAGATTGAGCTGTGATACAGTGCAGTGTTTACATGCATATTAGTTCTTACAGCATTACTATAATGCTATTGTCCAGCAAGTTATAATGCTGCAGGCAACCTTTATATACAGTACATAAACCATAAAAAGGTGCAGCTGTAAACAAGTCATCTTATGGCTGGTAACCATTTACAGTCTGTCCTAAAGGTGGTTCATTTTATAGACCAGATCAGTCTTGCAAGACACAAACTTCTCTAGTACCAGCAGAGCGCAAGTGCCAAGATTTAGGTGAGATTCTCTAAAGCAGAAATGCGGTAAAATTCCCATTATCAGGTTTTTACAGCATTTCTGTATGCTCCAATGGCCGTCCGCAGTAACAGCGCTGCGGAAGGAATCACCAACAAAAGCGGGCGATTCCCTGTTGAAGCCTATGGGTATCTTACCGCAGCGCTACTGTGAGGGATCTGTCACGGATCCCTCCGAGCATGCCCCCCACCATCACTCTGCACATGTGCAGACGGACTCCCGGGTCTTTGTGCCGGCATCGCAAGAGCTGTCCCTTGCGTCAATAACTGCATATGCGATTATTAACAGTGCGGTGGCTGGCAAAGGGGGGCGAAACATCCCACCACAAAAGTATACTTCAGGAGGAGATCAATTGTCTATATCAGGGGTTCCCAAACTTTTTTGAATCACGGCACCCCGGAGCATCAGAATTTTTTTCACGGCACCCCTAGGCTAAAACTTTCTCATTGAGGAAGTCAGAAACAAATATTAAGTTAAATAAATTGTGTTTATATCTCATCCTTAGGATCAGTTATGTGGTATTGGACAAAATTGACTTCTGTTTGTCCATAATTTGACTATTATATTGGACATAGATAACTTGAATTGGTCCTGGACCACCAACCCAGGGCACCCCTGCAAGTCCCCCCAGGGTGCCACGGCACACAGTTTGGGAACCACTGGTCTATATTGTGCTGGTTGTAGAGTGGACATAGTGATCAGAATGTATTCAGCTTCCTCTAATTTTATAGCCAAGTTAAAAGGAAACCACCACATGGTGGCACAAAGTTTCATGAACACTTCCGTATTAAAAATTCGATAGAGACAGTAGTGTACCCATAAAACATGCTACCAGTTTATGGTCACTGAAGTGACAGATCTTATACCCCCTTTCACACCAGAAAATGCAGAAACTTACCCAGGAATATGGTTCTGGGATCATGCAGGGACATGCCCAGGTTAGTCCCTGCATTTGCTGGTGTGATAAATAAATAAAGAAAAGAAAGACCCCTGAAATAATCGGGACATCAATCCCGGGAAAATAGGTAGGTGTGAAAGAGGTATTAACAGCCTGTTCAAGGTTTCAATTTACGATCCTAGAAACGAATTGCCAGAATTCCCAGAGTAGTGTGCACAGGCAGATTTGAGCACTTGACACAAGGCTTGGTGGAGGTTGCACACTTAGTGCCCATACACTGCTGCGACATCTCGCAGCAGTGTTCGGACACCTGATACCCTGCAAGCTGCCGGGGCCTTCCCGGCGGCAGGAAAGCAGGCGACCATATTGCCAGTGATTGGAGTGCGCACCAGCGATAAATCGCCGGGGTGCGCGCTCCCGTTTTCTGCCCCATTGTAATCACTGGTCGCACGAGCTTGCTCCTGCGACCAGCTAATTACCTCTGCGGCTCCCCCAGCAGATGTTCCTTTTCATCAGCGACCATCTCTGGTCGCTGATGAAAAGGAGACACTGAGCAATATATGTCCCCCCCCCCCCCCCCCCGTGTGTACCCACCTTAACTCTTTCTATGCTTTGCTAAATATACCCCCACCACCACATGTCTGACATGTGCAAATACTACTGTTACACATTTCCAGCTAGCAGCCAGTTTGCTTGACTGCAATTGTAGCTTTGTAGGAACCACAACTTGGAGCCAAGATATTCCACAGATATTAACTATAAACACAGGTAAGATGCTAACCACCACTACAAAGTTTACTGATGATCTTCACAGAACACCAGGCACCACTAGAAACAGGCCCAAATTTTCATAAAATATAGGGGGTAAACCATAAATTAATGGCTGAGTGATCATAGGAAATGTGCCCTTTATCAGACATGTGAACACCTTGCCAACACTCACGGAGAAAGAAGACGTATCAGCAGAGACTTGTTTAATATGATAATATACTGCAACATGGCTAAAGCATTGCCAGTAAACTAGGCGTGTTGCCATATGGAAGAGAACAAAAAAAAAAAAAAAAACCACGCAAACTGAACCTTGGTGGGATAAGAAAATACAGCGCAATTATCAGATGAGTTTTTGAACTTTAGTGCAAATTGCTCGTAGTTCAAATTGCACAGTGTTTATTTTGGGTCTCTATCTTCGTTCATATCGCAGTCCAAAAAAGTATGTGCGGGCAGTACTTTCTGTACTAGATCACAGACTATCTAGTTCAAATGTTACACGCATGCGACTTGCACTAGATGTACTCTAGTACAAAACACACCTAGCACCATCAGTATTGAAGGACAGAAATAGACATCACTGGTACAACTTCAGCTATACAAGATCCATAATGAATGCCTGAAATGTTATCTAGTGCTCACCAATCTAGCCAATGTTATAGCATCATGTGACCACAACAAACATGGTTGTGTAAGCTAGAAGCTACATTCACCCCTATACCGTGCATATAATTAGATGAGCTTATTGAGGTGTACTATAAGAAAATTGTTAAGTCAATGACAACATTATGCCATGCTAGAGGAATACAGTTTAGCGGGTAAACTTAGTCAAAAGAGGACACCTGTAATGTGTTTGATCAGACTCCTTAGGACTATACCATTTCTACAATATTAGTTGGACTCACTGTCAGGAACAACTAATGTTATAAAGGAAAGCCAGTGTCAGAACACTACAGCTTCATAGCTTATACAGCACACTGACAGAGGTCAAGACAAATGACTTTCACCCACAGAAGCACAGACAAACACACAAGAGGCTGTCACTCACTTGCAGTGCAGGGAATATAGTACAGTCGGGGGACAACATGACCAAGCTAGATACTGGGAGAGAAAGAAAGCAGCCACTTCCAGCTCTGTGTAGCCAAACAAATGAAAGTGCCACCACCGGGTAATCATGCCATTGCATGTGCTGGTGACAAAGGAAGTCTAGCTGTAAGCAATAAGAATAAAGCAGACAGCCATGGAGAACAGGTCTCCTCTGCCCTTTAAACACTTCATTAACCCCCTGGCTGGAAACAGGCATGTAACAGTGTATAGACACAAAGCTTTATTAGGTTCTTTGTTTGCCCAAGGTTGCAGTTTTTAAACCTTTAGAAGAATGAATGAGTGTGACAACCCTACACGAATTAACAATGGCCTAAACATATTTTGATATGGTTATAGATGCTTACTCCAATACCGGTGTTAGAGGGTATACACAGGAAACCATGATCAGTGAGAAGCAGCTCTGCCAGGGATGCAATAACCAGCACAACATGTGACTAGTCATAGGGATCAATTGGCTGATGACATCCATTTGTTAGACGATACATTGGTCAAATCAAGTTACCATGGACCCTCACTGACCCCCAACTACTTCCATTTGCCTCCTGTCCCTGCAGCAGCAGGGAGGAATGAATGGCAATTACACAGCAGCCCTACACAGCAGCATTACTGGCAGGAGAGGAGCACACTCACCATGTACCCAGCTGAGCTCCGGGTGCAGACAGCAGGCAGCCAGCAACAGCAGCAGCACAGACCCCCGACAGTGCCTGCTCATCTCGCTGCGCCCCGCAGCAGCAGCCCCCCGGAGAGCCAGCTGGAAGGGGAGGACACCCAGGGAAACACCACCCTCTCTGTGATCCGGGGTAGCAGATTGCTTCCAGCCCCCGCTGCAGATAGCACCCTTAGCCCCCGCTTTGGGTCAGAGAGAGAGTCTGGGCAGTGCGGGCCGCTGTATGGCTGCTCCCTGGCTGGGGGAGTGTGGAGGGAGAGAGAGGAGACGTGCAGTTACGAGCGACTCCACAGACGCTCCGCTTATAATAGCGGCGGCAGCTGGATGTGCAGCAGGGAAGATGAGGCGCTGGATCGGCAGGCGGCGCCCCCGAGCACACACGCTGCCCAGCACCACACGTCTCTGTGATCCGGCGCGGCGGCCGTGGATTGCATGATCCGGGAAACCGTGCAGCCTGCAGTGCACTGGCACCGGTGCTGGAGATCAGTGGGAAATGAGAATGTCACCTGATGTTGGGAAGGAGGGCGGGTGGCAGGTAATATGACAGGCGAGCACATGGCTGCAGGGTGGGCCGGCCCTGTGTGCACACACTCCCAAACCAGACACACAGGCAGGCTACCAGCCCTCACCACTAGTGCTCATTCATTTACACGGCTGTCATCGCACATGTGTCACAGGATGCAGCGCTTTCCTGACTGGCCCACATTCAAATTAAAGGAGTGATTACGTCTCCAGTCATACACACAGACTGGGCCGGATTAAAGCAGGGGCAAAAGGGGTCAGCTCTAGCTAGGGGCCCCCTGTGGTTGGTGTGTATTTAAAAAAATATAAAAACATTTTTAGCTAAAAGTTTTGTGCATGGGAGTGGGGTAGTGTTGAAGCTTCACCTATCTGCCAATGTGACAATGATTAATGGTGCTGAGCATGGTGTGCCAAGGCACACTGACTGCATACCTCCCAACAGTCCCGATTTTATTGGGACAGTCCCGATTGTCAGGGCCTGTCCTGCTGTCCCACCCGCGGGCGGCAGTGTCCCGCGGTGTGGGGGGGCTGTTGGGAGTCCCCCCTGTCAGCTGCTAAGCAGCGGGGAATAAACGCTGTGCGCATTCCTGCAGCCAGGGGGCTGGGGGCATGGCTAGAGGCTCACAGAGCCTCTGGGTCAGGCCCCCATAGCGGCAAAATGGGGGCGCGCCTTTGGCGCGCAGCAGCAGTGTCCCGCCTGCTGACCTGCGGAAGTTGGGAGGTATGTGACTGCACAAGTGCAGTGCATTACTGGGAGTTGATTAATGGTGTGTACGCACCTGAGATGTGCCGTGCGATGCGATCCCCGATGCAATCAGTTCGGATCGCATGGCATGCATGCAATGGCATACAATTTTGACTATATAGTGCAGATCTGCACTATATACTCAAGGCAGCCAAGACTTTCTGCCATGCGTTACAGAAGCATGCATCGGGATCGCAGGGGTTAAAACCCTTGCGATCTGCGTGCAATACCGATGCGATTCTGAGTATGTAGTCAAAATCGCAGGGTGATAGTACAAGTGTCTACACACCATAAGCCCCATGACACTTTGCACAAGACGGCAGAGGCTTAGAGGTTTGTGCTGAGCTCTGATTGGTGGAGCTCATTACATGCTTCTCAGGCCCATGGAGGACAGCAGCAGTGGCCTTGTCATGGGAGGATTTTTTAATCAGGCAGCACTGGGACTGTGAATTCTTCCTACAGTCCTAAAGAGTAAGGTACAGATTTAAAAGATAAGGTACAGATTTACTCTGTCCCCGATTGTGATTAATCTAATGACAAATTTTATCTCCTAACCCTAAATTACCTAGTTTTATTAATAACCTTTTCAAAAGCTTTAGCGAAATCACAAAGTATTATATCAACAGATTTCCCAAAGTCCAGCCCCCTACTGACTTCCTCATAAAAGCTAATTAAATTAGTCTGACATGATCTATTTTTGACAAGCCCATGCTGAGTCTTACTTATCACCGTCTCCTGTTCTAACAAATTTTAGATACTATCTCTTTGTCAGCGCTCAGAGGCTTACCACAGTTAGAGGTTGTGCTGTCTGTTCTGCTGGCCACGTGGTATGGTCAGGATGCTGGGGAACAGGGGCGCACAGGAGGCAGGTCCCGGGCAGCGTGGTGCGGAAACAGAAGCCGCCATTGTAGCACAGTTTTGTGGAGGGGCAGACCTGCTGCGTGTCTGTGGCTGTCAGAGGAGGTGTGCCTGGTTCTTCGTGGTGTCTCTGGTGTGGGGGCAGCCATGTTGGAGACCAATGTTTCTTCAATCCCCTGCCAGGGGTTTCTCCAGCCAATCCAGTGTGTCTTTCCCTGATAAAAGGGGTCTGGCCCATGTCTCCCTGCCAGTGCTTCAGTCTACCTCCTGGAGAGTGGTTCAGTGGCTGGTGCTCCACAGTGTTCCTGCCTAACCTGCTGTTGCTCCTGTCTGGTGTTCCTTAAAGGTTCCAGTACCACAGTGACCTACCAGCATGCTGCAGTGGACCCACCTCTCTCCTGTTGGGATTGCCGTTCTGTGCCTCTCAGTTACCTCCAAAGTTCCTCAGAGACTCTCAGCAAGTTCCAAGGTATTTCAAAGTCTAGAGTGCGCTAAAGTCTGCAGTGCGCTAAAGTCTACAGTGCGCTAAAGTCTACAGTGTGTTAAAGTCTACAGTGTGCTAAAGTATCACAGTGTGCTAAAGTATCCAGTGTCTTCAAAGTGTTAAAGTGTCACAGTGTTCTAAAGTATCCTCAGTGTCTTTCAAGTGCCAAAGTATCACAGAGTGCTAAAGTCATCTAGAGTTATGTTCAGCTTCAGTATCTACAGCCCTACTAAAGTCTTATGGTTCTTCAAGTCTTCACAGTATCAAGTCTTCACAGTATTAACTCTTCACAGTATCAAGCCTTCACAGTACCAAGTCTCCATGTTTTCCTAGTCTCTACAGTTATCTGCAAGGTCTTATCGTTTGCTACGAACTCTTACAGTAGTCTCCAAACTCATCATCTTCAACTCCTTGGCCATTGTGTGTACTAGTTTCATAGCATAGTTTCCATTATCATACAAACTGTTACCATTGTTATTATCATTCATTCACTTCGCTACCTGTTATGTGCTATCATTCATATTGACTGTACTCCAAGACCTGATTATTAAACTCTTTAATCTTATCCGAGTTCTCCTTCGTTCATCCTCTAACCTGGTTTATGAGAAAGCCAAAGTCAACCACCAAACTTCCGTCATCCAAGTCCCGTTTCTTCTAAGGTTATTCCCCATTTGCCAGTCCCTACAAAACCCCAGAGTGTGACACTCTTATTATTCCTTTTAATAGTTTCCCCACAATGGATGTAAGGCTGACTGGTCTATCATTTTCATAGTTAGTTTGGTACCTTTTGGTGCGTACACACTGCTCCAATTAGTCATGAAATCGCTGGCAAAATGGTCGCTCAGTGACCATATTGCCAGTGATTTAATGTGCAGCCAGCGATAAATGGCTGGGAGCGCGCTCCCGCGGCCAGCCCTTCATGGTCGCTGCTCCTCCGATTCTCCCTAAAAATTGCTGGTCGCTGGTGCACAAAGCACTGTGCACCAGCGACAAGCGACACCTTTTACGTCCAGCGCCGGCCGGGACCCGCGGACCCGCCCACCCTTCTTGTCACAGCGTGACACACGGCCCCCCCACCCGCCCTGTCACAGCGTGACACGCAGGCCGGGACCCGCCCACCCTCCCTGTCACAGCGTGACACACGGCCCCCCCCTGCTTCCTCCTCCGTCCCTGCCCGCGCATTCAGCACAGAAGCTGCTGCGCAAATCTCCCCCCCACTGTGCCAGCACCCACACCTCCTGCGCGCCCCACAGCCGCACTAGTCAGTGCATAGGCTGTCTTTAGAGGGCATTGGTGTTGGGCAGCATGATTATGTTCATGCTGCCCATCGATGGTGATTTGCACCATCGGTGGGCAGCATGAGCATTACCATGTTCCACACCAATAGTATGTGACATTGAAAAAATGAAGGGGGCATTGGTGTTGGGCAGCATGATTATGTTCATGCTGCCCATCGATGGTGATTTGCACCATTGGTGGGCGGCATGAGCATTACCATGCTGCCCCACACCAATAGTATGTGACATTGAAAAAATGAAGGGGGCATTGGTGTCGGGCAGCATGATTATGTTCATGCTGCCCATCGATGGTGATTTGCACCATCCGTGGGGGGCATGAGCATTACCATGCTGCCCCACACCAATAGTATGTGGGCTCAATATAAATGAAGGGGGCATTGGTGTCGGGGTGGCAGGGGCCGCACGGCCGTCTTGTGCCCCCACACCCCTGGCAGGAGCGGGGCACTAGCGGCTGCTGCCGCTAGATTATCCTGCCCCTACAAAGATGACCCCTGCTACATCTGTATATACACCATATACACTTTTATTCCCTTCCAGAAGGACTTCCCACAACCCATGTCAATCATAAATGAATTTAAATAGAGGGTAAAAAAAATCTAGTCAAAATTGCTAGCAATTTTCAGGGAAAATTGCTGGTCCCTCTGAAAAACTGGAAACTGAGCAATATATTGCTGAGAAATATATTGCGGAGATATATTGCAAGTACACTGAGCAATATATTGCAAGCAATATATTGCTAGCAATATATCTCCCCCGTGTGTACACACCATTTCATCCATATGATACTACGTTAACTATGCGCCAGTCCCTTGGTATCATCCCCGAGTTTATTGATTCCTCGAATATCAGATATAATGGTAGGGCTATGAAAAAACTCAGGGCATTATTCTGGTAGATGCGGTCCTTTCCGAATTCTTTCGGAGGGCGCATTTTAGCCGTCTGCGCATGCGTAGGCAACGCTATGCGCATGTGCCACGCATGGTCTCCGTACTCGTTCTCACTAATACCGTACAGAAATGTCCACCGAATTGACTCAGGAAATATGGGCATTTTTGGGCGTCATTCGGACTTACACAAGGGCGTGGTTTCAAAGTGGGAAAAACTGGGCGTAAATATGGGCGTACACGAGGGAGTGCACGAACTCTGGAAGGCGTGCATTCGGACAGCACACCGACTGCAAACGAACCAACACGCATGAAATATGCGGTCTTCATAAGCAAGTTTCACTTTGCGGAGAGCACTTGTTCATGTGCTAGGCATTCGGTTCACCCAATTAGTACGGCCGCACCTGAAGCACTGTCAGCTGAACACAATACAATCCACTCCTCTACTCATTACTCATTAATTACACTTTTTTCATTGCTTCAATTGGAACCATTGCTGCCTAAATGGACCATTACTTAAAGACACAAAGATAAGCTAAAACACCACTGCATGTTTGCTATTTTACCCACATTTACACTGCAAGCAATGGTCAGAAATTGGTACCAATAATATAATTTTACATGTCACTTTTACATTCAGCAATAACACCACACATTTGGGGATAAAAATAACATTTATTAAATTGGTGGAAATCATATGAATTTTCTAGCATGTTATGTGGCACATGCCAAAAAATAAAGGGAACAGAAATATTTTGCAAACAAAAACAAAGTGTATAAAATTTTTGCCATTTCATACATAGCCACAGCAGAATCTTTAGGAACACATCAGGTGGCTTCACAACAAAAGAATATGACCAACACTTCAAGAACAGCAGACAGTAATGGTAGCCGAAAGAGGGCAACAGGGGAACCAACCAAAACATTCCAACTGAAGGAACCACAAATTAGTGTACCCTTTGCACGGTATTGGGTTGCACACATTAGGTTGACACACACAGCAAAATGAAAGATTTGGGAAGACATAAGGGTGGAGATTAATGCGGTGGACACCTCACTTTCATGACCGTTTGGTCCTGGTAGGGGCCTTGCCACATGCAGCAGCTCCTTGCCCACGGCCACGTTGTGATGGTGGGTCAGGTGGAGCAGATGATGTGGAAGGGGGGGATGGTCTTCCCCTTCTGCCAGCAGGGAGTGCTGGTGTTGGGAATGCACCAGAAACGGCTGACAATAGGGCCCTATTGGTGTTAAGTAGCTCCGCCACAAGCACATTATGGCAGAGGAGGAGGTGGTGGCGGAGGAGGAGGAGGTGTTGGAGGAGGAGGCCTGTGAGGTGGTGCAGGTGGCTGAAAGTGGTAGGTATACATAATGCATCATTAATAATTTTTTAGCCTACTATTTGTTATGTAGACATGCTGAATCAATTGTGTATTACAATAGTATAAAGTAATAAAACAAAGTGGGTAAAAACAGACACACTTAGGGGTTAGATAGGGTGACCAAGTCATCCCTTTCATCTGGGACACATCTTAATGACACAGGTTCTGGGGATGGCTTTCTGCTCGATTTTAACTGCCACAGAACCTGTGTAGTTAATCTGTATCCTGGATTAAAGGGATGACTTTGTCACTTTAGGGTTACAGGCCCCTGCTGCAAGCGTACAATCTGTATCATATAGGTGATTACAGTTTATAGTTGATTGATATTTCTAAACAAGATTAAGTATGGCATAAATGGAGTATGGACAGGCCTGGCTTATAATGGAGTCACAAGTGGTCAGTGCCCCTGGGCCCTCCTCTAGCTAGGCTCCCCCTGTGGTTGGCATGTATTTTTGAAAACATAAATGTTGGATGATTTTGCCTGAATAATGTTTTTGCACATGGGAGTGGGTTAGTGCTGCAGCTTCACCTAACTGGCAATATGACAATGATTAATGGAGCAGAACATCAGCAGCCAAGCCATCCGTGATTGCACAAGTGTACTTTGCATTCCTGAGAGTTGACTAAGTCCCATGCCACGTTGCAGCAGAGAACAGAGGCTGTGAGGCTTTTTGAAGAGTTGTGATTGGTGGGGCTCATTACATGCTTCTCATGTCCAAGGACAAAAGCAGCAGCAGCTTAGTCATGGGTGGGTTGGGATTCAGAGGGAGCACTATGACTGTGAGGTCTCCTACAGAGTAAAGGGTAGAGGGACAAAAACAGGCTTTTCATGTGGTATGTATGCGTGTATGTATGTGTGTGTCATATATATCTATCTATATCAATATATACATATATATATATATATATATATAGATATAAAAAAAAAAAAAAATATATATATATATATATATATATATAGATGTAACCTTGAATTTATTGGATTTATGTATCACTATGTTAAATGTATTCATGAATATCAATAGTAATTTTGTACCCCCTTTAACATTCCCACAGTTTATCCTAGCCAAGTAGATGAGGGTGTCCGTAAGGCCCTCCTACGACTAAGGGAGCACCTGCAGCTAGTGGTGGCCGACCTCCAGGACTTAACAGACCTGCTCCTTTAAATGTTTTATTTTTTTTCATTTACCTACTATTTTGTTGTATAAATAAATTGTTGTTGACAGTTAGAAGTCGTCTGTGTGTTTTTTTTTACATTAAACAGTATATGTGTAAATTGTTTACAATATTTTTCACTTGCAAAAGGTAAATACTGTATATAGATGTATGTTATTGTAGTGTGCACATCCTTGCAATACACAAATGTACTATAATTGTAGACCAAAGAACATTATCCAAAAAACTAAATACACACACACACACACTGTGTTTATAACTGTTGGTAAGTTAGCTTTATGTGTTAGTAATAATTAGCACATTGTAGAATATTGCATTTGACGTGCAATTATTATATAATATGCATACATAAAACTTACGTAAAGGGGTAACAATGATTGAATAGCACTTTACATGATGTAAGGGTTAATGTAAAGTGGTAGTAATGTGTTTAAGTATCAAATAGGATTTAATTGATTACAATAACAAACAAACCCTTTTTTATGAGGTAGCCTATTTGCATAAGTGTGTCATGTGACAGATTTAGGAGTTCAGATAATAGTCGTGAGTTTTTCGTAAATACACCGCATCGGTACGTACGGGCAGATTCCCGTCCGTTCTGACGCTGTAAGACCGTGCAGAATCTTTGTGTTCCCACCACACACGCACGGTTTGGATGTGGTCCGAAAACACACCCTCTTCTTAGAGAGCGAGTCCGTGCGGAGGACCTGTGGGCGTTTGTTCTTACAATATCCGCACAGCGTGGCGTTCGGTCAGCTCCGAAAGAATTCGGAAAGTTCCGCACCAACCAGAATAACCTCCTCAATTCTTTTAGTATCCTAGGGTGTATGTCGTCCGGGCCGGGAGATTTTACTATGTCTTATTAAGGTGCGTACACACGGGGCAATATGATCGCTGGCAATATATTGCTAGCAATATATTGCTCAGCAATCATATTGCCCCGTGTCCCGTTTTCATCTGCGACCAGAGATGGTCGCAGATGAAAATTTAAACACTGCTGGGTGAAGAGGCAGGGGATGTCGCTGGTCGGAGGAGCATGGTCCTCCGACCAGCGACCATTCAGGGGCTGAAAACGGGAGCGCGCACCCAGCGATTTATCGCCGGTGCACACTCCAATCACTGGCAATATGGTCGCTCAGCGACCATATTCCCAGCGATTTCAGCCCCTATCGCCCCCGTGTGTACACAGCATAACATTCTTTATATACGGCAAATGATTCTGGTGTCCCATCTTGTTTAAACACTGAATGCCCTTTTTTTTTTTTAGCTATTTAAAATTTGACTGCTGTTAAGCCACATCGGTTTCTTTTTGACATTAGGAATGAAATTTAATAGGATGAGAGATTCAGAAAGAGGGCCAGATGCTCTAAGTTTCACAAGTGATAAAATGGAGAGGGATAAACAGCCAGCCAATCAGCTCCTGCCTGACACCCAGCCTGTAATATGCCAGGTAGGAGCTGATTGGCTGGCTGTTTATCCCTCTCCATTTTATCACTTTGAAGCTTAGTGCATCTGACCAGTGAGAGATTTGGTAAGAAATATCAAGTTTTTTTTATAGTGGCAATCATTTACACTTCAAATTCAAACTGGTTTTGCAGTGTAAATGATTGCAGCTTTAAAAAAGCTCCCCCAGCGCCTCACTCCCAACCATAGTATCTTCGTCTATTCTGGCATATCTACTAGGGTTTGGTAGCTCAGAGCTTGCCTGCCACTTCCTCCTTCGTCTATTCCCCCTATGATCCAGTCAGTGTGAACAGTGTTAAAGTAGAGTTGCACACACGCCATTTTAGGATAGTATGGCCGCCATCTTGGTTCGCAGAGTTGCGCAAATAAAGTATTATACCCAAGTCTGTGTAGCAAAGTGGACCATAAGCGCAGCCATACTAATACACATAAATTCATAATACCATACTTACACGAAATAAAATATAGTTAATATAAGGTTTAGTGCACCACACATAAGTTAATCAGCAATACACAATTTTGTCTGTATAATGTTTAGTATCGTTATGTTCCGTTTCTCATGCGCAGCACTCCGGTCGTAGCGAAAACTTCATAAGGTCCGATAATTACGGACAAAATCCATATTCTACGTACTATTTCTGTTAGAGCTGTGTGAGACAAAGGAATCAAGTTATAACCGATTCTTGTTGCTTTTTACGACCCCGACGACGATGCCAACACACAAAGGACACCAAAGTACACTCCCCCTGCACCAATCCAAATCAAGTGTAATACTTTGCTCCAATCACTGAGGACTGGACATTCGAACCCTTGACCAATTGCAACGGCCTTTGACCCCCCTTCTTGGACCCTATAAAATAGCTATCCCTGAGCTGGCTAGGTCCCTTCGGCACTGCATCTATCCCTTCACCATTGACCGGGCTAAAGTTCTATTTGAACATAGCGAGCTCCGACCGGACCGCGCTGCGCATATCTGATGAGACGGTAAACGTTTGCATTCCTTGTGCTTTCTTTTATTGTTTATTGGCTGATTGTATTCTGTACCTGTTTTCTTTCCCCTAGTAGTATTTGACTTGTATTTAGTATTGTTAAGGGAATTGTATCACGTGTTATCCTGTATTTCTTCTTTTTGTAACCCCCTTTTGTCCGCTAGGGACTAAATACACTATTTGGAGAATCTATCTCCTCACTTTGGTATATCTTTGGCCCTTATTCTGATCGGTGCGGATATATCCGCGTGCGTTCGGCCCGCCGATGTTTTGTGTCTGCGCATGTGCAGAGGCGTCTCTGCGCATGTGCGAGCGGGGCGTACGGCCAAATTCCGCATGATATGTGAACACTCCGAACAGGGGGTGGAGAGGGGCGTGAAGGGCTATTTGGGCTCATTACCATATGTATACGCCCCGCGTTTCATGGGAGTTCCCATGAAAACGCTGGGCGTACGTATGGTAATGCGGCCGTGACGCACGTGTAGGGGGCGGACATATGACATCGCCGGATGTCAGCTGCCCGCCCAGATCTCTGCTTTTGCACGGAAAAATGTCCGTGTGGTCTGAGGTTGCGGGTGCTGGTGGAGCACTCGGTCCTGCATTCGATGGTCTGCGACCATCGAATGATGGGGGAGGTTCCCTTAGATGGAGGAGGCTTATTCCGTGAAAAATACACGTGCGGTCCGTTCGGACAGCTTCTTACCGCATACGGACGGAGTTGTCGATCCGTATGGAAGGCGGGGTTTCGCACGCACGGTCCTGGCCGCATAATCGGCTCCGGCCGCACCGATCAGAATAAGGGCCTTTGTCTCGTCTATTATTCGCATCTAGCGATAAGGTATATTACGGACATTGTCCATAAAAGGTATTTGCAGTTTAGGTATTAAGTACTGCGAAGGGATACTCAATAACTGGTGTCGATCCAGTGTGTACATTACACGGAAAAGGTCTGCTACGCTTTGTTCGCACGTAGCTAGGTTAAAGGTTAAACTGGTAATTGGTGATCTGGTAAGGGAAGCCAGCATCAGATCTCTGCAGTAAAGTGATGCTGTGAAACACCAGGGGTCACAGCAGAGCAGTGACATGCGGTGGTGGCTGTGAACAGAGGCACTGTCATAGCCACCATCATGGCCCCCTGCCGCCGCCAATTCCCGACAACACCCCAGAGAAATATAAATTAAATTATACTCACCAGGGGAGATGGGACACAGATGGGGGAGGAGCGAACGGCATAGGCGAATCTAGGGGGTGGTCCGGGGGTGCCCATTTTGTAGCTGAGGGATGGGGCTTTCCAACGAACCCAGTCGCGTGGCTCTAGCCCCCTGGGAACCGGAAATACTGCCAGGCAAAGCTGGAACGTTTTCCCTATAGGATAACATGGGACCCGCTAATTCCGACCCCCACCCAGTTCAACGGATGCCAGTTCCCCCTTTGGCATCACTGAAGCTCGAGGTTGATCTCAGTCGAACCCAAATCGCTGGGCCCTCAATCTGATACCAGGCTGGATCCATATGGGTTAATTGGTTCCAGGGATATTGAGGTTAAACCGTTTTTTTTTATTTTTTATTTATTAAATTTAATTTCATGACTGGTTATGTTCTTTGAGGGCAGATTTCTCTGGAACCAAACAGCCCAGTTTCACAGGACTAAAATCATTCGAAGCCAACTCAAAAATTCTTCAATATGATACTGGTCTCATGTAAATGGGTCAGTTGGTTCTGAAGATATAGCTGGTTGGTTTAAGGGGGGTAGGGAGAGAGGAGTGGGTGTCTCTCCCCCTCACACCAGAAAATGCAGGGACTAGGCTACTGTATAAGGGGTCAGCCCGGGAATGTCCCTGCATGATCCCGGGACCATATTCCAGGGTAAATCCCTGCATTTTCTGTTGTGAAAGGGGTATTATTTCAAACAGCCGTGACCTGCAGTGCTCTGAATACAGCCGGGCAGCCCCCTGCTCTCTGCCCAGCTGTCAATGACTGTCACCCCTGCAGCTTCCGCTCCAATTCTTCTCCCCGCTTTCACCTCAGCCCAGCGTGCTCCCCCGACATCACACACAACAACAGTGTGCACAATATTTCAAATGTCCACTCGGCTAGAGGGGACACCAGGAGGGGAGTGGGAGCGTGCTCTGTGCTGCACTCTGCTCCTCTCCCCATAGATGCAGCTGCACCACTCTCCATCTCTCCCTGCAGCAGCAGCGAAGGCTCATATAAAAATTTACAGTAAGTGGCACTTTTGGGGGCATTGCTTAAGGCAGGGGTGGGGAACCTCCGGCCCGCGGGCCGGATACGGCCCCCGCACCCAGTATGTCCGGCCCGCCCGCCTGCCTATATTACAGCCGCCCGCCCGCCTATATCATCCGCCCGGCCGCCTATATTTCATACCAGCCGCCGGGGATGGCTGCTGCTGCTGCCGCCGGGGGGATGTGCATAAGACGCGCCAGCCAATCGCTGCCGGCGCATCCCCTCCACAGCCACTGTGATTGGCGGGCGTGTCTTCTACACATCTCCTCGGCGGCAGCAGCCATCCCCGGCGCCTGGTATGTAATATAGGAGGGAGGGCGGGCGGATGATAATACATCAGTAATATAGGGGCGGGCGGGCGGCTGATAATACATCAGTTATATAGGCGGGCGGGTGGGCGGGCAGCTGATTAATCAGTAATATAGCCGGGCGGGTGGCGGGGAAGATGTGCGCCCGCCAATGCTGCATCTCTCACCCTCCCTTCCCCAGTGACTGACACATCCAGGGGTTGTCATTTACCCCTGGATTCACCCCCAAACAGGTTAATGTGATTATGTGTGATTCTCATAATCAGACATAATCACATTAACCTGTTTGGGGGTGAAACCCCCCTTCCTCCACTCTGTCACTTTTTATGGTGTCTCTGCCCACATGTATATGCCACTGCCCGTGTGTATAATGCCCACATGTATATGCCGCTGCCCTGTGTATAATGCCCACATGTATATGCCGCTGCCAGTGTGTATAAGCCCACATGTATATGCTGCTGCCAGTGTGTATAATGCCCACATGTATATGTCGCTGCCCGTGTGTATAATGCCCACATGTATATGTCGCTGTCAGTGTGTATAATGCCCACATGTATATGCCGCTGCCAGTGTGTATAAGCCCACATGTATATGCCGCTGTCAGTGTGTATAATGCCCACATGTATATGCCACTGCCCGTGTGTATAATGCCCACATGTATATGCCACTGCCCGTGTGTATAATGCCCACATGTATATGCCGCTGCCCTGTGTATAATGCCCACATGTATATGCCGCTGCCAGTGTGTATAAGCCCACATGTATATGCCGCTGCCAGTGTGTATAATGCCCACATGTATATGTCGCGGTACTTGTGAGTTATCCGGGCGCCCGATGTTGAAATTGAATGTCAGTACAATAAGAGTGCGATGCGACGCGATTTCCCTTGAAATTTCCTCGTATCCAAAATCGCGTCGTAATCGCGTCGCATTGTATGGTATACAATGCCACGCGATGCGACGCGACGCGATTTTAACACTGAATGATATTGGATGTTCACAACCAGGCCACTATCAACGTGAACCCGAAGCGTGGCGAGCGCAGCGAGCCCGCGAGGGGCGGCGGTACGCGTCCTCCGACCTTTTCATGCCCTACTATCCACTAGGGCGTGGAGTGAGAATAGAATAGTGTGGCGAGCGCAGCGAGCCCCGCGAGGGGACGTGGATACCTTCACAGGTAAGCGCGTCCCTTCGCGGGCTTCACAGGTATCCGCGTCCCATCGCGGGGCTCGCTGCGCTCGCCACGCTTCGGGCCTCGGTGGCTCGCTGCGCTCGCCACACTATTCTATTCTCACTCCACGCCCTAGTGGATAGTAGGGCATGAAAAGGTCAGAGGACGCGTACCGCCGCCCCTCGCGGGCTCGCTGCGCTCGCCACGCTTCGGGTTGGCGTCAATAGTGGAGTGGCGTTAACAATGGGGATGGGATTTAAGTTTTGTCACTTTTTGTGGGTTTTGCCCATTTTTACATTGAAATTAATGTAAAATCGGGTCTCAGGGACTATTTTACATTGATTCCAATGGTAAAATCGGGTACACTGCTAAAATCGGGTGCTGATCTCGTCGCGTCGCATCGCATGCCATTTGGTTAACACGCGATGCGACGCGATCCGATCCGATGGTACCCGATCTAAAATCGGGCGCCCGGATAACTCATAAGTACCTATGTCGCTGCCCGTGTGTATAATGCCCACATGTATATGTCGCTGTCAGTGTGTATAATGCCCACATGTATATGCCGCTGCCAGTGTGTATAAGCCCACATGTATATGCCGCTGTCAGTGTGTATAATGCCCACATGTATATGCCGCTGCACTGTGTATAATGCCCACATGTATATGCCGCTGCCCTGTGTATAATGCCCACACGTATATGCCGCTGCCCTGTGTATAATGCCCACATGTATATGCAGCTGCCCTTGTGTATTATGCCCACATGTATATGCCGGTGCCCTGTGTATAATGCCCACATGTATATGCCACTGCCAGTGTGTATAATGCCCACATGTATATGCCGCTGCCCTTGTGTATTATGCCCACATGTATATGCCAGTGCCCTGTGTATAATGCCCACATGTATATGCCGGTGCCCTGTGTATAATGCCCACATGTATATGCCGCTGCCAGTGTGTATAATGCCCACATGTATATGCCGCTGCCCTGTGTATAATGCCCACATGTATATGCCGCTGCCAGTGTGTATAATGCCCACATGTATATGCCGGTGCCCTTGTGTATTATGCCCACATGTATATGCCGCTGCCAGTGTGTATAATGCCCACATGTATATGCCCAGTGGCGTAGCTTGTGTAAGGCAGCCCCCGCTGCCGCTTGGGGGAGCGAGCGACAGCGGGGACTGTGTGGGCGCCGGGCTCTCATGGCTGTGATCAGGGAGTACGTGTTACCTTGTCTCCCTGTCAGTGCAGGAACGACTGGCGTGGCGTCTAAACTCAAACACTTCCCCCCCCCCCCCTTCCTGCCAGCGTGCAGCAACGTCCGGTGTCTAAACCCTCCCCCACCCACCATCATGTTATTGCGCAGAGGCGGCCGGCTTCTCCGTGCCAGGCTGGGGGAAAGGTGGCCTGTCCCTAAATCTATGGGCAGCGGCACCAGCAGACTGAAGCTCCTGCAGCAGCCTTTCAATTTACAGAAGCTCCCGTCCCTCCAAGCAAACAGCGCATGAAGGTGGGAATCCTCCGCGTATACTGTACACTGACAGCCTGGAACTCCGTCCGCACAGGCTGTCAGTCAGATTTATGTTTCTGCTAGGAGGCAACTTGGCAAGGAACTATGCCCATGACATGCTGGAGAGTCCTCCCCCTCTAAATACTTACGTGTTCTTTGTTCAGGGCAGACAGCTTAACTCTTTGAGATCCTTCTTTACTATTGCTGCTTTTGAATGCTCCTGCTGAAAATGTAGGCTTCTTACAGTATACATATATATATATATATATTTTTTTTTTTTCTGTACATAATTGTCCAAGTTCAGTAGTGACTTTTGCAGCCTTTGAAGCGCCTGATAACCTGTATATATTTTATATATTTGGTGTGTATGTATATATATATATATATATATATATAACCTTATCCAATAGAAAAGGCACTCCAGACGTAAAAGCTGTGATTGGATAAAACGTCTGGAGTGCCTTTTCTATTGGATAAGGTTGTATGGATCACTTAAAGTGCACCCAGCTTTGTTGATTTGTGACCACGGAGTGCCGGCATACCGTGAACTGTATATATATATATATATATATATAATCTCATGGCAGGTCCGGCACTCCCACCTAGCAAAAGATCAACGGCTCCTGGTGCCCTCACAAATGGATAAACAGCGTGTACAGAGGTGCGGCACTCTACACATATATATATATAGTGTGTAGAAAGAACACACCGCCTCCCCCTCTTTGGCATTATATATATGAAACTGCTTATACTACTGTTAAGGAGGGATCCGTATGTATGACCGTCGCTCAGGATGCTGGTAGTCAGAATACAGATGCCAGTATCACAGAGATGGGAATCCCAGCATTGGAAGGTACAGAGCCGGATTAACAATGGGCCTGATGGAGCTACAGCTCCAGGCCCACTCTCCAAATAGGCCCTTTTTGTAGATGAGGGCAAGGGCTTTCCAACGAGCCAAGCCCTGCGTCGCTAGCCCCCCGGGAACCGGAGATACCGCCAGGCAAACCGTTTCTCCATAGGATAACAGGGGACCCGCTAATTCCAACCTCCACCTGGTTCCAACGGCGGCAAGTTCCACCTCCGGCATCACAGAAGCTCGAGATTGATCTCAGTCAAACCCAAATCGCTGGGCCTTCCATCTGATACCTGGTCCATATGGGTTCATTGGTTCTAGAGATATAATGAACCCATATGGAAAACCATTTTTTTTTTCATTTCTGAAATGTAATTTCATGGCTGTTCCTGTTGTTTGAGGACAGATTTCTCTGGAACCAAACAGCCCAGTTTCACGGGGCCAAAATCATTTGAAGCCTACATGTAAATGGGTCAGTTGGTTCCGAAGATATAGCTGGTTGTTTAAAGGGGGACGGGGTGGTTTTCTCTCCCCTCACATCAGAAAATGCAGGGACTAGGCTGGCGTAAAAGAGGCCAGTCCGGGAATGTCCCTGCGTGATCCTGGGACCATATTCCCGGGTAAACCCCTGCATTTTCTGGTATGAAAGGGGTATTATTTCAAATAGCCGGGACATGCAGTGCTCTGAATAAAGCCGGGCAGCCCCCTGCTCTCTGCCCGGCTGTCAATGGCTGTCATTTCTGCCCGGTGGCTGTCCCCCAGTTACCGCGAGCGTGTATTCCCTCTTGGCAATGAGCATGTAATCCCACATGGCAATGAACATGGAACCCCTGGCAAGGAGCATGGAACCCCTGGCAATGAATATGTAGGTAAGCAACACTTATGTAGCTTCATTTTTAATAGGCATTATGGTGTTCGGCATAATACGTAATGGAGATTATGGTGTGAGGCTTAACATGTAATGGGCATTATGGTGTAAATTTTTAATACACGCCAATGCCCCTATTTATGAAGCATATTGGCCCTTATTCTGATCGGTGCGGATATTCCCGCATTCTTACGGTGCGGTCCGCACGCCACGGTGTTTTGCCGCGTGCGGCCATCGTCCGTAGAAACGCCCACGTGTCCTCCGCATTCGGACGGACTCACTCTTTAAGAACAGGGCGTGTTTACGGACGACATACAAAGCATGCGTGTGCGGGAGAAACACTCCGATTCGGCACGGTATTACAGAGTATTACAGAGTATGCACGGGAATACCGCATCCGAACGGGAGCCAAGCGGTGCTACCGCACGTAAGCGGAGTATTTACGCCAAACAACCCACTATGAAGTATCTTCTGCTATACATCACATGACCCACTTATTCAATTACCTATCCTCATAAAAAACAAATAAATTTTTTTACTTTACCCAAAAATGTGTGGTTTCATGAGTACATGTCGAATACACATGTGTATTGCTAGTATTAATATTCTGTCATGTCCATAGTTAGCAGTTTGAAAGTGTCTGACAAGTACAGCATATGTGGGTGTTTAGTACGGGTTCCTTGAAGCAGCAATGGTTTCAATTAAAGCACTGAAAAGCGTCCTATTAGTGAGTAATGAGTAAAGGAGTAGATTCTATTGGGTTCAGGTGTTAATGGTTGTAGTCATTAGGCGTACGTTCGCCTACCGCATGAACGAGTGGTGTCCGCAAAGCAATAGTACACTTGTGGACACCGCACATTTCTGGCCTTTTTGATCGCGTGCATTCGGAGTGGTTTCCGAATGTACGCCCCCCAACATAAGTGTACTCCCCCGTGTCCGCCCATGTTTCCGCCCCGTTTTGCCCACTTTGAAACTACGCCCATGTGTCATTCCGCATGACGCCCATAATACGCCCCTATTTCCCGAATGATAGCGGTGAACAGTTCTGGACGGGATCTGGCCGAACTGGTACCGAGTCAATGCGTGGCACATGCGCGTTGCGTTCGCCACGCATGCGCAGACGCCGTAAAGACGCGATCCGAAAGTATGCGGTAAAGTCCGCGTCAATCAGAATAAGGGCCATTGTGCATTATTGCTCAATCTGTTTGGTATAGTTCAGGCATGTCCAAACTATGGCCCTCCAGCTGTTGTGAAACTACAAGTCCCATCATGCATTGCCACAGTTTTGCTATTAGGGACTGCTAAAACTATGTCAAGGAATGCTGGGACATGTTGCTTCACAATAGCTGGAGGGCCACTGTTTGGACATGCTTGGTATAGTGTGTATTTTGGCTCAATCCATGTGGAAAAATGTGAATGTTGCCTTAATCTGTGTGGCATAACATGTATTTTGACTCAATCTGTGTGCCATAGTGTGAATTTTGGCTCAATCGGTGTGAATTCTGGCTCATTCCATGTGGCATAATGTGTAAGAGGCAAGTATAGTATAAGGGGGTTACTATTGTGTTGCATGATTTGTATAAGGGGTATATGGTGTGGTAAACTTAGGTGACCACATAAAAGGTGCTGAAATGTTGTCTACCCAGATTCGGGTTTCAGTTTTTTTTTTATGATTGGAATGCAGCCTCAACCCGCAAGTATCCTAGAACATCAGCATCCTGCGGGTGCACCTTTGGAGTGCACCCGCCAATATATCTCCCTGAATATTTCTTATGCCAGCCCCCTGCATTTTCCAGGCATATATAATTAGTTGTAAGTAGTTACACAAATACAGACACACCCATGAGCAGACCACCCGAACAGAACACAGGTCCCGCCACCCACATTATTAGGTACTGGCCACAACCCCTATTCAGGGCCGGTGCCACCACTAGGCAGCTCTAGGCATTTGCCACTGGAGGGCGGCCAATTGGAGCAGCCCCTACCCCTCGGATCCGGTGAGTGGCTCCCTCTCTCTCCCCAGCTCCCCCCCGTGGAGCTATGTAACTCCCGCCGCTGCCCACACCCGTGTGCTGTCTCTCTCCCCCACCAACCTTGCCCCCTTCCAGGGAAGTGAGTGACGGTGCGGCCAGTGCCGCATCTCCAGCAAACACTCCCCCCCCCCGCCGTGGAGCGAAGCAGCGCCGGATGCTTCACCCCCCGCCCCTCTGTCCCTCCCATGGAGCGGGTGAGCGCCGGGGCGCCCTCCCCCCGCCAAGGGCGCTCCGGTGCCTTGCACCGGCCCTGCCCCTATTATTGCGTATAATAGGCCCTTCATAATTTTCAGCTCCAGGCCCATTTAGACCTTAATCTGGCTCTGGGAAGGTAAGTATACTTAACCTACCCCCCATAACCCTCCCTTCCCGCAGCCTGAATCTAAAGATGGCCATACAGTACTGCGATGTATCACGGCAGTGTATGGCCACCCAACCCATCCTGAGTCTACTGGGTCCTTTCACGTGCAACCCCATGAGCAGGAGAGGAGCCGAAATGGAGGTCGGACAGGCAACAGGTCCGACCACCGGCTCAGGTTCGATGTGCACAGGGCCGTGCATCGGACCTGAGGTGGATGTCGAACACATTCGATTCGGGCCAATTTCTCAGCCCGATCTGTCGGGATCGTGTGAAATTGGACTAGTGTATGGGCACCTTAAACGTAAGCCTCTCACCTTGCCGCCTAAACCTAACCCCCCACCCGCAGGCTAACCCAAACCCATTTTTTGTGCCTAAACTTAACCCCTTCTCCTCACAGCCTTAACTACCCCTTCCCACAACCTAACCCTAAGTCCTCCTACCATTGCCTAAACTAAACTCCTCCATCCCCCTCCGCCTGCTCCCAGTCCCTGTATACTCACAAATTGGGTTGGAGGCTGTCTGTATTAGACATCGTCATCCTGACCCTTTTAGAGATCCGGCGCCGATCTTCTGAAGGCAGTCAGGATGATGGTGACAGTACTGTATATTAAATGCTGGAATCCTGACCACCAAGATGTTAACTGCATCCCGTATAAGAGATGCTACTACTGTGGCCATTATGTGTATAAGAGGCGCTAATACTGTGGCCATAATATATATATATAATATATCTTCAATGGTGGGGGTGGGTCCCCAGAGCCTGCGAATGGATGTTTATGTTAAACATCCATTTGCAGCCAGTGCGGGCGAACCCACGCTGCGGGGGTGGAGGGGGGGGGGGAAGGTTTGGTGAACTAGCAAGGCTGCAAATTTGAATCAACCAAAATAACCCCTATAATGTGTAATGGGCATTGCTTTGTGTGGCATACTGTGTTATGGGCATTACAGTGTGTGGCATAATGTATTATGGGCATTACGTTGTGCAGTATAATGTGTAATGGCATTACGATGTATGTCAATGTGTAATGGACATCACGGTTTGTGATATAATGTGTAATGGGCATCACGGTTTGTGACATAATGTGTAATAGGCATTACAGTGTGTGGCATAATGTGTTATGGGCATAAAGATGTGTGGCATAAGGTGTAATGGGCATAAAGGTGTGTGGCATAATGTGTAGCAAAAAGATGGAGCAAAAATGATGAAAAAGGGCCATGAGTCAGGCATTTATTTTTCCTGTGGTGGCCAAAGATTGAATGTGCAGGTTGTAAAACTGGTATGAAGTAATCTTTTTTGCAAAACCACAGCCCTTGCTGCAAGGCCACAAACATGTTTTTCAGAATGTGCGCACCATAGGTACATGCAAATGCTTTATTTTGAAAATATCTATGGGGGAACCATTTTTTACTGTACACACTGGCAGCCATATTGCCTAAAACTGCCCTGTTTGTTTTACCAAAATGTTATGGGGAGGGGGCGCCAGGAACTTATTTGGCAGGGGGGAGCAAAATTTCTAGTTACGCCACTGTATATGCCGCTGCCCTTGTGTATTATGCCCACATGTATATGCCGCTGCCCTGTGTATAATGCCCACATGTATATGCCGGTGCCCTGTGTATAATGCCCACATGTATATGCCGCTGCCCTGTGTATAATGCCCACATGTATATGCCGCTGCCAGTGTGTATAATGCCCACATGTATATGCCGCTGCCCTGTGTATAATGCCCACATGTATATGCCGCTGCCAGTGTGTATAAGCCCACATGTATATGCCGCTGCCCTGTGTATAATGCCCACGCGTATATGCCGATAATTGATCATTTTTATATGGCCCCCGAAGGGTTTTCAAATTTTCCAAATGGCCCTCGGTAGAAAAAAGGTTCCCCACCCCTGGCTTAAGGGATGCTACAAGTGGCGGTATGTGGGGGCATTACGCATAATGTGTGGCTTAATGTGTAAGGGGCATTACAGTGTGCAGCATCATGTGGAAGGTGCATTATGTGTGCAGCATCATGTGTAAGGGACATTATGTGTGCAGCATCATGAGTAATGGGTACTATGGTGCGCGGCATCATGTGTAATGGGTACTATGGTGTGCGGCATCATGTGTAATGGGTACTATGGTGTGCGGCATCATGTGTAATGGGTACTATGGTGTGCGGCATCATGTTTAATGGGTACTATGGTGCCATCAAGCAAGAACCCCCTAGCAATGAGCACGTAGGTACAAAAGCGTAGCGAGAGCGGAGCCGGTGGAGCACTTGCTCCAGGCGCCGGTAGATAGCATGGCGCCGGAGCTGTGCTGGCACCGGCACCGCCAGCTCGTTCGCCCTCTCCCCCGCTCCCCCATTCACCCGCTCCCCGATCCCATGCCCGCTGTGTCCGGGAGAGACGCGCTGCTATGTAAATTTCACGTCTCATGCTGGACCGCTAGCCAAAGGTGCATTATGTGTGCAGCATCATGTGTAAGGGACATTATGTGTGTAGCATCATGAGTAATGGGTACTATGGTGCGCGGCATCATGTGTAATGGGTACTATGGTGTGCGGCATCATGTGTAATGGGTACTATGGTGTGCGGCATCATGTTTAATGGGTACTATGGTGCCATCAAGCAAGAACCCCCTAGCAATGAGCACGTAGGTACAAAAGCGTAGCGAGAGCGGAGCCGGTGGAGCACTTGCTCCAGGCGCCGGTAGATAGCATGGCGCCGGAGCTGTGCTGGCACCAGCTCGTTTGCCCTCTCCCCCGCTCCCCCATTCACCCGCTCCCCGATCCCATGCCCGCTGTGTCCGGGAGAGATGCGCTGCTATGTAAATTTCACGTCTCATGCTGGACTGCTAGCCAAAGGTGCATTATGTGTGCAGCATCATGTGTAAGGGACATTATGTGTGCAGCATCATGAGTAATGGGTACTATGGTGCAGTGGCGGATTCAGGGGGGGGGCACCCGGGCACGTGCCCCCCCTGTCATTTATTTTGTAGCTGAGGACCAGGGCTTTCCAACGAGCCCAGCCCCGTGTCTCTAGCCCCCCGGTAACCGGAGATATCACCTGGCAAACCTGTAACGGTTTTTCCCCATAGGATAATATGGGACCCGTCAATTCCGACCCCCACCCGGTTCCGATGGCTGCCAGTTCCCGCCCTAGCATCACAGAAGCTTATGGTTGATTTCATTAAATTCCAAATCGCTGGGCCTTCAATATGATATCAGGCTGGTCCAAATCGGTCAATCGGTTCCAGATATTGCGTGTAAACTGATTTTTTTATTTTTGAAATGTAATTTCATGGCTGTTCATGTTCTTTGAGGGCAGATTACTCTGGAACCAAACGTTCCAGTTTCACTGGACCAAAATCATTCAAAGCCCACTCAAAAGTTCTTCAATATAATACTTGTCTCATGTAAATGGGTCAGTTGGTTCCGAAGATTTAGCCGGTTAAATGAGATAACTGGTTAAAGGGGGGAGGGGTGGTTTTCTCTCCCCCTCACACCAGAAAATGCAGGGACTAGGCTGGTGTAAAAGGGGCCAACCTGGGAATGCATTTTCTGGTGTGAAAGGGGTATTATTTCAAATAGCCGGGACCTGCAGTGCTCTGAATACAGCCAGGCTCTGCCACTGTCAGTGGCTATCACTTCTGCCTGGCGGCGGCTGTCCCCCATTTACCACGAGCATGTATTCCCCCTTGGCAATGAGCATGTAATCCCACATGGCAACGAGCATGGAACCTCTGGCAATGAGCATGAAACCATGGCAACGAGCATGGAACCTCTGGTAATGAGCATGTAGAGAAGCAGCACTTATGTAGCATAATTTTTAATAGGCATTATGGTGTTTGGCATAACACATAATGGACATAATGGCGTGTAACTTAACGTGTAATGGACATTATGGTGTAAATGTTTAATGCGCGCCTTTGGTGGACAATGTCCCTGTTTATGAAGCGTATTGTGAATTTTGGCTTAATCTGTGTGGCATTATGTGAATTTGGGCTCAATCCATGTGGCATTATGTGAATTTTGGCTCAATCCGTATGTTATTATGTAAATTTTGACTCAATCCATGTGGCATTATGTGAAATTTGGCTCAATCCGTGTGTGTTACTATGTAAATTTTGACTCAATCCATGTGGCATTATTTGAATTTTGGCTCAATCCATGTGGCATTATGTGAATTTTGGCTCAATCCATGTGGCATTATGTCAATTTTGGCTCATTCCGTTTGGCATCATGTGTAAGGGGCAAGTATAATGGGGTCTAGTATTTTGTTGCATAATATGTAGAAGTTGTATATGGTGTTGACACGCCCCCTGTTGAATGGCCACACATCCTTTTCTGGAGCGCGCCTTTGGCGCACGCACAACTACATCCTTCACTTGTCGCCATGGTGGGCCTGCGTACTTTAAATGCCAGGGCCTATTTTTAATTCCATTCCCACCCTCTCCTGCTGCTCTCTTAACATGTACACTGGCACCACTAACACCGCACCTCCCCCACCCAAACCCTTTTTTATCATGGTGCCCCCCCTGTCACTTTATCCTGGATCCGCCCCTGCTATGGTGCGCGGCATCATGTGTAATGGGTACTATGGTGTGCGGCATCATGTGTAATGGGTACTATGGTGTGCGGCATCATGTGTAATGGGTACTATGGTGTGCGGCATCATGTTTAATGGGTACTGTGGTGCCATCAAGCAAGAACCCCCTAGCAATGAGCACGTAGGTACAGAGGCGTAGCGAGAGCGGAGCCGGTGGAGCACTTGCTCCAGGCGCCGGTAGATAGCATGGCGCCGGAGCTGTGCTGGCACCGGCACCGCCAGCTCGTTCGCCCTCTCCCCCGCTCCCCCATTCACCCGCTCCCCGATCCCATGCCCGCTGTGTCCGGGATAGAAGCGCTGCAATGTAAATTTCACGTCTCATGCTGGACCGCTAGCCAATGGGCGCTTGCGGTCCAGCAGCCAATCAACTGGTGGCTGCTGGACCGCGAGCGCCTATTAGCTAGCGGTCCAGCCAGCGGGAGATATGAATTTTACATAGCAGCCAGCACGGCTCTCACCCGGACACAGCGGGGGGATGGGTGCACAGGACAGGACAGGACGGATGGCCTTTTTTGTGCACCTGAGCGCGCTGCCTCCCTGTCAATCACTGTGCGCCTCCCCGCCGCGTCATTTTCATATCTCAGGTCATCACGCCGCAGCAGCGGCCGCTCCTGACCCCACAGCCCTCAGCCCTGGCCGCCCGACCATCACTGTGCGTTCCCTCACCCGGCATTAGCTAAAAACGGTATATGGAGTCCGCATTCATGAATGAAAATAGGCGGCTATGGTTATAAACAGACTGCCGCAGAGTGTGAGCAGCCGTTATCGCTGACAGCGGATCCTGCGGCAGTCTGTTTATAACCATAGCTGCCTATTTTCATTTATGAATGCGAACTCCATATACTGTAAGTTATATGCTGCTCACCCCCCACCAATGCGAATACTTTGTATGTGGAGGGCAGCAGCGCATCCATGTGGGATTAGTGACTGTATGAAGACCCTTGGCATTGAGCATGAAGACCCTCTGCATTGAGCATGAAGCCCCTTGGCATTGAGCATAAAGCCCCTGGCATTGAGCATGTAGGTAAGTGGCACTATTGTGTCAAATGTGTAATGGGCATTATGGTGTTATATAGTATGTAATGGGCATTACGGTGTAATATAGTATGTCATGGGCATTGCGGAGTGTTCTATAGTATGTCATGGGCATTGCAGAGTGTTATATAGTATGTCACGGGCATTACAGTGTGTTATATAGTATGTAATGGACATTACAGTGTGTTATATAGTGTGTAATAGGCATTACGGTGTGTTATATAGTATGTCACGGGCATTGCGGAGTGTTATATAGTATGTCATGGGCATTGCGGAGTGTTATATAGTATGTCATGGGCATTGCGGAGTGTGATATAGTATGTCATGGGCATTGCGGAGTATTATATAGTATGTCATGGGCATTCCGGAGTGTTATATAGTATGTCATGGGCATTGCGGAGTGTTATATAGTATGTCATGGGCATCATGTGTGGGCTTATGTGTAATTGGAATTACAAAGTTCACTAAAATGTGCAATGGGCATTACGGTGTGTGGTATAACGTTGGTCCGTGCCCACTTTTCACTGCGCAGGAGCCTCACCTACTACATATTGGGGGGGGGGGGGGCGCGAAACATGCCCTTGCACCGGGCGCCGTGGCACCTAGCTACACCACTGCGTAGGTAAGCAGCACTTATGTGGCAAATATGTAATGGGCATTACGGTTTGTTATATAGTATGTAATGGGCATCATGATGTGTAGCACAATGTGTAATGGGTATTATGGTGTGTGGCCTTATGTGTAATTGGCATTACGGCGTGTGGCTTTATGTGTAATGGATATTACGGAGTTTGCTAAAATGTGTAATGGGCATTACTGTGTATGGTCTAAAGCAGTGGTAGCCAACCCTAGCCCTCGAGAGCTACCAACAGTTCACATTTTCCAGACAACCTAGCTGCTGCACAGCTGCACTCATTAATCACTGACACATTTTAAAAGATACACAGATGGAGCTAATTAGCTCACTTGTGATTCTGTGAGACCTGCAAAACATGCACTGTTGGTAGCTCTCGAGGACTAGGTTTGGCTACCCCAGGTCTAAAGTGTAATACCACACCCCTTTTTGTGATACCACGCCTCCTTCCCATGAGACCACGCCCCTTTTTGCAGCGCAAAGGTCCCTTTGCTATTATGTCTAAATCTGGGACCACCCATTACCATAATTCTAGATTCGCCTATGGCGAACGGTACTTCTAGAAGCTTAATAGACAGGGGCTGCTGCGACTGGGCAGGAGCTGGATCTGCTGCTCAATCACAGCAGCCCCTGTCACTGAAGCACTTCTACAAGTGCTGCTTTTGCAGTTAATCTTAATGGGCTTTTTAGCTCATGACTTCGCCCCCCACGCTACCCACTGCTTCATCCCCTTACACTATTTAGTGGGAGGCATGCTTATCGGTGCCTCCCAAACGATTGTAAATATTTTAAATCACTAAAATAATATAAAGAAAATACAGTACTTGTTTCCTAGCAGGGCGCCCAGATTTCTTACGAACGCTAACGTAGGGAAATCGCATCGCATGGGACGTTTTAGTGTCGTGCGATGCGATGCAATTTTTTTATGTCATTTATTCACTGCTCTGTTGGCCGCAGGGGATCACATCGCACCTCCCGCAAAATCGCATGCGATCGCATGCGATTTAATAGGTTGCCTTGCCATGCCATTAGCTATACACTTGTATGACATACAATGAGGTTTAACTGACCCTCCGACTATCCATGCCACCCCGAAGCGTGGCGAGCGGCGTCAGAACGCGTCCTCCCAACCTTTTCATACCCCCACTATCCACGTCGGCGTGGAGTTGACCTGATATAGTCTGGCGAGCGCAGCGAGATACCGAGCCCGAAGCGTGGCAAGTAGCCGCGGATTATGTTACATGTATTCCGCATCCCCTCGCAGGGATCGCTAACCTTTGCCACGCTTTGGGCTCGGTGGCTCACTGCGCTCGCCACACAGTACAAAAAATGTGCAGCACTCGTGACTGAGGGGGGAAGGAGGGGAGAGAAAGAGGAGATGGAAGAAGGGGGGCGGAGTGTTGAGGACTGGCACAGCACACTGAGAAGAGGGAAGGAAGGGGAGGCGGCGCTGGTGCCTGTTCATCATTTGATTGACAGCTGACAGGCGCAGGGAGCAATGGGTAGGGGGTGGATCCGGACATGACATTTCATCCAGGCATTCACAGACAGCGCTACATGCCTCAGCGCAAGTGTCCGTGAGGAAGAGGGGGCAGGTCGCAGGAGGAGGACAGTGTGTGCGCGGTGCAGGGAGCTGCTTAGCCTCTCCATACTGCCGCCCGCTGTCAGACAGGCGCTGCGGGCGGCGTACAGGAGGCAGTGACAGTGAGGGCTGAGGCAGCTTTAGCAGAGCAGGGATGGAGACAGCGCCTTTTCAGCATGGCGCCTCCCTGCTTTGCAGGAGCTGCTGAGTGGGTAGCGCTGGCTCTGAGTCCCTGTTAAAAAAAAATGATCCCTCCAGTTAACCAGCGTTAATTGCAGCATTTGCACTTAATGCTGGTTAATACATATGGCCCATTATGTTTAATATATGTGCTTAGAACCCTAAAGTAAATGGGCAAATATTCTGTGGAAAGTGCTGTTTAATTTGTAGGTGTTATATAACTGATAAAAAATAGCCCACACTAGTTTATGTTATGCCCTCCAAGCTGAGCGACATTGTTTAGCACAGATCGCTCAGCAAACAGCGATGCACAGCAGTTGTGTGCTCTGAGGGATCAATTATGGCCAGCGTTCTCTTGTGACAGAACACTGCTGCACACTTGCCTACTTTTGAAAACTAATTTCAGGGAGTTGGTATTAGAATTTTGCACAGAGCCCCATTGAGGGGGCGTGTCATGCTCCACCCAAAGGGCGTGCCTATTTCCATATATGGAAAGAGATTGTGGAAAGAGATTGTGAACGTGGGTGTGTACTGTTACATCTGAGAGGAATCTTGAAAAATTACTTATATCCAAATGTAGATGAGCCCCAAAGCAGTCAGTAAGAGCTACTATACTTGGCAAAGTGCTGGGAAATGCTGATGATGATCCATTGTAAATTTATCTGTCTCTCATTCCTTTTTTCTTCAAATATGTAATGTGGGCTAGGTGAAATGAGGGAGATTGCTAGACTAATGAGGGAGAGAGGGAGATTGCTGCTATTTTAAGGAGTCTCTTGCAGAATGCAGGAGGGTAGGCAACTATGCACTGGTGATGACTAGATTTATACTGCATTCAGTATAAATCTAGCGTGGGAATGACGACGCACAGGACCACGCATCACCGTCACTGGGGGGCCTACACACTGAGCTATCTGTGCTTAATTTCTAAGCGATCTTGTCAGATCGCTTAGAAGTAGGGCCCCGTGTGTATGCTGCATTAGAGCTAATACTTGTGTGACATTGCTGTGTAAGCAAGCCGACCCTCACTTCATGTTACTATGAACAAACAAAGAGGCCCTGTCAGCTTACACTAGGGAAACTGCCCTTCATTACCATGCAGCACTGTATAAAGCGTGAGACCATCATACTGTACAATGCTCTTCAGAGGAGCTGTTCTCATCAAGCACTGCATAAACAAACAGCCCTTCACTATGAATAGCAATACACACAGACTACTCATCTAATTAAAAAAAGTGTGCACAGCATGTCAGTCACTACAATACATCACACAAATCTTAAATGAAATATAGAATTAAAATGAAAGTTTAGATGTTTATATAGCAGTGTTTTTGGCTTTTCTTCTCTTTTATATAGTGTTTTACCATACCTCCCAACTTTATGAATGTTAGAATAGGGACACTCGTGCGGCGTCGCTGCGCGAGTGTCCGGAAATGGGGTGTGGCGTATGTAAATTAGGCCGCGGCTTATGCAAATTAGGCCGCGTCCCTGTTTTCGGCCACGAATAGACGCTGTACGCATGCGCACAGCGTCTATTCTGTCAGATTGGGGGGGACTCCCAACTGCCCCCCGCAGCGGGACACTGCTGGCCAAAAATGGGGACATTCCCGCGTTTAGCGGAACAGTTGGGAGGTATGTTTTACACATTAGGGGGTGATTCTGGTTGGTTTGCAAAATGAAACTCCTTTAATGGACAAAACCATGTGCACTGCAGGTGGGGCTGATGTAACATGTGCAGAGAGAGTTAGATTTGGATGGGGTGTGTTCAAACTGAGATCTAAATTGCAGTGTAAAGCTGTGTACACACGGGGCAATATATTGCTCAGTGTCTCCTTTTCATCAGCGACCAGAGGTCGCTTTATGTCTAACATGCCTGGCATCACTCCAGCGTGGTGGCTGCAGGGTGACACATTACACCACCATATTCCCTAGCGCCAAAGACATCTCTTTCTGTCTAACATGCCTGCTTGGATACTGTCATGGAAGAAATAATTATAATCCTCCACCATTCTTTCAATGGAGATGTCTCCGGCAGTTGAAAGAAGATGTTGCCATGTCACGTTCTACTGGAGCTGACCATGTTCTCACCAACAGCTCTTTAAGCCTCTGCAGATTTGTGTCCATCAGAAACAAAGATACGGGTTTACAATACCTGGGATTAAGTACAGTGGCCAAAATACAGTGATCTGATTTCAACAGATTGAGCACCCTTTTCGGGCCGCCGACAGCATCTTCTGCATGCCCCTGTCATTGGAAAAAATTTGCTTCTGCTATCAAATAAATTGTGTCAGAAAAACATGACTTTTTAGAATTTGTTAATAAATAAATTATACATACAATGAATGTGCATACAATAATACATGTGGTAAGGGAATACATATAATAAGCTCCAATTTGTCCTGTCCACATGTGGGTGGTTAAGTGGACAGTGGGTACAACTGCATTTCTGAGTGAGGACACTAATGACACTTTTTTAACATGTCCCTTGTACAGTCTGAGAATTGCTTATGTAGTGAAAGTGAAACTAGAGTGGGCACACAGTATGTTAATCAACTGTGTAAACCCCACTGCACTAATGGCAGATATTGGATGAACGTCTAACAGCACCATAGTTGCTATTTCCTCAGTAAATTTGCTTTGACTGCTATCATACTTCATATTCCTTGTTCCTTGTAAATCTAAATAGTATTCCAAAACAGAATTATTATCCCACCAGCCATTATAGTTACCATACAGTATTGGTAGGCTCAGGCATAGACATCTCAAACCGCGGACACACTTGGACTTTGGTTGGGAATTTGTGATATCTGAATGCACAGTTAGTTCTTGTGCTTGCCTTAAGCAATCGTTATTTTTTACATTTTTAGATAGGGAAAAGGTCTTCCATCTCCATAAGAAGCTGAACAACCAGTCATGAACATAGGTCAAGATTTCCTTGCCACTTCCTGTTGTAAATAGCATGTTGCCGTTAGCATTTCTCTGTACGTAGTTAAAATTGTTTTGGTTTGTTAATTATTATTATATTTAGGTTGTTGGATTTTACATTCCCTCTATGACATTGTGCATTGGCCTGTGCAGACAATGTTGATGGACTTGCACGTCAGTGTCGTGACTGGTGCCAGTAGCTTCAGCACTAGTAGTAGGAACTGTTTCCTGGTCTTTTATCGTTTGTCCTCCATTCTATACATTATGAATGTGACAGAAAATTTTAAATGAGATGCCTTTCCCCCATACTCAAATAAGCAGGATGGAGGCAAAGTCAGATCCGCAAAGCTGTGTGCACTGCAGTAAATCAACTCCTCATTAATGTCTTAATGCTGGTTTCTGGGGTTTCAGGCCCTGAAGACATCTTTTAAGATGACTACACTAAGGGGGTATTCAAATGTTGGTTTGTCCTCTTTTTCACACCTATTTTCCCTTTTTTTCACAACATTTATATGTCATAATATTAGATATTTAATTCTTCCTTGTATTTTAAAAGTTGAGTTTTTTTAACATCTTTTATTTCAGTAATTTTCAATAGGCTTCCTATTCAAATGTTTGGTGATAAGTTTCATGCCTTTTAATAGTCGTCTAAACTTGGTAATTTTCCCGTCTTTTTGTTTACCTTTGTTCATCTGGGTGTCGGGTGGTGATAAAAGTGTTATTTTTTTGTTTATGTTTTATTGATTGAGATTTCCTTTTATAACAGGGTTAAGGATAAAAGTATTAAAAAGGGGTTATTTTCATCTTGTGGTCTTTTTCATAGCCCATAGCAGTCAGTGCCAGATTAAGGTCTAATTGGGCCTGGAGCTGAAAATTATCTAGGGCCTATTATGCGCAATAATAGGGGTTGTGGCCAGCTCCTAATAATGTGGGATGCGTGACCAGTGTTCTGGTTAGGTGGTCTGCTCATGGGTGTGTCTTTATTTGTGTAAATACTTTAAACTTTATATATATATATATATATATATATATATATATGGGTCCAATCCTGCCGGCACTCTGGTAAAACAACAGCTTGCCCAGGTGCCATAAACAAATCTTCATGTAGCAACTCCAATGAAATAAGGCACTCAGGAAACAACGAAGTCAAATGAATCAAAACAGCGTGTATTGTTAAGCTTTCGGGGTTTGACCCCCTTCCTCAGAACACGACTACAGCACAGAAACACAGTACAAAACTGACATAAATACCTTGGTTCAGCAGATCTCCCGCCCCGTGGCGTCCATTCCCCAGGTGCACGCTGCAGAAGCCGGGACTCGGACTGATGACGTCACGTATCCAGATCCAGGAAGCGGAGACATTGCTAAGCAACGCCAGCCGCTTGCGTTGCACTCCAGACTCCATTCATCACAGCCGGTACTCAGCTCACTGCTGCCGCCCTGACGCACGCCCACCTGAGGGGAGACATATTAAACAAAGCATAATAAACAAATGCATTAGGGGCGTGGCTTGACCGAGCAAGTAGAAGGAGGCAGGGTGTGTGAGCTCCGTGAAACATCCTGGTAATTATCCTGTTTGTGGTCATTTGGGCACCCCTACTCTACTCACCTCTGTCCCCGATACTCTCCGGTTGCCGACGAGCTCATTCTTACTCCTGTGGGGTGTCTGGTGTGGTCGCAGCGGGATCTCCGGCCTGGCTCTCTGGCTCCTGTATACCCGTGACTGGGCGCCATCTTGGAGGCTTCGTCCTGCAGTGAACTCCTCCAGCGGCGGCTGCTGTGCCCGCAGGACTGACTCCTGCCGATCCTGTGTGTCTGTGTCTCCTGTGGTCCACGTGCCCTCTGCTGTGTCTGCGGCTGAGTTTGCTGCTGCTGCCAGCCTCCTACTTAGGACTGGCGGTGTGCTAGCCGCCGCCATCACATATTAACAGCGGCAGCTCACCTGCTCTCCTCCAGTCTGTGGCCCAGTGGGTATATCTCCTCCACAATGGACACATCTGTCCAACGACTCCTGATGGCCATCTACGCCTCTTCTGACAGGCTTGTTAACAAATTGGACGCATTGCGGGGAAATGTTTTCACTGCCTCTACTGCATCTGGGGAGTTTATCACTGAAGACAACAAGATCCTGCCTAGGTGCCAGGTATCGGATACCCCTGCAGCACCCATGAATGCTCTCCTGCCGGGTGAGAACTTCGGGAAGGACCAACCCAGTTCTGGAAATGTTTGCTATCCTGAAGCTATACATGTGGAAGATGCTGTGACTCATTCTGCAAATCATCCATTTTTCCTATCTATAGCTATGCGATTATGGAGACCACACTCTGTCCCTCCTGGTTGTCCCCTTGATTACCCTCCGGAACCTGGACTTGACTTTATTATTGAGATGCGATCCGATCTGGGTCCTGAACATTGGCCGGACTAATGTTTGGTGTCACGTTGCTGTACAAGTGGCCCTTTACAATTTTGTCCTCTTTTATTATTTTTCACAGTAATACACTCTCTTATATATAAAAAATGGCTGGATTAATACTGATTACCGTACTGTACATGGAGATATCCGTTCCTTTGATTGCATATCCTGTCCATTTTGCTTTTCTTCAGTTAAATTCTGGTAACCCCCATATTTTTTCATTTTATAATCCTGCGTCAACTTAGCTTTCCCTATACAACCCTATGTCTTATGACACTATATATATATATCCTCATTGCCATGGTTATCATATTTGTACATCCAGGTGGGAGGGCTAGACATGGTTCGGCCTAGCTTAGGGTCATAAGTCTCTAGCCCTCGCTATATCCTTTACTTAACATCCTGTGTTATTCGCAATTACCAGGTCATTGCCCCATCCAGCCCATTCGCCTACTATCCGATCATGGGGGGGGGGGGGGGGGGCGGGGGTGGGAGGGGGGTTAGGGGAGGGAGGGTTAAAGGTGGGGAACATGGGAGGGTAGGTTAGTTTTTTCCTGGCACAATTAGCTAACAGAAGCTAAATGCCACTAACTTATTCTCTTTTATAGGTTAGGGGTAGGTTCTTTACGGGATCCAAGTACGCCTGAGTTGGGGGTGGGTTGTACAGGGTGGAGGGTTATATGGTAGGTTTGTTTTAAGGGCTTTTTGGGGGGGGGGGTTGTTTTGGGTAGATTTAGATAAGTAGAGGGTAGATTAGTTTTAGGATGTTTAGCAACCGGACGTCCAATATTCATTTCTGTACTTTGGGGCTTTTGTGATATTCAAATGCTTTTTAATTATAACTGGTTAAGAAACGGTCGTATATGCTAACTATGCTAGATAATACTCTGTCCTCTTTAAGATTGTCTGCCCGAATGGCGCCTTCGGGCATTGGCTTTATTTCCAACCTGAATGTAATACACCGTGCTATATTGTTAACCCTATCATAATGTTCACTTTTGGTCTGTATTCGTTCCTCTATACGAAACTATCAAACAACAACATAATTCTAACCCATATGTACACACTGTCATACATATCACGTCTGGTTGCTATGTTTCTTATTATCAAAATTTTCAATAAAAACGATTGAATTAAAAAAAAAAATAAACAAATGCATTACAGTGGTAGTAGTCATATACATTTACAATACAATGAAATATAATCAAAAATAGTCACAGAAACGGGACATACAAGACAAACATACAATTAACACATAGCAGAGAGATCAAGTTAGCGCATTCCAGCTGATCTTATCATTCAGCCCCTTGGGGGCGATGGTATTCAATCGAAAGATCCAGCGAGACTCGGTGATTAACAGGCGTTTTGCCCTATCACCGCCGCGCATGGAATCCTTAATGTGATCGATCATAAAATATTTTAGGGAAGAGAGCGGATGCCCCATAGCTTTAAAATGGCGTGCCACAGGCTGATCCACCGACCTGCCAGACTGGGCAAGATCGATGGCCGACCTGTGTAACGCCATTCTAGTACGGAAGGACTAAGTGGTCTGGCCCACATAATACAGGCCACACGGGCACATTAAAATGTACACAACGTACTCTGTTCTACAGGTAAGCACATGTCGGATCTCGAACTGTTTATCAATATGGGGATGCTTAAAGTTTTTACATGGCATCAAATACTTGCAAGTAATGCAATTGTAGCAGCTATAACAGCCCGGGGGTTTGGTGTAGACATTAGGGGGCCTAGGTATATTCAGACCCGTAATGTCAGTACGCACCAACCTGTCACGTAGATTGCGACCTCTTTTGAAGGCTGCTAGCGGACGAGTGGTTTTAAACCCAGGGAGATCGGGATCATGTTTAACCATAGGCCACAAGGCCTTAGATGCATATTGCAGTATAGGACTTGCCACTGAATACATGCTGGTCCAAGGCAGTACATTACCAGCCTCAGGTTTCCTGGATTTCAACAGATCTGAACGCGGGATTGACATCACCTGCAATTTCTGCTGGCTCAAAGTAACAGGATCATACCCTCTATTGATAAATTTACCAATGAGGTGATCTAATCTATTGGACAGCAAAGATGGGTCACTGATGAGCCTCGCCAACCTCATCATCTGGGAGCGGGGCAATCCCCTTTTGAGGGCAGGGGGATGATGGCTCGATGCCAACAGAAAGGTATTTCTACCCACATCCTTATAATACACATCAGTTCTAATTTTGTTGTCAATTAATGAGACTGCTACATCTAGAAATTGAGCACAGCTGTCATTACACGAAAATGTAAACTTAATCGCTGATTCACTGGAGTTAACCTCAGCAACAAGTGACTCAAACAGCTCCCGTCCACCCGTCCATAGGACAAAGATGTCATCTATGTAACGGGTGTACAGGAGCAAGTGCTTGTTCACCTCAGGTCTAAGCAAGAACAAACGGTCCTCTTCGCGGAACATATAGATGTTAGCATACGAGGGTGCCACCGCCGATCCCATGGCACACCCCCGTAGCTGTAGGTAGTAACTACCATCGAACAAGAAGAAGTTCCTCTCTAGAGTAAGTTGCAATAGCCTGAGAAACAACTGGTGGTCAAAGATCGCGGTATCCAGGTATTGATTCAGGAAAATTTGTACTGCTTCCAGACCCCCGACATGGGGTATGGATGTATACAGGGAAGATACATCTAGGCAACACATCAAGGTGCCAGGTGGAACTTCAGGAATGTCCAGTAGCAGATTTAAAAAGCTTGTAGTGTCCTTTAAGAACGATGGTTTGGAGCATAATAAAGGTTGGAGAATATAGTCAAGAAGCTGTGATACTGGCTGATAGAGGGAATTTCGAGCAGCAATAATAGGACGGCCCGGTGGATTCCTGGCGTCCTTATGTAATTTGGGCAATGTGTACAGCACAGGAACCACCGGGAACGCCGTCAAGATCCGATCACGGACTTTAGCAGGTAATAGACCCTCAGATACTGCCGTGGCGAGAATGGTAGAGAGTTCTTTCTGGTATTTTTGGGTAGGATTCCCAGGGAGCTTCCGGTATACAGCAGAATCTGCTAATTGTGAGTAGATTTCATTCCGATAATCTTCGATATTTTGTATCACGATGGCCCCGCCTTTGTCGGCGGGCCTAATGGTGATGTCCTCATAACTACACAGCTGTTTGAGGGCCGAAGACTCATCTACAGACAGATTCTTGGTTACCTTACCCGGAGCCGCCACAAAACGATGTATGGAATCATCCAATAATCTTCCAAACGTTTTTATTGACGAGTTGGTCGATATTGGGTCAAATTTCGATCCAGAGTTGCTACGTAGAAACTCATCAAAAACACCAGTAGAAATTTGTGGGGGTTTGGACTGAAAGAACTCTTTAAGTCGTAATTTCCTCATCAACTTGTGATGATCACAGTGCCAGTCAAATTCATCCAAAAAGTTAGTTGGTACAAAAGAGAGTCCCATAGAGATCACAGATATTTCAGTAGGTGATAAGGTACGGTTAGAAAGGTTAAATATCAGGGTTTCTTGTTCAACACCTGGCGAGGCTGATTTCTTCTTACCTCGCCGGTTTTGGCCGCCCCTGCGGGTGGCCTGCCTCTTGGACACCGGCTTGAAGCTGCCTCCTGGCCTAAAGGGCCACTTTGTTGATCTGAGGCATCATCGGATTCCGATATAGCGAATTCACTGTCGCTGGCCGTATTCATATTGGCCTGCCGGTTCCGGTATTTTTGTTGCCAGGGTTTGCGTCGACGGTAGCCACCATCGGAGCGAGTAGGTTGTTGCTCACCTGTTAACCATCCGTACACTTTATTTTCGTCGTAATCGGCATCAACCGTGTGCCGTTTATTTCTCTTAAATTTAAGTAACTCTCTCCTGTAATTTTCACATTGCTCCTCCAAATTACTTAAGCTCGCTGCATTATTAGGATTAGTCAGGATGTCATGATGACTTGTCTGAAACGCAGCAATTTTAGACTTGGAAATCTGGAGTTCCCGACCTGATTCCTCGATCACTAGAACCATTAGGTCCAAGGAGGCTCTATTCAGGATCCCGACCCACTTGTGGACGAAATCCGGGTTGTGCCGGCCAATAGTGGGGATATTCCTAATTCGGAACCCCCTAGGGATTTTATGTGTGCGAAAATAATCGGACAAGGATGCCCCATGAAGATGAAAATCAATTTCCCTTCTCCGTAATTTAAACAAATGATGCTGTAATTCATCAATATTTTCCTCCGCATGTATGAGGGCAGGGTCTTCTTCAAACAATATATCACTGATCTCTGCTGGTGTGAAGGAGAACAAGACTCCTGGAGGGATAGACAGGTTTTGGCATCCTGTCATATCCTGAGATGACGATGTCCCTGCTGTATCCATGATAGATGACGACAGATACCAAACCAGGGAACAAATGTAGTAATGGCTGAGGGTTTAAGAAAAGCAGCTTCAGCAATGTCCAGAAATAGGTGCCCTGCAACACACGCTGTGGCACTAAACGTCACCACAGCAGGAATATATGGGTCCAATCCTGCCGGCACTCTGGTAAAACAACAGCTTGCCCCGGTGCCATAAACAAATCTTCATGTAGCAACTCCAATGAAATAAGGCACTCAGGAAACAACGAAGTCAAATTAATCAAAACAGCGTGTATTGTTAAGCTTTCGGGGTTTGACCCCCTTCCTCAGAACACGACTACAGCACAGAAACACAGTACAAAACTGACATAAATACCTTGGTTCAGCAGATCTCCCGCCCCGTGGCGTCCATTCCCCAGGTGCACGCTGCAGAAGCCGGGACTCGGACTGATGACGTCACGTATCCAGATCCAGGAAGCGGAGACGTTGCTAAGCAACGCCAGCCGCTTGCGTTGCACTCCAGACTCCATTCATCACAGCCGGTACTCAGCTCACTGCTGCCGCCCTGACGCACGCCCACCTGAGGGGAGACATCGGGATCATGTTTAACCATAGGCCACAAGGCCTTAGATGCATATTGCAGTATAGGACTTGCCACTGAATACGTGCTGGTCCAAGGCAGTACATTACCAGCCTCAGGTTTCCTGGATTTCAACAGATCTGAACGCGGGATTGACATCACCTGCAATTTCTGCTGGCTCAAAGTAACAGGATCATACCCTCTATTGATAAATTTACCAATGAGGTGATCTAATCTATTGGACAGCAAAGATGGGTCACTGATGAGCCTCGCCAACCTCATCATCTGGGAGCGGGGCAATCCCCTTTTGAGGGCAGGGGGATGATGGCTCGATGCCAACAGAAAGGTATTTCTACCCACATCCTTATAATACACATCAGTTCTAATTTTGTTGTCAATTAATGAGACTGCTACATCTAGAAATTGAGCACAGCTGTCATTACACGAAAATGTAAACTTAATCGCTGATTCACTGGAGTTAACCTCAGCAACAAGTGACTCAAACAGCTCCCGTCCACCCGTCCATAGGACAAAGATGTCATCTATGTAACGGGTGTACAGGAGCAAGTGCTTGTTCACCTCAGGTCTAAGCAAGAACAAACGGTCCTCTTCGCGGAACATATAGATGTTAGCATACGAGGGTGCCACCGCCGATCCCATGGCACACCCCCGTAGCTGTAGGTAGTAACTACCATCGAACAAGAAGAAGTTCCTCTCTAGAGTAAGTTGCAATAGCCTGAGAAACAACTGGTGGTCAAAGATCGCGGTATCCAGGTATTGATTCAGGAAAATTTGTACTGCTTCCAGACCCCCGACATGGGGTATGGATGTATACAGGGAAGATACATCTAGGCAACACATCAAGGTGCCAGGTGGAACTTCAGGAATGTCCAGTAGCAGATTTAAAAAGCTTGTAGTGTCCTTTAAGAACGATGGTTTGGAGCATAATAAAGGTTGGAGAATATAGTCAAGAAGCTGTGATACTGGCTGATAGAGGGAATTTCGAGCAGCAATAATAGGACGGCCCGGTGGATTCCTGGCGTCCTTATGTAATTTGGGCAATGTGTACAGCACAGGAACCACCGGGAACGCCGTCAAGATCCGATCACGGACTTTAGCAGGTAATAGACCCTCAGATACTGCCGTGGCGAGAATGGTAGAGAGTTCTTTCTGGTATTTTTGGGTAGGATTCCCAGGGAGCTTCCGGTATACAGCAGAATCTGCTAATTGTGAGTAGATTTCATTCCGATAATCTTCGATATTTTGTATCACGATGGCCCCGCCTTTGTCGGCGGGCCTAATGGTGATGTCCTCATAACTACACAGCTGTTTGAGGGCCGAAGACTCATCTACAGACAGATTCTTGGTTACCTTACCCGGAGCCGCCACAAAACGATGTATGGAATCATCCAATAATCTTCCAAACGTTTTTATTGACGAGTTGGTCGATATTGGGTCAAATTTCGATCCAGAGTTGCTACGTAGAAACTCATCAAAAACACCAGTAGAAATTTGTGGGGGTTTGGACTGAAAGAACTCTTTAAGTCGTAATTTCCTCATCAACTTGTGATGATCACAGCGCCAGTCAAATTCATCCAAAAAGTTAGTTGGTACAAAAGAGAGTCCCATAGAGATCACAGATATTTCAGTAGGTGATAAGGTACGGTTAGAAAGGTTAAATATCAGGGTTTCTTGTTCAACACCTGGCGAGGCTGATTTCTTCTTACCTCGCCGGTTTTGGCCGCCCCTGCGGGTGGCCTGCCTCTTGGACACCGGCTTGAAGCTGCCTCCTGGCCTAAAGGGCCACTTTGTTGATCTGAGGCATCATCGGATTCCGATATAGCGAATTCACTGTCGCTGGCCGTATTCATATTGGCCTGCCGGTTCCGGTATTTTTGTTGCCAGGGTTTGCGTCGACGGTAGCCACCATCGGAGCGAGTAGGTTGTTGCTCACCTGTTAACCATCCGTACACTTTATTTTCGTCGTAATCGGCATCAACCGTGTGCCGTTTATTTCTCTTAAATTTAAGTAACTCTCTCCTGTAATTTTCACATTGCTCCTCCAAATTACTTAAGCTCGCTGCATTATTAGGATTAGTCAGGATGTCATGATGACTTGTCTGAAACGCAGCAATTTTAGACTTGGAAATCTGGAGTTCCCGACCTGATTCCTCGATCACTAGAACCATTAGGTCCAAGGAGGCTCTATTCAGGATCCCGACCCACTTGTGGACGAAATCCGGGTTGTGCCGGCCAATAGTGGGGATATTCCTAATTCGGAACCCCCTAGGGATTTTATGTGCGCGAAAATAATCGGACAAGGATGCCCCATGAAGATGAAAATCAATTTCCCTTCTCCGTAATTTAAACAAATGATGCTGTAATTCATCAATATTTTCCTCCGCATGTATGAGGGCAGGGTCTTCTTCAAACAATATATCACTGATCTCTGCTGGTGTGAAGGAGAACAAGACTCCTGGAGGGATAGACAGGTTTTGGCATCCTGTCATATCCTGAGATGACGATGTCCCTGCTGTATCCATGATAGATGACGACAGATACCAAACCAGGGAACAAATGTAGTAATGGCTGAGGGTTTAAGAAAAGCAGCTTCAGCAATGTCCAGAAATAGGTGCCCTGCAACACACGCTGTGGCACTAAACGTCACCACAGCAGGAATATATGGGTCCAATCCTGCCGGCACTCTGGTAAAACAACAGCTTGCCCCGGTGCCATAAACAAATCTTCATGTAGCAACTCCAATGAAATAAGGCACTCAGGAAACAACGAAGTCAAATTAATCAAAACAGCGTGTATTGTTAAGCTTTCGGGGTTTGACCCCCTTCCTCAGAACACGACTACAGCACAGAAACACAGTACAAAACTGACATAAATACCTTGGTTCAGCAGATCTCCCGCCCCGTGGCGTCCATTCCCCAGGTGCACGCTGCAGAAGCCGGGACTCGGACTGATGACGTCACGTATCCAGATCCAGGAAGCGGAGACGTTGCTAAGCAACGCCAGCCGCTTGCGTTGCACTCCAGACTCCATTCATCACAGCCGGTACTCAGCTCACTGCTGCCGCCCTGACGCACGCCCACCTGAGGGGAGACATCGGGATCATGTTTAACCATAGGCCACAAGGCCTTAGATGCATATTGCAGTATAGGACTTGCCACTGAATACGTGCTGGTCCAAGGCAGTACATTACCAGCCTCAGGTTTCCTGGATTTCAACAGATCTGAACGCGGGATTGACATCACCTGCAATTTCTGCTGGCTCAAAGTAACAGGATCATACCCTCTATTGATAAATTTACCAATGAGGTGATCTAATCTATTGGACAGCAAAGATGGGTCACTGATGAGCCTCGCCAACCTCATCATCTGGGAGCGGGGCAATCCCCTTTTGAGGGCAGGGGGATGATGGCTCGATGCCAACAGAAAGGTATTTCTACCCACATCCTTATAATACACATCAGTTCTAATTTTGTTGTCAATTAATGAGACTGCTACATCTAGAAATTGAGCACAGCTGTCATTACACGAAAATGTAAACTTAATCGCTGATTCACTGGAGTTAACCTCAGCAACAAGTGACTCAAACAGCTCCCGTCCACCCGTCCATAGGACAAAGATGTCATCTATGTAACGGGTGTACAGGAGCAAGTGCTTGTTCACCTCAGGTCTAAGCAAGAACAAGCGGTCCTCTTCGCGGAACATATAGATGTTAGCATACGAGGGTGCCACCGCCGATCCCATGGCACACCCCCGTAGCTGTAGGTAGTAACTACCATCGAACAAGAAGAAGTTCCTCTCTAGAGTAAGTTGCAATAGCCTGAGAAACAACTGGTGGTCAAAGATCGCGGTATCCAGGTATTGATTCAGGAAAATTTGTACTGCTTCCAGACCCCCGACATGGGGTATGGATGTATACAGGGAAGATACATCTAGGCAACACATCAAGGTGCCAGGTGGAACTTCAGGAATGTCCAGTAGCAGATTTAAAAAGCTTGTAGTGTCCTTTAAGAACGATGGTTTGGAGCATAATAAAGGTTGGAGAATATAGTCAAGAAGCTGTGATACTGGCTGATAGAGGGAATTTCGAGCAGCAATAATAGGACGGCCCGGTGGATTCCTGGCGTCCTTATGTAATTTGGGCAATGTGTACAGCACAGGAACCACCGGGAACGCCGTCAAGATCCGATCACGGACTTTAGCAGGTAATAGACCCTCAGATACTGCCGTGGCGAGAATGGTAGAGAGTTCTTTCTGGTATTTTTGGGTAGGATTCCCAGGGAGCTTCCGGTATACAGCAGAATCTGCTAATTGTGAGTAGATTTCATTCCGATAATCTTCGATATTTTGTATCACGATGGCCCCGCCTTTGTCGGCGGGCCTAATGGTGATGTCCTCATAACTACACAGCTGTTTGAGGGCCGAAGACTCATCTACAGACAGATTCTTGGTTACCTTACCCGGAGCCGCCACAAAACGATGTATGGAATCATCCAATAATCTTCCAAACGTTTTTATTGACGAGTTGGTCGATATTGGGTCAAATTTCGATCCAGAGTTGCTACGTAGAAACTCATCAAAAACACCAGTAGAAATTTGTGGGGGTTTGGACTGAAAGAACTCTTTAAGTCGTAATTTCCTCATCAACTTGTGATGATCACAGCGCCAGTCAAATTCATCCAAAAAGTTAGTTGGTACAAAAGAGAGTCCCATAGAGATCACAGATATTTCAGTAGGTGATAAGGTACGGTTAGAAAGGTTAAATATCAGGGTTTCTTGTTCAACACCTGGCGAGGCTGATTTCTTCTTACCTCGCCGGTTTTGGCCGCCCCTGCGGGTGGCCTGCCTCTTGGACACCGGCTTGAAGCTGCCTCCTGGCCTAAAGGGCCACTTTGTTGATCTGAGGCATCATCGGATTCCGATATAGCGAATTCACTGTCGCTGGCCGTATTCATATTGGCCTGCCGGTTCCGGTATTTTTGTTGCCAGGGTTTGCGTCGACGGTAGCCACCATCGGAGCGAGTAGGTTGTTGCTCACCTGTTAACCATCCGTACACTTTATTTTCGTCGTAATCGGCATCAACCGTGTGCCGTTTATTTCTCTTAAATTTAAGTAACTCTCTCCTGTAATTTTCACATTGCTCCTCCAAATTACTTAAGCTCGCTGCATTATTAGGATTAGTCAGGATGTCATGATGACTTGTCTGAAACGCAGCAATTTTAGACTTGGAAATCTGGAGTTCCCGACCTGATTCCTCGATCACTAGAACCATTAGGTCCAAGGAGGCTCTATTCAGGATCCCGACCCACTTGTGGACGAAATCCGGGTTGTGCCGGCCAATAGTGGGGATATTCCTAATTCGGAACCCCCTAGGGATTTTATGTGCGCGAAAATAATCGGACAAGGATGCCCCATGAAGATGAAAATCAATTTCCCTTCTCCGTAATTTAAACAAATGATGCTGTAATTCATCAATATTTTCCTCCGCATGTATGAGGGCAGGGTCTTCTTCAAACAATATATCACTGATCTCTGCTGGTGTGAAGGAGAACAAGACTCCTGGAGGGATAGACAGGTTTTGGCATCCTGTCATATCCTGAGATGACGATGTCCCTGCTGTATCCATGATAGATGACGACAGATACCAAACCAGGGAACAAATGTAGTAATGGCTGAGGGTTTAAGAAAAGCAGCTTCAGCAATGTCCAGAAATAGGTGCCCTGCAACACACGCTGTGGCACTAAACGTCACCACAGCAGGAATATATGGGTCCAATCCTGCCGGCACTCTGGTAAAACAACAGCTTGCCCCGGTGCCATAAACAAATCTTCATGTAGCAACTCCAATGAAATAAGGCACTCAGGAAACAACGAAGTCAAATTAATCAAAACAGCGTGTATTGTTAAGCTTTCGGGGTTTGACCCCCTTCCTCAGAACACGACTACAGCACAGAAACACAGTACAAAACTGACATAAATACCTTGGTTCAGCAGATCTCCCGCCCCGTGGCGTCCATTCCCCAGGTGCACGCTGCAGAAGCCGGGACTCGGACTGATGACGTCACGTATCCAGATCCAGGAAGCGGAGACGTTGCTAAGCAACGCCAGCCGCTTGCGTTGCACTCCAGACTCCATTCATCACAGCCGGTACTCAGCTCACTGCTGCCGCCCTGACGCACGCCCACCTGAGGGGAGACATCGGGATCATGTTTAACCATAGGCCACAAGGCCTTAGATGCATATTGCAGTATAGGACTTGCCACTGAATACGTGCTGGTCCAAGGCAGTACATTACCAGCCTCAGGTTTCCTGGATTTCAACAGATCTGAACGCGGGATTGACATCACCTGCAATTTCTGCTGGCTCAAAGTAACAGGATCATACCCTCTATTGATAAATTTACCAATGAGGTGATCTAATCTATTGGACAGCAAAGATGGGTCACTGATGAGCCTCGCCAACCTCATCATCTGGGAGCGGGGCAATCCCCTTTTGAGGGCAGGGGGATGATGGCTCGATGCCAACAGAAAGGTATTTCTACCCACATCCTTATAATACACATCAGTTCTAATTTTGTTGTCAATTAATGAGACTGCTACATCTAGAAATTGAGCACAGCTGTCATTACACGAAAATGTAAACTTAATCGCTGATTCACTGGAGTTAACCTCAGCAACAAGTGACTCAAACAGCTCCCGTCCACCCGTCCATAGGACAAAGATGTCATCTATGTAACGGGTGTACAGGAGCAAGTGCTTGTTCACCTCAGGTCTAAGCAAGAACAAACGGTCCTCTTCGCGGAACATATAGATGTTAGCATACGAGGGTGCCACCGCCGATCCCATGGCACACCCCCGTAGCTGTAGGTAGTAACTACCATCGAACAAGAAGAAGTTCCTCTCTAGAGTAAGTTGCAATAGCCTGAGAAACAACTGGTGGTCAAAGATCGCGGTATCCAGGTATTGATTCAGGAAAATTTGTACTGCTTCCAGACCCCCGACATGGGGTATGGATGTATACAGGGAAGATACATCTAGGCAACACATCAAGGTGCCAGGTGGAACTTCAGGAATGTCCAGTAGCAGATTTAAAAAGCTTGTAGTGTCCTTTAAGAACGATGGTTTGGAGCATAATAAAGGTTGGAGAATATAGTCAAGAAGCTGTGATACTGGCTGATAGAGGGAATTTCGAGCAGCAATAATAGGACGGCCCGGTGGATTCCTGGCGTCCTTATGTAATTTGGGCAATGTGTACAGCACAGGAACCACCGGGAACGCCGTCAAGATCCGATCACGGACTTTAGCAGGTAATAGACCCTCAGATACTGCCGTGGCGAGAATGGTAGAGAGTTCTTTCTGGTATTTTTGGGTAGGATTCCCAGGGAGCTTCCGGTATACAGCAGAATCTGCTAATTGTGAGTAGATTTCATTCCGATAATCTTCGATATTTTGTATCACGATGGCCCCGCCTTTGTCGGCGGGCCTAATGGTGATGTCCTCATAACTACACAGCTGTTTGAGGGCCGAAGACTCATCTACAGACAGATTCTTGGTTACCTTACCCGGAGCCGCCACAAAACGATGTATGGAATCATCCAATAATCTTCCAAACGTTTTTATTGACGAGTTGGTCGATATTGGGTCAAATTTCGATCCAGAGTTGCTACGTAGAAACTCATCAAAAACACCAGTAGAAATTTGTGGGGGTTTGGACTGAAAGAACTCTTTAAGTCGTAATTTCCTCATCAACTTGTGATGATCACAGCGCCAGTCAAATTCATCCAAAAAGTTAGTTGGTACAAAAGAGAGTCCCATAGAGATCACAGATATTTCAGTAGGTGATAAGGTACGGTTAGAAAGGTTAAATATCAGGGTTTCTTGTTCAACACCTGGCGAGGCTGATTTCTTCTTACCTCGCCGGTTTTGGCCGCCCCTGCGGGTGGCCTGCCTCTTGGACACCGGCTTGAAGCTGCCTCCTGGCCTAAAGGGCCACTTTGTTGATCTGAGGCATCATCGGATTCCGATATAGCGAATTCACTGTCGCTGGCCGTATTCATATTGGCCTGCCGGTTCCGGTATTTTTGTTGCCAGGGTTTGCGTCGACGGTAGCCACCATCGGAGCGAGTAGGTTGTTGCTCACCTGTTAACCATCCGTACACTTTATTTTCGTCGTAATCGGCATCAACCGTGTGCCGTTTATTTCTCTTAAATTTAAGTAACTCTCTCCTGTAATTTTCACATTGCTCCTCCAAATTACTTAAGCTCGCTGCATTATTAGGATTAGTCAGGATGTCATGATGACTTGTCTGAAACGCAGCAATTTTAGACTTGGAAATCTGGAGTTCCCGACCTGATTCCTCGATCACTAGAACCATTAGGTCCAAGGAGGCTCTATTCAGGATCCCGACCCACTTGTGGACGAAATCCGGGTTGTGCCGGCCAATAGTGGGGATATTCCTAATTCGGAACCCCCTAGGGATTTTATGTGCGCGAAAATAATCGGACAAGGATGCCCCATGAAGATGAAAATCAATTTCCCTTCTCCGTAATTTAAACAAATGATGCTGTAATTCATCAATATTTTCCTCCGCATGTATGAGGGCAGGGTCTTCTTCAAACAATATATCACTGATCTCTGCTGGTGTGAAGGAGAACAAGACTCCTGGAGGGATAGACAGGTTTTGGCATCCTGTCATATCCTGAGATGACGATGTCCCTGCTGTATCCATGATAGATGACGACAGATACCAAACCAGGGAACAAATGTAGTAATGGCTGAGGGTTTAAGAAAAGCAGCTTCAGCAATGTCCAGAAATAGGTGCCCTGCAACACACGCTGTGGCACTAAACGTCACCACAGCAGGAATATATGGGTCCAATCCTGCCGGCACTCTGGTAAAACAACAGCTTGCCCCGGTGCCATAAACAAATCTTCATGTAGCAACTCCAATGAAATAAGGCACTCAGGAAACAACGAAGTCAAATTAATCAAAACAGCGTGTATTGTTAAGCTTTCGGGGTTTGACCCCCTTCCTCAGAACACGACTACAGCACAGAAACACAGTACAAAACTGACATAAATACCTTGGTTCAGCAGATCTCCCGCCCCGTGGCGTCCATTCCCCAGGTGCACGCTGCAGAAGCCGGGACTCGGACTGATGACGTCACGTATCCAGATCCAGGAAGCGGAGACGTTGCTAAGCAACGCCAGCCGCTTGCGTTGCACTCCAGACTCCATTCATCACAGCCGGTACTCAGCTCACTGCTGCCGCCCTGACGCACGCCCACCTGAGGGGAGACATCGGGATCATGTTTAACCATAGGCCACAAGGCCTTAGATGCATATTGCAGTATAGGACTTGCCACTGAATACGTGCTGGTCCAAGGCAGTACATTACCAGCCTCAGGTTTCCTGGATTTCAACAGATCTGAACGCGGGATTGACATCACCTGCAATTTCTGCTGGCTCAAAGTAACAGGATCATACCCTCTATTGATAAATTTACCAATGAGGTGATCTAATCTATTGGACAGCAAAGATGGGTCACTGATGAGCCTCGCCAACCTCATCATCTGGGAGCGGGGCAATCCCCTTTTGAGGGCAGGGGGATGATGGCTCGATGCCAACAGAAAGGTATTTCTACCCACATCCTTATAATACACATCAGTTCTAATTTTGTTGTCAATTAATGAGACTGCTACATCTAGAAATTGAGCACAGCTGTCATTACACGAAAATGTAAACTTAATCGCTGATTCACTGGAGTTAACCTCAGCAACAAGTGACTCAAACAGCTCCCGTCCACCCGTCCATAGGACAAAGATGTCATCTATGTAACGGGTGTACAGGAGCAAGTGCTTGTTCACCTCAGGTCTAAGCAAGAACAAACGGTCCTCTTCGCGGAACATATAGATGTTAGCATACGAGGGTGCCACCGCCGATCCCATGGCACACCCCCGTAGCTGTAGGTAGTAACTACCATCGAACAAGAAGAAGTTCCTCTCTAGAGTAAGTTGCAATAGCCTGAGAAACAACTGGTGGTCAAAGATCGCGGTATCCAGGTATTGATTCAGGAAAATTTGTACTGCTTCCAGACCCCCGACATGGGGTATGGATGTATACAGGGAAGATACATCTAGGCAACACATCAAGGTGCCAGGTGGAACTTCAGGAATGTCCAGTAGCAGATTTAAAAAGCTTGTAGTGTCCTTTAAGAACGATGGTTTGGAGCATAATAAAGGTTGGAGAATATAGTCAAGAAGCTGTGATACTGGCTGATAGAGGGAATTTCGAGCAGCAATAATAGGACGGCCCGGTGGATTCCTGGCGTCCTTATGTAATTTGGGCAATGTGTACAGCACAGGAACCACCGGGAACGCCGTCAAGATCCGATCACGGACTTTAGCAGGTAATAGACCCTCAGATACTGCCGTGGCGAGAATGGTAGAGAGTTCTTTCTGGTATTTTTGGGTAGGATTCCCAGGGAGCTTCCGGTATACAGCAGAATCTGCTAATTGTGAGTAGATTTCATTCCGATAATCTTCGATATTTTGTATCACGATGGCCCCGCCTTTGTCGGCGGGCCTAATGGTGATGTCCTCATAACTACACAGCTGTTTGAGGGCCGAAGACTCATCTACAGACAGATTCTTGGTTACCTTACCCGGAGCCGCCACAAAACGATGTATGGAATCATCCAATAATCTTCCAAACGTTTTTATTGACGAGTTGGTCGATATTGGGTCAAATTTCGATCCAGAGTTGCTACGTAGAAACTCATCAAAAACACCAGTAGAAATTTGTGGGGGTTTGGACTGAAAGAACTCTTTAAGTCGTAATTTCCTCATCAACTTGTGATGATCACAGCGCCAGTCAAATTCATCCAAAAAGTTAGTTGGTACAAAAGAGAGTCCCATAGAGATCACAGATATTTCAGTAGGTGATAAGGTACGGTTAGAAAGGTTAAATATCAGGGTTTCTTGTTCAACACCTGGCGAGGCTGATTTCTTCTTACCTCGCCGGTTTTGGCCGCCCCTGCGGGTGGCCTGCCTCTTGGACACCGGCTTGAAGCTGCCTCCTGGCCTAAAGGGCCACTTTGTTGATCTGAGGCATCATCGGATTCCGATATAGCGAATTCACTGTCGCTGGCCGTATTCATATTGGCCTGCCGGTTCCGGTATTTTTGTTGCCAGGGTTTGCGTCGACGGTAGCCACCATCGGAGCGAGTAGGTTGTTGCTCACCTGTTAACCATCCGTACACTTTATTTTCGTCGTAATCGGCATCAACTGTGTGCCGTTTATTTCTCTTAAATTTAAGTAACTCTCTCCTGTAATTTTCACATTGCTCCTCCAAATTACTTAAGCTCGCTGCATTATTAGGATTAGTCAGGATGTCATGATGACTTGTCTGAAACGCAGCAATTTTAGACTTGGAAATCTGGAGTTCCCGACCTGATTCCTCGATCACTAGAACCATTAGGTCCAAGGAGGCTCTATTCAGGATCCCGACCCACTTGTGGACGAAATCCGGGTTGTGCCGGCCAATAGTGGGGATATTCCTAATTCGGAACCCCCTAGGGATTTTATGTGCGCGAAAATAATCGGACAAGGATGCCCCATGAAGATGAAAATCAATTTCCCTTCTCCGTAATTTAAACAAATGATGCTGTAATTCATCAATATTTTCCTCCGCATGTATGAGGGCAGGGTCTTCTTCAAACAATATATCACTGATCTCTGCTGGTGTGAAGGAGAACAAGACTCCTGGAGGGATAGACAGGTTTTGGCATCCTGTCATATCCTGAGATGACGATGTCCCTGCTGTATCCATGATAGATGACGACAGATACCAAACCAGGGAACAAATGTAGTAATGGCTGAGGGTTTAAGAAAAGCAGCTTCAGCAATGTCCAGAAATAGGTGCCCTGCAACACACGCTGTGGCACTAAACGTCACCACAGCAGGAATATATGGGTCCAATCCTGCCGGCACTCTGGTAAAACAACAGCTTGCCCCGGTGCCATAAACAAATCTTCATGTAGCAACTCCAATGAAATAAGGCACTCAGGAAACAACGAAGTCAAATTAATCAAAACAGCGTGTATTGTTAAGCTTTCGGGGTTTGACCCCCTTCCTCAGAACACGACTACAGCACAGAAACACAGTACAAAACTGACATAAATACCTTGGTTCAGCAGATCTCCCGCCCCGTGGCGTCCATTCCCCAGGTGCACGCTGCAGAAGCCGGGACTCGGACTGATGACGTCACGTATCCAGATCCAGGAAGCGGAGACGTTGCTAAATTTAAAACCACTCGTCCGCTAGCAGCCTTCAAAAGAGGTCGCAATCTACGTGACAGGTTGGTGCGTACTGACATTACGGGTCTGAATATACCTAGGCCCCCTAATGTCTACACCAAACCCCCGGGCTGTTATAGCTGCTACAATTGCATTACTTGCAAGTATTTGATGCCATGTAAAAACTTTAAGCATCCCCATATTGATAAACAGTTCGAGATCCGACATGTGCTTACCTGTAGAACAGAGTACGTTGTGTACATTTTAATGTGCCCGTGTGGCCTGTATTATGTGGGCCAGACCACTCAGTCCTTCTGTACTAGAATGGCGTTACACAGGTCGGCCATCGATCTTGCCCAGTCTGGCAGGTCGGTGGATCAGCCTGTGGCACGCCATTTTAAAGCTATGGGGCATCCGCTCTCTTCCCTAAAATATTTTATGATCGATCACATTAAGGATTCCATGCGCGGCGGTGATAGGGCATAACGCCTGTTAATCACCGAGTCTCGCTGGATCTTTCGATTGAATACCATCGCCCCCAAGGGGCTGAATGATAAGATCAGCTGGAATGCGCTAACTTGATCTCTCTGCTATATGTTAATTGTATGTTTGTCTTGTATGTCCCGTTTCTGTGACTATTTTTGATTATATTTCATTGTATTGTAAATGTATATGACTACTACCACTGTAATGCATTTGTTTATTTTTTTTTTTAATTCAATAGTTTTTATTGAAAATGTTGATAATAAGAAACATAGCAACCAGACGTGATATGTATGACAGTGTGTACATATGGGTTAGAATTATGTTGTTGTTTGATAGTTTCGTATAGAGGAACGAATACAGACCAAAAGTGAACATTATGATAGGGTTAACAATATAGGTTAACAATATTATATTTCATTGTATTGTAAATGTATATGACTACTACCACTGTAATGCATTTGTTTATTATGCTTTGTTTAATATGTCTCCCCTCAGGTGGGCGTGCGTCAGGGCGGCAGCAGTGAGCTGAGTACCGGCTGTGATGAATGGAGTCTGGAGTGCAACGCAAGCGGCTGGCGTTGCTTAGCAACGTCTCCGCTTCCTGGATCTGGATACGTGACGTCATCAGTCCGAGTCCCGGCTTCTGCAGCGTGCACCTGGGGAATGGACGCCACGGGGCGGGAGATCTGCTGAACCAAGGTATTTATGTCAGTTTTGTACTGTGTTTCTGTGCTGTAGTCGTGTTCTGAGGAAGGGGGTCAAACCCCGAAAGCTTAACAATACACGCTGTTTTGATTCATTTGACTTCGTTGTTTCCTGAGTGCCTTATTTCATTGGAGTTGCTACATGAAGATTTGTTTATGGCACCGGGGCAAGCTGTTGTTTTACCAGAGTGCCGGCAGGATTGGACCCATATATTTCTGCTGTGGTGACGTTTAGTGCCACAGCGTGTGTTGCAGGGCACCTATTTCTGGACATTGCTGAAGCTGCTTTTCTTAAACCCTCAGCCATTACTACATTTGTTCCCTGGTTTGGTATCTGTCGTCATCTATCATGGATACAGCAGGGACATCGTCATCTCAGGATATGACAGGATGCCAAAACCTGTCTATCCCTCCAGGAGTCTTGTTCTCCTTCACACCAGCAGAGATCAGTGATATATTGTTTGAAGAAGACCCTGCCCTCATACATGCGGAGGAAAATATTGATGAATTACAGCATCATTTGTTTAAATTACGGAGAAGGGAAATTGATTTTCATCTTCATGGGGCATCCTTGTCCGATTATTTTCGCGCACATAAAATCCCTAGGGGGTTCCGAATTAGGAATATCCCCACTATTGGCCGGCACAACCCGGATTTCGTCCGCAAGTGGGTCGGGATCCTGAATAGAGCCTCCTTGGACCTAATGGTTCTAGTGATCGAGGAATCAGGTCGGGAACTCCAGATTTCCAAGTCTAAAATTGCTGCGTTTCAGACAAGTCATCATGACATCCTGACTAATCCTAATAATGCAGCGAGCTTGAGTAAATTGGAGGAGCAATGTGAAAATTACAGGAGAGAGTTACTTAAATTTAAGAGAAATAAACGGCACACGGTTGATGCCGATTACGACGAAAATAAAGTGTCCGGATGGTTAACAGGTGAGCAACAACCTACTCGCTCCGATGGTGGCTACCGTCGACGCAAACCCTGGCAACAAAAATACCGGAACCGGCAGGCCAATATGAATACGGCCAGTGACAGTGAATTCGCTATATCGGAATCCGATGATGCCTCAGATCAACAAAGTGGCCCTTTAGGCCAGGAGGCAGCTTCAAGCCGGCGTCCAAGAGGCAGGCCACCCGCAGGGTCGGCCAAAACCGGCGAGGTAAGAAGAAATCTGCCTCGCCAGGTGTTGAACAAGAAACCCTGATATTTAACCTTTCTAACCGTACCTTATCACCTACTGAAATATCTGTGATCTCTATGGGACTCTCTTTTGTACCAACTAACTTTTTGGATGAATTTGACTGGCGCTGTGATCATCACAAGTTGATGAGGAAATTACGACTTAAAGAGTTCTTTCAGTCCAAACCCCCACAAATTTCTACTGGTGTTTTTGATGAGTTTCTACGTAGCAACTCTGGATCGAAATTTGACCCAATATCGACCAACTCGTCAATAAAAACGTTTGGAAGATTATTGGATGATTCCATACATCGTTTTGTGGCGGCTCCGGGTAAGGTAACCAAGAATCTGTCTGTAGATGAGTCTTCGGCCCTCAAACAGCTGTGTAGTTATGAGGACATCACCATTAGGCCCGCCGACAAAGGTGGGGCCATCGTGATACAAAATATCGAAGATTATCGGAATGAAATCTACTCACAATTAGCAGATTCTGCTGTATACCGGAAGCTCCCTGGGAATCCTACCCAAAAATACCAGAAAGAACTCTCTACCATTCTCGCCACGGCAGTATCTGAGGGTCTATTACCTGCTAAAGTCCGTGATCGGATCTTGACGGCGTTCCCGGTGGTTCCTGTGCTGTACACATTGCCCAAATTACATAAGGACGCCAGGAATCCACCGGGCCGTCCTATTATTGCTGCTCGAAATTCCCTCTATCAGCCAGTATCACAGCTTCTTGACTATATTCTCCAACCTTTATTATGCTCCAAACCATCGTTCTTAAAGGACACTACAAGCTTTTTAAATCTGCTACTGGACATTCCTGAAGTTCCACCTGGCACCTTGATGTGTTGCCTAGATGTATCTTCCCTGTATACATCCATACCCCATGTCGGGGGTCTGGAAGCAGTACAAATTTTCCTGAATCAATACCTGGATACCGCGATCTTTGACCACCAGTTGTTTCTCAGGCTATTGCAACTTACTCTAGAGAGGAACTTCTTCTTGTTCGATGGTAGTTACTACCTACAGCTACGGGGGTGTGCCATGGGATCGGCGGTGGCACCCTTCGTATGCTAACATCTATATGTTCCGCGAAGAGGACCGTTTGTTCTTGCTTAGACCTGAGGTGAACAAGCACTTGCTCCTGTACACCCGTTACATAGATGACATCTTTGTCCTATGGACGGGTGGACGGGAGCTGTTTGAGTCACTTGTTGCTGAGGTTAACTCCAGTGAATCAGCGATTAAGTTTACATTTTCGTGTAATGACAGCTGTGCTCAATTTCTAGATGTAGCAGTCTCATTAATTGACAACAAAATTACCACTGATGTGTATTATAAGGATGTGGGTAGAAATACCTTTCTGTTGGCATCGAGCCATCATCCCCCTGCCCTCAAAAGGGGATTGCCCCGCTCCCAGATGATGAGGTTGGCGAGGCTCATCAGTGACCCATCTTTGCTGTCCAATAGATTAGATCACCTCATTGGTAAATTTATCAATAGAGGGTATGATCCTGTTACTTTGAGCCAGCAGAAATTGCAGGTGATGTCAATCCCGCGTTCAGATCTGTTGAAATCCAGGAAACCTGAGGCTGGTAATGTACTGCCTTGGACCAGCACGTATTCAGTGGCAAGTCCTATACTGCAATATGCATCTAAGGCCTTGTGGCCTATGGTTAAACATGATCCCGATCTCCCTGGGTTTAAAACCACTCGTCCGCTAGCAGCCTTCAAAAGAGGTCGCAATCTACGTGACAGGTTGGTGCGTACTGACATTACGGGTCTGAATATACCTAGGCCCCCTAATGTCTACACCAAACCCCCGGGCTGTTATAGCTGCTACAATTGCATTACTTGCAAGTATTTGATGCCATGTAAAAACTTTAAGCATCCCCATATTGATAAACAGTTCGAGATCCGACATGTGCTTACCTGTAGAACAGAGTACGTTGTGTACTGTGGAAGTCTAGTTGCACACACGCCATTTTAGGATAGTATGGCCGCCATTTTGGTTCGCAGAGTTGCGCAAATAAAGTTTCCATACCCGAGTATGTGTGACAAAGTGGACCAGAAGAGTAGCCATACTATCACACATAAATTCATAATAACATACTGACACTAAATAAAATATAGTTAAAGGTTTAGAACGCCACACATAGCTTAGTTAGCCCTGCATACATCTGACTGTATCATGTTTAGTACCGTTCCGTTCCGTTCATTGTGCGAAGTATTCCGGTCATTGCGAATATTTCGCAATATACACTGCTCGATAGTTATGGACATAATCCATATTCCAGGGACAGTTTCTGTTGAAAGTATGTAACAAAGGAATCTAGATGAAACCGGTTCTTACACTGCTGACGCCGAAACCATCAAACAAAGGACTCTTAAAGTTCACTCCCCTGGACCTAGCCAAACCAGGTGTATCATCTTACCCCCCAATCACAGCTGACCTGACATACGATCTCTGACCAATGAGAACGGCCTTTGACCTCCCCTTTCTGACCCTATAAGATAGGTGACCCAGAGCAGCCACGGTCACTTCGGCACATCTACCTTTCCCTGACTTTCTACCGGACTATAGTTCATCCCTGAACGATAGTGAGCTCTGACCGGACTGCGCTTCGCATATTTGATGAGACGGGTAACGGTTGCATTAACGGTATTTATTCTTATTGTATTGTTGGCTGATTGTGTCTTGTATCTGTATTCTTTCCCCCTAGCAGAGCCTGTTTAGTATTCATTGTTAGTATATTGTATCACTTGTTATACCTGTTTATTCTTATTTCTGTAACCCCCCTTTTGTCCATTAGGGATTTAAATACAACCTTTTTACGGAGTTCTTATCTCCTTATTTCTATACAGTGGTCGTGTCTGTTTATTCGCATAATAGCGATAAGGTATATTACGGACACTGTCCTTTAAGGTATATTCGCAGATTAGAGACAAAGTACTGCGAAGGAATCTCTTATTAAGGTATTGGTTCTTGGTGTACAAAATACAATAAAAGGTACGCTACGCTGCGCTACGTTTTGTTCGCACGTAGTTAGGTATAAAGGGTACGCAGGTTGCGGACTTATTTCGTAACCTGCGCTTTTCACTTATTGTCTCTCTGGTCATATTTAATCACCATTAACAATTGGGGGCATCGTCCGTCCGCTCCACATTCCAGAACTCAGTACCAGGCGTGCGACCCGACCTATACCAGCAAAAGGGTGGAAGTATTATCCATTGCTGGATAGGCCAGGTCCGCGGCGGTGCGGGGTTTGGGAAGTGCTAGCGTTGAACCCGGAGCACAATAAGTGAAAACCATGTGTTTAAAGCATATATTAAGTATTTAGTAAACTGTACTTCTGCCTGCCACAAGTAGTTTAACGGGGTATAGTGTCTTGAGTTGCTTGTTCATTACAGTATATGTACCACGTGCGATAAGGTTCGCACACGTGGAGTCTGTGTTTATTATAGTACATAGAGGATCCCCTCTGTGCAAAACTATAACTTTTATTGTTAAGTTACTGCAAAACCAGGGACTCCGCCATGTGGCGACAAGTCCTGGGCCTTTTACAGTAACGTAAAGCGTCTATTGTGTATTACGCAAGGTGCGCGCGCACGTGCCCACATCGGGAAAGTTTCGCATCTTTGTACGTGATTTACGGATTAAGTGCGGGATTTATTTCGCATCTTGATACGTAACTTTCGGACGGAGTTAAGGGATTTATTCCACATTTAGGCGCAATTACTGCGTATAGCGAAACCCGAGCGCAACCTTGCAAATACACTATAGAACACGTGGGTGGCCGATTCATCGGCGGCCTGTGAACAACGCACGTACACACGTGGCTGTTCATTGGTACTGCACATGCAGCACACATAGGAACTCAAAGGTGAACAGTATTAAACCACTAGTTTTATTTAAACAGTATAGTAATATACTGCGAATAAGGCGGTGATTAATAAAAGAAAATGTTCATTGTTCATTTTTTTTAAAACAAGCAACTCAAGCATTATTTTAATAGATTCCTATAGCGTATTATAAGGGATTTATACCTGCATAAGTATCTAGTGAAAAGCTACCGGCCTGGGAAGATTTTCTGTACAGAAATATTTCAAAAATAAGCATAAGACCAAGGTGTAACTAGCGCCCAGTGTGAAAAATAACTGAGACGAACGGGTGTGTGACGGCACGACTCAAGCGCAGTGTAGTCCAGTGTAGGACAGTCCAGTTAGGACCGGGTTCACGTGCCGACGTGCCCATAGGAACTGCCCCTTCAGTGGAACTGATTCCGCTAGGAGGGTACAAGAAGATACATCGGAACCCAGTTGTTTCCGATTAGCTACTTTAGAAATCCAGTTTCTGGGGGCACAGGAAAACAAGTTTGTTGTGCCCTGGAGAGACTGGCCGCACCTTGCAAGTTGACTAGTAGTTCGCTACTAGTTGAAAGACTTGGCGATTGAGTACATTACCTCGCATTGTGGGCTTCACGCTTGATTGCGGAATAGTGCCACTGTGTGGAGAAGTGAGTGGTTGGGGAGCTCTCAACTTAAATAACCCACCGGTATCTATTAGGCGTGAACGTTTATTCCTGTAATTATGGGTAATAACGGGTCACGCTGTGATAACGTGCATGTTAGGGAGGAAGCAAGCCGGCCAAAAAGATCGGCTGCTTTTATTATGTGCTGTAAGCACGGTGAACTCGCAGTTGTTTACCAAAATAAATGGAGAAAAATGACACAAGGCAGCAAGTTAGAATTTCCCAGTGTTGGTAGCTTCGATCCAGAAATCTTATCAGCAGTAAAAGATGAAATATGCCTACTCTCCAGTCGTAAGGAGAGAGTGAAGCATATAGATATTCTTAAATTGTGGCAGAAGGAAGGACAGGAACAATGGGGAACCAGAGGTCTGGCAATACTTGACGCAATCAGCCACAATAAAAATGCAACCGTTGCCACAATAGAATCAGCTCCCCCACCCCCATATGTGCCGAAGGGGTTAATGACTCATAAGAAAGACATGAGTAATAATGTATCCATTGCTAACTTGTACCCTGTTTTTACCCCCTATAAGCAAGATACAGATCCACAAGGGAGATTCCAGACATCAGCCATCCCTTGCGAAGCTAGCGGAAAGGAGAGAGAGGCTGAGACAGCCCAAGCTGCTGCTGCCGTTCTGGTCGAGGAGATGGCTGATGCCAGGAACACGATTGGAGACACAGGTAAGTACACACAACACAACACAGAGATAGTTGCTCCTGGGATGTTGTCCAATGGTGCAGGGGGGATACAGATCCACCCTCTGCACACAGTGGAACCTCCTTGTGGACGGGGAGACGGGGATGAGGTAATGCCTGTAAAGGATAGTGACATGCACAATACATGGACACGATTGGAACGTCATTCAATCATCAAAAATTTCCCTGATCCCAGCAAAGATCTGGCAAAGTGTCAGAAATTTGTAAGGGAGCGAGGAAATTCAGATGAGCCCACCAATAAGGATTGGCGAAACATGTTGAGAGCTTGCCTTCCTTCACACATAGATGTCCAGAAGTTCATTCGAGACAGCGGTGTGGAGGGCGATAAGATTTTAACTGAACAGGGCAACCAGGAAAATATACGCCTAATAAATATACAATTGGGTGTATATTTCACCAATTGTGGCAGAAGGAAGGACAGGAACAATGGGGAACCAGAGGTCTGGCAATACTTGACGCAATCAGCCACAATAAAAATGCAACCGTTGCCACAATAGAATCAGCTCCCCCACCCCCATATGTGCCGAAGGGGTTAATGACTCATAAGAAAGACATGAGTAATAATGTATCCATTGCTAACTTGTACCCTGTTTTTACCCCCTATAAGCAAGATACAGATCCACAAGGGAGATTCCAGACATCAGCCATCCCTTGCGAAGCTAGCGGAAAGGAGAGAGAGGCTGAGACAGCCCAAGCTGCTGCTGCCGTTCTGGTCGAGGAGATGGCTGATGCCAGGAACACGATTGGAGACACAGGTAAGTACACACAACACAACACAGAGATAGTTGCTCCTGGGATGTTGTCCAATGGTGCAGGGGGGATACAGATCCACCCTCTGCACACAGTGGAACCTCCTTGTGGACGGGGAGACGGGGATGAGGTAATGCCTGTAAAGGATAGTGACATGCACAATACATGGACACGATTGGAACGTCATTCAATCATCAAAAATTTCCCTGATCCCAGCAAAGATCTGGCAAAGTGTCAGAAATTTGTAAGGGAGCGAGGAAATTCAGATGAGCCCACCAATAAGGATTGGCGAAACATGTTGAGAGCTTGCCTTCCTTCACACATAGATGTCCAGAAGTTCATTCGAGACAGCGGTGTGGAGGGCGATAAGATTTTAACTGAACAGGGCAACCAGGAAAATATACGCCTAATAAATATACAATTGGGTGTATATTTCCCAGCGACAGTTGAAAATACCCTAGGGTTCACCATCACACAGAAAGATGGTGAGTCCACTAGCGGATATTTCAACCGTGCTTTACAGGCGTTGCCAGAACCCTCTGGTATCCCCAGCCCCAGGGACAGCATACATCTTAAGGGAGGGATTGTCTCTGTGCTGATACAAGGTCTTAGGGAAAATCTGAGAACCAACACAGAAACCATTCACCCCAACTGCAGACAGATGTCAATACACACTTTAAAGAAATCTGCTGTTGATCTGGACAAACGATTTATGACAGAAAGACAAAACCAAATGGTATGTTTCAAATGTGGAAACAAAGGACACATAGCCAGACATTGCAGGGTAAGTAACCATAGGAAACATAACACATATGTAAGTAACTGGGAGACACAATGGGAGAAGACAAGTAGGTCTCAACACATAGCCATAGCCCCACCTAGTAGCCAACGCCGCCCTAAGCATAACACATATATGCAAACAGGAAGTAGTACACACATACACCCCACATCCAGGTAACATAAGACAATATCTGAGGGAGGAGCCTCAGATATGGGTAAGTGGAATAGTTTAAATATAAAGTTTTTTTTTGTATCAAACCCGTTAACAACATTCCCTCCTGGTCTAGGTTGTGCCAAGCAATTAGTAGCAGCAATTGGGGTAACAGGAAAAATACAGCATTACCCACTGACGAAACCAGCGGAGGTTACAATCGGGCCTCTGCATACCAAACACTCTTTCCTGTTGGCTGCAGCGGCCCCGACTAACCTCCTGGGTAGAGATTTACTATGTAAAATGGGATGTGTCATCTATTGCACTCCCGATTGGGTATTCCTAGACACTCCTAAAAAATCTTACACAAGAAGTGCAAGATATGCTGGACAGTACTCAGAGGCTAATGTTGTATTCCATTGTTGTAGAGTCAAATCCATCTAGGGTAGCTGAAATTACAGCACAAATACCGGGTTCCCTTTGGACTAAAGATGGACAGGATGCTGGGCTGATGGCAAATGTAGCTCCAGTAGAGATCAGCTTAAAAGAAGGCAGGATAGCCCCAAAAATACAGCAATACCCTTTAAAACCTGAAGTTGAGCTAGGAATATTCCCAGTGATCCAACGATTGCTCCAACAGGAAATCCTAGTTAGAACTTCCAGCACGGCCAATAGTCCCATCTTTCCTGTGAAAAAGAGCGGGGGGAGGGGCTACAGACTAGTGCAGGATTTAAGAGGGGTAAACAAAGTAGTTGAGAGCCAATTCCCCGTAGTGCCAAACCCAGCTGTCATCCTAATGCAAATCCCACCTCACTGTACCCATTTCACAGTCATTGATTTGTGTTCAGCATTCTTCTCCGTCCCTTTGCATCCTGACAGCCAGTATCTGTTCGCCTTTACTTACAGAGGAGTACAGTATACCTGGACACGACTCCCCCAGGGGTTCATAGACAGCCCCAGCATCTTCTCCCAGGCCTTGCATGATTGTTTACAATCCTTTCAACCCATGAGTGGTTCGATACTGATACAAATATGTCGACGACTTATTGTTGTGTTCTGAGTCACTGGAGTCATCAGTGGATGACACTAGACAGCTACTGATGCATCTCTCAGAGACAGGACATAAAGTATCAAAGGATAAGCTGCAATTATGCCAGACCAGGGTTAAGTATCTGGGCCACTGCCTTACCCAAGAGCTGAGACACCTCACCGACGACAGAATCCAAGCGATTCAGAACATGGTACTGCCACAGACCCAGCATCAGATCCGTACGTTCCTAGGCATGTGTGGATACTGTCGCAATTGGATCCCAGGATTCTCTATTCTGGCATTACCACTACAAGAGATGGTTTCCTCAACTAAGCCAGATCGGGTCTCTCATACTGAGGAATCTGAGCTGGCTTTCGAGGAACTAAAGGTGAGCCTAACAAAGGCCCCAGCACTGGGAATGCCAGATTATGGGAAACCCTTTGAACTGTACGGAACTGAATCAGGTGGGTGTGCGGCAGGAGTACTTGTACAAAAACATGGTGATGCCAGCCTGACCAATGTCGTACTACAGTGTACAATTAAACCCTATTATTTGAGCACTTCCTACTTGTCTACACAGTGTAGTTGCCATAGCATTACCGGTAAACAAAACTGAGAATGTGGTGGTGGGGTGTGTTTTAACTGTTTATGCTCCTCATATAGGGGGTTATTCTAGTCCATTCTTTCTGACAAAATCCTTCTTAGATGGACAAAACCATGTGCACTGGGGGTGGGGCAGATGTAACTTGTGCAAAGAGAATTAGATTTGGGTGGGGTTTTTCTTCAAAGTGAGATCTATATTGAAGTGTAAAATCATGCAGTCAGTATTTTCCCTGCACAGAAACAAAATAACTCACCCAAATCTAATTCTCTCTGCACATGTTACATCTGCCCCCCTGCAGTGCACATGGTTTTGTCCATCTAAGAAGGATTTTGTCAGAAAGAATGAACTAGAATAAACCCCATAGTCTGGACATTCCTAAAATTCTGCCTAAACATGTGAAAAATATTCATCAGCCAAGTCCACTAAATGGGAACTTGCATTGATGTTACCAGTAAAACGGGTAATATTGTAATCCCAGCAACACTCCTACCAGGTGTGCCCTCCAAGGCACAAAGGGTGGAGTGGTGCTGAGGTTGCTGGAATGGTGGAGTTTAGGGGGGAGCCGAGACGAATATGATTGCATGACATGTTTGAATCAGACCTTTGCAGCATGCCCCCAAAGGGTGGTAACAACCCATTGGAAGAGGAAAATCATTTTTTCTTTCCACAACACAGAGAGGGGAAAATTGTACACTGGCTATACCGTAATAGATGGAAAAGGCATAGTAGAGGCTGAACCCATTGGACGTCTCACTCAGCAACAGCAGTCTCATTAGTAGTACTACGGGCTGAGAGAAAAAAAAAAAAAAAAACAGCCAATATTCATGCCGACTCCAAGTACGTTTGTTGGGGTAATACAGAAGATCTTAGGCCCTATGGCGCCTCAGATGTTTTGTTTCAGTAACTGGCACTCCAGTGGCGCAAGCGTTGTAAGTTTAAAAGATTTCTGACAGTCACACAGCTGCCGGACAGAGTGGCTGTTATCAAGTGTAAAGCCCACATCTTCGATGAGGATTCAGTGTCACTTGATAATGAACATGCTGACAAGGCAGCTGGGTGAGCCATGCGCTCTGCGGATAATGTTTGTGTTCCCCCTGTAAATGTCAGTATATTCACATAGAAATACAAGATTTGTGTCCCCTGCAGGAGAAGCAGTCTGGAAGCCGAAGGGATGTGGACAGGAATAGAAAGATGGACAAGGAAAACCAGTGACTCTGAGAACATGCCAAACTGTCAGGACAGAGATAGCCCATGGCCTGACTTGTCTTGATAGGGAAGGTATGTGGAAAAATTAGTCCGAAATTACTAGTGTGCCCACAGACAGGTAAGACGACAGGATCATGCCTTACTTGTCTGGGGGAAAGAAACTGCAACGGCTGTTCCCACAGAGCCATCTCCACATCCCTCCTCCAGCAGGATCCTCTGCAGGTAATACAAAATTGGCTTTGTACAGTCCACTCTAGAAGCATTTAAGTTATTTATTTATTTTTTTATATATATATATATATATATGTTGACTTTTGTGTGTATAGATATGGCAGCCCAGAAGCACCCTTGAGTATGCAAATATATATATGAAAGGTTTAAGTCATGTGTGAACCTTCAGGGACTGATGGTACACCCCATAATCTCTTTTTGTAGTAGTAGAATCACTCTCAGAACTCCACCTCATTGGTCCCCATCGAAACATTGCTTGGCGGGCAGCCACAGGTTATGGTAATCCCACAAGGAGATCCTAGACCACAAATGCAAGTGATGTATCCACACCTGGAAAACTGCAGCAAAAGGACTTTGTTGACACCTGTTGTGAACTGTCATAACCATGAACCAGGAGATGTTGTTGTTGTTTCCCCTGCTTTGCCATATACAGGTTGCTTGATAGACCTTTGGAAAGGACCACCCCAGATCTTGTTGACCAGCACTACCTCAATAACAAAGTCGCAGAGAGAGATTCGGGTACGTTCGTCCTACTGCCAAAGGAACAGAAAACCAAAAGGTCCTTACACTCGAGGGCGAAAGAAAGAAATCGCTAAGAGGCACCATTTCGGGAGGACTGGAGAGCAGCTAAGGTCAAGCAACCTGTACAAGCTACAAAAGGGACTGTGACACACCCCACTGGTAACAGGTTGGAAGGATCACTAACAAAATTTTTCCTTTCTCAGTTTTCTTTATTGTTGTGGGTCCTATTCTTGTCTCCCCCCCCACTATCCGTTATCTTCAAAATCAAGGATACCGCCGCCGCACTGCTGCGAGGCATTGGACGGACGATACAGAGTTCTGAGATTGTGTTACCCATCCCAGTTTAGGTCAAGGTAGAATCTATAAACTTGACACATTACCCAGGACCGGATGTTTGATAGTGATAATACCATCATACTTAAAAGCATACCAAAAAGAGAGACAACAAAGAGTTCAAGGGTCTGTTGTCACAAACAATACCTACCAAAGGATGCCATATCTGAAAAAACGTGTATATGTTGTAACCACCCCTGTTTTTATTTTTATCCCAAAACTGTACATTATCCTTCGTGACCCTGAGTAGATTGTTCGATAAATGCGGCCCATCGTTTATCCGTGATCCTGGATCGGCCAAGAGCAGATGGTTTACTCCCCTTATATGTTTATTTCATGGATCCCAATTTCTTTGTTAGGATTATGAATTTCTGTATTGCTGTGTAAAATGTTTTGTATTGTAACAGTTTTATATTTACTGTTAAAGGGTGGACTGTGGAAGTCTAGTTGCACACACGCCATTTTAGGATAGTATGGCCGCCATTTTGGTTCGCAGAGTTGCGCAAATAAAGTTTCCATACCCGAGTATGTGTGACAAAGTGGACCAGAAGAGTAGCCATACTATCACACATAAATTCATAATAACATACTGACACTAAATAAAATATAGTTAAAGGTTTAGAACGCCACACATAGCTTAGTTAGCCCTGCATACATCTGACTGTATCATGTTTAGTACCGTTCCGTTCCGTTCATTGTGCGAAGTATTCCGGTCATTGCGAATATTTCGCAATATACACTGCTCGATAGTTATGGACATAATCCATATTCCAGGGACAGTTTCTGTTGAAAGTATGTAACAAAGGAATCTAGATGAAACCGGTTCTTATCACTGCTGACGCCGAAACCATCAAACAAAGGACTCTTAAAGTTCACTCCCCTGGACCTAGCCAAACCAGGTGTATCATCTTACCCCCCAATCACAGCTGACCTGACATACGATCTCTGACCAATGAGAACGGCCTTTGACCTCCCCTTTCTGACCCTATAAGATAGGCGACCCAGAGCAGCCACGGTCACTTCGGCACATCTACCTTTCCCTGACTTTCTACCGGACTATAGTTCATCCCTGAACGATAGTGAGCTCTGACCGGACTGTGCTTCGCATATTTGATGAGACGGGTAACGGTTGCATTAACGGTATTTATTCTTATTGTATTGTTGGCTGATTGTGTCTTGTATCTGTATTCTTTCCCCCTAGCAGAGCCTGTTTAGTATTCATTGTTAGTATATTGTATCACTTGTTATACCTGTTTATTCTTATTTCTGTAACCCCCCTTTTGTCCATTAGGGATTTAAATACAACCTTTTTACGGAGTTCTTATCTCCTTATTTCTATACAGTGGTCGTGTCTGTTTATTCGCATAATAGCGATAAGGTATATTACGGACACTGTCCTTTAAGGTATATTCGCAGATTAGAGACAAAGTACTGCGAAGGAATCTCTTATTAAGGTATTGTTCTTGGTGTACAAAATACAATAAAAGGTACGCTACGCTGCGCTACGTTTTGTTCGCACGTAGTTAGGTATAAAGGGTACGCAGGTTGCGGACTTATTACGTAACCTGCGCTTTTCACTTATTGTCTCTCTGGTCATATTTAATCACCATTAACAGTACATATTAATGTGCCCGTGTGGCCTGTATTATGTGGGCCAGACCACTCAGTCCTTCCGTACTAGAATGGCGTTACACAGGTCGGCCATCGATCTTGCCCAGTCTGGCAGGTCGGTGGATCAGCCTGTGGCACGCCATTTTAAAGCTATGGGGCATCCGCTCTCTTCCCTAAAATATTTTATGATCGATCACATTAAGGATTCCATGCGCGGCGGTGATAGGGCAAAACGCCTGTTAATCACCGAGTCTCGCTGGATCTTTCGATTGAATACCATCGCCCCCAAGGGGCTGAATGATAAGATCAGCTGGAATGCGCTAACTTGATCTCTCTGCTATGTGTTAATTGTATGTTTGTCTTGTATGTCCCGTTTCTGTGACTATTTTTGATTATATTTCATTGTATTGTAAATGTATATGACTACTACCACTGTAATGCATTTGTTTATTATGCTTTGTTTAATATGTCTCCCCTCAGGTGGGCGTGCGTCAGGGCGGCAGCAGTGAGCTGAATACCGGCTGGAGTCTGGAGTGCAACGCAAGCGGCTGGCGTTGCTTAGCAACGTCTCCGCTTCCTGGATCTGGATACGTGACGTCATCAGTCCGTGTCCCGGCTTCTGCAGCGTGCACCTGGGGAATGGACGCCACGGGGCGGGAGATCTGCTGAACCAAGGTATTTATGTCAGTTTTGTACTGTGTTTCTGTGCTGTAGTCGTGTTCTGAGGAAGGGGGTCAAACCCCGAAAGCTTAACAATACACGCTGTTTTGATTCATTTGACTTCGTTGTTTCCTGAGTGCCTTATTTCATTGGAGTTGCTATATATATATATATATATATATATATATATATATATATATATATATATATATATATATATATATATATATATATATAAATAATATAACCATTTCCCTAGATGATTAGTGACAGGTGTGTTGGTAACTGCTAACCTTTAACCCAGGGGTGGGGAACCTCCAGCCCGCGGGCCGGACACGGCCCCCGCACCCAGTTTGTCCGGCCCGCCTGCCCGCTCGCCGACATGAGTGCAGTGCTTACCCTCCAGTTGGAGGTGATGCACAGCCCGCCTGGATACGAGGAGAGCAATGCAGCAGACGCGCCGGCCGGCCAATCACTGCGGCCGTGGGAGGTGATGCGCCAGCCAATCCCTGCGGGCGGTAGGGAGTCGGGACTCTCGCGATTATTGTGATGCGCCCGCCATGCACTGCATGGGCGGGAGCATCAGCCCCAGCAGCAGCAGCAGCAGCCTCCATCAGCCGGACTCTGCCGGAGACAAAACGGTAAAAAAAAGTAAATGCTGCTGCTCTTGTGCCGCTCCTCTCACCCAACTACTCCCTTCCCCAGTGACTGAGAGATCCAGGGGTTGTCATTTACCCCTGGATACACCCCCAAACAGGTTTATGTGATTATCTCTGATTATCATAATCAGAGATAATCACATAAACCTGTTTGGGGGGTGACACTGTCACTTTCTCCACACTGCCGCTGCCCATGTGTCCGTGTGTATAATGCCCACATCTATATGCCGCTGCCCGTGTGTCCGTATGTATAATGCCCACATGTATGTGCCGCTGCCCATGTGTCCGTATGTATAATGCCCACATGTATATGCCGCTGCCCGTGTGTCCGTATGTATAATGCCCACTTGTATATGCCGATGCCCGTGTGTCCGTATGTATAATGCCCACATGTATGTGCCGCTGCCCATGTGTCCGTATGTATAATGCCCACATGTATATGCCGCTGCCCATGTGTCCGTATGTATAATGCCCACATGTATATGCCGTTGCCCGTGTGTCCGTATGTATAATGCCCACTTGTATATGCCGCTGCCCGTGTGTCTGTATGTATAATGCCCACATGTATATGCCGCTGCCCGTGTGTCCGTATGTATAATGCCCACATGTATGTGCCGCTGCCCATGTGTCCGTATGTATAATGCCCACATGTATATGCCGCTGCCCGTGTGTACAATGCCCACATGTCTGTGCCACTGCTCATGTGTATAATGCCCACATGTATGTGCCACTGCCCATGTGTATAATGCCCACATGTATATATCGCTGCCTGTGTGTATAATGCCCACATGCATATACTGCTGCCCGTGTGTCCATATGTATAATGCCCACATGTATATTCCGCTGCCCGTGTGTACAATGCCCACATGTCTGTGCCGCTGCCCATGTGTATAATGCCCACATGTATGTGCCGCTGCCCATGTGTATAATGCCCGCATGTATATATCACTGCCTGTGTGTATAATGCCCACATGTATATGCCACTGCCCATGTGTTTAATGCCCGCATGTATATACCGATGCCCGTGTGTATAATGCCCACATGTATATACTGCTGCCCATGTATATAATGCCCGCATGTATATATCGCTGCCTGTGTGTATCATGCCCACATGTATATACCGCTTCCTGTGTGTATAATGCCCAAGTGTATATGCTGCTGCCCATGTGTATTATGCCCGCATGTATATATCGCTGCCTATGTGTATAATGCCCACATGTATATGCCGCTGCCTGTGTGTATAATGCCCACATGTGTATATACCGCTGCCCGTGTGTATAATACCCGCATGAATATATTGATAATTTTTATATGGCCCCCGAAGGATTTTATAAATATCGAAATGGCCCTTGGTAGAAAAAAGGTTCCCCACCCCAGCTTTAACCCCTTGAGCCACCCCCCCCCCCCCGCATCTCTGCTCTGGCTCCGTACGCCGGAGCTTCTGTGCCCAACCCCAGCCTCCGATCATAATAAGTGGCAGACTCAGGGATTTTCGGGCAGCTTGGGTGCCCAAAATCCCGAGTGCCGCCTGCCGCCTGCTCCAAAAAACAACAACTCAGCAGCCAAGTATGGTGGTCCACCATACTTGGCTGCTGAGTTGATTTTTTTGGAGTGCCACCCATCTGCATGCTAGTATATTGGAGTGAGTCTTCACCTCCTGGGAGGACACCCAGTCCATCATCATTTGTTAGCGGAGTGCCAACATTGACTATATATATATATATATATATATAGAGAGAGAGAGAGAGAGAGGTAATGTTCGGCACTCCACTTGATACAAATGTCCAACTTGTGCGGTGCTCCGGTTCCCAAATAGGAATGTATAGACAAGCGTTTGAAGATGCAGGCACTTGCAACATACAGCAAAAAGCAACAGGAAATAATGGATCCCACACGGGTATGCTTTGCCAACGTTTCGGGTCTCTGACCCTTTATCAAGACATAATTTGGTACTTGTTTCCTAGCACGGCCACAATCTTTGGGATCGTGTACCTTTAAGTTAAGGTACACGATCCCCGCGATGGACCCGATTTCCTTTGAAATCAGGTCCATTTTGCCGGCAAAGGAAAAATCGGGGGCATTGCGTCGGTCGGGACCATTAACATTGGTCCCGACGCGACCGACGCGATGCCCCCGATTTTGCCATAGGCTTCAATGTTAAAATATTTTTTAACATTGAAATCGGGAGCATCGCGTCGGTCTTGTGCCATTATAATGGCACAAGATGAGATAGACTTGATTAAGTCCATCTCACATAGGAAAAAATGTGAAAAATGTGAAATGGGCCAATATGACCCATTTCACATTATATATGGGCCCGTCGTCACCCCACGATAGACACCAACCCGAAGCGTGGCGAGCGCCTCCGACCGTTTCATTCCCCTACTATCCATGTCAGCGTGGAGTTGAGAATATATAGTGTAGCGAGCGCAGCGAGCCACCGAGCCCGAAGCGTGGCGAGCGGACGCGTATACCTGTGAAGTTATACGCGTACGCTCGCCACGCTTCGGGCTCGGTGGCTCGCTGCGCTCGCCACACTATATATTCTCAACTCCACGCCGACGTGGATAGTAGGGGAATGAAAAGGTCGGAGGACGCGCACCGCCGCCCCTCGCGGGCTCGCTGCGCTCGCCACGCTTTGGGTTGGCGTCTATCGTGGGGTGGGGTTTACGTTGTAAAATTTTGGGGTCTAGGGAATTTTTTACATTGAATCCAATGTAAAATCGGGTCCCAGGGACCCTATTCACATTTGATTCAATTAAAAAATCGGGTCGGTCGCGTCGATCGCATCGCATGCGACCAAATCGCATGCGATGCGATCAACGCGATTTTTCCGACACGACCACCCCGATGGAAATCTGTGTGGCTTGCTAGGAAACAAGTACCCATAATTTTTATGTGTGAGTTATATTGTTTCTGTGCAGGGTAAATACTGGCTGCATTATTTTTACACTGCAATTTAGATTTCAGTTTCAGCACTCCCAGTCCCTACCCAAATGTAACTCTCTTTGCATAGGTTAAATCTGCTCCACCTGCAGTGCACATGTTTTTGCCCATTTTCCAAACAAATTTGTACTGAGCTCAGATCTGAATAAGGACCTATATGAGAGAGACAACAAACACAAGTGTAGGTACTAAATTACCATAAATTTTTTATGGTAAATACAACCACATATAAGCATTTTAAACCAAAGTGGATTAACAGAGGAGGAGGCCAGAATCTGTATGGGCCCATTCCTTTCTACAGTGCAGTAGACTCTGGAATTACACAGGTTTTCAGAAAGATGACGACCGCCATGTTCTGGCAGCTAATCAGTACTGCGCATACAGTACATAGCCATTTTCCTATTTTTTTTGCCGCAGCATTGACGTTGGACTCTGGAAAGGTAATTCATTTAACATGGGTGCAGTGTGTGTGGTGGGGGCTCCCCTGGATACAGGGGTCTGTGTGCATCTCACACACTGTACCCATTATGGAAGCACCAATGATTTAAACCCCCCTCCCTTGTTGGAGAGAGATGGGCAGGGGGAGAGAAAGGACAGGCTGCCACCGCACAGCCTCTCTCATAAAGTTAAAAAGGAACCGTATGGACTTTATTTGAGATAGTTTTCCGAGCGCCAAACCCGGAAGTAGCGAGCGGCCATGCTGCCGCCGTAAAACTAAACAAGAACCCAAAGTTTTCGATACACAGGTTAATTATAAAATATAAAGAAGATTATAGTTTTAGGAAAAACCGCACAGTAATTCGCTGAATCACTTCTAGAAGGAGCCCAATTATATATATTATGGCTCATAAGTGTTAACATTTGAAATGGAATTCACAAGGCACTTTAACGAAATTAAGATACACAGAAATATAGTATTTAAAAAAAAAATGATCTAGGGTAAATCACTGAATCATCTTTGGAAAATTCCAATAATATAATCACGGCTCATATGTGTTAATGTATGACATGCTATGCACAGGGGGGGGGGGGGGGAATATAGGTAGTCCAGGCACTCAACGGTAGTCCAGGTCAACGTTTCGGGCTGGTAACCCTTTATCAAGACAAGATTGTCTTGATAAAGGGTTACCAGCCCGAAACGTTGACCCACACAGCCTCGTGTTTGTTGATTGATTTACTTTGAAGTCTGCCGCCGTGCAGCATCACAAATATTGCGAGTGACCTCGGACGTATTACGTATATATATATATATATATATATATATATATATATATATATATATATAATTGTATATGTTGCAAATATGCACCTCTGAGTAGCCTTGAAATTCTTTTGGAAGGAGTGAGTGCCGGTGTTCTACTGTATATGACATTATTCTCTCCGGGCACCTTCATGCTGCATCAGAGAGCAAGTGCCGACTACTTGCTACATATATATAAATTGTAATATAATAGTATATAACGTGTTGGGGACAAACCAACAATTAAGTGGGCATTGATTTGGATAAATATGCACGAATACTATGTAAATAATGTTTAGATAATCTGGATTTTAGTAGTAAATAACTGACCGGTTGGCTAAAGAAACGGGTTAATATGAACTCATTATTAGTAAGGTAGAAATGGAAGTGCGGGGCTTGATGGGTTAAAAAAAAAAAAGAGAGAAAAAGGATAGTAAGGGCAAATCAGGGAAGTAAAGTAAACTGTATCGTACCTGTACAAATGATGTAAGTATAAGTTTGTAATTGATGTATTAGTGTTTGGGGATGTTGGTCTATGTAATGTAATATTTTGAAAAATTATAAATACAGACTCAATTAAAAAAAGAATAACAACGTTTTTCTTTGTGGTGTTTAGTATAAACTTATTTAATTTTGATTTCTTTTTTTTTTTTGCTTTTTCATAAATTAAACACTGGTATTATCTGCAAATACAAAAGTTTAAATTCTATTGGGAGTTCTATTGAAGATGGGATGTTGTCCATAGCAACCAATCAGATTCTACTACTTATTTATCACCATCTAGAAAAATAGATAGATACTGATTGGTTGCTATAGGCATATTTGTAAATTTGCCCCAAAGTGGTAGTACGGGAATTTGAACATGGGAAATTGCCAGGGAGTGCCATGTCTCAGATCCCATTTACACTGCACTTCAATCTGGGTTATTCCCTTGTAATGCCTTTTGATCTGAAAACAGATCAGCCCTGCCTTTCCTTGCTGCTGTCATTAAAAATTGCCTTTTTGGGCTGTGTATGATGAGGTCACAAGAAAGGGAACAGGAAACTCTTCCAGTTTTTTGCTTTATTATGCTGAAAATGTCAGGCTGAGGGTGATGCTGTGGGACACACTGTGTGACAGCCAGCGTGTGTTGCCGCAGATGAGGCTGTAACACACTGTGAAGAGTGCTTACAGCACAGGTTGTTGCTGTAATGTAGGGTACATGCTATAAACAACCTGGTATCGCTGCTTCTGCTGCTCTGTGCAGGTCTCTGGCTGATGACATCATCTGACCGAGCCACAGAAGCACCAGTCAGCTTCTCGCGATGTTCTCCCGGTCAAATAACCCGGGTAAGTACCATTTAGCAGCCCCTAACCCCGGATAAGCCCCGTGTCCTACCCTCAGAGCCGGCCCTAGCCTAAATGACGCCCTAGGCAAGATTTTGGCTGGTGCCCCCTAGCACCGCCACTAGTTCCGCCTCTGACCCTGCTCCCCTTTCCCAGCACCATCAACCCTCATCATAGCAGTCATCATTTTGATGCTCCTACCCGCAATATTTTAAATAGAAACAGTGCACACATTCGGTGCGTAGCCCAAACAGGGGTGTGTTCTTGCTGGGAAGGGGCATGGCCACCCAATAGTACCCCCAATTCAAATTAAGCCACACAGTAGTGCCACTTTATTCACATTATATCATGCGATGATGTCCCTTATTCACGTTACATCGCATAGTAGTACCACTTTACCTTATATACATTACTCCTCACATTATTCACATTATACCCTGAGAAAATATTGTATTTTAAGCAACTCCATGGCCACACTGCAACCCAGCACAAAGCAGTGTGTGCTGGGCAGAGGAGAAGAGGTGCAGCTGCTGCTGTCACTTAAGGGGAGGGGGCCCGGGGCCCCCACTGGGCCCTTCCATCAGACTTTGGCCTGGGTAATTTGTACCCCCTACCCCTTTCTCTCGGTACCCCTGATGTGACAGTAATGCCCCTTACACATGACACACATTATTAATGTCCTTATAACCATAATGCCCCTTACACATTCTGCCAACCTTTATTAATGCCCTTCATACACATAATGACACGCATAATGCCCCTTACACATAATTGGACATTATTAATGCCCTTATACACATGACACACATAATGCCCATTACACATATGTTGCACATTATTAATGCCCTTATACACATGACAAACATAATGCTTGTTACACATATGTCGCATATTATTAATGCATTTATACATGACACACATAATGCCCCTTACACATATGCCGAACACTATTACACAACCAACCCACCCGCAGACAGCACTCGCACAGCCGCTAACACTGTGACCTCTACCTCTGCTTGGATACAGATGTTTCCTCATACATCTTGCCTCAATAGGCCATGCAGCTCCTCGCCAGTTCTGCTAATGTTGGGTGCCTTTTTTGCTAAAAATTTATCTTATTGCATTGTTATGCGACCAGGACACATAAGGAGCTTCCGATGATTGAAATGATATGCGGCATGCCTATATTCTGTGTGCGACTGTGGCTGTACCTGCATACGGAATGTTATGTTACAGTGATTTCCATGAATACACTATTTCATATGCAGATACAGCCTCACTCACACACAGAATATAGGCATGTTGCATATCATTTTAATCAGCAGAAGCTGCTGATGCCCCTAGGTATTCCAAATGCCCTAGGCAATTGCCTAGTTTGCCTATGCCTAAGGCCGGCTCTGCCTACCCTGAGCATTTCCCGTATCAAATTGCTGGGGAACGGGACCTGCATTATTTGGTTTTTGCCCATTTACACCAAGCCCCAGACTGAAGCGGCAATTACCTGGGTCAAACCTCTGGTGTAAAAAGGGTATAAGTGACATGTGATAATATTGCTTTTTGGCTGCAGCACAAGGATGGGAAAACCATCTGCAGTAAAAGTGTTGCACGCGACATGCAATGTCTTTGTGTGGCAAGATTGTAAAAATGACATAAGGGGGTAAATATGCACATTTAGGGGGAATGTCCAGCGTTTCAGAGAGCATGTTGGATGTACTAGAGAAACACACTGACAAATAGTTAATTTGTGGTGCATTTCGAAAAGCCTAGCAGTGGCATTAGCTGTAAATGCTAGAGATGGATGATTAGCAGTACAAGATCTTGTGTTTACTTTGTGATATAGTAATATGCAAGAGATGTGACGCCTTAATGGAAACCTAAAACATCAGTAAACTTATGATGGTATTGCATCAGAAAAATACATTTCACAGTACAGTATTGTATCTAGGCATTGCAGTGCCAAATCATCTTCACTACAAGGAGTACAATGAGAACTGCTTATTTTGTATCTCTATTATAACATTAGTAACAAAAAGAAAGTTTTCACTAACAGAAAATACAATGCTTAAACACTATACACAGTCCTACAGTCTGGCAGTGCTAAGGTCTCCTAGTGCCCAGAGTCTACAGTGCTGCCGGCTAGAGAGGATTGGGCCCAGATCGGCCTCCTCCATGATGATTATGGTTGCCTGGGACAACAATCTCAAGTTATGCTGTTACAGATATAACATAGGCATGATATTAGCAGCCATGATCGCATTGCAATATGCAATTGTACTGTCGCTATATGTCACAGAGCACTCACAGGGACAGCAGGAGATCCCAAAAAGCCTGCCTGCCTCAGCAAACTAGCAGCATTGAAGGGATCACAGCAGGTGTTGGAGATATCTGCTGTCGTCCCTCCTATGTACAGTCAGGTGATACTAAATATTTACGGCTAACCTTTAAAAACAGGAGCAAATATTTTTGATAAATGAGCCCAATAATATGGTCATATGCTGCCTCATTATGCTGCCCAGACAAAAAAGAAAGGAAACGTGCAAAGCTATGAGTGAATAGCAAAAATGTTGCTATCCTGTGAACATTAATGTCCATCTAATTATTTTTCTGTTCTGTGCAAATGTAGGTCTGACCCTTCCACAACTCTGCAACAGATACAGGCAGATCGAGGCCATCGCTGCCGTCACTCACCCTCTCTTAATGCAGGTTTGCCTACCCTCCCGGAATGGGCGGGAGCCTCCCGGAAATCGGGTCCTTCTCCCACCCCCCCCCCCCCCCCCGGGAAGGTGGGCAAGTCTCCCATATTCTGCTAATTGCCCCCCCCCCTGCCCGCTGGTGTAATTACCTGAAATCGTGGGTCCGCGGAGAGGGTGCGGGGCTAAAATGATGCGATCACGGCATTTCACGTCATTTAAGCCCAGCCCCTCTCCGCGGACCCACGAATCATGGAGTTTTCCGGCGTGGGGGGCGGGGCCAAGTGATGTCAGCCTTGCTCCTGCCCCCCTGCCTTCTCCCTGAGAGGTGAATTTGAAAGTAGGCAAGTATGTCTTAATGCGCCTGGGCATGCCTGCATTTTTTCTGACACTCTAAGAAAACAGCAGGTGTCAACCCCAAATGCCAACTTTGATGATAGGGGTACTGGCACACATTGGACACGGAAACTGATCTGATTTTTTCCTGATGCTTTAATCAGCTTTTCAGCATTTAAGACTCCAGTCATGACCTCCTGGTGGGGCGGCTGGTTTATTTTATCTCAAGGCATGTACTCAACTTTTGAAGTAAGCCTTTCCAAACTAAACTGCTCAGATCCTGAGCATTCCTATGTATTTCTGACCGCACATAACCAAGTGCTTCGGAGTGGTATCACGTTTAACCGAGGAACAGGCACTTTCATAGAGGCATGAATTTGCAAGTTTTGAATCTAGCTTTTCCTTCTGCATTGTATTTGTAAATTTGTTTGCTGAATCTAAAGTTAATGAAAGAGCTGGAACAGCATTACTCAGTTACATAAGTGCCACTTACCTTCATGCTCACTGCTAAGGGCTTCATGCTCGATGCCAAGGGCTTCATGCTCGATGCCAAGGGCTTCATGCTCGATGCCAAGGGCTTCATGCTCGATGCCATGGGGCTTCATGCTCGATGCCAAGGTGTCTTCATGCTCAATGCCAAAGGGGACTGAAATTGCTCATTGCCAAGGGGGACTGAAATTGCTCATTGCCAAGGGGGATTGAAATTGCTCATTGCCAAGGGGGACTGAAATTGCTCGTTGCCAAGGAGGACTGAAATTGCTTGTTGCCAAGGGGGACTTAAATAGCTCGTTGCCAAGGGGGAATTAAATAGCTCGTTGCCAAGGGGGACTGAAATTGCTCATTGCCAAGGGGGACTGAAATTGCTCATTGCCAAGGGGGACTGAAATAGCTTGTTGCTAAGGGGGACTGATATCACTCGTTGCAAAGGGGACTGATATTGCTTGTTGCCAAGGGGGACTGAAATTGCTTGTTGCCAAGGGGGACTTAAATAGCTCGTTGCCCAGGGGGACTTAAATAGCTCGTTGCCAAGGGGGACTGAAATTGCTCATTGCCAAGGGGGACTGAAATAGCTTGTTGCTAAGGGGGACTGATATCACTTGTTGCAAAGGGGGATTGATATTGCTCGTTGCCAAGGGAGACTGAAATTGCTCATTGCCAAGAGGAGGATAAAATGCTATAATATTGCAACACAGGAGTCAGGACACAGTAGACAGCAGGCTGGTGGGCGGCTACACCACTGGCTGCAGGAGCTCCCACACAGCCGCTGCCTGCACTGCGTTCAGGCACTGGAGCTTCATTGATGCCCCCATGTTCCCAACCTGTCCTGTTCCATGGTCCAGCTCCCGCAAGTTACATCGCTAGGACCGTGTGCCCCCAATGGAGCCTGCTCCCTTCTGCCACTGATTGGGCTGCGGAGCCCTAATTACGCCAGTGGACCCATTCGTTAGGATCTGAATTCATCCCCGTCTTTGATGTTCGAGGTTTGAAATATGACAAACTACATGTAACAGAAAACACATACAAGGTGAATTGTGCAAATTTGCACAATTCACCTTGTACAGTATGTGTTTTATGTTACATGTAGTTTGTCATATTTCACAATTTTAAAGAGTCATAATAAACGTTAATTTTTATTGTATTCAAGTCTATCCACCCCTTCTTTCTCTAGTTAATGTTTTGTCCAAGGTAGCACACCCCTGTCAATCAAAAGTATTAATACTTACCATCCATGCCCAACAGGGGGCAACCCTCTTACTATAAAATCCTGGTAATTTGGATGATACCTCTAAGAGTCCAGTGCGATTGACCCCCCAAAAACCCCTTTGGTCCCCTTGGTAATGAGCAATTTCAGTTTCCCTTGGCAACGGAAAATGTCAGTTCCCCTTGGCAACAAACAATGTCAGTTCCCCATGGCAATGAGCAATTTCAGTCCCCCTTGGCAACAAGCATGAAGCCCCTTGGCATAGAGCATGAAGCCTCTGGCATAGAGCATGAAGTTCCTAGCAATGAGCATGTAGGTAAGTGGCACTTATGTGAAAAATGTGTAATGGGCATTACGGTTTGTTATATAGTATGTAATGGGCATTACGGTTTGTTCTGTAGTATGTAATAGGCATCATGTGTGGCCTTATGTGTAATTGACATTACGGCATGTGGCTTTATGTGTAAAGGGTATTACAAAGTACGCTAAAACGTGCAATGGGCATTACGGTGTGTGGTATGTTAGGCCGCATCCCTTTTTTGCCCCGCAAGAGCCCCGCCTACTTCAAATGGGGGGGGAGGGGGGCGCGAAACATGCCCTTGCTCCGGGCACCATGGTGAGTGACCATCGAAAAATGTATCCTCCTTGCCGGCCACAAGCTATCTCTCAAAAAGCCTAGATACAGTAGTAAATGTAGTGCTGTCAAATTCACATCAAATCAATAGAATTAGGTGTTGTGACCTTGACACCATCAACATTAGTGGAACACCTCTTAGCAATTTCCCTACTGATTTCTATTACATACACTGCTCAAAAAAATAAAGGGAACACTTAAACAACACAATGTAACTCCAAGTCAATCACACTTCTGTGAAATCAAACTGTCCACTTAGGATGCAACACTGATTGACAATCAATTTCGCATGCTGTTGTGCAAATGGAATAGACGACAGGTGGAATTTATATGCAATTAGAAAGACACCCCCAATAAAGGAGTTGTTCTGCAGGTGGTGACCACAGACCACTTCTCAGATCCTATGCTTTCTGGCTGATGTTTTGTAAATGTTTTGTGAACGTTTGAAAGCTGGTGGTGCTTTCACTCTAGTGGTAGCATGAGACAGAGTCTACAACCCACACAAGTGGCTCAGGTAGTGCAGCTCATCCAGGATGGCACATCAATGGGAGCTGTGTCTGTCAGCGTAGTGTCCAGAGAATGGAGGTGCTACCAGGAGATAGGCCAGTACATCAGGAGACATGGAGGAGGCTGTAGGAGGGCAACAACCCAGCAGCAGGACCACTACCTCCACCTTTGTGCAAGGAGGAACAGGAGGAGCACTGCCAGAGCCCTGGAAAATTACCTCCAGCAGGCCACAAATGTGCATATTTCTATTCAAACGGTCAGAAACAGACTCCATGAGAGTGGTATAAGGGCCCAACATCCACAGGTGGGGGTTGGGCTTACAGCCCAACACCGTGCAGGATGTTTGGCATTTGCCAGAGAACACCAAGATTGGCAAATTCGCCACTGGCACCGTGTGCTCTTCACAGATGAAAGCTGGTTCACACTGAGCACGTGACAGATGTGACAGAGAGGCACATTTATCAAGATCGCATTTTATAATGCGATCTGGGCGGAATATTACCGTCCAGGATCGCATTGTAAAATGTGATCATATTGGGGGAATGTATCAATTTTAAGGGAGCAGGGACAGGGCTCCGAAAGGAGCCCGTCCCTGCGAAGCCCTAATCCGGAAGCCGGGGGGGTCAGCGCATGCGCGGTTATGCGCTGACCCCTCTTACCGCACTGCCCTGCTCGGGCAGTGCGATGTTTATTCATAGGCTACAATGGGCTATCGCCATATCAGAATGGTGATAGCCCAGGGGTGCGAAGCCGGACTGCCTGATGTTAATATATCGGGCAGCTTCGCATCCCCCATAGAAACCTATGGGAGAAGCGGCCGGCGGCACTGCAGGTGGGATCGCAGCAGGGATTGGAGATTCCTGCTGCGGTCCCCCCATGATACATTTAGGTGATGCTTAATATTTGCAGCTAAACTCCGAAAACGGGTGTTTTCGGGGATTTAGCCGCAAATATGGTTTGATAAATGGGCCCTAGAGTCTGGAGACACCAAGGAGAAAGTTCTGCTGCCTGCAACATCCTCCAGCATGACCGGTTTGGCAGGGGGTCAGTAATGGTATGGGGTGGCATTTCTTTGGGAGCCCTCCATGTGCTCGCCAGAGGTAGCCTGACTGCCATTAGGTACCAAGATGAGATTCCCTTGTGAGGCCATATGCTAGTGCGGTTGGCCCTGGGTTCCTCCTAATGCAAGACAATGCTAGACCCCATGTGGCTGGAGTGTATCAGCAGTTCCTGCAAGACAAAGGCATTGATGCTATAGACTGGCCCGCCCGTTCCCCAGACCTGAATCATGTCTCGCTCCATCCACCAACGCCACGTTGCACCACAGACTGTTCAGGAGTTGGCTGATGCTTTAGTCTAGGTCTGGGAGGAGATCCCTCAGGAGACCATCCACCACCTCATCAGGAGCATGCCTAGGAGTTGTGGGGAGGTCATACAGGCACGTGGAGGCCACACACACACTTGAGGAGGAGCCTAATTTTGACTTGTTTTAAGGACATTACATTAAAGTTGGATCAGCCTGTAGTGTATTTTTCCACTTTAATTTTGAGTGTGACTCCAAATCCAGACCTCCATGGGTTAATAAATTTGAATTCCCTTGATAATTTTTGTGTGATTTTGTTGTCAGCACATTCAACTATGTAAATAACAAAGTATTTAAAAATAATATTTCATTCATTCAGATCTAGGATGGGGTTTGAGCAGTATATTTAGACTATCAGCAACACAGTAAATTCAGTTATTTATAGTTCGAGATAATTTGGGTGACATTATAATTAAAAGATCTTTTTCCTGCTGTTCAAAAAATCATCTTCTATAACCTTGTCAGGTAGGTAGATTAGCACTATCTGATGTAGAAGCTTCATCGTCCATCTGAAGTAGCTGGAGTCTGCGGAGCAGGCTCTTCCCTTCAGCAACATTATAAACAGATTCTTGTCGACCATTAACTTCCACTATGAGGCGGAACGGGAATCCCCACTTGTATCTGAATGCATTGTCTCTGAGAGATTTAGTGATGTCTCGTAATTCTCTTCTCCGCATGAGAGTATTGGGGGCCAAATCTTGAAATATCTGTAAGGAGCTGTCCTCAAAGCGGATGTTAGAAGAAGAGCGACTAGCCTGGGTAATTTGGTCCTTCACCTGGAATGAGAGGAACTTCAGAATAACGTCTCTAGGGGGGGCATCATCCTTAGGCTTAGGCCTCAGGGCTCGGTGTGCCCTTTCAATCTGAATCTGACTTTCTGCTAACGTAGGAACCATCGAGATAAAGAGGCGTTTGAGATATGCTTCCAGAGATTTGGGGGGGACCGATTCCGGGATATTCCGTATCCGCAGGTTATTCCGTCTCTCTCTATTTTCGAGATCCTCAGTCTTTTCCTTAAGGAACTCTAATTCCCGGTGGAGGTAGTCTATGTCGTGAGTTGCATCGGAAAGTCCTTTAGACATAGAGTCGACCTTTTCCTCCATCTTGGAAGTGCGTGTAGATAAAACAGCAAGTTCCTTGCGTAGGTCTACAGATAGTTGTTGCAGATTAGAGGTTAAAGTTTTGGTGAAGTCCGCAAACATAGCTTGAATGTCGTTTTTAGTAGCGAAAGTATCTTCAGCTGTAAGAGACATTTCTGATAGATGTCCTGGAGAGGAAGAAGGAGATTGTGTCGTCAAAGGTGGGTCCGGACGGGCGAAATGTGGACGTATGCTTTGTTGGGAGTTTTTTCTACCTCCTCTGGTGTTTTTGCTCATAATGGAGTTGTTGGGATAGCAGAGAGCCGAGTCTGTAGTAATCAAATAGCTGAATTAAACCCGGGTGGATGGCCAGCTAGTAACTTTACATCACCTGAACTTTTTTGTGCCGGAGTTTATACAAATATCACAAAGGAGTTGCTGGTGGGTATTCAGATCTGACAGTCAACAACCATATATTCAGTGTAATGCCCGTTTCCAACGGATTGTTACAGGCTCAAACAGACGTAAGAGTGGGGGTCTCCGCGGATCGTGCACAATTGCGAAGGGCGTCCGCGGTCTCACCCCTCAATGCAAGCTCACCTAGTCAAACAAGGCGGTTCACTGAGGTCAAGATAGGTCAAGCAAAGCGTATATTTAATTGCTACCCATAAGCCGTGGGTGTGGAGTCTGCCCAGTCTATGTGTTATTTAACTTTCTGGCTGCTATAGTACACAGCTGCCTGTAGCACCTTTTATTAGCTGTGATTAAGACCACAGCGTCCTGTCAGTATGATATGCTGATGACAATAGCTGGGTGCTGTACTGTGATGCCCTGGACTGTATATGGCACAGTCCACCTAATAGCCTTATAAGATGTTATATTGTTGTACTGTTTAGTTCCAGTAGGGAAGGGCTGAATGGCTGAGAGGCTGAGCAATACAGCAGAGGGAGCGGGTGTAAGTCACCCCTCACCTCACGCTGCAGGGTGATTGTTATCAAGGGAGGAGAGGGAGGTCCAGAGCTCTAGCCTGCAGCCCTGTGTCTGCGGTCCTGGCCAAGGCTGCACTGGGTGAGTGATGACAGGGGAGGAGAGGGAGGTCTGGAGCACTATTCTGCAGCTCTGTGCCTGCAGTCCCAGCCAAGACTGCGCTGGGTGAGTGATTACAGGGGAAGAGAGGGAGGTCTGGAGCACTACTTCAGCAGCTCTGTGCCTGCGGTCCCGGCCAAAACTGCGCTGGGTGAGTGATAACAGGGGAGGAGAGGGAGGTCTGGAGCACTAAACTTCAGCTCCGTGTCTGCGGTCCCAGCCAAGATGGCGGCCGCCTCCCGCGGGTGTCACCCGCTGAGACTCGCCGGGTGCCGCAGACTTGTTGGGCTATGTTTCCTCACCTTAATCGGGGGGGTGCAGGACCGTACAGTCGCCTGTGAAGGCGGGCGCAGCGTCGATGGTCGTCTCTCGCGTCCGCCGCGGGTTCCGGCGGGCGGCCACAGTAATCGAGGCCCCGGCTTCTGGAGGGCAGGTAGGCCGCAACCCGCGAGAGTGTTTAGAAACACTCCCCGGCTCCGCAGCATCCCCCTGCGTGCAGTAAACGTTAGGCATTCCATCCGTCACCACGGCAACCGGCGCACGGCAGTGACATGCTCACACGTGTGTCAAGACATCCACTGGACAGACGCCCGCAGACACCGCTAACAGGTTAGCGGTGTCTGCGGGCGTCTGTCCAGTATCCATGGCAGCGGACTCGGTATTGACTCCTGGCGTTTGGAAGGACATCCATTCTTATATAGTGCACACATATTCTGCAGCGCTTTACAGAGAATATTTGACCATTCACATCAGTCCCTGCCCCAGTAGAGCTTACAATCTATATTGCCTACCACATGTACACGCACACACATTCATTCTATTTACAGCAGCTTGCACTTGGACCATAATTACCTGCATTGAATATGTTCTTTACCGTTATGTCCTGGAAGAAGCAGATGGGCAACATCCAACAAGGTCCAAATGTCAACCTTTCACAACACTTCGACCATTCAATAATCACCTGACGGAAGAGGCATGGACTCCGTCAGGAGTGAAAAAATTTGATTTTTTTCCTGAAGATTTGCTGTTTTTTTAGTTTAGATATCTTATTGGATCGCCAGATAACAAGACCCGCTTCTGCCGAAACCACTCAGGTTCAGTGAAACCTCTAAGTTTTTGCAAAGCCGCAGCCCCATTTTTACTGTGGCATATCAAGCAAATCCAAGATAAGCCATGGTTCATTTCTATTAGGAAAGTCTTGAGCAAGACTATTATCCCCTGTAGTGCTGGTTGCACACATAATGCCCCGTTATTGTCACTTAGACACATAATTCCCCATTAGTGCTGCTTCATAATTCCTCCTGTAATGAATACACCCTGTAGTGCTGCTTACACATAATGGGGGAGATTCTCTATGCAAGAAATGCGGTAAAAACCCCGTTATCGGGGTTTTTACCGCATTTTGGGATGCTGTAAGCATCCCCCGCCGGGTTAACGCGGCGGGGGGGGGGGGGGGCATCGCCAGAAAAATCTGGCGATGTCCCATAGAAGCCAATGGGCTTCTACCGCATCCCACTGCCGCCCCGCAACAACCCACCGCCGCCC